>NC_087551.1:26155457-26831529 GCF_036250125.1 Pseudopipra pipra
AACAGCCTTGTGTTTTCAGGGCCTGGTCTTCATAGAGGACTTCAGCCCCTCTAGTATCTGATGTACGACCAACACAGCACAGTGTAAGCAACCCCAGGGCTTCCTAGAGAGTACTGATGACAACTTCCTGACAAAAGCAATCGAGGAAACAATGACAGGTGCTCTGCTGGACCTCATACTCACAGACAAAGAATGACTGACTGAGGATGTGAAGGTAAAAGGCAGTCTTGGCTGCAGTGACCATAGATGATGGAGTTCAGGATGCTGAGAAGAGCAGGGCAAAAATCAAAATGACAACCCTAGACTTCATGAGAGCAGATTTTGGCCACTGACTGGATCTGCTTGTTAGAGTCATGTGGGATAAGGCCCTGGAGGGATGGGGTCCAAGAAAGCTCAAGTGCAGTCCATAACAACAAGCCAGAAGTCAGGCAAATACCCCAGGGGGCCTGAATGGATAAACAAGATGCTCCTGGACAAACTGAAACATAGAAAGGGAGTATACAGAAGGTGGAGGGAGGGACACATAACCTGTGAGGAAAAGAGGGACACAGTCCAAGCATGCAGAGATGCAGTCAGGGAAACCAAAGCCCTGGAGATTAATCTTCATCTCAATCTATATTAGTAAAACCCATGGTTAGGAATAACACAGGCTCAAGCTTTCTTTCCCTAGTATGCCCAGAAGCCTTCTTGGACTCTGTTCCATGTAAAGTGTAAGTGTACAGAACATAGTTATCAAAATTGTATCTAGAAACTGTTCAAAGTTTCAATCAGTTATTTCCAATCCAAGTAAATTCATGTTTATAATATTTAATTGCTGATCTGCAATAACAATCTTAAAAACTAAATTTACATCAAAATTTCATTGTTTAGACAAGACCATCTACAACAATAAAATCTGTGAATATTATGCCCACAAATCTATGCAAACAAGAATTAATCGGGTCCACACTGATGGAAATAAAGATTCTGTATAGCTTCATGAAGACACCTCGATCATTCAGAGCATCAAAAAATAGAGGAAGACTGGCAGGAATCTCAAGTGATTATCTGTCCAACTTTCAGGCCCAGGCAAAATCTTATATACATGATGGCAGACCCACTATTTCTAAGTGCTGAACATTAATGCATCCTTAACGTTAGAAAGTAGTTTCCATTATTTGACTGTGTTAGTGAATTAATGGAGAAAAGCATACCTTTCAGGAATCAGCTAGCAGTACTTTCCACTTTCCAATACTAAGTATTGCTGTAGAAATCTCTTTAAGACACGGCCAATTTTTTGCCCTGGCCTTCCCAATTTCCTCTCCGCATGCTCTTGCTTCAGTATGTTTCTTCTTACTTTGCATTCAGTAAAGAATTAATTTGTCCACTCTGATGTGTTATTAGACTTTTTATCCATTCCATATTAGGTTGCTTTCCATTTCTGGAGTTATTGTTTCTTTCTAGAGCTACTAGCTTTCTGTAATTCCTTTTTCTACTTAGGGCTCATTTTCATCTGATCTCTCTCTCTCAGAATTCTGTATTTAAGTGAATCTTGAGCTTTACCCAGTTAAGAGACTAGACATTTCTACAAAAAACACAGACATGACAAGAAAAAACAGACCATGTCCTTACCTGCATGACTTAAAAACACTGTATGTCAAACCCATATATGGCAATTACTAATCACAAGCACAGATTATTGAATAAAACATTTCTGAATTAACTATGGGTTCATTATGAACTTCTCAATTATCCTGGACAGACAGAACACATAGTGCAAGAATTCCAATCCTAAAGAGGCAGAAAGTCAAAAGAACATTTGATCTCTCATAAGTAAACCTCACGATCTTCCCAAATACTTTAAGTTCCTTGGCAACTGCCAAAAGTCAAAAAGATACACAAACATAAAAGCATCCCTAGTCATAAATTCTGATACACTTAGGGAAGTCTCTGCATAAAGCTCTGGATGAGCTCTTTCTCTCAGCTGATCAGCTAAAAAACCTAGATCTTAAAACAAAACAAGCCAGAAATGTTTCATCATTCTAGAAGGTTAGTACAAGACTTCTGCATTTTCTTGTGGATTAAAAACTTGATTCCCTTCCCCCCTGCCATTTTGGATTACAGAGCAAAATAGACACTGCAGTCATAAAGGAAACACTAAACATAGAAAAGATTTTCTTTGTCTTATTCAAATCAGTGCATTTACTTAGGATGCAGAACTGCTTCTTCTTCCAAGAGTTACAGAACAGCAGCATTCCTCCTAGATAATTCTTTAAAAGAATTATTCTATAAAACCTGTAAAGCATAGGATTATTTTATCCTCATGCACATTCATATTCGTATTTAAACTGAGCCACAGTAATCACACTGGGGACAAAAAGCCATGTTTTCACATAATGCAGAGGTCTGAAGTTAAACACAACACATTTGCATTCAGTGTAAAAAACAAAAAAAATCACTCTAGTCATCTCAGCATTTTGAAAAGCAGGCCATGTTTGGACAGGCACTCCATGCTGGACTCTTTTTGAATGATCTCTCTGTAAATTAACACTTGTCTTGCAACAGATGAAATGATTGCATAACTCTGAAACATAACTGAAATATACCTTCAAGATTCATTGCATTTGGCACTGCCACATAAGGTTTAATTCTGAATAATTCTTGTTAAAGAACTGACAGCATATGAACACTGAAACAAAAAACTCGAGCAATGAACTTAGTAGCTTGTAATGTGACTGAAGAAATGAAATTACTGAATTCCATTTTTGTAAGATATTGGTTTTGTATTGCTGGAAAAATCTGAATTTTATTGAGTTTTGTATAGACTTGCTCTTTTTAGTAGGGATTTTTGTTTTGGTTTTATATCAAGGAGGATGATAAATTCTCTATTGTGTCATGGAAATGCAGTGCAAACAGTTTTGAACATTGCCAGATCACTGTCTCTTCAAGTAAGTCTTCCCAGAAACAGTGTTTTAACAAATAGCCCCGTAACATTATTTTCTACACTTTAATGAGCCTTAGCAGCAGTTCTGCAAGTCCCAACTTAACATTGATAAAAAGGAAACTGAAACCATGCCTGCAGCAACCCCTGAAAGCCACAGTACTTTCGGTACTATTTACAGGAGGTGCATGCTAACTACATGTTTATCTACCTGGCATTAGTGTTTTAGAGGTATAACAAAGATCACCGCCTTGCCTCCGTTTTTTGCACATCTTTATCACCCTACAGTATTTCTTCTGAACATTTTGTTATGTTAAACTAGCCACAGACAGTTCAGCATTTCAGTCATACACTATATTAAATTAAGCATTAAATAAAGATTTTGAACTTCCTTGATTCAGAAGCTGTAAATTCAAAGCCCAAGACAAATGTGAGAAACCAAACGGGTGAACTGTTATGGTACAACTGACATTTTTGGAAGAATATCATACTCTGACAGCACTGGTCTCTCCTGGTGCAGTACCAATTGCAGTAAGTAGTTTCTAGTAGCTGCTCAAAACTCATGAAAAATCAGGTTCAAGCCCTGAGAATATCTCCTACCTTACAGCTATGGAAAACTCCCTACACCTACACATAAGATCATTTTAGCAATACTGGATATTAAAAACTAGATCATCCTTTGGGCTCTTTGATATCCAGCCCATCATTATTATCATTTTGGGTTTGTTTTTTTTCCCCCAGGTCACTAAAAAGGAGGCAATAGCTTTATACACTATAGCCAGTCCATGCCCCATGACAGGGCTTATAATCATTTTGGACTAAGAATGCATTTAATTCTCACTATTGGAATAACCCCCTCTTCCTAACTCCTGAGCTGTGACACAGCAGGGCTGCACTGGTAATTTGATGATGGCACTCTCCCCCGCCCCACGCAGATGCAGCAGCTCACAGGTCTAAGCACTTGCATGTATCAGGTGCATGGACTGCTTTTCAGAGCAGGAGATCATCCCACACCCTGCAACAACCTCCACTGTAACCAATCCAAATCCAAATTCAATTGCCCGAAACCATTTACAGGTAAAGTTGACATTAACAGCTCTAGCGCGACTTCACTCATTTCCCCATCCCCAGCTTCCTGAAAGGTCATGGTTTTAAAAGGAAATAATATGCTGGAAAAGATATCATTAAAACCCAAATCAAAACAACCACACACACCCCACCACACAGCTTACAGTGGGAACACATACCTAGAAAGCTTGCCAACTAAGGCAGACCAACAGAGCTGACCGTGTACAATGTGGCTTTGTTGGAGGGTTGCTCATGAAAAACAGGTAATAAAAATGAGTAACTTATTACCACAATAGCTCAAAAATCAAACACAGTGAAGTGACAGCTATAAACCAAGGGAATGATATAAGGGGAATGAAGAAATTTCTGATAAGTGAGCTATTCTCCAGAATGTTTCCAGAAGACGACAGGGTAAAGCTTAACACAACTTATGCAGCAAACTGACAGGAAGCTGTTGGTGCAGCAGGAAAAGCAAATGAAGTAATAAGTAAATACATGGGTAAGGAGCAAGTCTCAAAATATACACAATGGTGTTGGTGCTTGGAGTTCAGTTTTGCCCAGTCATTTTGGGCAAGTCACGCAGACACCTCTGTAAATATATTCAGATAAAGATATTTGCTCCTAAGCACTTTAATCTCTAAAGATGAAACATTATATGAAATGTTACTATTTACAGCTTACTGCCTTCCAATGACAGCAGAAATGTGCATTCCACATTTATCATCTGACAGAATCAAATCAGAATCAGTCTTCATATATGTTTTGACAATGTGTGAACGTTAAGCACAACTCATTGTGTTATTTGGCTGTCAAGTATGACCAAAAAAAATTCAACAAAACCCCTACAGTAAAAAAACAAAAAACAAACTCCAATGACAAACAAAACAAAAAACAGCCCTCAAAAACTTACTTGCAGTAGTGTTCCATGAATACTGTTCTGTCGTATGCAATGACTGGTAGAGTTTGGAAGCCCCTCCAGCAAGGACAGCACTGTATGTGGTACTTCATTTACCATAACAAATGGAACAAGGGCCTGACCCGACATCTCACGGCAACGGTACACAGGAGAGTGCCCACATCTAGAACAAAGAGAAATACCTAATTTTTGTCATCCAGCTGCAATGCACTGTGGTGGCTAAAACAAAACAAAACAAAGGGTAATGCAATGAAAACTGAAACATATTTCTCACATATCCAATACATGGTCTTTTTTCTCAGTAGTGAAAGAGTATTTTCCTGGAAACATAAGTCATACTAAAACTATGCTGGAGGCTTTTTGTCCTTCACAAGTCCCGGTGTTTACATAAAGGAAAAAAATTACAAGAAGGAAAAGATGCAATTATGCCATGAAGCAGGTAAGTATATTGTCCCATACCATCTTTTTTAATGCTTATGTTACTAATTAATCATATTCAAATGTATTCAACTTAAAACAGTTAAGCTTCATGTTGATAATCAGATGTTTTCATAAGAACACAACATGGTGTCTATTGAATTTTAGGCCAAATCTCCCACTTGTTTTTAGAACACATTTAAAGGCAGGAAGTAACAGACATTTCCATTATTTATAATTAGTATCTAAAAGATAAATACTTTTTTATTTAAAACTAACTGCTAAGATTCAAGACTGCATATAAAGCACAGGCCAAAAAGAATCTTTTATCTTTTAGTATTATTAAGGATAGGAACGGGTTGTAGATTTATGAATATATATAGAATGAGCTGTTCAGCTACATTAACACTTTAATCAGCTGTACACTACTTCAGTAGCATGTATACTGAATTGAAATGAGTAAGAGTCCTTAATCAGCTAAATAGGTTAGGCTAAGTCTTTCAAAGTCAGTAATTCTTGCATGTGTCAGTCGTGGTAACACAGGCACAATTCAGCCACCCAGAAAACTAAGAAAGTTACTACAGGATTTAGACCAAAGGCCAAACGTCTCAAAAATGCAGTTATCTGGCTGAAGTTATGCTCTGATACTCCCCAGCTGATTGTGATGACTCAAGAGAGACGGCCTTCCCTACTCCAATCCTCTCATCGTTTTCCTGAATTGCTTCTTATGTATTTTCGACTAACAAAATCACAATGTAGTTGAGATTATCCCCTGACAAAATGATTTTGACCTCTCCAAAAAAAAACCCTGCAGGGTTGTGCCTACATATTTAAAAATTAAATGAAATTAAAAACCATTCTAAGTTTTCAAATATCTCTAGCAAATTTAAATCAATACGCAAAGTGGTAGTTTACTTTAGTTCACATCAAAGAAATACAGAAAACTGTTTCCATCTTGAACCAGCAACCAAATTAATAGAGTTCCAAATACTAAGAAGCTAAATAGTCTTAACTGAAATAGTAATGTTATGCCTGAAAAACACAGATCTCATTTAAAGAACTAGAGAGCTATGCTACCCTGAACAATAGGTTTTTGTGGAAATTTTTAATTCTTTCAGTATGGCAGCATGTTCTATCCTGATTTTTACAAAGATCGTCTTTGCATTTCGTTTTCAAAGACTGGCTATCCTTCACAACAGAATGCTAAATCAGAGCAGTCACAACTGGAAGCTCTTCCATATGGAAAAGCTTCAATTCTGCATTGACAAGGCGCAAGACGAAATTCAGCTCAGCTCTTCCAAAAACAACTTCCATTTTTTTTAAACAAAAACATTTTAATTCTACTGTAAAGTAAACTTAAACCAGTGAAGTGATTTGTCTGCAACCATTCCTTTACTTCTGCTAAACCATGTTTGCTTCACCAAGAGACTGGCACACGTAGACGTTCTTTCCAAACACAAGCAACACTGACTAACAAATGTCTAGTTTTTAATTAGCCATAACTGTATACTTAAGAACGTTCTTTGTTTATGACCTTTTAAAAATCCCAAGGAATCTGACATGTCTTCATAGGAGGAGTGGAAAACAGGTAAAATGCCAGGGTTTCCTGTAACTTGTGCAAGGGTACTTTCCAACACTCCTTGCTTCAGACTGGGTTTTCTCCTCAAGCACGATGCAATGAATTAGAATGAAATTCTGTGGGGGTTTTCCTATTAACAAAAATTGTTATATATATATATAAAAATAAAAATATATGTATTATATATATAAAAATATAGTATTAATAAGTATGTTTAAATAACCTCACTTTAACTTTGTCATATTGTAAAAACTGACATCAAAGACTTATAACACATGAATATACATACATGGATACACAGTATTTTACGTGCCAAATTTTGTTCCACGCTATCATTTTATCAAATTTATTATGGAAATAGAAGTGACTGCTCTATATTTAGAAAGAAGAAAATAGTTTCATATTATTGGCAAAATTTTCTCAGCTGCCTGAAGTCCTCCTGCTGAGCAACCACACTGGTGCCCTGTCATGGAGAACTCTCCCAGGACGCAGCTGGCCCGGTTCTGCAACTTTCTATGCCTGAGGAAAATGCAATCCCACAGCTACTACTTGCCCAAAGGGCAACCCAACCACCAACCTGCCACTGTTCTATGCACTTGCTGTACATTAATGCAAACTTCTCACACTACAGACTGCCACGCAGGGTGCAGTGCAGTCACACGAACTGACATCCTGGTGGAAACCCTGAGAAGAGCACTCCTATGAAGTCACTACTAAGGAACAAAAGCATCACAAAATTTTAAGAACAATTAAGTATTTGCTATATAGGAACACGTAGGGGAGCACATGGAAGGTATTTCACCTTGGCAAATAGCTTCCCAAATCTGAGAGGGGTTAACACTCCTACCGTTTCTTCTCATTTATTTAAAATAATTTTTTTTTTAGTCTCCTAATACTCAAAGAAAATTGGTTGTCCCCCACGTCCTGCAAGAAACAGTGCTTATAATATTTCAAAAACACTTCTCATTTCACGTACACTTGCAAGATGTCATGCCAAGTCACCATCAGAGACCTATTCTTGAACTTCTGCATACCCTGAAGGCACTTAGGTATACATCTCTCATGTTTTGAAAGCCCTTGACTTCATTCCTGAATCATGCAACAAGTTTGCCAGAAGAATGTCAAAACATACACTAGTTTTTCCATTCTCTAACAGCACCCTAGAACAGGCAGTTTTGATTTTTACTGGATCCCACTTAGATATAACCTCTTACCTGTAACTAAAACTAAACAGGATCAATCCTCAAAAAGGGATAGAAAGAGTGAATGCAAATGAAACAACTGAGCAACAGAAAATAACAATCTAACCCATTTTTTTTTTTATAGTTGTACCAAGCTTCAAGATCAACTATACACTCTTAACACTAAGTCTGCAACCTGTATTCTTAAATACTTATTTTATCTAGGATTTAGCAACCTCACAAAGTTGTATCAAGAAATACTATTACAGAATTATGGTAATCACAGTAACTCAGTTTATACCTGCAGCAAAAAGCAGCAGCTTAAGGAAAGAAGTATTTTGAGGCTATTAAACTATTCAGGTTACTCTTCCTGCCATCCCTGAGATTAATTTCATTTATGTGATGGCAGTTCATTGTCCTTCACAAGTCAGGACATTGGCAAAAAAGAACAGGACCTCCAACCTCGGCCACTTCACCATCCAGACTCTCAGCTTCACCTGCCAACAACATGACTACAATCTGTCACAGGCTCATCCCCTCTGCGGGAAGTATGAGCAATGGAGTCTTGCACCCATTGGGAAAGCACTGCTGTGTGTGCAAACCTGCATTTAAAACTGTTCCATTTCTTTTGATTTGAAAAGTACCTAGGGGAGATGGGGAAGTGTTTTCATTATGCAACACTACCTTTACAGGCAGGTCATGTATAAGCAGACTTATACATACTACATTATGTAAAATGTTGTCACATGTAAAAACATACATTATGCCAACCAAACTTTATTACATTTCAAGGTAGCAACAAGCATGAAACCTGCAAAATCCTCATGTGATATATTTCTATTAAATCCTGAGGGCTATTAATAATTGTTGTAGTAGTTCACCTTGAACTCAGTACTGTTTATCTAGGTGCATGTGGTATTGGACGTAAACATGTTTACTTGAAACGGTCCATGATCACGAACAAAAAGTCAGTAAATCTGAGAAGGTTTCACTTCATGTAACTGTAGATTCAATGCATTTCCACTGCTCCGTTCCAGCTTCAATATTTAGATCCTGAACAACCCTCCTAACCAACATAATTTATGACCAACTCTCATAAGGCACAAAGATTCCATACTCCTCTGCACACATCAAAGTATCTAATTTATTACTCTGGCTACAAACAACAGAACATTAGCTGTAAATGAAAATATCTTAAGCTTCTTTTTGAAAAAGAAAAGGAAAAAAAATCAACAAACCTGCAGGTGTTTCCTATGTGCTTATTTTCCTCCCTTTCTTATTACTTACCCTCAACAGACTTTATTAAGTGTGTTGACTTAATAAATTAACCCAAATTTACAAAGCAAATAAGGATTACCTTTTATATGAAGTTCACAGAAACAAATGAGTAGAATTAATTTGAAGAATCACATCTGTAGCTGAAAATATGTACATTTTATTATATAATACCTTTAGTTGTTAAAAGTACTAATAAAGAGAGGAATACCTATTTCCAGGTTTTACTGGATGTTGTCACAGTGATCTATGCATTACTAATTATGTCATTGCTTATTAATGATACAGTGAACATTCTGAAGAAGGGGCCTCCGAGCTTGTACGTCAAACCAAGTATCCCACCACCATCACAAACAGTTTGAGAGAAGAGGGCAGCATGAGGCAGGAAAGGCACACTTGCAATTCAAACAAACCAACTCTGCCTGCAGGTTAAAGCATTTTAACAGCCTCTATTTTTAAAAGATAACACCAATTAAAAAAATATGAATAAATAAAATTCAAACAGATGGCACTCTTTAAATCCTGGAGCTAGTTATGCCAGAAGGTCCTAACAAATGCACTGTAAGAAAGAAATTGCAGTAAGGCTTCTATCTGATTCTACATAGGCACAGTAAGTAGTATGAGAAGGAGATTTTCTCTTTCCTCCACCACACAGCTATACAGTTCAAGTCATGTTATCAGTTCCAAAGCAAGAATTAAAAACATGAAATTACATTAGGGGAAAACATGGATGGTGGTCTCAGGTCACAGCAAAAAGTATTTAGCAACAGATTCAGTTCCCATTGCAAAGGGTTTGGTTAATAAGATTCAAGGGCATTGTATGCATGCATCACGATTACAGACTAGTTTATTTTTTTCTCTTCAAATTATCTCCTAAAGGAATACATTTAGCAACTTTCAAATGCAGTGTAACGGATTTCCAAGAGAAGTAAGGTCCAAAAATAGCATTAAAAAAATACTCAAGCTTCCACACAACACAACTTGGACTTCCACATTGGGCACAAATCAGCAGGACAGTGCCTATTCATTACTGTGAGAGTGAGGTTTCCTGGAATATGAACAATAATTGCTATGCATGTACATAAAGTTTCTTTTGTTCATTTATTGACTTGCTTGGTTTCTGTTTTTCTTTTAAGGAAACACAATTATTTTTTATTTAGATATCAGTGTTCCTTAGCAATTAAAGTACCCACAGCATTTAACTTAAAAAATTTATTTCTCCATGGAAATCTGTATTTAATTGGCCTGAAGACATTTTTTTTCATTCTTTAATCTGAGATTAAGAATAAAAAAAAAACCAGAATAATCTGAGTTTTGATATAGCTTCTCAATATTTACCTGATGAGTAAAAAAGTATTACAGAATTATCAGTTTGCTGGAGGTTTTAGATCTACAATCAACACATGAATGTAGCTCAGAAAATGTTTGAACAAAACTGTGGACAGAAACAAATGAAATTTAATTTCAGGTTATTTATGCAGTTCTAAATTTCTAAATTCTTATCTATTTCCTTTAAAGTGAAGTTAATGGTTGCCCAAACTTCTGGTCTCTTTATACGCTGTGTTAAGTATTTTATTCTTCCAACTTGGGCAATTAAGATAAAGCCTTGTATTTTTGTAAAGGCACTGTTTTCCACACAAACACTTAATGAATCAGAGTAGCCGTAAATACTGCAGAAAGTGTGTAGGCAAAGTACACAGGCTTTTATTTGTGAAAGCTGTCCACAAGCTGAAGTCTGATTTAGCAAGCCAAAACACCTAAGAACTCCAACATTTGAGCCTATGAAAACTCTTACTAATACTGTGTGTAAACTTCAGACCAACAGGAAGATGTTCTCTTCAAACAGAGATTTACTATAGAACCTATTGACACAATTTAAATGCCATCTCTTTTCTTGCATTTCCATCAAGAAATCTCAAATAATATCTAAGAGTAGCTAATCCCTAGGTTTATTGAGCTATTTGCTGAAGTTACATGAGGTTAGAGCCTCCATTTTGGTACACAGCATTCTAGAAAAATCAGCTGCTCTTAACCTGAGATCATGTAAAAGAAAAAAATTTCATTCACAACTATATTTCTACTTTGTTAATTTGAGAATAGTTATTGTGATGTTTCACAACTGCAGAATGACAAAGAAAAACACACCACTTACTACCCAAACAGTTGGGAAAAAATCAAAACAAAGACTATATTCTGTCTTAGCAACTGTATCATTATTTTGAACTCTATGAAAGGAAGCTGAATGCATAAATCACGTCTCAGCGCCTGGTGATGATTTTGAAAGCTTCAGATGATTGTACACAAGACTGCAATATGAGCAATTTTAAAAACATATAAGACCCATGAAAACATCCAAAGGATCTGGGTTCTCAAAAACACTTCCCTTTCAGCCATATCACCAAAAGTAACTAGCCCAATACTGACTAAAGCTTTCCCAATACTGACTCAAACTAAGACTGTTCTTTTCAAAAATTATTGGCTTTCTAAAATATCATTATACTTGGTTTCCCTTATCATCCTCTGGACAGTTAATGTATTATTTCTCTCCATTTTCATGATCCTTTCTGCAAATACTTTTGCAGAATAAGCTAAATGTTATTATTTGGATACTTATCTTGAACAGCAAAGTACTTACTGACTGGTTAATTTTAAGTATGTAAATGAATACTACAATTACTTCACCAATCATATGTTGACAGTTGAGCACCCCATCATATTTTTTACTGGATCATGTTTCAAATAAGAAGCAGTATACACCAAATTTTAACCCAGGATCCCAGCCTTTGGTACTCTTCAGGAGTCTGCAACACTGGAGAAAAATAGTTATTCTCAGTGTTCGTGAATGCCTCTCTGCTAGACATCACCTTTTATTTCCTATTAATCTGACAGCTCCCTACAGTTTGTGAATATTTCCTAAATTGCTTCAGACTATAATCTGCCAACGACTGATGAACACAGTGAGAACTCCAATAAGGAATCAATAATGAATACCTAAGGGTTGTGATATTTCCCAACAGCACCACTTGAACATGAAAAAAAAAAATCTGCCCCCAGTTTCAGAGAAAAGACAGGAATAAAGCAAAGATGAACAAAGAGTTCCAGTTGATCAGAGCAGCCTACTGCACATCAAGCCCTTTGCAGTCTTTTCTCTAGCACTACAACTTGAACTTAATCAAATTAGAAAAAAAAATTACAAGCTGTTTACAAGTTGTTATTTAAAAATGCTAAAAAAGAAGAAAATTACTGAAACCCTCCTTATTAATAAATATTTACAGTGAACCATAAATATTTTTACAGATCAGTACCAATCGCTGTGCAAACAGGATTGCACAGAGAATAGACTGGAAGTAGAAATGGAGGACTTCCAAGACAGTCCCAACTCACAAGAGATATACTCAGTGGGGAAATGCATTCCTCTCCTTCCCTGCTTCTCCCACAGCTATTGCAAAATTTCCACCGTAGATGTGAAGCAAGAGATTTAATACAATAAAAACCTAAAAACCAATCTGTGTTTTAGGGGTGCACGTCGCTCATTTTTCTAAATGCCTTTCCCAACTCATGTGTTTTGGGAACCTTGCCCACAATCAAAAGGATATCTGTCTTCATCTTGCGATGACTGGTCAGCTCATCAGCTTCCCCAACAAGGACAGGGCATTCCAATGCATCAGAGCCTGCTCCCAGTATCACAGGGATTCCAAATAATACACTATTGCAGAGAGTTATAATACTGAGCAGTAACAGTGATCAGATACTAGGAAGAGAAAAAAAAAGACAAAGGAAAAAACCAAAGACTGAGAGACCAAAGGTTGAGAAGATGTGTACATGATAGGGGAACCCAGGGCAATGCTTTCATAAACGACTGTAATCAAGAGCAGCTATTTTAATACAAGGCTGCAACAAACACATGTAGTTCTTTTCATCTAATATGATAAAGGCATTCCCAATAAAGCTCTTTCCTTGTCTGACTGATGTTGAGAGTCCCAGTCTTACAGAAATGACAGTTGAAAAGCAGCAAGTTTTCAAATTAATTCTCCTACTGCTGCCATGCCACACTAAAATACAGGAAAAAGAGGAGTAAGGCAGAGGAAGCACACTAAGCACAATCATTCAGCTACCTTGTTGACCTCTTACCAAAGGATACCAGTGTTTAGCCTACAGAAAGTCAGATGGCTGCTTTCAAGTCTGATACAGGATGATATGCTAAACCCGCATATGTAACTGTACATGTGTGAAACAAAACAAACACCAGGAAATTTGCATTTAAACAACTTATATAAACAGCAATTTTTACAAGGTATACATGAATGACTTCAATCAAGCTTTTCTTAAACAAATGAAAGATACCTTGTTATCAGAACTTCATCACTCCCCCATCTTTTGTGTTCTTCATCAAATTTATGGTTTTAAACTTATCTCAAAGTCTCACAGACACTTTTGATTTTACATTTGAATTTTGTTTCTTTATTAATCCATCTTCTCCTAGACCCATTCCCATGAAGCCCATAAAAACTTTGTCACAGGGCTACAATAGAACAGAACCAGTCACCTGACAGAGTAGGCATAATTTAACATAACTGAACACAATACAGAGCAATCAAACTAAATGACATAGGTCAACAAAGAGTAAGTAACTTTTGAAAAAGAGCAACCCACATGCAAGTAACATTATTGATCAGTGAAAATTTAAATTCACACCACCTTCTGGAATATTAATACTACTATACTTGGGTCTTTTTCCTTAAGTTGTTTCCTTCAGAAGTGAGCTCTAAGAGATTTATGGAATAGTAAGACAACTGAAACACAGAGAGCCTCAGAATTCATGGTCAGGTGCTCTGCTTGCCAGAAGCTAAAATAAACCTGGATCAATCTCAGTTACTTAACATACATTCTCCTAAAAGACAGATTCGATGATTTGCAACATTAGTACACAAAGGTTAAAACAGTAAGATAATAATTTTATGTATGCATCTTTATGTAATCAAATTTGTTGTTCAAAAGCAAAAGCTGTGAACTAAGGTAATAATACTTCCCCTTTACCTGTGCTGAAGTAAACTGAGCAATGAAGACTGAAAGGAATATGCAAGGCGTTTATTAAGTGGAAAAAGAATAGGGAGAGGAACAAAACAGACAAAGCTGCATCAGAATAACATTCTGCATATTACTAGGAACACAAAGAAACAGAAATAAATAAGTTAATGGCAAAAGACAGCTTAATAATGTAAATATATTAATATATCTGGTAATTGAAAATTGTATTTGACAGATACAGTATAATGCAACATCATTAGATTGCTTCATTACATGGGGAAGATTCTTAAATATTTAATAAAGAGAAGACTATTGAAAACAATTAGTCCTTTGTACTAGGTTCAAGCAGAGTGCATCTGAAGGTCTATTTTTAAATTTCCAGCAAATATTTTTACAGATAGACTACCATGCACTTTGGTCAATAAAAAGTACAAAACAAAATTCATTACAAGAGATTAAAATTCAAGTTTGTAGTTATAAAATAGCTTTTTAAGCTTGTTGGTATCTGACAAAACAATCTCTGAATAGCATTTTGTACAGACCAACTTACGGAATCTCTATGTTATATATTGAACCTCTTTGCCTTCAATGAGGGAATCTGATCTTTTATAATGAAATGCCATATTTTGCTTTTGAAGGTTAAGAAATGTTAAGAAAAATGCTTTTTGAATGTTAAGAAAAATTTTCTCTAACCTGCATATTAGTCTGACATCTGTTAAGATTTTTAAAAGTCCTAGGCATGCTCACCCACTGAGTAAAACCAAGAGTACTGCATTACAGATGTGGGCTAAAGACTTACATGGAATCATGGCCTCCAGGATTTTTCTTTGTTTTTCCCCACAATTTTGAAAGAAATTGGGGCCAACAGTCTGCGTCACTTCCTGCAGCAGGACAGACTCACAAATGTAATTCTCTGTGAAGTAGCATAAGTAATGCATCTAAGAAGAATCCACCAAATCCCTAAGGTAACAGATCTTCTAAAGAGTCTGCTCTAATCCCTTCAAAATGACCAAGAAAATAAAGTTTAGTGAAAGAAGGTCATCCTGGCTCCACAGGCCCCAAAGCGCTGTGCAAGGACACGATTCACAGAAACCCACTGGGATGCCACGCTGGTGCTTGTGGAGGGCTCCTGTGCAGCCAGCTGGCATCACCTGTGCCACAGCACTGCCGTGGGCAAAGGACCACAGGGGGCACTTTGGACATCTCACACTGCCTCAGCCAAGTGATTTTTAAAAAATTTACCAAGCTGACTTTGCCAGAAGCCTATTAGGAGGTTTCACAGAGCCTGTTCTGACAAGCAAGCTGCAGAAGTAGTAACTTCCAAGAGAAAATGTACCAATAAAAACTGTCATACCATCTTCAGTTGTTTCCTCTGCCTTTCTAAGACAGGCGATAGCTCGACCAATGTAAACCCACAAACCCTCTAGCAGATGCATCCAGCCCACTCAAATAACAGATTTATCACAGCTAGTAGGATAGCATTTGAGCTGCCAGTTTGCTCACAGACAATATGGACTTTCCCCTCTCCTTCTCTTAACACTCTGTTAGGAATGACTTACGGTAACAGGGCACCTGACAATGCTCCATCCCACAGAAAATTTTTTCCTCACCACAGACAGGTTTTTTTTTCCTTGCATCCTAGTGTCTATCATTAACTAATGGTCACAGTGATTATTCTTGTATATTAATGACAAGCTCTCGAGTGCAAAACCAAAGCTCTGTCATTCACAGTGGTGGATGGAGAGGTGTAGAAGGGGGAAGAGGATAGCTGTAAAGGACTAGTGCTTCCCACTACCACCTGTCCTTATCCCTGTCTAGAAACAGCATCAGGGGACTTCAGAATTTAGTGCCTCCATTTTACAGAAAACACAAGTTACAAAGTTCTGCCCAAGAAAACAGTGCCAGTTTCATAAATGTGTTGATTTCATGGAAAGATGTTCACATTTCTATTTAAATTGACCTCAGACAGCGAGTTTCTTCAATGACTTGCAACGTAATATACCTAGAAGGAACACTACTTTGAAATATGTCTCTTTGCCAAAATTTTAAAGGGAAAATTTCATGAAGAATTAAGAAGTTTTTTTCAAGGGGAAGACAAGGCACATACACCTGAACAGTTTTTAAAACCTTATATTGTTTGACATTTTAAAGCTAATTTTTTAAAACCTTCTTAAAAGACTAAGAAGTCACACACTCTTAGAGACAGACCTGAACTAGGGAAAAGTATCCAAGTCAATATAGCAATACCCATTTTACTCCTTCAGAGCATTCAGCCCAGAACATTTAACACTAAACAAACACCATCAATGTCATGGTACAAGAGGACATAAGGCTGAATTCTAGATCATTCTGAAGAGATTACAAGTCTTTGAAACGGGGAGGGGGAGGCGAAAGGGAGGTTATGTTTTTGTTTCATACTTAAAACATTACCTCCCGATTACCTCCCTTGTTAATCAAAAACATGCTGTACATTCTTTCATCTTAGAAAGTAACCATTAAAACAGACCTATCCAGCTCTTAAAAAAAAAATAATAAGTGAGGTAATAAGTTGTGAATCAAAGTGTTCCCTTCCACATAAAACATCTGCAAGAGGAAAAGGGGGAAAACAGCTTAACAGAACTGCAGATAGGTAATCAAATGCCCTAGTTCAACAGGGAGTAACAAGCATATGCACAGAGATTGAGATTTGTCCTTGTAGCATTTAATCCTGCTCATATTGTGCAATTCATCTCAGCACAGTCAGAGCAACCATAGCCCTACTCCCACTAGATGGAAAATTCCACTCGAGCTTAAGTGAAACTCTTCAAAAGCCCAATTTGAATTCTTTCTGCTCAGCCCAGTTTTGTTCATAGAACTGCTCATTTGCTTGCAAACACAGTATTCTGTTCATCTTCTCAGAGCACAAAATGAATGCCACTTCACTGTGGGCTGAGCCCGGGGAAGGGCATCAAGGCCAGTTACGGGTCACATTCACCCTTCCTCTCTCCTTAATGCGTAGCAATATCTTTCCTTGACAGTGGTACAACAACAGAAATGCAAAAATTTCATGGTAAAAATATGGCAATTAAATGTTATAATTGTATCGGACTACCGTGTAATTATATGTACATGCAGATGTTATAGGATACAATACTGCATTGAGCAATTCAAGGAAACAGCTTTTGTATACAATTAAATTACTTGATGCATAGGGCCTTTGGCATCAGACCTTCTCTTCAATCCTCTCTATGTGGTTACTTCGCAACAATCTTCATACCACCTTCTAAAGAACAACCAAATGAACAGGAGAGAATTTTATTTTTGTTCATTTGCTATTGTAGAATGAAAATAGGAAGGGAAATAGAAGAGAAAATAGCAACATATTTATCTTAGCAAGAGAAATCATCCCTGTGTATTCCAACTAATGCAGTCAAAATGAACAGAAAACAATCATGGTATTCACAGAACAAGGGCATAAGAACTGTAGACAGAAATACAGCCAGTAAAAGCACACTGAGCTATATAATAAATACATTTCCTCCTGCAGAATCCTTGGTACTGTCCCCTGGCAACCATAAAAATGTCAATGCTTTGCTAAGTAACCAGTCAGAAAATGTATGTCTGTACACCCACATAGAATTTTCTGCCTGAAATATGTAATAATTTTATTCAAGTTTTATACCTGTATCCACAGCACTTACTGCCAAATTCAGTGGAAAGGAAATGCAGAAAGCATCATGTTTATCTGCCATATCACTCCTCTTTAGGAACACAGTTCCCTTACCAGTTAAAGGAAAGCAGGTCCAATGATACAGATTTCTTAAATGTTTCAGATTCTTAAAAATTTTTATTGGAGTTTTCTCCCCACATCTTCTGAATGTATTTAAAACAACCTTAAGATAATAAGCTAACTAAGTGTGAAAAGTTACTTTGCTGGCATTATTTACCCTTAAAAAAATAGTGGTCCTAATGTAAGTATAAAGACAAAACTAAAAAGCTGTAACCAAAAGCTTATCAAAAGTTAATTTATTACCAATAACAGAAACTATCTGAAACATTAAAAAAAAAGAGAGCATTCTCCTGTGCATTCATAAAGGCATAAAACCAGAACTAATAAAAGACACAAGAAATAGTTTTAAACATTTCCTCAAAAAGCATTTAAGATTCTGATATGGCAGAAACCCAAATATTTTTAATTGTTAAATACAGTGCATTTAAAAACTCCTACTACAGGTTTTTTCTTTTCGGAAAACAATTATCTATTCCTGAAAATTAAAAGACATCATAAAAAGCAACAGATACATCACATCTGCTGTGAAGAATAAGCAGAGATACTATTTTATAACATAAGCAGTAGCTTAAAATAAAAATTTTAAGATCTTAGGGTAACAACAACTTTGTCTTGCTTCACTACTAAAGGAGTGAGATTAAGTACATAAGTTTACTCACCCTACTGTTGAAGCTTTTACACAGACAGCAAGACTTCCTCTCAAATATTGATTTCTGCTCACCCACCACAACCCTGGTTCCCTTATCAGGCTCCCCATCCCAAACCATAGAGTAGCAAAAATATCTTCTGAATACCTTCATGTAACCACCATATAACTGAAAGTTACACTGTATAAAAATTTGAAAAGTCATCTTAGAAACATATTAGATAAAGTACAGACCCATATCTTTATCTACCTGTGTATGTATATACACAGATGAATATGGAGATTATATATATACACGCACCTACAAATCTGTATATTAATCATTACATTTATGTGTTATGAACAGTCATTCTGCAGGACTGAAAAATCCATCAGAATTCTGTACAGCAAACGTTGCACTGCTACAATCTGTCATGAGTTTTCATCTACCCTCTCTGCGGCAGCAATCGTGGCATACAGCATTTGCAGACGAAGATTTACAACCAGGTCATACAATGGCTTGCATAAGCAGATATTCTAATTCTCCAAAAGACATTTAATAATATAGGTAAGAGCAATCAGTGAGTACCAGTTTTTCCTTTAATAATTAAAACTGAAGAGAAGTTTAAAAAGGTTATTTTATAAAAAAAAATTTGCAGAGATTCAAGAAAGAAGTCCCACCACCTTACAAAACCTTACCTTATAATAAAAGGGACAAATGGTGCCATGCTGAGTGCTGAATGAGTGCCATCCATTGGAGATGGATACAGTCTTCCCAGGATTAAAAGCAAAAGAAACAGGCTTGGATGGACTTTCAACTCTTCAACTTCACTAAATAGAAAGGGGTAAGAAGCATTTGGTGAAAAACGCATTCTCCTTCACGCTATTACTGATTCTCTTCCCCACAAAATAGGCTTCTGCATTTCTGGTTCAAGGAGGTATTCTAGGCTGATCATTACAAGAGAGTGCAAACCCTGCTGGGATCAAACATGGCATCCAGTTCTCCTGCAGGGAACCCCTGTAATGAAGGCACTTATGGCTGTATTGCCGTCACTTTCCTGCATTATTCCAAGCCTCTTTTTTTCCCAATTATGGTGAGCCACCTTCATTTTTAAATAATATTAAAAACCTGCACAGATAATCTTTCTCTATGAACCAGGAAACTATGAAAACAGAGTTAGTTACGAAAAGGTGGTTTAAAAAAAACTTTTCTTATCAGTTTGGGAGGAAATGTGTATTTAGCAAACAGCAGGCTTTACTAAAAAATAGTTCTTGTCATTGACACCAAGTGGCTACTATTCATATTTAAAAAAATCAGAAATCTAAGTTAAAATCGACCCTTCTTGATTTATTTAATGACTAATAATAGGATACAAGTCTGAATTCACACTGAAAAAGCATTCCAAGCCTCTATTTCAGACAGCAGCTTTCAATCTTTTTCAACTGAAAGACTTCCCAGAATTTACCAATGAAGACACTGTCACCTTTCAAAACGTCAGGGAAAGCAGACTGCTGCACTGAATGTACACACCCTCTTTTCTTAAGCAGAGACTGCAAAACGTGCAATGACTGGTGAAACTTCTGCTTCAGAGTATCCCCCTTAGGCCCATTAAACAGACAGTTGAACCTCACCCATAAATCAGCTACTCAACTTCCACAGTTTATACCATGGCATTTTAAGACAAAACAAATCCAGCATTGATTTACTCTAAAAGTTCATGAACCTGGAGGTAACAGTGTCATCCCAAATGGTATCATCTGTAGCTCTCAGCCACCATTTGTGGAGTCCTTAAAGAAGACCAAGGACTTTCCCTAGAGTCAGTGTGTCACAGGCTGTTCATTTAGGGTTACGTGAAGCCTATGACCCCTATCACTTAAACACGTTAGGAAGCCTCATTGTTAAACATGAGAAAGTCAAACACCCGGTTTCTGTTGCCCTGAAAAATATAAGTTCTTTAACATCTGATCCTAGGAACGCAGCAATTATTAATTACTCAGCAGTAGTTCAATCTTCAGGGACTTATTGCGATGTGCAAAAGCTAAAAGAAAAAAGCCTTAGCAAAAGACACGTAGTTGAACTACATAATTTCAAGAAGCTGTTGATATATACAACAGCATTAGGGTGTACGTGACACAGCTCAGTTTAAACTTTTCATTCCACTTCATATTTCAAAGTTTTCTTAGACATTGTCTTACCTGTTCAAAGTACTGGTTACAACCTCCAACTGCTTGAGAAGGAAAGGATAAAGACTTGGAAACCGAGAGAAAAACTCCCCTCCTGTCATTCTGCAGAAACAAATGAATAAGAGTCATAATTAGCATTCTGCAGTAATCAATTGCACTCAAAATACCAGTTTATTTGTTGATTTCTGATGCTACAGTGAAGCTGGCAATCCATACACACATGATGAACTACTTTCAAAGGCAGCATGATGTTTTCATTAAAAATGATGATACAGTATATTTTACACAAGTTAAGTAACTCTGTATGTGTCCATACTAACACTTGGTCAACTAAACTGTGGGGCCTTTTTGGGAAATCACACTAAAAAGAAAAGATACAACAGTTTAAATTCCGGCACCATTTTAAGAACATTCTAGTTGAACAAGAGAAGACTTACACATGCTTTAGCATGGCTCATGTACTAAATAGCTAATAAAATATACTTAAAAACATGTACTAACAGATGCTCATAATTTACTGACACTAAAAAGCATCTCAGAATAGTAACTCACAGAAGATTTGTAAAATGCATCTGACCTTCATTTAACCCTCTTTATCCAGCACTGCTTCCAACACATAGCAGTGGTGACATGTACAGGCCACGTTTTTGCTCGTGTAGAGGGAGCAACGACATCCAAAACAGAGCAATGCACAACTACCTAATGAACTCATCCCTAGCCAGAATTAGTATGGTGGAACAGTTCAAGCCACAACAGCAAATTAATCCCAGCTAAAAGGAGGTAAGTAGAAATCTTCTCTATTTGTTTGGTTTAGATCAGATAAAGCATGGCTTCATGGTTTATAGGAAACCATTCAGCATCATCTAAGCAAGAACCATCCCCACTGAATGTTACAGTGGGGAGGTTCTAATCAGACATATATGCCATGCAGATAAAACAGACTGCCTTTAAAAATAAATAAATGAAAGGCCATCCATTTAGAAAAAGAAAGCCAACCACAGGGTTTGCTTGCCACGAGATCAGTCAAGATAAATGTTAGCGCATTAGCATGACTCCAATGCAGCTCTTACAACAAGCAGACAGATCCAGGTCTAGAGAAATAACACAATGAGGTGGCAATATTGAATGTGCGTAAAAATAAGCAGACAAAAATAATCAGGCACGAGTAAATGAGCACATGGGAAGCATCAGCACGGCTTCTGCCAGCACTCCACTAACATAACATGCCTTAGCCACAGGCCACAGAATAAACACAGCAAAAACAGCTTACTAGATGGAAACAAACGTTCAAAGAGGTACAGGAAACTTTCTCTAGGCACATAAGAAACAATACTGTGAACATATATACACAATATAGTGAGTTGCTATAACTAAAAGCATGTCCAATGAATCTGCAGTAGCTGTAACAGCTACAAAAAGGCTTCAAGTTAAAAAATTAGAGATGGAAGCATTCAAACCAAGAATGAATATAAATAAAAGCAGTAATGAGGACAGTTTAAAGACATCAATACTGATAATCACTGAAGACACTCATGTAATTTCTTCTAACAGCTTCTTCAAAACAACTTTAATTTTTTGTACATACATTATGTAGAAAACTGAAGACGCAAAGCCAGAGACAGCTCAAAACGTAAGATCTAAGTATATCAAGTTAAACAGCCCATCTGACTGAGTTTTTCATATGTAAAACATTAGGAATTCAGTAAAAGAAAAAAAGAAAAAAAATTCTATCCAAAAATGCTGCGACACCTCCACCTCTTGTTCAATAGAGTGCATCAAGCAAAAGCAGAATTGAGGTTAAGATTCCTATGGAATGGATGACCACTGGTTAGAGGTTTAAGAGAAGACTATATACAAGTAGCATTTCACACAAGTACTTTTAAAGGTCCATTTTTAATGTATTAAAAACTCAGCAGCCACATTTGAATCAATATTAAATAATGGAATGGAATATCCTTACAAAGTCTCAAAATTCTTTGTGATTAGCATGGTTTCATGAACCTTTTTGAGAGGAAAAGAAAATGATAACTACTGAAGTGGGTAGTTTACATACCCTCCCACTTGGTTTACTGCTCCACAGCTTACGTGAGGGGAGAAGGTAGCCTAAACAATACCATTAATCAGCAGTAGCTGCAGAAAAGATGTCCATAGGCACTTTCAGAAAAAGAGAGAGACAACTGTCTGAGCAGACTGTTACAGGGCCTCCAGTTCAGAGAGGAAACAAGAAAGACTACACACTAGCAAAAGTGCTGCAAAATACAAAGGTGTTCTCAAAAATACAGAGCACCATTTTAAGTGTGAATCCACTAGCTGGGGATGTCAAGGCAGGGATATGTGCAACAGGGAATAAGCAGAAAGAAAAACAGCTAGACAGAATAAAACAGAGGTATTTAGTTGTTTCATTTTTGATTACTGACCATCTTTTTTGCCCCTGGAAACATATACATATTATTAGGTACACACAAGTATTTTAGTATCGTAACTGAGACTGGAACAACAAAAAAATGTAATGGTTCTGCTTTTCCAAAATGTTCATGACACTAAGCCACATATTTTGCATTAATTTAATCAAAAAAGTACTCCTGTGAAAAATGAATACCAACCAAGATATGTCTCATGTTACTATTATAAACAGATTCATGCATGTACATATGCACACATATGTCAGTTAGACTTCATAATTAATAACCTATCCATATCTTTACAAGGAGATAAGTTCCTGATACACCTATATAGGAATATACCAAGGGGACTAAAACAACCCAAAAACCACTGCTAACAGTTTTCATGAAACAAACTCTTCCCCCCTATTCTAAAATATATCTGACAGAGAATGATAGGTCTAAATTAAAAATATCTATAGATAACTATCTTCCCATTAGTCACTGACACAGTTCAAACACAGATGTTTGGCAACACAGCTACCATAATTAAATTCTTAAACCAAACATTTTGCAGATCACAAGATTTTACATCTACTCACCCTAAAACGTGTTTATAAAGGAAGTAACTGAGAAGAGCCTTAAGATACTAGTATTTTTCCCCATGTCCAGTTGAAACTATTTTTATATTGCTTCAGAGCTCATCTTTGATAGTATGTTAAACCACAGACTCTGAAACAATATTTTCTTTTTTCCTGTTAGTAACTCAAAGTAGCACAATTACACAATCCAGAATTTCAAATGGGATTACTGAGACCTAAATAACGAATTAGTGGAAGGTTATTTACTGAAAGAGGAACTACAGTAATGAAACAGAGAAGTTATCAATGGCCTGATGATGCTTACAACAAAATCCCTCTCCCCGATGTAAAATGTCATTCAAGTACATAATTAAAATGATGCTTGATGTAGAAAGGCTGAGAGAGAAACTAATGGGAGCACCCACATCCTCCTAAATTCACTAGCAAAAATAATCTGTAAAACTGTATACACGCAGAATACTGCAGTACACAGATAGGAAGATGCAATATTTACATCTCAGATACTTTGCAGTTTAACAACCTCAATGCTTTCTCATATGCAAGTAACTTTGCAGAAAAGCCAGACGACTATGTTAGAGTACAGCCCATTCACAAAAGGTTTCATTTTGATGGCTAGAGACAGCAGCCATGTTTTAGCACTCACAAGAAAGACTGACAAAAGAGTGTTTGTGTAGAGACATATACATGAGTTTCTTTTCCATTTTCACTCAGGTTTTCCACCTGAAAAGATGTTCCATTAATGAAAAATTGTAATACGGAGGTATCTTCTGTACTATGTCAGACAGAATCAAGTGACAACCATCACTGCTAACAATTCTCTGTGTCCCCCTGCTAAAAATTCTCTGTGTCTCCCTGAGTCTGGACTCTGGAGCAGGAAAAACAGGGGAAAGAAACATCTTTCACAAAATATAGAGTTCATATAAATTGGCAAGAAGTTATTTTGAAGGCATGTGATGATATGAAGGTCAGAATTTAATTGCTAGCAATAAGCATCCAGAAGACAAGAGTGAATCACAGCTAAGTTCCAAAAAAAAATCCAACAACTAGTAAAAATTAAAAAAAAAAAAGAAGAAAGGCATTACTCAAAGCAGACTGTAAATCTATAAAACTTCAAGGAAAAGTCTATGTAAACTATATATCATGCTTAAAAGTGTTGATAACGTTTCTTCAGAAAATATGCAAAAATCAGTTTTACTTTTTTCTGAAAAATAACCTAACCCAGAAGCCCTTATTATTCTCCATTGTCAGCAGTTCTTCCATTCATTTAGCACCAGTTTTTTGGCTTTTATCAATTTTCAGAGTAGAACCCGGGATGGTTTAAGTTAAGCTAAAAATCATGTACTTACCAGTTTTCATTTCATCTGCTTTGTGGAAGTGTTAATTACCATCAAACTTCTAGAACCAAATTCATAACTGCTGCTGCAACCTCTGACATGTCTGGTCATTATACATTATGTTTGTCTCAGTAGCAACTTGATTCTGCATAATGCATAATCTATGTTTGTATAACTATTGTCTTTCTAAATAAATATTCCATCTTTATGCATAGCAAGTATGTAGGCTTTTTAACTGCATTTTAGAAAATACATTTAAGAATAAAACTATGGACGTTGCAATGTTCTTTTTAAAGCTGTTCTGTACACTTAACAGAACAGTCCAGGAGATTAAAATTCTGCTGTGACACTGGGGCATAAGTATCATTTTACTGTGACATGTGTCAAAGATCACCTGCTTCTGTTCTTTCATTTATTTTTCAGAAGAACAAAGCTTTATAACCTTGTAGGTTGGTTTTAGTAACTGATATGTTAGAGAACATTTGCAGTAAATATGTTAATATTTGAGTACAGCATAGGTGAGATTTGGAGACAATCTTCTGAGGGCAGCAAGGGTCTCTGGTGCTCTTTTTGAATATAAATATTGCTAACATCTCAAGTCAGCGGACAAAAGCATGGTCAGATATTTGACAGGAAAAAATAATATTATATTTAAAAAGAAAAAATAGAACTGGAATGTGAAAAAAATATAGATGAGACACAATTAGAGAGAGAGATCAAGACCAAGAACATAGTTTTAATGAGATTATAGAAATATTGCCTCCTGTATAATCTACTCGTGTTATACCAATCCTCATGGTGGAATCATCAACCATGATATGTCACATAATGCCACACATGTCACATATGTCACTGCTCTTATGTTAAAGACCAGTAATACAGAAACAGAATCAAATTTACTCCTTGCACTGCAAGGACAATTGCTGTTGGAAGAACCTGAAAACCAGGACAGAATTTAGCAAATCTGTCATTCAAAAGAACAGATTTATATAGATAATAGACATTTTACATATTTGCTTCTCCTGATTTCATTGAATTTTTAAAAAAATCCCACACTGCAACTTAACTAGGCTAACTTGTTTTTAGTCACCCAATTTAGCATTCCTGTTCTTTCCCTGAAAGGGACCTGAAAGGATGAACAGATTTTCACACTGTCTTGAAATCAAAAATCTCCATAAGAATTGCAGCTTTCACTTCACTTGAGAAAAGAGAGGCAGAATCTTAAATTTATCCTAAAACGACCACATTATTGCCAGCTCAAGGAGGTAATCTTCAAATTCTAAGGCAAGCACCATAAACAGAGTTTGGGAAGAGAGTGTACACACTATTGAAAGGCTCCAACTTGCCAGGTTTCAGTTTCATATACAAAAACAAGTAACAGAAACGAACCTAAAAACACTTGTGCATAAAAGCACAGAGAATCCAAGAGTCTAGTGAGAACTGGAATCTGTTCTTATTTCCTAAAGGAAAGCAGTTAAACTATATTTTCACTCAGGAAAAAAACTTAAAAAAGGACTAGAAAATGCTGTACTTGACAAACACGTTCAGCTTTGCTCAGATTTCTCATTTGGAAACTGAGGCAGTACAGCTTGGATAAACAAAGCATTTGGGCTGGACCACCAGGCCCAACAGATACCAGTGGTTCAGTGTTTGGTTGTTGGCCAGGTCAATTCTGGGGCCACTGCACCCCTCAACATTTTTATCAACAACTTGGTTGAAAAGAGATGGAAAGCACCCTCTGCAGATCTGTAGACAGCACTGAATTAGGGGGATTGGATGAAACACCAAACAGCAGAATTTCAGTATAGACAAACCTTAAGAAACTTAAGGCTTGGGCTAACAGAAACCTCATGCAGTTCAACAAGGAGAAACAACATTCTGCACCTGGCTGAATAATTCTGAGCATCAGCACAGGCTAAGATCAAACTGGTTCAGAAACCAACAGCCCCATGGGAAAAAAAACAGGGGTTACAGTGGATGCCAACCTCAGTAGGAGCCAATGGCACATCCTTACTGCAAACAGGACAAACTACATACTGGACTATGTTCATTAGGATGAATGCAGCATCAGATCAAGCAGTGAGGCTGCACATGAAATCCTCCATCAAGCTGGACTGCCAGATTCAGAAGAGATCAGAACACACAGGAGAGGGCCCAGCAAAGAGCTGCTCAGATAGACAGGGCCTCGAGCACCTGTCCTGTAAGAAGAAGCTGAAGGAGACAGGTTTGCTCCATTTGACAAAGAGGAGGTCCAGGGTAGATCTAACAAAAACCTACAACCACTTGAAGGAATTAAAGACTAGAGAGCTAATCTTCTTGCAGTAGTTGCAGACAGCACAGAAAGGACACAAATCATAGCTTGGAAATTTCAAATTGGGCAAGGGGAGTGCATTTGAACATATTACTCAAAGAGGTTGTGAAATGACCATCCTTAGAGGTTTTAACTCATCTAAAGACACTGCTGACCTGTATTGCCAGCAGTCACACTTTGAATGAGAATCAAGAAAACAGAATAAAGAGATCCTTTTACTGTCTGCATGGTTCCACATAGCTACTACCCACTCTGGCACCATGATTTTAACCCTGTCTTCTTAACAGATCTTTTCTTTTCTTCCTGTATTTCCTGGCCATCACTACCTACTGTAATTACAGTGGACAGTAGTTCCTGCTCTAAACAACAAAATTCTTGAGATTTAACAGGTTTTTAGTAAGTAAATTAGTCTTCAATTCAGCACAAAGTATTGTTTTCCACAACATACACTAGTATTTCAAATACTAGCTTGATGTGAAATAAAAATAACCACTTAAAATTTTGTTTCATTCATTCAGAAATATATATTTATGAAAGCTCTTGATTAGCAGTCCCTCTGGAGGATAACCAGAGAATCATCACTATTTTTTTTACTAAGAGATTAAGACAATAGCAACAGGCAAATTCCTTCAGAAATAGAGATTATATACAAATTTTAATTTGCTTCAGATAATTTCATTTAACGAACACAGGTATGAGCTAAATTCCTGAAATCACATACTCTCTCAGGACTCCTGACAAACTGCTTTCAAGAAAACATTTCACACACATAAGAGAATTTTAGCACTGCCATAGAAGACAAAATGGCCATGTAATTTTGTGGGAGGCTTGAAAAACCACAGTATTTGAAAAAAACAACTGTAAAAAAACCTGGTGTAATACATCGGCTAGTAAGACAAAGAGGAAGGATACAGAAGATTATTGCATACTTGTTTTTCTAGACCTAACATGATACAGGACACCTCTTCAGTGACACAAAGGCAAAACTCTTCTGTAATCTCACCAAATTAGTTACAAAACACAATTCAAATTTCCTTTTTCCTCTATATGAAATGAAAAACACTGTGAAGAGGAAAGAAGAATCATTATAAAGATTTGGGTTTGCACCTTTAATAAAGCTGTGGTGACTCTGTACCTTCAAGAAATCTAACATTTGTTTTGTTAGGAATTAGAAAATACTTAAATCCCAGAACAGTAAGCAAAATAGTTTAAGTTTACTACTTGAAAAAACATTCTTTTATGCTACACACACCTAAAATAAGTACTTAAAAGGAACTAAGAATATGCCACTATATCTTGGTTTTCATTTTCCTTTAGATAGAAGTGCTAGAATAAACATTCTTACTAGTTTACGCTGCTGTTTTATGAGGTTAATAACTGAACTGCCAATCAAGACCTTTATAAATACAGTAGTTAAATACCTTCTGCTTTAGAACCACTTTTATTTACAAGAGAGCTAGCCAAGATTTCCAAAGGGCTGCATGGTCTGGTTTGCTTTGATCTCTTAAGTACAAGTTTTTTTATACCTCTTGTTTTGCTATTTATTACACTCTTTGTGTAATCAGGTATAGAAAGAACACCTGCATAGAACAAATACATCAGGAAAAGTGTGACTTAGAGGAATAATTATGCAACACATAGTTCACTAAAATAACTTGCAAAGAGCACTTTTCCAAGAGCAGTTTTGGTGCTATGCTAGCAAGAGAAGCAAGCGTACAATGGGCTCAGAATAAAAACAAGGGAACAACCACCCA
This sequence comes from Pseudopipra pipra, assembly GCF_036250125.1. Taxonomy (NCBI): domain Eukaryota; kingdom Metazoa; phylum Chordata; class Aves; order Passeriformes; family Pipridae; genus Pseudopipra; species Pseudopipra pipra. The sequence goes on from NC_087551.1 coordinate 26,184,802, forward strand.
ACATCAGATACAACCTGGCACCAATATTAATCATCACTCAATTCTGATATACAAATGTACCTCTAGATATGCATGTACCTAAAACTATATCTAAAACATAGTTTAAAGTAAATATTTTACATATAATTACTTTTAAGACACATTTTTTAGAAAGTTGAACTGTGCATATGCATGAGTGTGCATATGTGTTTATGTACATAAAAACGTACGTACACACACAAATATAACTAAGAGATAGGTATAGATCTCTAAAAAGCCTCCAAGAACTCTGTTCAACCACTGCCTATAACACTTTTTTCTTTAATCTCTTACCACAAAATTATCATTGTAAATTTTACCTCCGAATAACCCACACTTTGTCACTGTCTGGGAGTATTCTGTGAAGGTACCTGCTTTTTAATTAGTATAGTGAAGTTGATGAAGAAGGGATATGTACATTATGCACGGATCAAAACAGAAAAATTACATCTATTCATATTAATGAAAACTTTTATCACTACAACAGAAACTAAGTTACCAACCTGTGTGGTTAGTTTACAGTAATTTTTGTTTCACGGAATGTATTTTACTCACTTGGTAGAAATAAATATTAGCATCATGCCCTTAATTTATTTAAAAGAAATGAATGGACTAAAGTTACCCCAGGTCAGCACATATATTTTTAGGATGTTTCACTTTGGGTAAACTTTCATTCATGTCACTTTACCATGATCATTGTTCAATTTTCTGGTGCTGACTTAAGACAGGATGTTATGAAGATATTCCCGGTTCAGGAGAGGACAGATACACATTTGCACGCCAGTGATTTGTGTTTTTAGGCCTGAAAAACACAGACTGGGGTTTATGTAGGACTGGGGCTTATTATTTTTCTGACTTTGTATATACAAGATAAAATCTTGAAGTAAAAATGGTTCTATAGCATTTTACCTAAAAGACAGAAACACACATTGTGTTCCTAAAATCTGCAGAAATTATACAGACAGAGAGCATCCTCAGTCTCAAGGAGGGCAGTCTGTAGTTTCTGCTACAGGAAATTTTAGATAGTTTTAGATTAGACTTACAAAACAAACAGAGTAATTGAAGTAGTAACATAAAGGGAAATAGATTTTTTTTAGGAGCTTGTTTTCAAGTTGTTTCTGCACAAAACTTTCATATATTTTACCTTCAATTTACAAGTTAATAGCACCTTATCACCATTACTTTTATTATAAGGCACTTAGAAAGCTTGTTCAAAATTATGTTTGAACAAGTAGATTGTTGTTGAACTGTTAATCAGTAAAAGCCGTAACAGTTATCTGAGTCAGCCTGAACTTTTGCATGTTTTCTTGAGACAATTCTGAGATTAAGTCTTCTATATCTGTCAAAGTCAATAAAAAAAAGAGAGCCAGAGCATTAAAAACAAAAAAGTTGAACCAAATAACTGTGGCCTATTTTTGGCAGATAGAAGAGGAAGGGATTTTTTTCCTTAACAAAAACAACCCCCTCAGAAGGCAATGTACTGCACCAAATCCTTAATAAGTACTTCGCAGGCATTCACTGGAACAACTGTAGTGGCATGGAGGGAACAGGCTGCAGAAGGTGACACAGAAGGAGACAGAGGAAAAGGACCACAGGCATTGAAATGGCTCGGTCATCTCATGAAACCTCACTGTCACTGACACAGTATTTCAAGTGAAAAGCTGCAACAGGCCAAGGCTGCAAGAGAAAATCCACTAGGGAATCACTAAGAAGATCCAAATAAAGCAATCCCAACCCTTCCCTTTGCAGCACGCAGTCCAAGAGGTACAGAGCTCAGAGGCCAGTTGTGTGAATCAAGCCGTACTTGCGTTTCCCTGCTGGAGCGGGCACAAGAGGCTCAGCACTCTGCTGCCTCAGCGCTGCTCTTCCTGGGCCCATCGCTGCAGTCACATCCCCTCACACGGAGCTGTACCTCAGCTGGCACCAGGACCTCTGCCAGTGGTGTGTCTCCCAGTCAGCACTGAGCGTTTACAGCGCAGAGTCAGTCTGAGTATTGCCCCCAGCGAAACTCGCCTAAGGGCCATCCCATTTTAGAACACTGATGTGCCATTACAGCTTGACCACATTAGTGCCACCAAAGTTTATTTTGGCTTATCCCAAAATAGTACTGGCCACTCCTCTGTGGGCAACACAGACTCATCTCACAAGTCCTATCAGAGCCTAGTATGATGCACTGCAAATAAACTTGTTGTTAAGACTGACAAAACATCATTGATGTAAGACAGATTTTTCAGCTGTTAAGTTAGATATACAGGACACATGTCAGCCCACCAGGAATGGAACATTCAACAGGAATCATGTGTACTTATGTTATATTCCATGCACCTTAAAGATACAACTCTAGAGTCTAGAGCAGCTTACAGAAAAGGAAGATAATACTAGATTCATTTAATGTAGGGATAACATTCTGAAAAGAGAGGTTTGCATCAGAACATTCAATTTGCAATGTTTTCCTGTAACTCTTCACAGTGTAAAATGCAATTCTTTATGGTTTTAAAAACCTTAGTATTCATACAAAACCTTAATGTTAAAGATAAAGCATACAATTTAGGAGAAAAAAAACCAACTTGCTGTTTTTAAAAGTTGACTTAATTTTACTCAGTGACCTTCAAGTGTGCAAGCAACCACTTACTGAGAAGTGCTGAACATTCAACCTGCAACAAAAACAAGGAAAGTAGAGGGCAATCGTGCATGTTGACTGCCTCACAGCCAACAGTGCATCTTCATAACCTGTATTTACACAGTTTTCATCCTATTGTAATTAAAAAGATGTTTTCCCTTTCCAAGAACTTGAAGTTATAGTCATCAACATTTACTGAAAGCTAGAAATGAAAAATAAGACCTAAAGTCCTACGTAGATAGCAATAAAAGTTGTTTCTTTTCAAATAAGACACTGAGATGGCAGCATTCACACTCAAATTCCTAGCAGCATGAATATTTTTGCCACAGAAAATCTGTGTTAAGTTGACAGCTAACTATTTTTCTCTGTATGCATTTTTCCTTCACTCAATTATAAAACACAGGAGCTTCCTCCTACCCAAAATACAACTATGTACATATATATACAGGTTACAAAATGTAAAGATCACCAAGTTGCACTCTACCATTACAGTCTTGCTTAAAAACCTATTTTTTAATCAAAGAGTTGAAGCTTTTCCATCCTGGAACCTCTTCCACCAAGGTGAGAATCAAAGGGAATTCTCCCCAGCCCAGCCCACATTCTTTCTTTTAACCCCAGCCTCTACCTCAGTCCATTGGTTGCTCTTTCTGAGGACTTTGCAACATCTATATTCCAATTTTCAGATAAACCAGGATGATCCTTTTTTATTACCCTAAAGACTGAAGTTTGTTCTATGTCAAATGGCAAATTGTCTCAAAGGCAATTCCTGATCGTGCACATCCTTAAAAAAAAAAAAAAAAGCACAGGAAAACCAGAAGTGGCTATCTAATAAAAAACTGAGAGAAAAACCTCACCGATGTACAGAACTCACTGCTGTCTAAAGTCCTATTCGATCAATTTGCATTAAACCAAGTGCAGTACTTAGGTCTTCAACAAGCTGCTCAGGGTGGTGCCTACAAGAGGACTGGAGAGGGACTCTTGATGAGGGCATGTAGTGATAGGAAAATAGGGAATGGCTTTAAACTGACAGAGGGCAGGATTAGATTAGATATTAGGAAGAAATTCTTCACTGGGAGGGCAGTGAGGCACTGGAACAGGTTGCCCAAAGAATCTGTGGATGCACCATCCCTGGAATTATTCAAGGCTAGGTTGGATGGGGCTTTGAGCAACTGGTCTTGTGGAAGGTGTCCCTGCCCATGGCCAGGGGTTGGAACTAGATGGTCTTTAAGTTCCCTTCCAACCCAAGCCATTCTATAATTCTGTGACTCCAGAGCAGCCTGTGGAAAATGTGCCTGGGGGCCGGGCCATGGCAGCCTGCTCTCCAGAGCCTCTGCCAGGGTAGACGGAAGGTCCCAGTGCACAGTGCAAGTGCTGAGCAGCAGTGGGGCTGGGGAACAGCTCACAGCTGATACTAGATAGCTAGGCAAAAATAGGGTGCAGACTTAGCATCTTCCAAGTGTGAAGTGGCTGACTACACTAACATAAATACCTGCGCTGTGAAGAGCTCAGAGAAGGGTGGTTATTTTCTCTAAAGTACACCGTGACACATCTATATACAGAGAATACATTCTGTTCATTCATGGCTGGGCTTCGCAAACGAAGATTTGGGAAAGGCTCTATTCACATTTGTTACAAGCACGATGGTGGCTAATAAGGCAAATACAAGACAGACATGTCTGACTGCAAAAGGCACAACAGAAAGACTCCTTAGATGGTGTATTCTGCAAGACACAGTTCTTTCTGTGTTGTCTTTTCTCCTCGAGAGTGACCCTGCGTGCGTTCTCAAAGGAGACAGCTGCGTTATAGATGGTGTGTCTCCAGACCTCCCGATTGGAGGCCAGAGTAGAGCAGTTATGGTGATCAATATGGCTGAGGCTGAGGTGTTGTTTCAGGGAGTCCTTGTATGTAAACAGGTTCCAATGGGCACAATGCAGAGACTTCTTTCCAACCCCTCCTCACTACTTTGTATTATGTGGCTATAAATCTCATTCCAAGAACACTAGATTCCAAGAAGACTAGATTTGAAATTATCATAGCATTTAAGAAAATTATATTCCCAACTTAAGTATACAAAACCTAAACTAAACCCTCTACTGGTAAGTGTTAACTAGACCATTTTTCAAATGTAAATTCTCTGAAATTCAGAGTATCATTTAGCCAAATGTACACACACATGTATATACATACTAACACACACACTTGCAGCAGCATTAGAAGTTTTGATACGCTCTTTCTCAGAAAGAGAAAACCAAGAGAAGATTTCTGTTTCTAACTTTCTTTTCACTAAAGAGATAAAGCTCAACCTCGATAGTTGCATGGATCACTGTAAACAGTCCTCACACAACTTCTCTCTCTGAGTTGCAAGAGCTGCACAAAGTTGTTATTTTTCACATATTATATTTCCAATTTATCATTTTTTGTCCATACTAAAGTTAAAAAGATGGACTGATACTTTATGCTCCAGCAAACCTTTCTTCTTGAAGCCTACACAAACTCTCCATTACCCCAATTTTATCAGTTTCATAGGAACTCTTCTTGAGAAAACAGTCAGAAAGTCCATCCTTTTTTAGAAAGATGCTCAGAATACCCTAGCAATAAGCCCTGATGACCCAAAAGAGACAGATTTAACCCCTTAATCTAAAATTAGAAAAACTAGAAACCTATACAGTGTCCTAATGGCAGCATTAGAGAGTTGGTCTCCGGACAGACTGCCCCCTTAATGCAAACAGAACATCCTGAAGGCAACAGAACAAGCAGCTCAAACCCAGATGACTTTCACACAAGTTCCTATAGATTCAAGTTGCTAAAAAATGCCAGTGCTTTTGAAGTAAATTGACATATTTAGAAGTGGGGGGGAAAATTACTTTGTTGTAATATATGAATTCTGTTCTGGCAAAACACTCAACAAAACAAGTTTAGAGCTCCCGAAGTGCCCAAGCACAGCTGCACCCCAAGGATGTGGCTGCAGGGAGCTGTGCAGCAACAGTGACACCTCGTGGTGCCAAACTACGGAAGCACAGACCTATCTCCTCCCAAACAAAACCCACCTTACACCCACCGGCAGGGTTCTCCTGTAGAGCCAGGAGTTAGAAATCAAATCTCTGTCTCCGTTTTCATACCTCCTGTATCTCAGTGACCTGTCTTTAGAAGTGTCTGCCCATTCCCTGTTTCACTGTATTGACAACTACATGTAGGAAACAGCAAAAGTGACTACATGCAATGTTTTTTCAATAAATTTAATTGAGCTATGTAGAAGATTCCTTTCCTTCATTCTGGTATCTCCCATCCCCAACAGATGCTCAAATGCATTACTTTCTGCAGCTTCCCAAACAGAAATCTCAGATTCCATATGTCATCACACTCCATGCATTTGAGAAGTCAGTTTGCCTGCCCACTGCAGAAGTTAATGCGAAGTTTTTCCCTGGGATACAAGCTTAAAAAAGCCGAGGTGTGTTGTACCTCCTTCAGTAAGTGCTCAACATAAAAATAAAAAATAAAATAAAATAAAAAAAAACCCACCCACAACCAACTTTTAACTGCTGTTACAAAACCGATGTGAGAAGGCAAGAAATAAAAAACGCTTTTTATTGCTCTCCTTGGGTTTCAGGGGTTATAGGAGTAAGTCCCAGGTTTGGGCAAGAAGTGATTTGAGTTTATGACTAAGCAGGAATAATTTCATGCAGTAGGGGAGCTAACATTTCAAATCGTTTTGGGGGAAGTCATTTTCTAAGGGAATTCTCCCTCCAGTCTCCCATTCATATTTCTTCCTCATGTTCATACATGTATATTAACTAATTTTTTCAAGTGATACCTGAAATCAATTGTTTCGAACAGCTAAAATGGAACCTATCTAACATCTAAAAGATGAAAGACTGGTATCATCCCAGGACATTTAGTTTTTCATAATAGGCATGAAAATTGTATTAGCTACATAGATCAACAGTAAGAAACCACTATATAATGAGCAAAAAAGGTTGGAATTTTTCAAGGTAAATCATAACAATTGCCTTCTTTCAGAAATTGCATACCTTGCCTGTGATGTGAAAATCCATTAGGAATTTCTGAAATGGTTACCATAATATCCATACCGTGACCACTCCACGGCCCCACAGGCTTACCCAGGAGTATTTTTTAATGAGTTTATTCTGCGTCCAGGGTTTTTTTTCACATCCCCACTAGAGCAGAAACCTCAGTTACAGAGCACAGGGCATGGACGTGCTTCACTCGCTGCAAAAGCTAAAGGAAGCAGCTGAAGGCCAAAGAAAACATGGGGGTACTTGTGCACTAACTGGAGGGAGCGAAGAAACAGGAATGCTCAGGACTAGGGAGTTTTAGGAGTCAGAGGAGAATTGGGTTTACTTAAGAAAGGGAAATAGTAGGGGATTTGAAGCCGGACTACAGAATCCAAGGGTAGAATCCCTTGGAAGAGAAATGGCTTTGCAAGCTGTAATTTTTGGAGCTTGGAGGAAAGAGACATGAAAGTGTTCTAGAGTAAGAAGACTAAAGGGAAAAATCTCAAATTAGTAGGGGTGAAATTGCCTCCAGGCCCGCTCTAGAGGGAAGCCAACACAAATGTAACCACTGTTCCTCTTCTCTTTCTCACCCTCTCCTTGCTGTCAAGAGCTATGGGGGTTAGTTTGTGGCCAAAAGAGCCATCAGGCATTTGGAAGAGCCACTGGTGGCAAAATCTCTCAACACCATTCCCCTTCTGTGAAATTGCACACGAGTACAAATTAACTTTGGGTTTAACAGGAGACGTTTTTGGCCCTACCACTTATTTCTTGGCAGCACGGTTTAAGCAGAGCTAGATGTTTTTGTAACATCAAGTATATCCATAATGCAAGCAACATTCACAAATTGTTGTTGGCTAAGGTCATGTTTTGCAAACTTACAATTCATACAAAGTGAAGCTCACCTGTTTTTTTTTGAATTTTCATCTTTCTCTCTTTTAACCCCAAAAATTCTTGTAATCAGAGCACTAAAAAGAAGTGTAGATGAATTTCTTACCTAAAGGGAAAAGGAAAGAATATGAACTACGCTTTAAAAATCCCTTTAAAATGTACTATTTTTTTTAAAATATAGACACTAATGTACAGTCAAAAACAACAGCTGAGTGAAAACGTGCCTACTCCTCAGAGGTCAGCACATGGAAACAATTAATTCAGCACACCTTTCCAATCAAAATGATACTAATAGAAAGTTCAGGTTCTTTGGAGATGTCCACATTTAATATAAAGGATACATCCAGATTTCTAGTGGTTCAAAGCACTCACTCTTATGCATAGCAGATCATGAAACGTTCTACCTGAATATGCCATACGGAATCCTTTACTGAAGAGCAAAGTAACAGTGACAGTGAATGTAAATGCACTCCTTACTGGCTCGGTGCACTGATTCCAAATTTAAAAGCTAGATATATTTTTACCTACAAGGTAATCTTTGTCCCTACTTTTTTATGAATATCAGCACTTCACATTAAGAAAAATTAAACAAAAAAAACATGACCAAAACTATGACTTTTTTGCAGGTCCACATTATTTTTCACTGTACCTTAATATATTACATCATGTAACATTCCAGAAATTGTGATACTGCCATTTATAAACATGATGAAAGCTTCACTGAACAGTACCACTCTATATCCTGTTAAATTAGAGAAGCAAAATTAAGAATTAACTTACTGCCCAGACAGGTGACATAAACCCTAGAATTGATGCTTTTATTCCATCTGCAACATAAGGCATGATGTTTTCACCTAAACGTGTATCCCTATACAGTGCCCGGAGGATATTTAAAGCATGAACCTGTGGTGGGAGTAGAGATATAAGAAAAATATAGATTCATTGGAAGATATCTTAAATTTAATATATGTATCTACAGCACTGAACATGCACAGCAAAAATAATCTAAATACACATTTACAGCACTTTGTTTCCATATTAAATACAAGAAATACTGCTACTAAAAAATACATTAAAATTGTGCAGCATTTACAGCTTAAAAATATATTCCCCTAACAACTACAGTCCAAGGCACTGGAAGCGAAGGCCAACATTCTTCTTTCCTTAGCTTATCATGGCTGTAAAAATAACATTCAAAGTTTAGAATCATCTTTTCCAACATTCTTGACACGCTGTAGATACTGTGAGAAAAAATAAACTACAACTCACAGGAGGACAATATTAAGCTAGAACTGACAGCCAGGCTCGCTACACCATATGGAGCATTGCCTGATATTTCTCTTCTCTCAGTAAGGGAAGGTGGCAATCCGTGTAGCTTCACAGGCTTTGACAAGGCTACATAAATTTATACCAGCAGAAGATCTGGCAGAGCCACTAGGACATATTTCTATGTATTGTCAACAAATTATGACTTGTACTTACAAACAGTATTTCATAGCAACATTTTGAAGATAAAGTTCTTGCCTTTAAAACATATTTTAGTATTCAAAATGTATGTATTTAAGGTTTTGAAGTTACTAAGCAGGCATAAAATCACTTTCCATGTAGTGTTTTACTCCATACAATATGATTTATGCATAAATAACTCACTTATTTACTCTAAATGTAAACAAAAGCTTGCTTGTTAATTCTCTTGTAAAAAGGAAGTTACTTATCTATTTGTTTAGAAATAGTACAGGCAGTAAACTGATCATATATGACTACATTTGCGTAGAAAAAAACCTATGAAATTATGCCCAATCCATTTTTTAGTATCTTATACAGATTGCAAATGCCAGCAATTTCATGACCTCTGCACCGGCAAACACATTTTAAAATCAGCTATAGATACTAAAATCAGAATGTCCTATTAAAAACACAGGTTTTCCTTAACTGTTTGAAATAGCACAAACACGTTTTTGACATTTCCCTTTTGATGAGAGGCTGAACTTTACCTGTGGAATTACACTTAATGATTCATTCGAAGGTGTAGCCAAAGATATCAATTCTGCCATTGTCATTTTCAGCAAATCTGTTCTGCTCTTCTTGGGTTCTGATGCTAACAAAGCCTACATAAAGTAAAAAAAGAAAAAAAAAATCAGATGTTTCTATCCATTTTTACTACCAACTCTGCTCCACATTCCTACATCTACCATATTACAGCCTAGATTTTGACCATACACGAGGACTAAATAAAAATTTGCAAAAAGTAAGTTTCAGTTACAACTCTTTGCTTTGTTCAAAGCCTTCCAGCATCCAACTTTACAGTAGGAAAACATTGCTCATGCACTATTCATTTGCCTAAGAAACTTGCTTGTATACGAGAGAGAAATTTATCACAGAGCAAAAACATTATCATACTTATGACAGCAAAAGTATCTGCCATATTATACATACTTATATTTCCTAGTATGGACTTTTTTTTTAGTTTAATAACATACATCTGATAAGGGCTGGCCAAAGAATAAATTCTGGTTTGCAAACAGGATAAAAAAAGCAGCACATTTTAAAAAACAGATAAGAGGTGCATCCATCTCCAAATAGTAGTTCAGTGCACAGGACATCCAGCTGAGATGAAAATACTCTGATTTAGTAATCTGAAGTTCAGGACTGGAGGTAAAACAGTCTTTCTCTCCTTGTCTAGTAGTGCTTGTTGAATTTGTCCAAGTCAGTACAAAGGGATAATCATAAATCACTTATTTCTAATAAAAAATTATTATCCATTTGTGCTTTGGGGCCCAGAGTCTGCTCAGCATCAGTAAGAACCAAATGGATCAGCTGCAAGCCAAATGAAGCACAGAGGTGAGGCAGAAACTCAGTAGTAGTCACTGTCAGTTTATCAGTACCTTTAATGATAGAAGAAAAAGGGGGGGAGGTGTACATGAAATATAAAAGAGAGGAGAGTGAACTGAAGACTAAAATTTCATACTCTAAAAATGTTACAGCTGTAATTCGTATTTTCTCACCATTTCCTCACCTACTAATTGGGGTTGCACCTTTGTACTATTAAGTAGTAACATTTCTATTTTAAAGATGCTATGAAATGTTTATAACCTTAAAAAATACATATTATCACTAAAATAGATGTGTTTTAGTAAAACAAGAAACACACATAACAGGAAGTAGACAGCAAAGAGACCATGCTGTGTCTCAATTTTATGCATTAATAAAATAATTTTCTTTTACTACTGTTAGGATACACATTACAACTTACACATTACAATAAAACTTGTGTTTTATTATTTCAATGCAACGTGCTATTTAAAGTTCAATTCATTTTACTGAGTGCTATAGGCACATTCAAAACTACTGCCAAAGAACACTATCACCTCTCTTTACTATAAAATTATAATTTGAAAATAGATTAATTCAGAATAATCCAAATGTTCATTTCGAACCTTCTCATTAATTGACTTAAGACTAATTTTGGATGCTTCCAAAGCTGTCAAAAAAGAAGCATCTGACCTGTTTATCCAAAATATAGACCAGTAATGTAGGCCAACTGCAGACTACACACATTTTCTGCAATGGGATACCATTGGGCCCACCTAGTACTTACATTAGTGCAACTTTTTACATGAATAACTGATTGAAACATGGTTGTTTCTTCATATTCTCCAGATTAACACTAGATAATGCCCACTGGATTCAAACTGTGTGATGTGAATGGGGAAACCAGAAAACTTGAAATCACCAATTTCATTCTGCAGACAACTTGTGGATATAAACAAGAAAGGTATTTAACTGCTGAAATTGAGAAGGAAAAGTGTCTCCAAAACCAATCCCCTATTTCTGATCCCTGCTGTCTAGCACATACACATCTAGCAAAGCCAGGAGCAGGCTGTGACTGACATAAGCAAGGTCAGACAGAAGCCTGCTGCCTCAATTTTCTCAGAGCAAACTCAGAGTGGAAAACAAGCAAGATGAATTATTCTGGCAGGGAGAGCTTGCTCCCAGCAGTCCCTGAGATTCTTGGAATGTGCTTGAGACTATACTTGAGAGAGTGGAGAAAGTTACAAATTCTGCAGATAATCTTCGACTCCTGTCTCAGAAAACTGGTTGAAGACCAAAATCATGGAGGTTAATTTAGGGGAAAGCAAACATGGCTGCTTTAAGGAATGAAAACAGTTAAGTGTAATCTGCAAGACCAACTCTGCAGTGACTGACTCCACGGGGATGCAGATGAGCTGCTGCATAGTAATGTGGGGTGCTCAGTAAGAGGCAACACTTAAAGCAGAGACAAAACACTGCCAGCCAGCCATCAGTTCTGAACTTGGCAGAAGACAAAGAAGCTGGGATTTATGGAGCTGATAGTTAACACAGGGAGCGGGAAGAATGTGAGAGCGTGATCCCACATTCAAGGACAGAAGTCTTCAGTAACCTGCTCACTCATTGCACTCCAGACTGTCAGTCAATACCAGTTACTGTAACACTATTACTTTTGCTTTATGACTACTGAGTGGACTTCCTGAGTTCTTTGCAAGCCACAATTTTACAATTCTGTGAAGGTCTGTTCATATTTTACCACCCTCCCACTTTGCACTGAAGAAGCCCAAAGTTACATGGTTAACAAAGCCTTACTTGAACTGTGAATTAATTTATGAATTTGCCAGGATTATTACAGTGGCAACATAGAGCCTAATCTCAGTCTTTAGAAATGCCATTCAAACCTACTTCAAGCCAAAAATTTCAAGAGTCAACATAACTGAGGTGCCAAACATGGTTTAATTACAAGCAGTTTCTTAATTGCACAAAGGCAATCTGTATAAAGGTCTGTATAAAAAAATCCCAGTTGTTTGATCAAAAGGAGTTGAAGTGAGAAAAATAAATACATAATTTTATTTTTTTTTATGGCCTTTCTGGTGAATACAGTTAAGTCAGAGGTAATAACATTATTTGGTACCTGTATGTAGAATGGAATTCCTGCACTACGTCTGGTTGCACATAGTGTAGATGAAGGATCACAAGATTTGATTTCTTCCAACACACAGCTTAGCCACTGCTCTGGCATCTTGTGCAGACTCTCACTGTTACACCTATATCAAACAAATACATAAGAAACATGAAACAAACAAAGAAAACTAGGACAGAGTCAAAGAAAGCAATTAGTGACCTAAAAAAATATTTCTTACTAGATGTTAACATCTCCAAGCATACATGCAGATTTTTATTATGAAACAAAATAAATTAAAAAAGGAATTGTACATTTTTCCAGTGTTTGTACAAATCATATTAACTCCACTTATTAAGTGCCACGAGGAAAGTATATTTCACTGAACAGAAAACAAGATTCTGTGCTTTCACACTGCAACAATACTCTGCCAAGAACTATTACCCTGTTCTGGAGAAAAAAACAAAGGCATATGCACATCAGTCACTGTGTAGGAAGCGGCACTTCACAAATTCATCTCTCTGTTGTCACACAGTAGGTGATGTGTGACCCTTACATTAACTAACAATTATGTTTATAACTGTACAAACCAAAACTGAAGCCCCTCAAAGTAAGTACGCATCATGTAAACAACCCTGCGAACCTCAGAGCGAGAGAAGGAATGAAAAACAAAACATACTGCTCTTTTTAAAATACTAAGTCAGTAAAACCTCTGATAAAACACCTAAATTGCTCGCCTATCATCAAATACTCCTCCTCTGCAGTTATAAAACTCAGCACTACCTGGAAGCAAAGGACTTCCAAGGACAAGAAAAACTCAAGAGTCTATTTCATATTCAGTGTGCAAGACCACCTCATTAATCTTATGTCAATGTTCCAGAAGGATCATTCATTGTTACAAAAATTTCTATTAACGGGAAGTTGTTATTAAAACTTGTCACACTGGTTTGACACTGACTCAGAGTTGAAGAAAGAATTAATCACTATGGGCAATACAACTGCAATTATCTCAACCATTAAGGACTTGCCCTACCTAAAAATATGAACTATCATTAAATTCGTGATTAAGAAGCGAGACCTTACAGTAAGACTACAATCAAATTTTCTACCTAGGTGACTGAAATATAGAATTTAAAAGGAAAGGTAAAAGGCAGCAGGTACTGACGTGAAAACCAAAATCTAATGGAAGGTCTGCATCTATATTCTCTCCTTCTTCATCGTCCTCCTATTAAAGCAAGAATTTATGTAGGCTAAAAACCTGATAGCAAACAATAAATGAGATTTTAATCTGTAGCAAAACCCTCCTTTCCTTCTTTTACAAAATAAACAGAAAATTAGTAATGCAGAAAACTGAGGTCATAGGAAGTGCCAGAGAGGTCAGCAGGAGACTTCTTACTCTTCAGTAATTCCTGTAAGATTTCCACCACAGGTTTCCTGCCCTGCTGCCAGGCCTCTTCCCCATTTTTGAAGGGCAGTATCTCTTCAAAACCACAGCCAGAATGCAAACCAGCAGTCCAGAACTCTAGAGAAACATGGGTTCACAAGAGGTATGTCACCTCATGCCACAGCATAAGAGAAAGGCACTTCTTGCCCCAAGTGTATGACAGAAGCAATCAAATTAACCTGGAGATTCACAGTGAGTTCTCTTTTCTTTGACTTTTCTCTTTCTGTTGCTGGTAATTGGCTTCCCCCCCCTTACTTTCAGGATGTGTTCCCTTGCTCATTTTTGGGTACGCAAGAGGACACAATTCTAGGGTTGAGACCATGCAAAACTCCTCCTGCATCTTCTCCATGGGTCTCTGCAGTTAGATACTACTTTGAAGTTCTCTTCATCCATGTCAACACTTTCTGCAAAAGCTACTCCTTCTGATCATGTCTGCACCTCGTTCTACGTCCCCAGCTAAGTAGAATTTAAATGTCTTAGTTTAGGCATGCAAAGAACAGTGTTCACCTCTCCTCAGTACATTTTCTTAGTATTAACACAAACATCCCACAAGAAATACATCTGCTGAGGTGCAGAGGAACACAAAGTAAAGCATTAAAGAAATATTTAAAAGTTGCTACATAGCACACTGTATATTTTTTTTATTAAGTAAACTGAGGGGTTTTTCCCCTTTCAGTACTCGTAGAAAGAGGACAAACATACTGAACTCCAATAAACTTCAGATTCCCTTAAAGCTGTATTGCTTTGATCTTGCCACAAGTAATTCTACCTTGTTCAGTCACCCACCAATGCACTTTTATTTATTAGAAGGTGAAAGAGTTATTGCTTTAGAGTTAGAAACATTAGAGACTATTGACTTTGAAATGGAGATGACTACTCCCTTAAATTTGGCAGCTCCATCTCCTTATGGTCTGGCAAGAAGAATATTGTCCTAAGAAGCAGGTGGCCCTAAATTTTAAGAATAACGAAGTCTCAAGCTCAAATGTCATTTTCCAGAATGAAACAGTAATTATTCCTACTAGATCAAACAAATACTGCTGATAATGAAAATATAACACAGTTACTTGATACACAAATTACTTAAGACGCAGTACATTAAGTATAATCTACAATTTTCTGTCTGTCTGCCGGTTATAAGAATTTCATACATGCCTCAAACCCTTTCTGTGGTCAGTACCAATGAGTAGAAAAAGCCTGGAAATCCAAAACTAAAGCTAACCCCCTTTTCCTAAGTTATAAACCTGTATTTTCCCCTATCCAAAATAAATGGTGCACTAACAAAGGGTCGATCTTGGATTTGGCCTTCCTGGATGTCAGTGCTTTGTAGCATAAATTTCACATGACCAGAAGCATTTTCTACAAGGGTGTATCCAGAAGTCAGAGTTTCCAATTGCTGCAGTTAGTTGCAATCTGGGGAAAAAGGGGTTTTCTTTCACCATTTTTCCTCTCTCAATAGACCTGTGGAATTATTCTTTTGTATGTAAGTCATGTGATTCCTGTTTTTCATAAAGCTAGACTCAGATACTTCCCCTGGCATTTCTCAGGCAAATAAAGAGACAAGAATTTAGCCTCATAAGCACATTACCATTCAAGTTATAAGTCTACTTTTAAGAACAACTTCTGTGAAACAGCTAAGTCGTTCCACTTGCATCCTCCTTTTCATAGTATCTGCTCTACATGAAGCAAAAAAATTTGAAAAAATTTTTCAAATTACATAAGTGCATTGAGAAGGGTGCTGGTTTGAGGTTTCTCTAGCAGTAAAGCAGAGCAGAGAGAATCTTGGGTGGCGTCAAAATTTCAGAAAGACAGTGTTGTTACCCCTATCTCTCTTTCGCACCAAGCAGGAAAAGAAATGGGAGGGAAAATACGAACAGTGTCAAAAATTATTATGTATTTGAACTGAGCAGTGCCTTAACATTGTATCTTACGCTTCCTTCTCTCATGTATTTCCTAACTCTAGAAGCATCACAATACATAAGAACAGTTCCCCCCCCAGGGTTTCTTTCTCTCGCTTTAAGACTCTTCCCTTCACATCAGTGATTACTGATAACTTTTGCTGAAAAGTTATTTACACTTCTAGTAAATTTCACTATGAAGTCCATTAGTGATATTTCAATTTAACAAGTCTTCCTAGCAGATCATAGGAGCCTGGGAAAGCAAAGAGTTACAGTCACTTCAGAGCAACAAAATGAGACAGAAGCATAGTTTAGTGCAAAGGATTAGGAGGTTCTACTCCCAGTTCCCCAACAGAAATATTACAGAAGACCAGGCACTGACTAGGTACAGATGAATAATTTCCATCAATACTGATAGATTAAACAATTGTAAAATCAAAGTAGGATTCTTCTTTATCATTACTGTTTTCCAGAAAACTATCAAGTATGGTCCTAACTTGCTGTACCACCTAAAATAGTGTCCACCCAGTTTAAGTTCCAATTCAAGTATGTAAAAATGTTCAAAATACATTACTTCTAAGTAAATACATTGTGCTGTATGACATAATTCTTCCCAAACCTTACCCTTGCATTCTGCGACTTTAGTGAAGCAACACTCTATAGCTTTAGCTATGCAACACCATTTGAGATTTCTAGAAATCTTTCTGTTCTACCCAATCTCTCAAAAAAGAGATCACTAAATAAAACAAAAGCTAAACAGGCAAAACATCACTTGGGATAGAGAAATTGTTTGAGTATTTATAAGGATTATAGAAGATTCAAGTTGAGAACAAACACCCAGAGACTTCCACGTACTTTCCCTAACCACCATGCTATCTGATCAAATGAATATTTGTAATTTCTTCAGGCCTTTGACAGGAAAATATTTTTTTTAAAAAACACATTGCTTATTTCATTGATATGAATGTTCCTTGTTATGTAACTGTATGGTCTTCTAAAGGTGCAGCTGCAGGCAACGTGAAGCAGGCATGACAAATGGAGCATTACACTCCCAGAAGGAATATGAACAGGGAAACGGAAGAATGGTAACTTGCATACTTAAGCAGACTCAGCAATTTACATCCAAATTTCAAGACAGAGATTGAATTTCATCAGGTTTGTAGGAAGTCTCTGCAGAGGAAATACTTCTCTTTCACCACTACCTCAAACAGGTCTGAATACCATTGTTCTGTCTAGAAAGAAGTCTACTCTTTGTTCTTACAAGACTGGTATTTAAGGGTTGTATAGCCATAAGTGAGCTAGATAGTAAACGCTGCAGCATAAACTCTTAAGAAAATGTTTGGCTGTAAAAGTGAAGGACCATGTTCAACTAGAGTAATTCGTAAATGCTTGGGAAAGGGATCTGTGTCTTAGAGAAAGAATTAATTCAAATGTCAAGGATGTTTCCGTAGATCTTGAGCTCAATTCTGTCCAACAAGGTATCATGTTTAAGCCATACATTATTGTAAGGTGCCCCAGACAAAGGCTTTCTCTGCTGGTATTGTGGACACAGCAGTAAATTAATATAGAATGTGATATACATGCCTCAGGATTGTCCATGAGCCTTGCAGCTGTGGAGAGAAGTAGACCAGTTGAGAGTCACTTGCAGAGGAGCCCCTCAACTGTAGCAGGGTACATGGAAAGACTCTGTGACACTCAACAGACCTGTAAAGCAGCTGCATTCACTAAGTCTTAATGAACCCATTTTGGAGAAGAGTCTCAAGATACTCCTCATATCCCTGCAGCACCAAACCAAAGAGTCATTTGCTGTTCTGCTATCAGTCTCCTTTCTCCTTCATTTTAAATACAAATATATGCCATGAGATCTGTAGTTCATGGAAATTATTTTCTTTCAGTGAAACAAATGTACTTCCACAGAGCTGCTCTCTGGTTCTTGTAACTGTCTTTTCCTAAAGGAATACTTGCTTTACCTGAAATACCTTAACTTTAAAAATGCTAAAAAGTCAAAAAAATTGTTATGGACAACTGCTAATTCAGAACAGGAAAATTACTTGGGTTTTGTTTTTGATGATACATACACACTGCTTAAGGTTTTAATAACCTTCAGAGAAGCAGAGCTCTCTTGAGCTTGGCTCTTCATTTTACAACCCAATATAAGTCTGCTCAATTGAATACAATGGCAGAAAAAGGGAGAAAGAATGAACACACCAGGAACTTTTCAGAATTCTAGGTAGATTTGCTCTACTCTATTTGCCTCAGCTTTTAAAACAAACTGAAAATCAGACAAAAACAGCTAGTCTGCTATAAACTATTTCATAAGTTTTCCAGTATTTCCTGTTTTTCAGTTTATTTGCTACGAAGTTCATAGAATGGTTTCTGTTGGAAAAGACCTTAAAGATCATTAGATAGTCCCCGCATATTGACTGAGATCAGACTAGTGGGGCTGTACCTGTTTGGATCACCTCCTTTCTTATCTTAAAAAAACCCTTGTGGTTGTAAAAGGTCTGTTTGCTGGGTTTTTTTTTTTTAAACAGTATTACTCTGATGGTCGGACTCTTTTCAATCTGATTGGTGGAATAAATCCTTTGAAACTTGCATCACCTTAAAATTTCCTGAACCAAGTTTCCATAGCACAGAAAAAGAACGCAACATTTACACAAATAAATGTAATGTATATAGACAGGCGAAAAGATAGGCAGTAACAGTATCACATATCAGTTTCTTTTTTTTCCTTTTTAAGTAGATAACCAAATGTAAAGTAAGGATGTGTGAGCTCTCAGCAAACTACTCAGGCCAACTTAAAATCCCTCAGACTGCTAGCACACAAAAGAAAATCATGTACCTTCTACAGATACACTACCAACTGAACCATGGCTTTACAGTTTAACATCTCACCAGTTTCTGCAGCAGTGCTGGTACATATACACAGCTGTCTCACCAACATCCTGTGCCAGAGACCAACCCCTCAGTTCTGTTGGTAAAACTGTCTGAGGCGACACACAGTGAAGCTGGTCAGACAGCCAGTCTCTACTGAAAACACCAAAAACGTTTCCAGTAAGAAATAAAGAAGAAACAGATCTGCACCTCAAACTGGCTGACTTGGGGCAAAAAGGGAACATTCGTCACTTAACCTGGCATTGGTGCAAAAATACATGTACTTCAAACTGCAAATGTGACTGGTGTTTCAAAAAACTATATTTAAAAAAAAAAAAAAAAAAAAAAAGAAGTAACACCAAACCCCAGAAAGTTGGTAGAGATTTTGATTTTAAAAACCTTGTGATGTACAGTCAGGTATTCTTCCAAATGTCAGAATACACAACTCAGTGACAGGTAATAAAAGCTTCCAGGAAAACATCCTGTCTGAAACAAAGTCTGGCATACATTTTTGTAAAGGACCAGGAAAGGGGGTGAGATGGAAGAACTCCACACTCCTGCTTTTCCCAAGAGTTTTTAAGAGCTGTCCATTAAAATAACGCACCAGAGACTAAAAAAATGCAGCAAGCATTAAACATCTGTATCATTTTTCAATGCCTAAGCACCACCTCTAGCCATAAGTATCACAGTCCAAGTGACAGACATCATGCAACCAAATATCATAATCATGCCTTCACCAAACTCGAATAAAATCCACATGAAACCAAGGATCCCCCTGCACAGGCAGTTTCAGGATTGATGCCACAGTTTGGTAAAACTATTAGCTTAAAAACATCTTCTACCTGGAAAGCATCTCCATAAGTTGCACAAAGCCAGCATATGCCAATTCAAATGCACCCCTGTGCCTTGATTGCAGCAGATGATGTTTAAAGTAATCACCGATATTTTTAACCTAAAAAAAAAAAAAAAAGTGAAATTAGATATACACAATTCATTTATGTATGCAAAATATTCTGCAGTCACAAGCAGCAATCCTTTCCCTGGTTGAAAAGGTCACTGGTACAAGCAAAAAGTAACTAGAAGTCCTATAATCAAAAAAAAAACAAAAACAAACCAACAAACAAACAACAAACCACTTACTTTTAAGGATAACAAATATTATACTCAATTTTTCAGGTCAAAAGGGTAGTTCTGGATCCTCAAAAAAAGGCAAAAAAAAAAAAAAGGACATAAAATTGATTATTTGTCCAAGAGGTATACAGATTTTAAGAGAAGAAAGGGACAACTCTTATTTTCAGAGGGAAATTTTGAATCTTTCTTCTCTGTCTACACTCTTACCTAAAATCCCAAAGAAAATATCTGCTAAAGCATAACAGCAGAAACAAACATCTACAAAAACATCTAAGATACGAAATTCAAACTCTAAAAATTGTGCCAAAGGAAAACAAATCTACCTTAGGTATCTTTAAGGTTCTAGGATTCTGCATAATTGCTGTGGACTCTTACAAACACTTTTAAAATGAAAAAGATGTATGTATTTAGCAACAAGAGCTATATTTAAGTGTCAAAAAGGCAAATGGGACAACTAAACTTTTACTCATAGTTACTTTCTAGAGTTTTATCAGGATACCAAGTTTTTAAACTCGGCTGTTTTATTTGTTGGGTTTTTTCCTCTAATTCTCATCAACTTTCAAGTCGAAATCAAACTTCCAATTTAATTTGTTTAAAATGCATAGCACATACTTAATTCTACTATGCAAAATTTTCCTCAGGAGTATTTCCTAAAAGTTCTCCAGCATTAGTTTCTTTAAGCTTTTATATAAGACCATGCATAAAATCCCATCAAGTTTCTTATAAAATTCTACTTATTCTGTTACTTATGATTTTAATACTTTAATAGTTTGACAAGTAATTAAGCTGCCAGAGAAGTTAGCCGTATCTAACCATATAGCTTTTCATCCTCCAGTTAAATAACTTGTATTACCCAAGTAATGAGATTGCAACAGTTAAAAAAAATAAAATTGAGACAGTCTAGTTATTATTTCCTGTAGCTAAAATTCACCTAATACGAAACACACAATAACTGGAAATACCTGAGCTAAAAAGGTTATTTCTCTGAGTTGATTTTAAGGTAGTTTATGTATCCACAGGGTTTCATTTCAGCTTTCTAGCCCAAAAAGAAGGAGTAAGTGCCCTTTATTCAGAAGGAACTGACCCACAGACAGACCAGCTCTCCAGGTGTGTAAACAAAACCGAAACAAGGAAACCATACACAGGCAAATCAATTTACCATCCTGTTCCACCACCACACTTACATTTTTAGAGCAATTCATATGATTCTTTTTTTGTCATGTAACTTTCAACTTTACTATTTATACTTCTGAGCTATTTGCAACAGCCATACTGACTAGAAGCTTGCATCAAATTGAACTCACTGGCATAACTCAGTTCTTGCAAATAACATCGGTCTGAGCCTGAGGCAAGTGTGTAGGCATGGGTTCTTATCCAATGGCATCATGCCATCCATGAGTGTCCAGTTTCCTCATGTCAGAAAAACAGTACTTCATACATCATGATGGAGAGGTCAAAGAATTCACATTTTCTACAACATCATGAAGATCGACAGCAACTATAATACAAGGTGCCTCTACCAACTTTGCTTGCACATGAAATAGCACCCCTGATGAAGTTAAAATACTCAAATATGGAATAGGGAGCAAATATAATAAATACATTCGATCATCTTGGTCAAAAATCTAGAATACAACCAGTTATTGTTACTAAATCAACAGTGAACAATTTACAGGCTCACACTTGCTGCTGAGGCCAAGAATGTCAGTATTCAAGACATAAATTCTGTACAGGATATTCTCAGAGGGCTCTGAAAAGCGGTTGGTACATTTGTGCCTCCACATAAATAAGATGCCACTGTAGTAAGGTTCTACATTCTAGATGGTGGATTTTTTTTCAAACCATTAATAGAGGATAGCTTAAAATGCACAAAGGACTGCAAAAGCATCTCAATTCAAAACTAATTGTAGTCTGTGAAATATTGCCAAACACTATGAACCTCCAGAGGAGATAAGACTGATTACATTAAGAACTGAAGAGAGGTTGGTTTTTTTGGTGGTTTTGGGGGTTTCGTTTATTTTTTTTTAATTCCTCCTATAGTAGAACAAATTGCTTGCATCTGCTCCAAAGCAACAAAGGGAGCCACATTTTTGCACTGATGGCACAAAGAAGTAGCAAGTACTGAGGATTGTCAGTACCTACAAGCCTTCTGTCAATTCAGTGTTCCATCAAAAGGGCTCAGATCAGCTCTCTTGGAACTGTTGGGTTAACAAGCAGAATTCCTGGCATTGGGACAACTAAGTCTTTTCACTATGGCACACAGCTCTGGCAAGCTTATCTCTCAAAGCAGTCTTTAAACTTCACAGGTGAGATAAACAGGAGTTTGAGGAAGAGCTAAGGTTCCTCCAGGCTTGGAGCACTCTCATGATTTGCAGATCATATGACAAACTCAACACAGTCTTCGTTAGATATTGTTTTGCCAATTACCTGGTGGTACTAGGACATGATACTATTTTTATTGACCGTCTTAACAGGCAGACCTTTGAGCCTGTTATCACTGGACTTTTAGGATCAGATGGAAAATGAAAAGTCGATTATGTATTTGAATAGAGAGATATACTATACTCCAGATATTCTATGCCCTTCCTATGTCTGCTTCTGAAGGCAAAGCAACCATGGTAGGACAGCTTAGACTTTGAAGACTGCGACTCCAGATACAGTATTTTGAGGCTGCTCCATGCACGCATTTCCACACCACGGAGCTGAAGATGTTACTGTCAGTGTGCACAGTGGTATCAAATGCCATGTAAACCCAATCTCTAACTCAAAAGACAAGGAGAGAGTAAATCTGATATTGTCCCAACTTCCTAGCAGCAACAACAAAGTATCATACATGAGCTGCCTTTGCCAAGGTCTCCTACATAGGTACAAGATGGGAAGGTTTACAACAGGATGACAACAGACCGGTCAAGCTGTGCTATCAGACTTTTTTTCAACGATTACTTAGTCCTGACTCAAGGCAAGATGACCAAGGTTTCTCTCGAGATTTTCTTCTCTGTATTCTTAAATCTCTTTTAATACTTACAGAACGAAGAAAAAGAACAGGCAACTTTAAAGGAAGGTTCTACATGCATAGGATTCCGAAATCCAATTGTCTTACTTGTCAACACCAAAAAGTGTTTAATAGAAGTCTGAAGCCACAGCAGTTATAGTATTGACATTTTCAGTCACTTATGATGAAATCACCTTTTTTTGGTACAATACAGTAATGCCAATTTCAAAAACGCAGAAAAAATGCCCACAGTACTTCTATTTGTATACATTCAGTGAAATCGTATTTCTGTGTGTATTTCCTTGCAAGCCTAAGGAAAATCAGGGTTTCAAACTGACTTCAAATCAGTTCGCATTCTTCAAATTAGAATGCAGACATTCTGTTTTACAGGAAGACATCTGAAGCATATGTAACCTAAGGAGGCATCTATAGGAAGAGAAGGTATCTTCATATAATCACAGAATATCCTGAGTTGGAAGAGACCCACGAGGATCATCGAAGTCCAGCTCCTTGCTTAATAACACAGCATTTCTGAAAGGGTATCTACTAATGTCTGCTTTCTAAAGACAGAGATGCTACAGTAAAAGCCAACTCATTCCTTTTTGACCTGGTGCAAATTAATGACCATAAATGGTGGAAATGAGTATCTGTTCTCTCATCTACCCTCCAGACTTCTGCAACAATACAAGCACAGCTGTTAACCAGATGAAAACATGAAGGGTAGAGACACTGCAAGAATAAAGATGCCAACCCTATTTCTGGGACACCCAGTAATAGATAACATGACAAATAAGATTTGCAGTGCATTCTACTATTAATTATTTTAAGATGGAAAGCTCTAACACCTAAGGAAAAACTAAGTATTTTCTGTTGGAAAGAAAAAGAAGTTAAAAAGTAGTAAGTCTTGCATATTTCAACCTTCCATGGAGAGACTGGTTTTGTTGAAACCATATGGAAATGAAAAGGTCATCCATTAAAAACAGAAATTTAATAAACATAAAATATTTCCCAAATAAATGCCTGTGGTAATCTAATTTCTTGTAAACACCAAACTCAACACTGTACAAGAGACCCAGATGGCATATTAACATTTCTGATCCCTTAAATCAAAAAAATTGGAGGAAAAAGAGAGTCACATTACATACAAATTATTCATAATTCAGTCTCCTATGAAGGACAAGATTAAGACTAGTCAGCATGTTTAACTTTTAGAACTATTGGCTATGAAGTTTAATTAATGAAGAGCTTTAAGTAAAATGAAACAGAAGACATTCTGAATGTGACATCAGCTTAGAAGATTTTTAGCAGCTCTATAAGTGCCTTATATATATCGAGAGAGAGAGCAACAAAGGGTGGGGAGACAGGCAGGCATTGGTATCCCCAAACACAGCATACATCTCATAAATAACCCAATACAATTAGAATTAATATTCCTTGAGTTTGTTAGTTTCTTTCTTTGTTAGAAGTCAATAATAATAATGATAATTTCTTCACTTACATGTTTCTACTGTAGTTATGCTTTCTGAACATCACTTCACAAAAACAAGACTGTTAACCAAGTATAATAAACCAAGAAAAGCACAAGAACATGGCAAATACAAAAAATAAAAAATTAAAACCCCACAACTTTTCCCATACAGAATCACAGAGTATTCTGAGTTGGAAGGGACCCACAAGGATCATCAAGACCAACTCTTAAGTGAATGGCCCATATATGGAAGTAGATTTAAGAAAAAAGCTTTCTGAAAACTGCCTTCCCCTCACTACTACCCAAAAAGACATTGCAGGCATTATAATAAGAATTACTTCCCTACCTGTTCTATAGTAATCAACCCATTTGAAGGTTCAGATGTAGTCTGTGAAGGCAAAAGTTTACACAGTGTCCCTAGGAGCAGAGATACTTCCTTCATGCTTCTCCAGCAACACACAAGAACCATTTGAGCTGTGACATCACACGTTTGCCTTTCTTTACCTTAAAAATAAAAACCACCAAATGCAACAGTGTTAGTCAAGGTTCTCAGTTGCAGACATGTAATTTAAACTGCACTTAGCCTGATCTTCTTAGAAAACACAATTAACTAAGAAAAAATTTCTAAACTTTACTACCCAAAAGATAAGTCAGTGTTGCTGACCCTAATTGTTTCCGCTCCTCAACACTTGCTGTACTTTATTTCACTTGGGAAAGGCTGTAGCATGAATTTTACCAGAACAGTGCTGTTTTAAAGAGTAGAGGCCTTTGGGTCACAATTGTTATTTACCAGCACATTGAACTATAGAAACATCTACAAGTTTGGAGCCAGGCTCCAACAAGCTCCCCATCATTCCTAAATCCATCACTCACAGCACACCTTCCAGAAGGGAGAGGCCTGGCAAATGCACTGCGTTTACAGCGCAACACCCCCATCTGGCGGCCGCTGTGACACTTTTACGTATTTATCCACTTCTTTCATACAGCCAGATCAAAATTACTTTAAACACAGAAAAAAAACAAGCGAGGAAAGGAAGTTCAAAAGCTTGCACAAAAGATTAAATTTAAAAATGTACAGATATTCTATAAATTTATTCTGGCATACACTAAAGACGCCGAAGCTTACAATTTCTTTATCACTATAAGGCTTAATTTCATAGCTGTTATTCATTAAAACAGACAAATACTACCTAACATTTTACCACTGGAATCTTTTTAACTGAAGTTTCTGTTTATGTAATTTCATGCAACAAGTTGTATTGCATGAACATATTCCCCATCAGCCTTGTGTACACTGGAAAGGGAAATCATAATAACACCTTTCAACAAGAAATGCATTAGAAGTGTTGCTTGATAGAAAAGGTGTCAAAGATTACCTGGCCAGCACAGTTAGGGCAATAGAGTCTAGGCCAATATCAAAACAACTAAACTTCACTAGTGCCTTAAGAGAGATTAACCACAGTCTTCCAGAAACACAGTGAATTAGTCTTTAAAATCATGTCCAAGTAACTAGCTGCTGAGAGATAAGAACCAAAACATTATATGGAGCAAGTAATTTTCAATTTTGATAACCCACATAAAATGCCTACTCCATAAAAAATACCTTTGTTTAATTAATAATACAGCACTGGATTTACCTCTCATTTCTGTGCAAGTATTTTTCATTGGCCTCTGGTCAACCAGCTTTTCAGACTCTTCTTTGCAGTGTTCTTTCAAAATTTTTGCTTGCATAAAATAATCATTCGTGTCTTGTGGCTGTATCTCATTCAGAATCATCTGCAGACGACCTGCACTTTCTGCATATTAAACAAGAGGGATATTTAAGATGGTTTAGTCTTTTACTTCAAGTTCTTTATACTGATGTAATTAATTTTGGGTGTATAAGTGCAAAAGAAAGCTATTAGCATTAAAAAAAATAAAAATGTAAAATTACGGCAATTAGAATGATTAAGGAAGAAAACTGAATTTACAGTCCCCCTCTTGTATCTGTTGAAGTGATGCAACAACACAATCTGCAGATGTTTGGGGCTTTTTAGTGCAGAAGTCAGGACAACCTTTATCAGAAGTTAAAAGAGTGGTTTAAGATTATGATACACTACAAGAAACTGAAAGGGAGGGGTGCTCGTTCTAATTCTGAATCACTGCAAAACAAACACAACTTCAGGGGCATCAGATTTTAACAGAATTCTTTGGGGGTTCTGTTTGTTAGTTTCTTTACCTGGATCAGTATCCATTGGAATAAGACCCTCTGGTGATGAGCTCTGTACTACTGGTGATACCACAGCAGAGAGTTTGTATGACATCAGAATGAGCCTGGTCACCATTTCCTTCCATTCAGATACCAGTGTCAAGTTACTTAAAAAAAAAAAATCAAAACCAAAATCACAATCAAAAATGTCATAACATGGATTAAAAATAATTTTAAATTTAAAAGAAAGAGCTGAAATTACAAACACTTCCACAATGGTATTTATGAAAACTATAAATAGGGTACAGATTGAAAAGTCCTAAGGCTGAGTTTAACATATATAAAGGAAGTATGAAAGAGCTAGCTAAACACTGCAGCAGCCAGATCCAGGTTCTGGATTTTGTTATAAATAATACTGCATGCTTTTATGTTCTGAACAGCTCTTCCACTGCACTTAAACATGGAGTTACAACTTAGTATGTTTTACTTACTTAAAGGATAATTGCTGCAAAGCTTCAGTTATACAATGCACTCTCCCATACATTGGGAACGATGCTGCTGCTCGAAGCAGAGACTTCTTGGCTTGGAATATTTCTTCTTCAACATTCATCAACAAAAGCTTGATAACTAAAATTTTTAAAAGCACAGATTTGCATTATACATATATACTGTATTTTCTAAGAAATAAATCTGCTTTAAGAATTATTTTAAGGAATAAGGCCTGTTTACACAACAATTCAATGGAAAATTCAGTTTCCTTGTTTACACTTTTCTCTGTTTTGTATCTTAAATATAGGCTATTGTTGATTTTCAGTAACCTAAACTCCAGCAATATTTGGTATAGTCAATTTAATCTATCTGAATCAAATGGTAGCTGTGAAAAGCCCAATCCTGATCCTACATTTGGGGAATATCCCACAGGTTATGATGAAGTCACAAGAAGTTACCTATGACACACTGCAAGTCAGACTTCAGAGGCACATTAATATAATGTCTCTCCAGTTCAGCAGAATACTAAACATCAAAAGTTCATGGTTAAATATTTGAACCCTCTGTTTTCCGCTAAAGAACCTGACCAGTTTTCAAGGATACATGTGCCTATTTTAATTATACCTTCCAGCATCTCAGTGTCAGAATCTGAATGAAATATAGACTCTAACAAGGAACCATGTATGACTAACAACAGGAGATACTCTACAGCAATGAGACATGAGGTTATCCAAACATTTCCTCCATTTATGGCAACAACAACCATGTCTCAAAATCACTATTTCACTGCATATGACGTATTAATAGGCATCTACAGAGAAGCCAATAATGGCACAAAAAGTACACAATACTTAGTTTGCTAAAAATCTACGAATTATATAAAATTGTTTATCACAAATAACGAATTTAAATACTTGAGTTTTATTGAAAATTACAAAAGGTGGACGAAGCCTGATTAAGAAATTGGCTAAACCTGCCAGTTCTAGAGCCCTGTCATCTTTCATCCAGGGGCACTAAACCAAAGAAAAATATTCCAGATATGAACAAAGCCTGATTACTGTGGATGTGTATGTGCAGGACTGAAAATTACTCAGAAAAAGGCTTCCAATGACCAGAGCATCAAGGGGCAGTTTTGCAAACATCAAGTACTGGAACATACACAGACCAACTACTGCTGCCTTCCCTTTGGGTGACTGAGGTCTTAGAGGAAGCAGAGGCTCCTTTCCCTGCACTTCATGTGCCCAGCTTCACCGGGCTCACTACCTGGGCCTCAATGTAACTAGTCAAAATAATAACACAAGCCATCTTCTAGGATATTCAGTAACTTCAACACAAACCCAGATTAAGCCAGGCACCTGGCTTCTTAACAGCAAAACAAAATATACTTAAAATCCTGCTAGAAATAAGCATCTCTTACTAAGCCTGCTACCAAAAAGCCATAAGGAAAAGCAGTAAAGTTTCAAATAAATATAAAAAACTTTTTCCCCAAAATATTACCTGCCAAAGTGTTCTTCTCCACTATACTCACTAATGTGTTTTCATCCACCTGGGTGTTATGCTCAACCCATTTTCCTAAACAAATATGCTGCAATCCTTCATGATGTACTAAAAAGTTCAACAAATACGAAGCAGTGACACAATCATATGGCTTGGTACTTGTGCTAAGATCCATTGCTGCTTGGAATAGAAGATCTATATTTCCAGAATCCTGAAAAAAAACAACAATAATGCTCATTTTTTGAGCTTTCATATTGATTTAATTAAGCTATTTACCACCCTGAAATCTGAGAATCTGGTTTTCATTAAGTTTGCTGGTACATATTTCTGAAGAAACAGTTATTTTGTGCACTGATCACCTTACAGTCAAAACATGCATGTGCATGTATTCAGCAAGCATACAATTACATACACATTGAGGATGGGGAAAGTCATTTATAAAGGAATATGCAATCACACTGCACTTCACAGGAACATGACTGTGTTTTATCTGCTAATGGACATCACAGAGAAGCGTAGTTTACCAGGAAACAGTATCTGTTCATCAGTACTTATTAATTTAAAAGTCACCTTTTATTAATTAATAAGCAAAAAAATCAGTATTGAGTTCAAAGGGCAAAATTTGTGAGAAATTAAAAAATATCATCATATAATGAAATCTGAAATCAATCAGAAAGGAAAAAAAACGAGGAGCTGAATTTCTTAAAATACAAGAATAACCAAGTCAAAATGCCTCAATCATTTCCAAAGGGAAGTCACAGTTAAGCAAGGAGTTCATATTAACTGATAGTTCACAGTCACAGAGTTCTCTGATAGTTCACAGTCACAGCCAATGAACTTCCCAAATGCCTTCATCCATTAGTAAAACAAGCCTCCCTAGGTAAGGGCAGAAGCTGTATAAAAATATATAAAATATGTTAGCAATGAACACTACTGCAGATAACTTGGGTTGACTTCCAAGTTTCAGGAACTGTGCTTTGTACCTAACCCAAGTACCTGGCATAATACAGAACATTCATCTTTCACAAAATTACTCCCTTTAAACTCTCTCAAATTCCATACCTGGAAATTAAATGCAACATCACGTAGTTTCATCAAAAGCCCAAATGCCAGAACTTTCACTTCCTCAAAAGTACTGGCAAAACACTGGATCAAAGTTTGGACACGAGTAGAATCAATCACCTGATCCAACTGAAAAACTTGTGCCTGACCTATTCAAAGAAATCAATGGCTTAGATAATTTTGCTGTAACTCTTTCCACAATAAGCACTGTATTCACATTCTGCTTCACTACACTACAAGAAGCATAACAATAAGGTCAGAATAATGCTTTAGCTAAAACTTTAACTTACTACTCTTAACAGGTCTTAAAATACCCTAGTTACTGCTGGGGGAAAAAGAAGCTTACCTTATCCAAAAAAATTACTCTTAGTAATACTGAAAGTAACTTATTGCCAAAAACAGAATCCCATTTATTACCTTTAAATTCAGCACTGGAAATAACCTTTATTTTAGCTTTGCTTGAAAATTATTTTCCTGGAAGTATGTAATAATAGACAATAATTACTTTCAAAAAAAGGTTTAAAAAATTCAGTGTGTTTTGGCGTTTGGTCTTTTGGTTCTTCTGTCATAGGAATAATCCCCCAAAATGTAAGCCATTACAATTTTTTGCTTTTAATTTTTATGTAAAGGAGTCGTGACCTCTGGTGACTGATATAATGCTATAAAGAAGCCAGAATTTTTAAGATGTAAACAATGTGCACCACCATCCAGCAGAGAACACAATAGCAACTAAACCTCCTTTATAAAAGCAATGTCAGGTTTCTGAAGTCCTAAGCTTTTTTTATAAACTCTCAATACAACTTTCTATTAACAAAAGGCAGTAACAATATACTACATATTCATAATAATAAAATTAATGTGTTCATCATTTATCAAGGTGTTTTGAGAAAAGCTCTAACAAAACAACATTTATTCTTTCCTCTCAAAAGCAACCTTAATCTTACACAAATAATTTCTTAAAAAAAAAAAAAGTTACAATTTAAGTCTGAAACATACTTTTATGTTGGCCATATGATCCCAAGACAAGATTTAGCAAGACCATCAGTACTCCAAGGCTCTAACTAATACATCTTGAATTGGGGTTCCATAACATCATGAAGAAAATTTAAAATAACAGCAGCACAACATCATTAACTGGTCATTAAAACTGTTTCTTATTTTGTATAATAATATCATGAGGAGATGCAAGGTTTTCAATCAAGAGTTTTTATGAACTCAGTTTTTTAAATTATCAAGATGTTTGAACAGGATAAAGGAGTAAGTTATCAAATATATTGGAACTTGTCCAGAAGTTTTGTTCATAATAACAAAAACTCATTGAAAACCCTTGCTAAAAAACAGGATATGCAAGAGAATCCCAATATATGGAAGATACTCAACAGGCCATAAACATTTGCTTTCACTTCAATATTCCTTTTTCCAATAAAACTTACTATCCTTCCTTCAGGTAAAATGAAATCAACCCAGGAAATGCCATAAAAATTAAGGACTAAGAATACTATTTTACTTTGACAGAAATTTATTAGATGGTGTAAAAGAATCTTCTCCAATACCACTCATTCCTCCAGTCTATAAATTAGGCTTCTCACCTTTTGGAACAGAAAATACTTCTGCTATTGATTCCAAAATACTTAGTGCAGAAAATCTGGTTGGGTGTGATGAACCAGGAAACAATACCTCAAAAAGTCTGTCACATACAGATGACATGAAATCCTGAAAATCACAAGAAAAAATTTAAGATGCACTACAAGCAAAAGTCTAAGTAACCGAATTCAGGACATTCTGCTTTACATGTTACCCAGAAAATTATGACCTTACAGTTAATTTTGGGAGAATGGCAGGGGTTCCTTTGTAGTACTGACAAAATTTCTTGTTTCCTAGAGGCAGTGAAGGCTGGACAATCCTTTGGGATTTTTTAACCCAAGAGTTTCCCTTACCCACTCCCACAAAAAGATGGCCATTGTATCAAAACTTGAAAATTAGCTGACCCAGAAAAGTAGAACTCAAGAAAAAGAAACAGTTTAACACAAAGAAACAAACGACGTGAGCCTTTAAATAAGGCTTAATTTGTCCTTAAAAAGGACAAATACAAAAGGAGTCTTCATACTGAAGCTCTCTCAGTCATTCTCTCACTCACTGATCATTCTGGAGAGCAAGAAAAAGGCTGAAGCTCAACTGATCTCTATTTGAAGTTCACGTAACACACATCATTTAAAACTCACTACTAAATGGCCAACAGCTGACAGGACATTTACCCAATTCTTTTTTTTTTTTGGATTGTGGTTACATCTCCAGCCATTCCTCACTTGCTGCTGCTTTAATTCACATCATGGAGCAACCACTCAGAAAATAATCTTTATTGCTTTTGAAAAACATTGACCTTGAAGACACCCCCAAATACTAATGGGCACTCAGTTCATCAACAACAGTATATTTAGCCAAAATTAACCTGTGTAAGTGCATCAGAGTGGACAAGCTCCTCAGCACTGTTTGGTTTTA
Organism: Pseudopipra pipra; assembly: GCF_036250125.1. Classification (NCBI taxonomy): domain Eukaryota; kingdom Metazoa; phylum Chordata; class Aves; order Passeriformes; family Pipridae; genus Pseudopipra; species Pseudopipra pipra. Next base: position 26,216,810 of record NC_087551.1, read on the forward strand.
CAGATTTTTTCCTTCTGCACTGCACTATTTCCTAATACACACACAGCCTAACTTACTCAGAGCTGTTCAAGAACAACAAACTTTCAGAAATGGTATCCCACCTCTTACATCTGTATGGCTAGCAGTCTAACTTACTTTGTATTGCTGCAAAATCCCCAAAGGATGCACTGTAGTTGAGTTTTCAAGTAACTCTTGCTTGGTTTTATTTTGCTCCAATTTATAAAGCACCTGGGAACTTTCTTGTATCCTACAAAATAACTTTTAAAACAAAAGCAAAACATAAGTAAGGCAAGAATCGTTGACCGTTAAATAAGTGAAAGGCAGATTTTCAGCTTATTTTCCAGATTGTATTGTTTGTAATATTTAGGAAGTTTGCACACAACACAGAACAGATCCTTCTCTCTCCACTCCAAAACCAAGGATTTGCTTCCCATTTCTCTTGTGACCTTTATTCCCCTCCCTCTGACCTCCAACACCTGCTTTCATCTTCCTCCTTAAATTCATGCCTAGTCTTCTCCTCCCACCTCCTCATTTTCTGTGGAACATATAAAAAAGTTCAATTAATGTACGTGATTTTTACAGCCTCAGTGTCTCTTTAAGAGTTTGACTAGCACCTATAGAATGCTTCCTCTATCTCTCTTATTACCCCCTGGTAGTATCTCCTTTCTTATTACACTCCCTCTAACACAATTCCTCCATCTCATGTTCCTCAGTCTGCAACAGGCGAGAACTGAAAGAGTTATATTTCTCTTTTGTTTCTGCAAACCTATTTCCTCATTTACCACCCATCTCAAATTAGTTATATTCTCATTCCACACTGTTTTCTTTTCCTATTAATGTCTTCCAAAACGTTCTTTATGCATTCACCGTTTTCTCATTTTACCTACACGCTTCTGCCATGAACTACACGTGACCTCGACAACTTCCACAGTGTTGACAGACTCAATCCCTGCAGACTGCAATGGCACAGCCACATTTGCCATGCTGTGCCATTAATACTCCTCTATCTTGTCTTCCAGGTGAGGTTTCTGAGGCTGATCAAGTGACTGTGAATTTGCCTGAGGTGTGACAAGTCTATGTAAGCACAATCTGAGCCTGCAGCAAAGGCAACACGAGGTTCATTGCTTACCTTAAAGCACATTGATTTGCTATTGGCAAACTGTGCACACACTGACGGGTTAAGCAACACCTGCTACCATTCCCCAGCAAATTACTGTGCCTACCACTTGATCTTTTGTTTAAGTCATCCTTGCCTGCAATGACTTAACACCATTCAGCTGGGTAATACATACAGCAAAGTCTTAGTCTTAGAGCTTCTGTTCTTTCAGATGAGCAACTTCGTAACATATTCAGGAATAATTTTTTTTTTAATGTCACTATAACTAATGTAACAGGAACATTAGACATTGCTTAACATTTGAAATTACCTTTCTCAGTATAGAAACGATCTGTTGCCTTACTGAAGGAGACTGACTGTTCAAGTTGTACATCATAAAAAAATGAATTAGTTGCATTTCTTCCATAGACACAATTTCTGTGGTACGATGGGTTTCACAAAGTAAACCTAAAGCATCAATGCAAACCTGAAAGATATTTGGAAGTTAACCATAAAACAGTTACTGGCACCTATGATGATATCTTTGTTTTAAAACCATGCTGACATAGTGATCAGGATCAAAGCAATTGTTCTAATTTAAAAGTACACATAAAAGGTTGACCTTTACCTGACTGTGCTGATGAACTAGACCTTGTTTTATACATTCAGTGGATACAAGACCATTGCTCATGATATTTGAAAGCTCCAGGTGTCCGTGAGCCCTGGCAGTTCTCAGGCATGCCATTAATGCTCCAAGAGCTCCTCTAGTACTACAAGAACCTAAAAAAAATTAAAACTAGTAATAATTATAGTTTGAGTAATGCAAACAATGTACTGTTTGCAATGCTTGTCAGAAACTCCCAACACTTTCCACATGACCGACCTCCACCCCCTTTTATTTCTACCCTGTAAATCCCAAAAGATGGTCCTGTTATAGATTAAACTAGTTCTAAATTGCCTGGTTCCTGAGAAGCTTCATCTTGGACACATATGAAAAAGAAGACCTTACGAGGTCTCACAAGCCATTATTTTAGAATTACACTAAATCACATCAAAAACTAAAAGAGAAACATAAATCTCATGTGCACATATTTGCAAGAAAAAACAGTCTGTAAAACCCTGTTACTGGACATGCCTGTGTAAGAAATAACAGTGGAACCAAAAAACAGTAGAAGGAAATACAGATACATAATAAACCCTGGCATTTGAAGCGAACAGTAAGGCACCCACTAGGTGGGAAGGAATAGTAATTATTTTGCTCATGTCATGAAGACACACTTGTGGTTATTATGACTTTCACCTTGAAATACTAATAGCAATAATAACCATCTAGAATTTTTCTCCCAAGTTAATTCTAACAACAATAATAGATCAAAAATCATGTCTGAGATTTTTGTTTTAAAAAAACAATTATAATTACAAACACTAAATTTATTTTCTTACCCAGATTAGCATCTGCAGAGGCCTGAAGAATTCTAATCATGTAGCTCAGGCTGTCAGGGTTACATTTGAGTAATTTTGGTAAATAGTAATCTATTATGTAAGTAGTTTGGTCATGGTTCCCTTCACATAGTATTTCTAGAAGAGGAGAAACCCAGATGTTGTGCCACTGATCAATCCAGGTGCTTTCTCGAAAACTCGAAGAAAAATGGGCTTTGTGATTTGTAAACATGGTTTCCAGAAGATCACTAGCATAAGGTGCAAGAGACTGATCATTCATCACATCCAGGATTTGTACTGGAATTGTTCTGTCCAACTGCAGTATATTTTCAGTGCCCACACACTCCACAAGAGAGCCAAGAGAAGAGTACTTCCCTTTCACATGCCAATCCAAGCTTAGTAAATGCTTTATCAGCCTTGAAAAGAATGGGTCTGATTCTTCATTGGATCCAGTAATGGTGCCTTGATGTATCTGAAGAAGATTCTTGAATATCAATTTGGTTTGGTGCCTAATGGCATCCAGAGGGTGGTCCCAGTGTGTATAAATGTATTCCAGCATCTTCCCAATTATGTCAGAGTTCCCATTAAGCTTGATTTTCAGATTTGGAGAGCCCGAAGCAAGGGCAGCCAGGGCTGAATTAGTCCAAATAGCAAGGACTCTAGACAAACATGTTGCCACACTGGATTCTTTTAATCTTTTAAAAAGAACAAACAAAAATAAAGTTTATTATTTTCATTTATCACTTTAAAAAAAAAAAATTGTATTTCAAAATAATTATTCATCACATTCATTTACCTTACACAAAAACAGGTAAGAAGACACTAGCCATTCCGTAAGGAAAAGGAATGAGCACAGAAGTGATGAACTGAATGTTGTAAACTGCATGGTTGTTACCTGACATGCTATTAAGTGGCCACAGCTAAACTCCCTAAGCATTAAAAGAAACCTGACATGCCACACTTCATTTTAAAAAGCAAAAATAAAAGTTCCTATGTAGCTGCTGATATTTGAGCAGCATTATGTTACTGCATGCTCCTTGAAAATATAAGGAAAACTTTTCATTGCCATATAAAACCATCAAAACTGAGTCCCCTACGTGCAAAAACAAAAATCACAAAACTGACCTCCAGTGTAGGAACAAAGGTTGAACTGAATACATGTTTTAACCTCCAATCCAATAGCACTGGTAAGGCCATTAGATGCAAGCAGTCAATGCTTGCAGTAAGAAAAAAAACAACCTCATCTTTTTTCAAGTATTTCACGAACTGGCACACTTTGTTTTCTTCTTAACTTTTAAGAAGGATAATGTCCTGAAACTAAAGTTTACCTGACTACACAAGAACTGATTCTGACATACCTTATCATAAAGGAGGTGGTAAATTAATCCCACTCATGTTAGAAAACAAAATTTTACTTTAGCGTGCAAGAATAAATTGACATTTAGAATTATCTATGCAATATCCTTATATTTTTCAAATTTACAGTGTTATTCTGAATATATTAAAAAGCTGATGTGAGCTGTGGCAAAATCTAGTATCATTTCACAGAAAACAGAGATATTTCACCAGGACCATAGGAGTTATGTTAAAACAGAAGTAGAAAGATAAACCACTCCTCCCAAACATGAAACAACACAAATTAAAACACAAACTTACTCTGAACTCAAAGACAACAAGACTGATGCAATATCTAATAATAGTTTCTCTCCATTTTCACCCATGCTGCCGTTCTTCCAATCCAGCATAGCCAGTGCTCCATGGCAAAGAAAGAGAAGGACTGAGTCAGGGAGTTCTGCCGTGCACAGAGCCCCACAGTTACTCACAAACCACGCCGGCACGCCCGTGTGTTTCACTGTCCCAAGAAGCAAGTCACTGACCTGTAACAGCAAAATAACACCCACTACAGTATGTCAGCACAGGAGAAAAAGCTATTTCGGGCACAACTTAGAAGGTGTGAAGGGATTTCTTGTACACTAGTTTTCTCAATTCAAAACCCTGATCTTATTATTTCAGATGGCAAGGAGAGAGCAACAGATTTACGCCCCAGCTGAAGACTGAGGCAGAGGTTGGCAAGTCTCTGTATCAGCAAACCCTCCAAACAACTCTGACAGCACAGATTAACAACACTATGACATTGCACAGTCCTAGTGAAGAAACACACTTACCAAGGAAGGCAATTCCTCCACTGGTTCATACATAGCTCTAGTAAACAGAATAACAGCCAGTCCTGACGTAGTCTGGACAGTTTGCAGGAGTGTTGCTAAATGGTAGAGAAAGATATTTTACATTAGAGTGCAGCAAACGTGTGCTAGAACTATATATAAAAATTTTAACAACGGTATTGCATTTTCCTAGACTACTTGTAATTGTAAAATGACAAATCTGTAGTGTCCACCTGGCTAGCAATTTATGTTCTAGTGTAATAGGAAACTGTCAATATCTTTTAACAGATAGAAAATATAGAACTGCCCAGTAAGACAAGGAGGGCTGTGGCAGAGCCTATGGACACACGTTAAATTCTACTGTACAAAAATGTCAGTATAAGAAGAAAATATAATTAGTTATAGTGCACCCATAAATTGTTCTGACAGCATAATTCAGAGAGATGTATAAATTTCTGGTAGGCACAGACATTCAGCAAGTCCCAAAAGCATTTCTGTTAGTTTCTGAATTATCAGTAATAGCATTTACATTGGTTTTTTACAGTAGGACAAGTTAAACTGTAGACTCCAGAACCACAATCTACAAACCAAAGGACCAACTACTGTTCCCACTCCTCTTAGTCTCACTAATTCAATTTCCATTCAAGCTAAACTAAGTTTTTATACATACGGGTTGTATTTACTACAAAGACAACAATACTGAGTTAATAAAAATATTTGGGTTTGAATGTTACTAAACTTACCATCCATTAGGAAGTTTGTGGAGCTTTTCAGTAAACTACACATACATTGCCAAACAAAAGATTCATTGTGTTTCCAAAGATTTCCCTGGATATTTTCTTGTAATTTCTGTATAAGCATCATTGAAACTTTAATGGCTATCAGTAAATCATGCATTAACTGAGTCTGAACAATACAATTTCCCAGATTCTTTCTGTGGAGAAAAAAAAAAAAAAGACAAACATGCATACAAGAAGGATAATAAAGCCATTCTTCACCATCCCCAGAAACCTACATTTTGCCAACTTCAGAAAGAATTAATGGTAAGAACGAATTTATTGCTTGAGTTGACCAGATACATTAACTACAGGAAAAAGAGAAGTGGACTCAAGGGTAGTCCGTTAAAATGAAGTTAACAAAAAAAATTACAAATTCTGCTGCCCCTTCTGCAGGTTCCTGTGACAAACTTTCACTCATTCAATTCTGCCTGAGCAGAGCTGAATTTTTCCAGACACTTTCCAAAAAGACCAACAGAATGCAATGCTGCTCTTTTCTCTTTTCTCATTCTTCAAGTAGTTCCTCTATGTGCAAAGCATATTTCTATGATTCAACTTTTCTTTTAACATGAAAATAGAAAATACCTAAACTTTTAGTGTACAAAACACTTCAATAAGCACCCTCCTCTTCTGGAGAGAAACCACAGTGAAGAGACCTCGCTTTATGCAATGATGGAAAATATCAAGGTATTAAATGATGACTGCTGTGACAGACTAAACAGAACACAAATACTGAATTAAACACTCATGGAAAGCGAAAGAGTATTACTCTACCTGAATTTTATACCTACTGATTACACTGTTTAGTTACAATTCAGATAGCAAAACCACAACTCAAACATCTCCCTTAGAAGTAGTAGCTCCAACACAGTATCAGTGCCTTACTCTATTTTATATCGTATTTGCCACAAAAGAAAGAAATCAGCAGCTTTTTTATTTAAAATACACATCACTGTAAAGTGACATTCCCATCTTTCATCAATTAAAGGGATACTTCAAACCAAACCACATTATCTCGCAAGAGTGAAACAAAAACAGATAAAATAGAGCTTATATTGAATTCACTTGCCTGTTTTCTTCCTGTATGTCAAGTAGCGACTTCTGCAGAAACTGAAGAACTAGTGAAAATAATTATGGTATGAATTTACTTAAAAGAGAAATAGAACAGAAAAACGCCAGCAAATCAAGCACACATACACATCATACCCAGCTACAAGGAACAGTTATCCATACAGTGGTGTTTCTTCCACTCCAACAACAAATTAAACTGACATTTCAGCGCAGACCAAAACAAGCAATGCTGAAGCAAAATCTCAAGCTGTTTTGCAACAACCTGATACAAAACAAGAGTTTCCAACCCACTTGGCCTGCTCCTATATGGTATTGAGAATTCTGGTTCCTCAGTGAAAAGCTGAAATTACCAAAAAAGACACAGCAGCCATAAAAGGTCCACATGAAGCTGAACACTACTTGCATGCTGAGGGTACAATATGTCAAGTAATCCCACATTACCAGAAATCAGATTTCTGTCAAATTACTATCAAACAAAATACTTGCCCAGTGGGCCTGAGTTTGCTGTAGTTGATTGTTAACAGTTCAGTGTTCCCACATCCAACTTTATTATGAAGCACAACACAGAGAATGCATCATGCAAAGTAGCATCAACTCCCCCAGCCCTTTAAGAATCACTTTACAGAGATTTATGTCTAAGGTTGCTCAATAAAGCAAGACTGACCCCTGGAAATTAAAGCTACAAATCAAAGTCTTGTCTTTGACAAAAAAGTAGCATGTGAGGGTACTAGTTATTGAAAATTAACCAGAAGGAAATCAGATCTGATAGATCTTCATGTCTACTTCATGTAACTTCTTCCCATACCCATCCCTCCCCCAATAACCTGCAGTGAAGCTTATTTTGCTGTAAATATAAGTTTACCTTCTTCAAACAGGTTCTTAATACTTGCTCTACCTAGAGGAAAGAAAATATATTTTAAGTACTGAATACCAGCCAGCACTATCTATTTAACATAACTGCAAACATTATTATCAGGTGTGGCACCAAGGTGCCAACCAGCATTGAGCAAATCAAACCAGACGACAATATATTCAATGTCACTGTACCTAAGCTGAAGTCCTCCATGCAGGAAGCAAGGTTGTCCAAGACTTTTCTGTACAAATACACATCTGTGGTCTTCAGTTCTGCCCTAAGGCAGCACACAAAGCTTTGCACACCTAACATCATCAACTCTTCAGGAAGACCATTCAGTGAACTGCAACAGCAAGAAACAGCACAATCAGTTTGCTTACACTGAGATGTTGAACATCCACTCAACTAAAGTCAATGTCAGCTACAACTCTAATAAACAGAAACAGTCTGTTTTAAAATAAGCATGCAGGTTCTAATTTTGCAGCTAGAAAACCTGTCAAATGGGTGTAAAGCTCTGGCCTGCCATCAAATACAGGACAGAAGCCCTGCATCTCTCAGTGGGGACAATGAATCTCTTCTGACAAAGAAAGGAAGAGAGCTAAGCACTGGATCTTAAAAAACATTAAGGTTGTAATAAATTCACTAAAGAAATACAGCAGTAATTTTGCAACAGAAAAATTTAATTGCAATAAAAACAGGCACAAGAAATCAGTTTAGTTATGATTCCTCTGAACCCCTTTCTCTTAACAAAGCTGAGATTTTTTTTTTAACAGAAGCATTCTAAATTTCTATTCTAACACTGGATTTTAAAATTCAAAGTGCTAATTACACAGTATGTTGTCTTTCCAATAATGAAACAGATCAAAATAATACTTCACTCTGAAGTTATTTATCCAATGATAAGTTACTTATAATTAAAATTTTTAACTAAGCCAGAAAAAAAATAGTACTAATATTCACGTATTAGCACCACAAATTTTCACTAATTAAACTACAGCAATTTGTTGTGAATGACAAATTACTGACTTCTAGGTAAAGAGAACATTTAAACAAAATAAAGGCTTACTGTTCAATTTTTTACCTTGCTAATACTTTTTTCAAAGGATTCTTCATGCTCAGTGAAAAATATGTCTCTCCCAAAATATCCAAACAGGTTTTAACCATGGGATCACATGCAGAGTTTTGATCCATCTTCTTCACCAATGGCATAATCTACAATCAAAAGAACACAGGATGAACAAAAAGCTCTAGATACACTATCATTAACAGTGGCAATTTCCCTCTCCTCCAAGTATATGGTGGAAAACTGTCCTCTCTTTACTATATTTCCTTTGAGTTTGAAGTGTTAGATAATGCTCCAAGAACACCTGTAATACCAAAAATACACCCATACAAAATAGGAAACTTGGTATCACTTGTCTTCCACCATTTTCAGTAACTAATTAAAGTAAATTATATTTCTACCTCGTGTATGTGCAGCACTAACAACTGCTTTTTACCTGTTTCCAAGAATGCCTAAAACATTACAAAGTTTATTTTGAATTGTATTCCCCATTAACAGTGCATGACACAGTTACCAAAAACCACACTAACAACAGTGAAGTCTTACTTGTTTAATACACTGGATCTGCTGGATGCCATTTCTCAGCTGTGCACAGTGCAGAAGCAGAGAAGCCAGGTTTTGCTCTTCAGCCTTTGAAAACTCTACATTTGGAAGAAAAATCCCTTTTTAGAAAGGAATTACAATAAACACTGTAAACAATACATAATTTATAATAATATAAAATGACTGTTTCCTGATGTTCAGAGGGAATCTCTTGTGTTTCAGTTTGTGCCCATGGCTTCCTGTCCCATCACTGTTCAGAACAGAAAAAAACCTGGCTCTGCCTCCTTCATGTCCTCCAATCAGGTATTTTTCACACATTGGTAAGATGTCCCTGAGCCTTCTCTTCACCGGGCTGAATCACAGCTCTCTCAGCCTTTCCTCATAGGAAGGATGCTCCAGACCCTTCAGCATCTTCGAAGCCCTTAGCTGGACTCTTTGTCCATACTGCTCTTGTATTGGGGAGCCAAGAACTGGATGCAGTGTACCAGGTGTGACCTCACCAGTACTATCTCATAATAACTTGAGTATACTTTAGTATACAAATCTTGCATTACTCGGTGTTGGGTTTTTTAAAGTAAATATCACTGGAAGTTTATATCATCAAACAAACATGAAAAAACAAAAAAAAAAACCACACAAAATAAAAGACTATATGAACATTATCTTTAAATCAAGTTAACTGCAGAAAACACAAAGACTGGGAAAAATACACTGAAAATGACCTCCACAGAACCCTTCCAACCTCAATCATTCTGTGATTCCTGGAAATTCAGTATTAACCCACAAATTAATGCTAGTACTTCATATATCACTGAATTACAGGTGTGCAAGTGGGGTCACAAGTAGGACCTTCTTTCACCTTCATACCAAAGACAAAACAAAATGAAGAGTTTTCAAACCAAAAATACAGTGCTCTAAAGGATTTTTTCAACTCTGTCAAGGTAAGAAGTCATAGTCATTACAAAATAAAATGAACCACAGCTGACACCCACAAAGCAAAACCACTGGAAATAAAACATAATAAGCAGAAACACAGATCAATTTCAGTTACTCAAAGGCAAGAGAAATCACACATTAGTTCAGAAAAATACACTCTACTTACTCTGAAGTTTTTCAAGCTGATGATGATCAAGAAAGAATGCATCCACTTGAATTTCCTTCTTCTTCTTTAAAACCATTTTAGCTGATTAGAGAAATACCTCCTTAAAAAACAATACACAAACAAAAAAACCTCAAACCAGAAGGTCCCATTGTTTTAAAGGCATAATTACAAACACTTTCTATGATAACACTTTCTTTTCACTGTCCTACTATCCTGAAATAATGTTTATTGCATTACCTGTGCAATTTTTTTCCAAAATAATAGCTCTCTTTAATTTTATCAATTTCAACTATTTCAAGCATTTCATCCAAAATTCACCCAAACTGCATGACACAAAAAGGAACTCATAGCAAAGAGGAATTGCTATATGCATGACAAACTGTCTCACTGGAGTTTTTACTGCACTTGTTACATAGTCTCTGGCATGACCCTGGATCACTATTTGGAACCATCATACAGAAGCACGGTAGTAATGGAACAAAACTTCTGTTGTTCTGTTTTACTGTTCAAAACTCATTCAACTGTACTGATGTCAAGTTAGAACTGTGTAGCAAACAAAACTGCTTTGCTATTATGAATGTTGCAAAGACCAAGTTATTCTTCTTGTTTTAAGTAGTGGAAATCTAATGTGCTTACAGCTTCACTGACATAAAAGCTCATTATTAACAGAAAAGCTGAATTCGGAAGGGACCTTTGGATCTGGACCAATCTCCTGCTCAACCTGGGCCACCTGGGCCAGTTACCCAGGCCCACGTCCAGATCTCTTTTGAATATTTCCACGGATGGAGACTCCACAGCCTCTCTGGACCACCTGTGCCAGTGCTCGGACACCCTCATGACACACGTGGTGCTTCCTGTTGGCCTCAGAGGTCCCCGTGTTTCGGTCTGTGCCCATGGCTTCCTGTCTCGGCACTGGGCAGCACTGAACAGAGCCCAGCTACATCTTGTCTGCACCCCCCCCCCCTTCACATATTTCTATACACTGGTAAGATCCCCTGGTCTATTATCTACTTCCACTTGGAGTATCCAACACCGCAGCCCTCGGCACCTTCGGGCGGTCACGGGAAGACAAGAGCCCGGCTGCCCAGGCCCCGCTGCCCGCAGGTGCCCCGCGCTCTCCCTCTCGAGCGACCCCGCGCCCCACCGCGGCTCCGAGCGCTCCGCCGGACCCGGGCCGGGCCGGGCCGGGCCGGGCCATCACCGCCTCAGGCGCCCGCCCTGCGCCTTCCCGGGCCCGCAGCGCGACAGCGCCCGCCTCGGGAAGTGGCTGCGGCGGCGGGGAAGGGAAGCGCCGAGAACCCCCCACCTGCCCCTTACCCGAGCGGAGCCCGCCGGTCGCGCCGCGTCCCTTCCCGGTGCCCGCGCCCCGCCCGCACCACGTGCCGCCCGCCGCCAACCGCGGCGCTCCCCGCCCACGGCACCGACCGGACCGGGCCGGCCCCGCAGCACCGCAGGCACCGCCTCGCCGGGAGCGCCCGGAGCGGCTGCTCCTCGTCCCGCTGCGCGGCTCTGGCCGCAGCGGGTGCCGCCTTTCCTTGAAAATACTTGTCTGTACTCATCATCATCGTGGCTAGGCTTCGCGAACGAAGATTTGGGAAGGCTCTATCCACATTTGCTACAGGCACGCTGGTGGCTTATGAGGCCAATACGTGACAGACATATCCGATTGCAAAAGGCACAGTAGAAAGACTCCTTAGGTGGTGTATTCTGCAAGACACGGTTCTTTCTGCGTTGCCTTTTTTCCTTGAGAGTGATCCTGTGTGTGTTCTCAAAGGAGACAGCTGCGTTATAGATGGTGTGTCTCCAGGCCTCCCGATTGGAGGCCAGAGTAGACCAGTTATGTTGATCAATATGGCCAAGGCTGAGATGTTGTTTCAGGGAGTCCTTGTATCTTTTCTTCGGGGCTCCTCTCTTGCGGTAACCAGTGGCAAGTTCACCATAGAGCAGGATCTTAGGGAGGCAGTGGTCCTTCATCCTGGAGACTTGCCCTGCCCATCGCAGCTGCGTTCTCAGTAACATGGCCTCGATACTTGTGACTGCTGCTTGCTCTAGAACAGAAGTATTGGTCACATAATCTGACCAGTGGATGTTTAGGATTGTCTGTACTAAAAGGTAAACAACAACGCGAGGCTCAGAATCACAGAATCAGTTCGACTGGAAGAGACCTCTGAGATCATCGAGTCCACCTGTGTCCGAACACCACCTCGTCAGCTAGACCATGGATGGCACCGAGTGCCACGTCCAGTCTTTCCTTAAACATCTCCAAGAACGGTGACTCCACCGCTTCCCTGGAAAGCCCATTCTAATGCCTAGTCACCGTTCCTGTGAAGAACTTCTTCCTAATGTCCAACTGAAACGTCCCCTGGCACAGCTTAAGACCATCTCTTCTCGTCCTATTGTCCTGCCGTCCTTTTACGGATACAGCTGGTTGCCTGCAAGAAGAGGCCGACCCCTACCTTACTCGAACCTCCTTCCAGGTAGTTGTAGAGAGTGATAAGGTCACCACTGAACCTCTTTTTCTCCAGGCTAAACACCCCCACCTCCCTCAGCCACTCCACACTGGACGTGCGCTCCAGACTCTGCACCAGCTTCCTTGCCTGTCTCTGGACTCGCCCAAGGGTCGCTGGCCTTTGTAAAGCACAATTAGCTTTCCTTATTTTAAAACATATTCTCAACTTTGGGAAAAATTGGTGGTAACTTTGATGTATCTCATGATAGCTTGTGTTTCTCTCCGAACAGCTACTCTCTCTCCTCAGTTCCTGAGAGTCCTCAGCAGTTTTAAGTGGATATTGAGTCTTTCAGAGCTTAATTTGTCGCATGCCCTTACCACACACAGCAGCTTAGCAGAGCCACTCCAGAGCTGACTACATTTCAGAGCCAGAGGAAGCAAACCCCAGTAAAGCATCCAACACAAATCAAGCTTGTATAGGCAAAATCCTTTTTCCAAGGAGTAGAAAAGAGCTTGAGTAAACACTTCACAAAAATCCAATAAATTTACTTTGAAAAGCACCCTCCATTTGTTTCTTTCCTCTTAACCATACCTCTCAATCCTTTACAGCAGTTCATAATTTGTCAGCACTTCCGCATTTTCTAAAATTATAGAATTATTAACCAAACCCAGCTATTTTTTATATATAAGCATTTATGCATTTATATATTTTCCAGTACCTCAAGGGAGCCTACAAGAAAGCTGGAAAGGGATCTTTTAAAGAGCACGTAGTGACAGGACAAGGGGGAATGGATTCAAACTGAAAGAGAGTAGGTTTACATTAGATATTAGGAGGAAGTTCTTTGCTGTGATGATGGTGAGACACTGAAACAGGTTGTCCAGAGAAGCTGTGGTTGCCTCTTTCCTGGAAGTGTTCAAGGCCAGGCTGGATGGAGCTCTAAGCAACCTAATCTAGTTAAAGGTGTCCCTGCCCATGGCAGAGGGGTTGGAACTAGATGATCTCTAAGGTCCCTTCCAACCCAAACCATTCTATGATTCTCTGTTTTCATTTGTTGCCAGAGCAGATTTGGTTTTTTTAGTTTTCAACATCCACGTGCTGTGCCTTTCACAATCCTCCCAGGCCACATGTGAATATAATGTATGTAACAAGTACATAATTGGCAAGTGATAGAACTATCAAATGGGGATGGTCTTTCCGTGAGTTGTATCTAGCAAAAGGGGAATCTTGCACTCATTTTTAAAATGGTTATTGCAAAAGGGGCTGTTGTAAAATGCCAGCTCAACATAGCAGTTATGCTTCCACAAAGATTTAAGAGCAACAACATTTTGGCAAGGAAAAGGGAGAAAAATATTGCCACTTGACTTTCACCCAGTAGTGATCTTCTTAGCAATCTAAAGCTGCTAGAGGCCACAAGAGTTTGCTCAGGACTTTCAACAAACTTCTGGATCCTCCTTTAACACTGAAGCTTCACAGTACCTTCTGACATGGTAATGGCCAAAGGAATTGAGAAAAGGTTTAACTACATACAAACACAAGGAAAACAACTTGAGTTTTTAATTGTTAGTTGGCTGACTTTTCCCTCTGTTTTGGGTTCAGCTACTTCTAGGAAATTGATGGTGTTATTTGGCACTACCTGTCGCAGTGACCTACTCTAAATGCTGGATCCTCTTCAGCTCAAAGAGAGACTGAATGCTCACAAGTGATTTAATCTTCCAGACAAATCAGACAATACACCCTCATTTAGTGTAAGCAAAGTTCCTTCAGCCTAATGCAATACCTGCATAGTTTATATTCAGTAAGATCCTCTTTCTACAGGCTACCCAACTTCAGAAAACCTTTTCAAGGTTCCAGATCATTTTCTGTAATACTATTTCCAGTAACTTTCTGCTTTCCAAAAGAGCTTTACTTTCCCCAAGGTTTTCCAGTTAGGGAAAGCATCAGTGCCAGGGAGCTGTCAGGTAACACCTGAAGAATCTGTACTTCGTAGTTCAATGAAAGCAAAGAGGCACCTCAAGAAATTAAATTACAGCATGCAACACCCACACATTTTAATTGCTTTGTTTCTCTAAGAGCACCAAGTTTCCAGTATTCAAAATAACTTACTTAGAACTAGCTCAAATACCACCATTGAGCAGCTCAGCAGGCAGGGGTTTCGAGGCTTAACTGCTTTGAAAAGGTAAAGTAACTCTGTTTTCATAATTTGTGATCTGCTGGTAAGGAGCAACAGACCCTTGAATTACTGATGCTGTGACTCTGATCTGCTCTGCTGCGTGCCAGAGATCTTGCCAGAGACCAAAACAGGATCGTAGCACTAGAAATTTCTAGGGAGAGAATAAAAAACAACCAAGAAAGCATCACTATGTCATTGCATAAATATACCTACACCTTGAACACTGTGTGCATTGTTCATCCCTACAGAAGAAGAATGTAGTAGGACTTCCAGAGGTGTGGAGTAGGGTAAGAAGGATGGCCAAAGGTAGAGAGGGGCACCTCTCTGTGTAACCATTAAAGTGAATTTGGAACTTTGCTCTCAAACAGAAAATGGAACATGACAGAAATGTCTAAGAACACTTTAATTGTCTCTGCAAAAACTTAGGGGCATCAAGTGAAACAAGCAGGTGGCATGTCCAAAACTAAAAGAATCATGGGAGAAAAACAAACAAAAAAAACCAGCAAAGGTTTCAAAACACAAAACTTCTGCCTCACGAAGTCTCTGAACCATTGGAGACTGGGACAGTATTCTGGGGTAATGACACTTAACTTCCCCGGGCCCTGCCTGAGGACAACAGCCAAGTGACTGGGTACCAGCCTGGCTGACCTTCTGCTCTGACGTCCTGCTCATCCCATTTTTATTGGGATGTCCCAGCATATTTCTGCTATTAATCAGAAGTTTTTTTCTAAGCACTGGATTTACGCTCACAGACCTTACAGTTTTGACAAATCAACATCCACCAGTGAAAATTCTTCTTAAAGGAAATATTCTAACCCATGGAAACTTTAATGTTCACGCTATAAATTCTAGTCTTCTTGAGATATGCCTATATCAGTGCATAGAATATTTAATATTTTATGTTTCTTTCAGAGGGAGATGATAATCTCACAGTTTGAAAACTCTCAGAAATTGATTATTTAGAGCAATATAGAATTTTCCCACTATGTGGCGCCAAACAATTAAAAAGCAGTTAAAGGGAGACATGGACTTTCTCATAAACCGTAGTTTTCTTAAATAGAAAAAACCTTTATTAGTAACTAAAGTAACCCCAGATTCTTCCATTCAAAGGTACCAAAGCACAAATACTAGGGGCTATTTAGATAAAATGCCTTTTTTCTGTCACATAAAGACAAACTGTAGCCTTAAAACAGCAATATTTTAAGTCATATCATAATGATAATAATTGAACAGGCATGATCTTTCTCCCTTCCCCTCCTCCACTTACATAATCCCTTTAAAGTTTTTTGTTAAGAAAGATCAAGATACTTTTAAATTAATTTGAACATCACTTGAAAATGATCTATTTATTTATATCACAGTTTTGTAATTGCAACTAGTATAAAAAATATTTTTTCTATTGCAAGTCTCAAGTATATATATCATCTTTCCAAAGAATCCACACAAAAATGATTTCAAGTGAAGACATTGTATGATTTAAGATTTTGGAATCACAAAATGTTTCCTGGCATATATTTCCAATTGTGGACACACATACCAATCTGAAATACCTAAATTTAAGTGGTTGCAATGCTTATCGATGTGAGAAAGGACCAGAAGAACTCCTTTTGTCATGACAGGGTAAGGTTCTGATCCAGCATGTCCATCATGTTCTGCATATGCAGGAAAGTCTCATAAACCCAAAATTTTACATTCTAGTTGCAGGTTCGATGACAACTTGATCATCTCTAGAATGTAGCTAGTGGCATTTTTTGGATTAGCTTCCATCCTCTAGAGTAGATGTTTTGCAATACAATCTTCATAATACTTTAAAACAAATAAGGTTATTGTTTAGTAAGATAACAAAGAATTTACTTTCTTGCATTAAGTCCATTACAGTAAAGAAGCCCGGGACACACATCTCCAGCCCACGGGGAGGCTAATACTTAGGAGTCCTCATTAGAGAGGGAAATATTTCATAATGTTTTGACTTTGGTTTACTGCTGTAGTGAGCCAGTTAACAGATGATCATTCCAAAGTGCAAAGACTTGGTCTTGCAGTTTTCTTCTACAATGTACTGCCTATCAGGTTTTTTGCATTTTCTGCACATATTTGCAAGAATTTGTGCAGGTTTATTATTGCTTGCATGTAACTTCCATCAGTGAGAACAGTAAGGAGAAAGAATTCTCTTCCTGAGATTGTGTTTACATGTATAATAGTTTTCTGTGTTTTTGCCTGGAAGATTTATGGCTTTCCATCTTGCTTTCTAATTACAAAACAAAGTTATGTTTCATTCTATGCATCCCAGTTGTTCCATTGGTAATTTTATTTCCATCAGTAACTGACCACACATTCTAGCCACTTCTACATACTTCACAGCTAAGGGCAGTTAAGAGAAAATCCTGAATACCCTTATTCCTTCTTCCAGAATATTTTTTTATGCCTCTTTACGTATTGGTATCGAGAGCTGCATGACTGTAAAGCATTTTTATTACTCGAGGGCAGAGAAAATGTCAATACACAAAAAAACCTGAAAGAAACACTCACTGAGTGAACAGGCTTTGCTCTCCCTCTTGCGGTCCAAGCACGTCATTCCCGTAGCCTCCGCTAGTTCTGTGCGCTCTGGATTCAAAAGCTTTCTGCACACTTGGGTGTACCCAAAGAGAGTGTGTCACTATTGAAGTTTACAATATGGTCAAAGTTTTCATTAAAGGCCAGTGCTAAAGCATTTGGTATAGTGTTTGCTGGGAACCAAACGTTGATCTTCATTCTTTTAGCTAGATCTTGTAATCTAAAAAATTTTTTTTTCAATTTAAATGTTTTTAATGTAGATTGAACACTCTAGACAGAAAGTATAGGGTAGAAAACAATGCACTTGTTGCTATACGACCAATCATGTTTTTAATACATTTTTTCAGCGACCAGTGTTAAAAAAATACATGAGGCACTTAGGAAAGTACCAGCAAATGAAGCAGTTTCAGGAAAGTTCTTGGGATACTTTAAGGTCACTGCAAGTGAGTGGAAAATTGGAGGCTGTACTGAACTGAATAGGAAAAAATGAAATTCTGTGTATAATAACCAGATGGGGAATATTTGAGCTTTTAAGACTAAGACCTTTTTATTTTTTTCAAACTGAAAAACTGCACTTCCAATGACTCACAGATGAATGTGAAAAAGCAGTTTAGTCTGCACACCTACATTAGAAATAGCCACCAGAGGAAGGGAGAGGTGTGGTTTGTTTATGCACCAGAAGAGTCTGTAAAATATTTTGCCTCCCTAAGTAACAACCCAAACAAAATACAATCCCTAAATCTGTACATGCTGGACAAGCAACATACTAATTAATTTTTCCAAATACTTTTCAATACTTTAGGCAGTCTTTTAAAAAACACAAAGACGACCAGTTACCTGAGATATACTCTCAGCTCTTTTCAACCGTAGGGGACCAACAGCAGTCTGACAGCACGACCCAGCACACGCACCTGCTGCTTCACCCCAGCTGGAACTAAAACACAAAGTGTGTTGTTATCTCTAGGACAGGACAGCTCTGCGAGACCCACTCAGCCCATAATATCCCCAGCACTGCCCCGGGGGCTGCACGGTTCCAGCTCTCCGGTTTGTACTTGACAAATGACCTTCCACAAGGTGTGGAATTTAAATTGCAGTAAGCGCCGACGTTGGAGCTGAGGAACGGCAGGGCAAGCGGATGCTTCTTCCTAACATCGTCTCCGAAATTAAGAGGAAAAATTCCTAATTCACAAAGGAACTTAAAAAACTGGTACGGGGAAGGACTACAGGTCCCTTCCTGGGACCCCTCTGCCAGCCTTCCCCTCGCAGCGCTGGCCCCAGCCGGCCTCCCCCCGCCCTCCGTCCGGGCGCTCCCGCCGGGGCCGGAGCACGCGGGGCAGGCGGCGGCCCCGGGAGCGCGTCCCGCCGGCAGGACAACGCGGCCGGACCACCCCGCTCCGCTTCCCGGGAAAGGCCCCTAACTCCGAACCTCCCGCCGGCTCCCGGGGCGGCCGAGCCTCGCAAACCCCGCCCGGGCGCCCCGCCGGGGGCGGCCCCGCTCCTCAGTGGCCGCCTCGGCCGTCGCTCAGGCGGCCGCGCCGCTCGCCGCGGGGATGGCGGGGCGGGCGCCGAGGGGCGCGGGCAGCGCCCACAGCCCGGACGGCGCCCGGCGCGGCGAGCCACGGCCGGCCAGGTTTGACCTCCCTTTCGCTGCCCCCTTCCCTCCCTTCGCGAGCCCGGCTCTTTCCCGGCCGGGTGTCGCTCCCCGGCGGCGGGGGCGCGGCGGCACAGGCGACGCGGTGCCCCCCGGGTGACACCGTCGGGTGGCTTCGGGGGATGCTGTGTCGGGTCATCGCGGTGTGTCGGGTCACGGCAGGACCACGGGGTGCCGCGGGCGGTGTCCCCGCGGCGGGGACTGGCGGGCTTGAGGGCGATGTAGGTCCCGTGGGTTCCAGGCTCTTCTCGTCCAGTTGGCAGTGCCGCTGCCGCATCCCTGCTGCCGTCCCAAAAATAGAAGAGCAGGAAGAACACAACTCCTAAACAAACGACCAAAATGAAGATACTTTTGAAAAACCTACACAGCCAGATTTCGGAATGTGACGTAAAAATTAAACATGGGTACTTAGTGTGATGTGACACTGCGATCTTAAAAACTGCTGTCATCAGGCAAAGGACATAAAACGATCTTGTGTGCTTTAATGTTGTTTGCTGCACACATTTGACACTGGTCAAATGCAGATGCAGATGAACCCTCTGTTGTGCCATTTCCCTGGGAAGCTGAGCAGGCAGTAATGAGCTGGGAGCAGGCAGCCTGGCCCCTGAAATCAGGGGGGCTTGCAGGGGTCTGTGCCTGGGACTGGGGTGGGAGGCCCTGGCTGTGTTGTTTCACAACAAACTTCTCAATATATTGGAACCAAACTTCTCAATATGTAGGAAGCAGTAGGATGAGATTTCATAAATGAGATTTTGAAGGAAGTTTTAAACAGTTTAGGCTACAGTTTGTCTGAACACAGAATTATGCAAAATGAGTCAAATGGAAAATAAAGTTACCAGTGTTTGGAGGTGAGTAAGGGCCCTGGCCAGCAACAAACCTGAGAATGACTTCCTTGATTCCTAAACAGGTCCACTTTGTGTCTCATTATTTCCCTTCTCCAGTCCAACCTTTATGACTCCAGAAAAATTTTTAAGTGTCAATGAAAAGGTGGAAGAAAGGGACCTGAAATTCGAGAGGTATAGTCCAAATGGATTTGGGATGGTGAACATTTTGGGATGGTGAAGTATATATTTGCACTAATACTATGCAAACCCACACCTGTCAAAGCAGAACTTACCAAGCTTTCTCCAGCACAGAAAGGACATCCAGAACATATGGACAGAATGTGAAGCACTTAGTTAACTAAACACTCAGTTTTGTTCAAAACTGAGGAAAACACTTGACAGTATGATAAGGAATATGTAAATTTTTTAACATGCTTCAAAAAGGTAGAACACTGTTGCCTCCTTCCCCCTGAAATATATTTTGATAATTTCCAAGCAGACGGCAAAGAAAAGGAAATTATATCAATACCTTTGGGGAGAATGTGACATTCTGACTTCTTGAAGCCTAGAAAGCGGTTTATAAACTTAAAAAATGAAAATGACGAATTTAATCTTTCCAGACTTGTCAAACTTGTCTCAATTAATTTTTGATGACATAATTAGAACTTAAGGCTTTAATGTGCGCTTTTTTAGTTTACTTTTCAAAAGATTTAATTTTCAAAGACTCAGGGGATATGGAGGGCTTTGCGGTGGGAACTGGAGCAGGAAGAAGGGGCGGACTCTGAGTAGGTTTGAGTGCTGATTCAGAGTACTCTATTAAGCCAAGAGAGATGAACTCATTTTTTTCCTCCCTTGGGGAATCAGACAAGAAACAGGAAGTCATTGATTCTAAGTAAGATCATTCACTCTGCAATTGTAAACAGTGTATTATGTGCCTGTAAATATTTTCAGAACCCATTGGCTTGTTGGAAAATGCGAAGTAAATTATTACGATCTCTAGCAAACAACCCACCATAAAAAAGGTTATTTTCAATCTTTTTATCTGTAATGTTTATACAGTGGAATATTAATTAGCTTGGACATTGAGAAACTACTTGGCTGGACACACTGTTCACTGCCAGAAATCCATCTACTCAAATGCTTTGTCTGTTGAAAGACAAACATTTTAACTCCACCCTGTAATATTGTGCCCTACCGAAAGCAAAAATTCTTTCATTACTTGATCCGTTTGGGTTTTCACTGCCACAAACACTGAAATATCCCACTGTTAACCAGATGTTGGCTGCGTCCCTTTTTGTCTCATGTAGCTGAATAGACAATCTAATAGTAAACTGCCACTCCTCATTACTTAGGAGAGCAGAGTCCAGGCTGTCTGTCCAGATCAACCTGCAGCTGAAACTACTTCTTCCCTCTGTAAAGTAGGAGAAGCTGCTGCTTGGAAGTGCCACCTTTTCCCTTAGAACGGAGGGACTCTGCATAAGGAGAGAAGAGCATGGATTAGGGATGGGACAATGGTGAGCAACTTGCTTCCCTGACAGTCCAAGGAATTTTCTGCCAAGCTTAAAAGATGGGGGGGAATGGTAAAAGACACAATAAGTGTCTTGGTCACCTTGAAGGATAGCAGTTGAAATGCTTGTATACTTAATTTTTAGAACTCAGGTGTTTTAGGATCGACTCAGGAAGCTATCTTATTAACATGCTTAAATCCTAGTGATTCTATGGGGATTCCTGAGTGGGAGATTCCTGAATAGGGATGGTTGTAACCTCTGGCTTAGCAGCTTGAATCATAGTCTGCTGGACCAAGAGGAAGAAAGAGCCAAGAATGGAGCGGTTATCTTCAGACAAGTGATTGTGGTGAAAAACTGACAAATTTTATTCAGTTTTTCTTTCCTAATTTTTCTTCTAACTTAAGATATGGAATGAAAAAAACAAGGAAATTAGGGTATGTGACAAGGAAGAAAATTTTGAGCCAGTTTTTCACCTGTTGAGCTATGATGAACTTGAGAGTAATGCAAGACTTGGGGAATTTAGAGGAGAACTAGAAAATATTACTGTAGGAAAGTGAAGAACTTTTTGGAATCCCGCTCATGACTTTGATCTGTCTGGTGATGCTTTGCCTTTACCTTTTTTCTTTCTGTCATCAGAAGCAGTGGAAAAGATAAATGCATAGGTCCAGCTCCAGCTGAGGGGTTTCGACTGGGGCTACCTCCTCCAACACTGGGAGGAAGGGAAGTGCTTGAACCTAGTTTCTGAAGTTCTGGAGTAGCCATGGGGAGGGGGGCTCTCCAAGGTGTTAATTAATCCATGCTAACTGTGTCAAGACTTGCAGTATGGAGATCTGTATTATGCATGATTTTTCCTGTGTCAGCCTCCTTCATCACAGTGAAAATGGTGGCTACTTGCCTTTCCTTGTGAGGATCTCACTTTTCGTGGCATAGGTGACAAACACGCAGTATAACCTTATGACTTGTAGTTTTTTCTTTGTTGTTATCTTCCATCTTCCACTGAATGGAGTTTTTATATCTGTTTGTTATTTCTGAGATAAATTGGATACTTAAGAGCTATTCAGGCTTCATTTTCAAAGCCACACCTAAATGTTCAAAGCCCTTCAAAGGCCAGGGCCTTTGCTTAGCAAGGGAACTTCTTAGACTGAATGGTTACATTCAGCCTTCCACTTACTCTTTATTAAACTGTCTACAAACACTTGGAACGCAACAGAGCCCTTCTACTTGCACACAGATGATTTTCTTGGCTTCTCAGACTCAAACCATGATGAGCCAGCTCTCATCCTGAATAATTTTTCCAGTACTGCTTGTCCAGAAGGGCATTGAGTTTAATTTCCAGAAGACTTGAGCTGTTAAATGAGGATAAAAGCACAGATTTGAAACCAAAACATGCATGATGTCCTGTCTTCAACAGCTAATGCAAAGGGATTGTTTTTCATGTGTGAGGTCCATTAGGAACCATTTGCTCACCTGCCTTTGCATTTGGAACCAGAAACTCCCCTTTGCATCTCATTAAGGATATTAAATTTTAAACGCAATTTGACTAGACATAAGAATTTTAAAACACTTCTAAAAGAGTCATCTGCCAAACATTTAACTTACATAAAACCAAATGTTCTACTAACATACAGGTAGTTACACCTATGTAAGGCATTTTCTAAGCAAAAGCTCAGTCCTTTACAAGCCTCTCCTGCATAAGAAAGGATATATACAGTAACTGAAGATTAAGATCTGTGAAGTGTCACTGCTTATCAAGGAAAACTAATTGCAGCCCCAAAATTTTAGGAGAAATTAAAATGTGATAAAACTAAATATTAGCAACACGGATTTCAGAATTTGATAGCTATGATTATGGCTTTTGTAAACTAATATATTTTTACTAAGTTTTATGAAACTGTACATGTATAAAATTTGGGGACATTCTTAAGATTTATATAAAATAGGTTAGTATGTACAGTAAAAAAGTCAGACATTAAATACATACTCAATTTGATATGGGGATTTTTTCCCTTTTTTTTTTTTTTCCAGCATAAATATGGCTGAACTTTCAGAGCCAGAAGGTACTGTAAACTGGAAGGAAAGATGTTTAACTTTGGAGTCACAGTTAATGAAATTTCGTCTCCAAGCAAGCAAGATCAGAGAATTGCTAGCGGAAAAGGTAGGTCTCATCATATGAATTTTAATGCTGTATAAATTATTTTATAATGGGGGCTGATCACATGTCATGGTTTGAGATTACAAGTACTGAGGTTTTTTCAGAAAGGGAAAAATAGCATTTTAAAACAAAATATATGGACAACAGGTATGTTTTAATGCTGTAAAAGAATTTCACACATCAGAATTGCCAGAAAAAAATGTTCATTTTCAAATAAGAGCCCACTGGCAACTCTCCTGCAGAAAAAAATATGTATCCAGTAATCACTTTTACAATATTGAAATTAGTATTTAACACATTTATTGAGTACTTAAGATGTGATAAGACACAGAAATCATTGCAGAGAAAATCCAGAAGTATTATTTCCCCCAGTATTCCTGACTGAATCGTGTAATTTACCAGATTTTATTTTCCTATAATAAGACACCTCCAACAATGGCTCATCACCTGAGTCTGGGGACCCAGAAAGTTGAAAAGTATTGTATCATTTAACTTGAAGAATACTGTTTAAATATATACTTTATTGCTATTAGAAAGCAGTGTAGGTAGAAACTCTAAATTGTTTACCTAATCTTGCAATTTTTCTGTATGGCAAACCCTCATTGAAGAGGTTTTGCAGAATATTCGGTTTTGAAAGAACAATAAGCTGTTCAAAAGCCATCCTTTAAAATTTCATTTAAGAATAAAAAAAAAAATAAAAAAGGAAATCTACTTGTGTCTTCCATTCCAGTTTGCAAGGCTCACAGATAAGTTAATGAGTTACTATCATCGGTCTTGGAGGAGAACATCCATCAAAGAGTACAACAGTGTCTTCTGTAACACTCCACAAGATTATTGGATACTTACACAGTTGGAACTGTTAGATCATACATATCTGTCCTGTGTCTTTACTTCTTTTGGACCACTGCATTTTTGGATTCTGGATGGAAATGAAGTGGCTAAACAGTGGACATGACTTTTCTGGGAACCTTCCAGCAGCCGTAACTACCATGTTTTATGTGGCTGCTGCTGATTATAGTTTTGGCAACCAAAAAGTTAAGATTCATGAACAGCCCTTCACAATACAATCTGAGTTTAAAGAAAATATTTTAGAAATTTTAATGCTTTCTATTTGACTTTTCACTTTGTTCCTTTACAGCTTGCATTTACAGGCTGTTAACTGCTAGAAATAGCCCCTTAAATTAACAGAAATATATGCATGTCATTTCAAATATTGGCATTAAAAACCCCCGAATAAACAGAATAACGGGGATAAAATCACAAATCTTCAGCACTGTGCCTGAAACAAAGCACTCCAAGGCAAATTACGCTCTCACATCTGTGATAAACATGACTCCAGAATAGTTTAAAAAAATCTTAAGCACTTGTCATGTTATTGCCCTCTTGTTTTAATTTGCCTTATCTTTCTCAGAAATTTTAGAAAAAGTGAAGTGTTTACCAGAATTACAAATGGGAGAAACATTTTCTGGTGAAGACCACAGGCCCACCAAGTATTCAGTTGGGATAATTTGATATATTGCTCTCCCGAGCAGAGCATTAGCAGACTTCCTGAAAAATAATCCTTCTCCTTACTTTGTCACTTTGACTTTTTAATATGAATCTTTCAGTCACCAGCTGGAGTTCAGCTGGGATATGCATTCAAGACTGGTCAGAGCTCAGCAAAATGAGATGATATTCATCTGCAAGTTTAGCAGTCTTGAAGAATTCAAAACCAACCGTGTTCAAAAAGGGAACTAAAGTGTTTGTGTGTATTTTTTGGGCGTTGTTTTTATTTGCCAGTAATCCAGTGGGGGTTTTTTTCCACATATTTAGTTTTTGGAATTATACAAACAATTCTCAGTATTTGTTAAAGGAAAGGCAGACTCACGGTAGTTTGAAATTAAACTGCATGGAATTGTTTCTCACAAATATATTTGAGAAATAGCAAAGTGAATAATGAAGACCTGATTGGCCAGTACTTGATGATCTTCCTGATACTAATGACGAAGAATAATACAGCGGATGTCAGCCTTTATAGGTACTTTCTAATACCTATTTGTTACCTGTTACAGAATGAGACAAATTGGCAAAGCACATAAATAATTCTCACTCTTACTTTGATTAGCACAGGCCTTTATTTGTGGTTTTGTTTACAATCATCTCTATGCTATGAAATGTGTACTAAAACATTGAACAATAGCACCAGACAGTGTTCCACTTCAAAATAGCAACAGAAATCACAGTACTGTGGCGTGACAGACATAAAACCCTGTGGGTATTATACTATGTAATTGTTGTAGAAAACAGTAAGAATGATACTGTGACAAAAACGGGTAGTCTCTACAGGAAGATAAGAGAAATGAATTGATGGTAATTCTCTAGCCTTTCTGTGCATGTGTTTGAGAGGTATCTCTTCAAGACAGTGCATCAGGAAAAGGAGTTTACATCCTGTTACACTATGTGTAGGGCTTTTCAGAAACTGCCATTGAGTTTTTCCCCTTATTTTTGTTGTATAAGTTAGTCTAAAACCAGATTTAAATAAGGGATTGCTTGAATCTATCCATTTCCAATATTTTTATCTGTGACCTATGTGCTTCTGTAAATGTATTCAGGCTGTGGATTAATTGAAGTACTTTTCTGACACACTAGAAATGAAATACCTTTGCACAGTTATCTTATTTAATATTACCCCTGCAAATAAATGAACAATCAATATGAAAAGGCTTGAGTATATTATTCCAGTAGATGTGTTCTAATTTAGAAGAACAAACTATTTACCGTGTTTTGTAAGTTTAGCGAGTAGTCATCCTTGAACCTTGGTGGTTGAGGAGGCTGAGAAATTTGCATTGTAAATGTGTTTCTGCAGTCTAGCAGAACTTAAATTTTTTAGTGAACTCAGGGAGAAGAAGAGAGAGAAGCAACAGAATACACAGTGTTTTCAGAAAAGTTAATCCATTCGCTGTTGTTTATTTGTTTGAGTTTTTAATATTTTTTCATTTTGCCAAGTAAAGAGTCTATATTTATAAATCTAATGTGCAAAGAAAGAGACCTTGTTGGAGTTTTAAGCAGAAGCTGCTGCTGTAAGAGGGAGAGGTCTTTACAGGAATTTAAGGAATGATGTAGAAAGTATCCCAGTATGCCAAATTTAGGATGGCTGTGGAACTGAGTTTTAAGCAGAAACCTTTATTTTAATGCAGCTTGAGTCTTACGTATATGAAGAGTTTACTAAAAAAAACACTTTGTTGAATAAAAGATTACAGTGTTATACCGAAAGTTAAGATTCCAGCTGTCATTTCAAGTCATAGGAAAAGTTAGTGACCTTCGTTCTTTTCATAGTAAGTACATTTTTCACCTAAAATATGTGTGCAACATCAGGTGTAAAGTTAATGTTCTTCCTGCTGCTAAAAAATTCTTTTAGTAGGAGAACTACATCTCTGTCTTAAATTCCCACTTGGGCAGCCTTCACTGAATTTCTTTTTCATGACACCCTGTAAGGACTGAATATGGCACTAACCCAAATGTTGCGTTATGGGCTGTCCAGTAATACTCAACATTCACATGAACATCTCCCAAGTTTGTTTCCTTTAGTGCTGAGGGTCATTATGTTATGCTTTAAGTTATTTTCATATGTATATTGATTTGTTTGCTTTTAACCTTCCATTTGGATATTCTCTGTATACATGCTCAGCTGGCAACCAAGTGTGTAGACAACAAATGCCGTAATATTTATACTTTCTGTGCAGTTTATGAAAATGGAATGATAACCAACTTTTAGGCCAAATACTATTTCCTACATATTCCAAAGCATAACACATTTCAGACTTTGTCTTACAAACCAACAGCTAAATCCAGGTCCCATTGTATTTTTATTCATTTCACAGTCCTATTTATGGTTTGTCATTTGACATTTGAAAATTAAGCAGATGCAGTATGTTTTGTTATCTTTGGCATGACAATTTCATGTTTAATGTTTTCAGAGGCAAAGTCTATAACACATTTGACTTAGGCAGTGATTGCCAATATGAAAATTGTAAAAAAAGCACAATGAGTATGTCCATTCAAAGGATTATGAAGGGTAAACTAAAAGGGAGTGAAGTACCATTGAACCAAAATTATTCAAATGAAGGTTATTTTTCAGTATTTTATTCCTCTTAAAAGACTTCTTGTCATGGAAAATACATTCAGATGCAATTAAGAAGATACAAGAGAAAGCAATGAGAGTTAAAGAGAATAAAAATGTCTATGGCTAGAGTTTTAGGTCTGTTTACACCTTTTTAATACTACACATTTTTCTTATAGTTTCATTTTGATGCCTTGTCTATTATTAAGTTTTTCTATTTATTATAGAAAACTATAATAGTTTTCTATTATACTGTTTTATAACAGTATAACAGATTTTTTTGTTGTTTTTGTACATCTTAAAACTACATTCTTTCTAAGGAGGCTGAAGATGAAAAAAAAAAAAAAAAGAACTCAGGAAGCAATAAATTAGCTGTTCTTCTAGAGGCCTGGCTGGGTAATGGCATGAAGAGCACAGCTCTTGCTGTGAGGCCAGAGGATTAATATCTTCCCTTGGGTGGTATGGAGACAAGGTCATCAGTTCTATTCCAGCCCACCTGAGATGGGGAAGTTTGTGGAAGTCGTGGAAGCTATGATAGTGGGCAGCCACCTGTACAGATTCTTAGCCAATCTAATATTTGTTTAGCATTCCATTTTTAGGAGCTACAAGATGTTTCTTCTCCATTTTTCATGGTGAGAACTCTTTTTGCTCTTCGAAATTACACATTTAATTTTCATTCCCTTGGCAAGTATTTTCAGGCTTTAAATATCTGTTGTCTTCAAATTGCAATATGCAGCCTTACGTATCTTTCTAGAATCTCCTTCTCCTTCATCATCTGTTTCCTGAGTGTCCTATACCCTTTAATTTCATTAATAAATTCCGTTTCAGTCAAGTTTTCGATTTGTAAAATGTTGGCAGTGAGTGGTACCTTTAGTTCTTAAGCAATCCTCTCAGGCAGTGGCATGAAAATAGGCCCTGTTTCAGATGGATGTTCATGTTGTGGCTCTAATCAGAAGTCCCAATTCAGTGAGACAGAGCTATAGAATTTCCACAATTGCAATACAATGATCAATACAAAACCAAGCAGATCAACAAGCAGTTCTTGATACGTTTCTCTTTTTCCTTTTAAGCACTATGTGAGACTTCTTTTTCCTTTGCTTGCCAAAGTGCTTTGTCCCTCTTGCTAAACTATCTTCACTTCTTTCAAGATTTTGGATGTTAGGGTAGAGTCTGTTTGTGCTAGAGTGGTGGTCTGCCGAATTATATTTGATTGTGTCTGTGCAATTTAACTATCAAGACAAGATCTGAGTTGGAAAAGATGACAGCCAGAGAGAGTTTGAACATTCCTAGTGTTTTACCAGGCTTAGGAGAGTCCTATGACTGACGTTGGGAAAAGTGCAGTTATTCAGCCAACATTGCATGCTGCTCAGTTGTCCTTCACTACACTGCCTCCTCAAATCTCACTGCTGAATTTAACTTTTTTAAGTCTATATTTACTGGCAGCTGGCCTAGATTACCAATTCTGGAAGACTTCCCTCCCTAGGCTTTTCTGTTCTATATTTTTAATTTATATAGTTTCCAGAAGAAATCATTAATTTTACTACAATGAACTCAACTGAGATGTGAAAGATTGGGTTTTTTCATGTGTACTTTTCACCCACTTAATGGCCACTAGGAAAACCTTTTGAGACAAATAATTCTTAAAATCATGCTGAAAGAAGTAAAATATAACTCAGTGGTAAAACTGGTCTCATCATGGAGAGTGACAGAAATTTTGAGCCTGATCATTTTGGAAACTGAGCAAATAGAGACTGATAATTTTTGGAAGTTTCGTTTTGTTCCAAGGAAAGAAAGGCTTTTGTGCTAAGCACAGTTCATCTGAATGAGCTGAATTGCTAAAAAGGAGAGTTAAGAGGGACTTGCAGTTAAGTGCCTTTTGCCTATTTAGGAGAGCAGTGCCAGAAGTTGCTGTAGTTAGAAGTGAACAGGATTGTGATGAAGATTGTAGAACTATTAGCCATCTGCAGAAGAAGCAAAAGCATATATGTCTATATGTGTGTGTGTGTAGACTTACATACGTATATATATAATATATATAACTGATATCAAAGAAACAAATTGGTTTTACTCTCCATATATCAGTGTGATAGAGAAAGATAAAATGAAGAGGAGTTGGTTAGATGGCAGATTTGCATAAGAACATGCAAATGTCCTATGACACTGCTTTGTTCGTGAGAAGAATCGTAGCCTTTTCCCTTTTAATTGGTATTAAAAATGAAGAAGATAGGAGAAGAAGAAACATGGGAGTGCACTGAAAAACAGCAGCTTGCAAACTAACAGGTTGTATATGCACTAATCTGTGTGTTGCAGTAGTCATAACCTAGGTGGGCATTCAGGTGGGATTTGTAGGAAAAAATAAGGCTGTAGCTTTAGAGATTTAAGCCAGATAACTAAATCTTTCATCTAAAGATTTTTTTTCATGTAGGAAATAATAACAAACAGTAAAATTTCATATATTATGAACCAGTAAAATAGTCAAGAAAACTCACCATACTTCGTCTGTGAGTAGCCTAAGGAACATTTGAGCCCCATGGAGACTCAGCCTTTAGTATTAGCCCTTTTGGGGAGATCTGTGGCAAAAAGAAGATTAGCTACAGAAAGCAACTCTTCATTTTGATGACTAAAAAACTGAGTAATACTTTTATAGGTTTTGTCTTGTTCTAAAAGCTGTTGTGACAAAATATTCAATTTCATTTTTCACTGAAGGCATATTTAATTTTATAAATATAGGTGAGTCTGAGGTATCATTTCCTAGATTTATGTGACAAAATATATTTCTATTAAATAGTTAAAATGCAAAGCTGTTCTATTAAAGATAAGTCTTTCTAATTACTGTATTTCCTTTGGGATAAAAAAAATCAACCAGTAAAGAACAAAGTATTTCTTCCCCAAGGCATGTGCTCATTCCTCCTTTACAAATTATCTTCTTGTTTATTTTTCCTGTGAAATACTAGTATATTTATTTTACATCTCTGTTCTTTAGGTGTTTCATCTATATGGCTTAATTAGTCAGGTCGTCTTTTGAAGTTTGTTGTAATTTATAAAGATTTAACACTGCCCTTATGGAAAATACATAATATGTAGAAAAGAAATGTCAAGACAGAGGGAATAATGTTTGAAAATATGGATGTAACATACCCAGTCAGCTTTTTAATAAATGAGTTACAGAAGCAGGAGGAATATTACTGTATTTTCCTAAACTAAACCACCAAAAAAGAGACCTTTTTGTAAAAAGAGCAAGTAATGCTTCTAAAACAGTTTTACCATTGCTTTTAACTAACAAATGTATGCAAGGCTTTATACATGTATGGATTGGGCATAATATATTTTAAACCATGAAAACTGGTGGTTGTCAAAGCCACCAGCAAGCAGATTACTTGCTTTTAAGGAGTACCGACTTTTCTTATGGAAATGCAGAGATTTGTTGAAATATTTGGGTCTAAACATAGGAGTATAGAAATAAAAGGGGAAATCTTGGTCACATGCAGTGCTCTGAAATAGCTGACAGGCATATTCTTTAAACCATTTATAAACTTACCAAGCATGAGATAAAAAACCCCAGATCTTTTGCATTTATAGCTTCTTTCTTACTCAGTGTGAAAAATTAGGGTCTTCTAATTGCCAGCCTATGTTTATTCATCATCTGTCTACATCTGCTTGCACCTTTGTAAGACAGTTGTAGGTGTGTTTATCTCTAAATTGCTTCTCCTATTTGTTTATTTATAGAAGCAACCGTATACCTGTGTTTCAGTGGTTTTGGTAAGTCCTATGTGGTGTGAGGACCGAATCACCGAATCTAAAAATGGTCAGATTTACTACTCTTTTTTTTATGTAGAACATTATTTTACAACCACAGATGGTTTGGGATTTTTTTTCAGATGAGAAGAATTGAAAATCTGAAATGCAAGGAAAAAAACAGACTCTAAACATACCATTCTCAAATCAGTGGAAGTTCTGCAGTTCATCAATAGACAGACTGTATTTCTGCTTCAGATACATTAGGTTTTAACTCACTTTTCATTTTTAAAAACTTGGACCTATTATCAGCATACAGAGAAGAGATGTTTTTCTCTTTGTTCATTAATGATCATATTTTTTCCTATATTTTTTTCAAAAGATTTCCACCTTTTCCATCTGATGCAACTGTGATGTTTATAATATTAAAAACTAGGAGGCAGTGTATTATGCACTGATTATAATGTAAATTTCAAACGTGAATAGGACAAACTGTTACATTGAAAGTTGACTTGGATAAAAAATTAGAAGTTTGTTCTTATACATAACATACATTTATAATATCCATATATATGCATACAAACGGAGTATTTTTGAAATCTATGAGTGATGATTTTTGAGTTTATACCCTTTGGTGTTTTCATGCAATACATGCTTTAATCAAATGAAAATTTCTTTACTTGCATAAAAATATATATGTTAAACATTTCTGAAATACAGTCAAGAAACTTAGAGGTGACCTTTGAAAAAGAATCACTGTAGGATTTGCCCTTGTATTGTACAAAATTCCCAGCAACTATGTGTTGTGCTTCAATGCCCAGACCTCCAAGGCAGTACACCTCTTGGGTTTTATTGCTGCCATGTTTCTTCAAAGAATTCAGTATTTATTCATATGTGGCATTTCTCTGTTCGTTTTTTGAACAAAAATAGCTCAATTTGATGAGTGTCAGATGTAGAGTGGTTATTTCCATAGTAAGTTTAAAAACAAATCTGTTTCTAACAATAGATACTGTTTTCTATAGTTTAGATAATTGATGCAGCATGCACTAATGCATTTTCTGAAAATTGTAAGAGGATTTTTCACCTAAAGAGAGAAGGAGAAAGTGCAAGTTAAAATAGCAGTCTGTTCTTCTGTAATGATAGTGTTCTTTAGTCAGCATGCATGTACTTTTTGGTCATGGGCTTAAAACATTTATTCTTTATATTTAAAACTGTAAAATCAAAACCAGTATATATTATGACAGGACATCTCTGGATTTCTTAATGAATTTTGGGAAGAACCTGCATCAATCTGATGTGGGTGACAAGAATATTCCTTATAAGAGGTTTGTTGAACTGGGGCATTATTTAAAGTTACCTCATCCAGGACATTATAGAAAATTAAGCTTGAATATACTTCACTTGCCAGATGTTATTAATGACATGATGGCCCTGCCTGTTTCTCCTGGGAAGCCAACTTTATGTCTGTTCACTTTACAGACTGTAGTTCATTCAAGCAATGTCTAGCCTATCAGCTGATACATAACATTTTGACCCAGTGATGCTGGCAATTTCCATAGATGTATCTAGAAAGAAGTTGCTGGGACAGAGGTATAAGTCAACAGACTTTTCTGTTTTTCAAATCATGTTCCGTATAAAGTCAGAGTTGGTCATCAATATTCAGGATGCAGACATAGGTAAGAGTTCTTCTGCATACATAGAGCACACTTGACCTTTGCCTCTAAATGTGGCAGTTACCTGCCACTTCCATTGTGAGTTTAAGTTGATTTTTTTCCATTTTTATTTGAGGATAAGCTATCAATCCATGGTCTGAAATTGTCTTCATAGTCATTGGGTAAGGAGGATTTACCATTGCATTTCATTCTTGACAAGTTCAAAGCATAACCTGATTTTTAAACAATTAACCCAGTCACAAATATTCACCTTCTCTCATCTCTCTCTCAGTAGTGCTGTGATCATTGTTATTAAACTCACCACCAATTTAAGAAGGTTTTAGGTTAGGTTTTGTTTTTGAAGAGAAATCCTTCCTTTGGAACCAGTTCCAATCTTTTGCCCTACAAGTTTTATAGCCTTCAGAATATCCTAAAGCAATAATAAAGAATAAACAAATAAATAATATCCTAAAGCAATCATTTTTTCTGTTTAACTTCACAGACCTATAAAGAAGCAAAGCAATCAGAATATAGATGTAAATCTAATTTTTCAGGCAAAACCACTTTGTGGATTGTTTACAGATTATTTATGCAAATGGGGGAAATATATTTTTTAAGTTTCTTTCTTATTACAGGACTCTGCAAAACAAGTCTATATAAACTCTAAATAAAGGGAAAATCAGGAGTCAGTAATTATTATGTAGCATCAAATTATTGAAATGCTGGCCAACTTAACTTTACTAGAAGTGCTCACATTTGGTAACTATAGTATTCCCTTCTTGCTGAATAATATAGATTGCTTTCTTTTAACAGGAGTCTCCCAAAATAAATTCAAGACCCTTCAAAATTTTGCAAACAAAATCTCACATTTAGTTGTTGCCAGGAAGCTGATTAATGTATCTGCATGGTGAGACCATGCAAAGCTTCTTAGCATACCTTCTTGAAATTACAGTTAACTGTAAAAGAAGCAAAAATAAACCTTGTTCTTCCATTTTTAATCTCTGAATGACCTTTCTCTTGGTAATTCTCTCAGCTTCTTTGACTCCTAGCTTTACATTCATCTTAGCAACAGCTTTATTCAAATCATATTCTTTGTCTACATGAATATACTATTACATTCCTGGTCCTGTGCAACAGTATATATTCCTAGCAAGAGGTGCATTGTTTAGTTTCAGTGTGCAAACATAGAAGGAACTTAGGCCTTTAGTGCACTGTATTATCCAGAACTTGAACCGTTGTGTGGAAGAGCAGCACTAATGCTTAAATGCTTGTACAGTGACTCAGTGATAATTAGATATTGCTAGAGAGACTAGCTGTTTTCAGGTTTAAGCTGAGCTGGAGCTAGCTGAGCTGCAGTGGCAGCAGAGTGAACTTGGCAAGCAACATTTTCAGGTTTTAATTTCATTTATTAAATTTGTTAGGTTTCTGATACTACTTTACAGGTGAAATTATATACGGGACATAAATGAATTGTCAGTCACATTTACAAATTGTTTGTTTGTGAAAGTTGATGAAAAACTTTCTATTCATCAGTTATGAACTTCACATTATAAATATCTGAAGGAGTTTTCTATCATAATATTCTAGAACATTAAGAGTCATAATATTACAGAACATTAGTTCATTATTGATGTAATAGCTGCATTTAGTTTAGCATACTGCTTTTACTACAGTAGAATGTTGATTGACCATATATGCAGAAATAACCTTGATTTCTGAATCCTCAACTCACTAAAAAAGTCTGAAAAATGATATTAAAGTAAGTCTTGCAAACCCCACTTCTATTTGAATGTAAAACCAGAAAAGACAGATGGACAGCAACCTTGGAATCCAAAATTCTAAAAATTAAACTCAAAGTTAAAATCTCCATATGAGGTCATATAAATATGAAATTAAATACATATGGCCAGAGGGGAACAAAGAAAGCTTATCTCCCTGTCCATCTGCCTGGACTGTTAGCACATGAATGACTGGGAGGATCATATCTTTAGAAGTGTTCTTGCAAAACAACTCACCGGGGACCTGACCATAACCATGTGGATTGTGAAATGTTTGTTGCTCTTGTATCTTTGGTGTGTTGTGGTATTATGATGTAGAGTTTGGGTTTTTGTATTGCATGAGAAAGTACTAGAAAGCCAGTCAAACATTTTTTTAAAATGTTTGTGAAAACCCATTTTCTCCATTTTCAGTTATTGATTGATACAAAATGATGACTCTGTGTCTTTGTCTGGATGAGGTGCTAAAAGTTCCATGTGATTGACAACATAACTGACAAGAGAAAAAAAAGAGATGGAGGGTGAAAAAGAAACTGAAAGATGCCAGGAATAAAGTAAAAACAGGACAGGATGAAACTGATTATTTTAAAGCCATGCAGTAAACTGGAGAAGGAATAAATGGTTTTCATTTGCATTATTTGTATCATATGCTTTTCTGTGAACAATTTTCAATCTGAATACTGAGTATCCCATGTTAATTATTTGATGTTTCATCCTCTTCAGATGAACTGAGGTCTCAGCTAGGTCTCTCCTGAGAACCATCAAGTCCTTAAATCGTGGAGTACCTTATGTACTTTTAAGTGTTACTTCAGTTAACAGTTACACAGTTTACTTTTTTTAAAAGTCACTAAAATTAGACTAGAGAGCTCTTAACAAAACATAACAAAATGTAAACAAAGTATATCTTTCTGGCCTCTTCTGTTCCATATTCCGTTGGGAAAGCCTTCAAAATAAATAATGTAAAATGCAGGGGTTTTCCAAGGCCCTGGGCAAAGGTTGAGCCTGTGATTCATTAGGCAACATTGTAAAGTAACAGATCGGGGTCTCCCCCCACTCAGAGGTGACCTGAACTCCTCCATGTCACACTGTTTTCTGTCTTCATCCATTGCTCCTGTGGAGCACCTCAGTCCACTGTGACCCTTCTGCCACATCCTGCCTTCATCATGCAGAGGGTGGAAAAGTCTGGGATAGGCCTCACAGCATATTTGTCCAAAGAGCTGACTTCGTCAACTTCAGAAGAATTAGTGTCCAAATTGTATAATGTGCCAAGTACCCTTTACTCCTGCCAATTTTGGAAGGACATGAAGGAGCTTAGTACTTTCTAAGACTCTGGGCCCGCATGAGGAAAGTTTCAGGGCTATTGACAAAGGAATTTCTTCTCTTGATAGCAGAGAAAAAAAACAGTGTGTCATATAGCAGCCACAAAATTATACTATGAAGAAAACTTGATTTTTTTTTCTGTAGAAGAGTCTTTTCAATGTTTTAATACGGCCATGATGAAGAATTCTTTTTCCAGTCCGATGCACTGTTTATCCTGTTTTTATGCTCCTGCCCACAACCTGTTCTTTCCTTTTTCAAAACAGATCATGAAAATACCCTTCTGGCAACAGGCAGAAGGCATGGCCTTTTTACTGTATATTTTTATATGTCTACAGATGCAGCAGCTTGAGAAA
This sequence comes from Pseudopipra pipra, assembly GCF_036250125.1. NCBI lineage: Eukaryota > Metazoa > Chordata > Aves > Passeriformes > Pipridae > Pseudopipra > Pseudopipra pipra. The sequence continues at coordinate 26,253,155 of NC_087551.1, forward strand.
CAAGTTATAGATGCCGATCGTCAAGCAGAGAGAGCATTTCAGCAGGTATATACATTGTAAAATATCTCTCACCAGCTATGTGTGTGATACTATGTGCATGAAGTGAAGTTCAGAAAATTACTATTTCTTCTTCTCAAAAAGGAGAAGACAGTTTCTTTTACATCTATTGATTTGTCTTAACAGAGATTTTCTAACACCTTTCTTTGCTCGCTGTCCAGTTCAGGTCAATGAAGTCAAAGCTAACATCACAAATCACAAATAGATACATGTAATGAGCTTCTTCATTGATGCACTATGAGTCCTTGGTATGTGTGCACATGAAAAACAGTGACCTATTCTATAAGATCTGTAAGAAAATAAAACAAGGCTATCCAATACAGGCTCTAAATAGGCCTATTCTATGTTGTTTGTTCCTCTTGTAGAAATTACATCATCTAAAGAATGAGATCATGGCTAAATATTTAACCAAAGTTGCTTTCCAATTCCAAATGGCAGATATGTCTCCTGTAGACATTTTATGAACATAACTCTGGTATTCCCAAAACATTCTTCATATCTTACTCTGAGACAGATAGAAACTGAAAATTATAAGAATAAAAATGTTCATGTACTAATTTGGAGTTAGAAAACATTCCTGACTACAAGCCAAGTACTTTTAAGCCATTTTTTAGAATACTGCTGATAACCTGCTGAGGTTTTTTACAGTGTGCAATTGTTTATTTATTAAAACATTGTTTATCAAGCCTAACTACAGCTCCCTGTAGATAAATTGCATTCTTCCCATACTGGCATTTCTGAAAGTGTGTGTTACAAAACTAGAAGCCTCTTAGAGATACTAATGAAATCTGTATAAGGTCTTTCCATGTTTTGCCAGTCCTGTTGATATTAGATGCATAGGGAGCCATAATGAACTGTGGGATTTCTTCCCAAATAAGCTTCAAAGCATTGCAAACTTGAATCTAAGTGTGGAGGTGATTTTAACAGTCTGTTTTGTGTTTAGATTACTACTTTTGACTTGGAGTATTATGTTTCTTAAACTTTTATATTTGACTTTCCAAATAGGTGCAGGTCATGGAAGAAAAATTAAAAGCAGCAAATGTTCAAACGAGTGAATCAGAAACCAGGCTGTATAAGAGATGTCAAGATCTGGAGATCCTGATACAAGATAAAAATGACATAATACAAAAATTGGAGAAACAGCTTGAAGAACAGGTTAGAAATAACGGTGTTACAAAAGAGGAACATCAATTCCATTCTTAATTATACAAAAGTAAAATGAAATTTAAGATCAGTAGAGGACAGAAAAGTTTAACATTATTTCTGTTGTTTGATTAAAGAGGTTCCCATGAGAAGTATATAATTTGAATAATGTTTATTCATTTGGAAATTATGCTCTGGATTCCTTTGAAAGAACATCTAACTTTTAAGAGGGGAAAGAGGTTCTTCCTCTTCACTGTCTCCCCTGAAGAGCTTTCATTTTTCCTAGAGGAAAGAGGAACAGTAGCCTCTGTGAGGGCCCTATTTCTTATTTTTTGAAAATCATTGTTGCAATTTTACATATTGCCCAGGAGCCTGAATTACTTCAAGCAATCTTAGGATTTGTGTCTGAAGATACTACTCAGGCAGACTATATTACTCAGTGAAAAATATGCTTATGTCAATTTTTTCCAGAAGCAAATAAGACTGCAAGAAGCAAAAATCATAGAAGAAAAAGCAGCTAAAATAAAAGAATGGGTGACAGTCAAGCTTCATGAGGTATAACTCTTGCTACAATACTTACACAGAAAATATACTGTTGTGACTGGATATCCCTTAGACTTTTTGGCTGTCAAAGGCCTTTGTGCCATAGTAAAAAAAAAAAAAAAAAAAAAAAAAAAGCTTCCCAGTATTATTGACCTATACAGTTATTTGCTGGAAAGGGGAAAAATTAAAACAATGGCACAGAGAGCAGAGGTCCATGTCACTTAAATTCTGATGTCTGATTTGGTCAGCTAGTATGTCTAGGTCCTCTTTATAGAGAAAGGGCCCAGAACTGCTCTCTGAAAGGTCAACTTCTCCAGTAACTCAGAGAGCTTAGCTGGCAAACTGAGCTTGCTCAAGCAGATGCCTGAAGTGTGAATAATCCCCAAAAAGCTGACCAACTCTGCTGGGACCTGGCAGAAAAAAGGACTTGATCATTTTTTATTTCACAATGCCCACAGTACTCTTAGTCATGAATAGTTTCAGAGGCACCAGCTCTAGTCTCAAGAGACCTGTTGTGTCCCTTTTTTCTCTGCTGTGGTAAGATAACTGTGTCTTAGCTCTGCCTAAGGCTGTCAGTTTTGGTGTGCAGCTGTGCTTTCTGCTCCATGTGTGCAGAATTTAAAGTTGCCCATAAAAGTTAAAATCCTACTCTGTTGTGGTTAACTGGAAGTTATACTCACTCTAGTTGAAAAAACAATTAAATTATTATTTTCATAGTAAGAAACTAGAAGTAACATTTAGCCTGTGAGAGGAGTTCTTGAAATAATTTAATAAAAATGCCATTAAATTTAGCTAAAATTACCCTGAAAAAGTTTGGACAAAATCAAGTATGACTCAAACTATTTACTTAGTTTGAAACATGGAGAATCTCAAGCTGGTTTCACATATGTGACTGTCACTCAGTGGGAGGTGGAATTGATGGTTCCCCTCTGTGTCATAGGGGATACTGAGATTCAAGTCTCTGCCTAATTTGAAGCAGGAGTTTGAATCAACATCTTTTACCTCCCAGTAGTGGGCTGCAGCTTTTCTTCCTGTAGAAAGACTTTTGCTCTGTATAAAGTTTGTTGGCACCTTTTTTTTTTTTTTTTTTTTTTAATTTTTGCCGTGGGATGGTAGGAGGCATTAGAACCATCATTCCCTATGCTTGCTCTGGGGTTTGCCAAGTGGCACAGAAGTTTGCAATTCTAGCCCTCTGCTTTTATTAAAAATTCCAGTGCAGATTTTTTTCTTATTTATTAAGGTTTTTTAAAGGAGTCTTGGGTTTGCTTGGTTGTGGGAATGATTTTAACAGAAGTTGAGCAAATAATCATTGCAGGGAATTTCATTGTTTGGAATAAACAAATGCCTAGACTGGTATTAGGAGAAGTAGCAGAGAGGAGGTTACTATTTGAACTATAGTTCTATGCTGACATAGGCAGAAATTCAGAGAAAATCTAAACAATGTAATGACTTTAAAAATTGTTTCACTGATGGATGAGATTACATTTATATGCTTTTAGTTAGAGGTGGAAAATCAGAACCTTCGCTTGATCAACCAAAAGCAAACCAAAGAGATGAAAACAGTACAATCTAAACTGCAAGGTAAATGTACAAATCTTTTAAAAACTTCTCTCTATATGGCATACTTCTTTCTATTCTCTGTTAATTTGTGCATCTGTGTGACTGAAGATATTCTGTGAAAACACAAAGGTTTCAGATACTATGAATTGACATCAGAGTGACTTACAGGAAGGTGTTAGAAAGGAATACTATATTATTTTACTGAAAAGCCACAACTGTTTTTTGTTGAGTGAATGGGTATCTCTGTAATTTGAGAGGTTCTGCAAGTAGTAAGATTATACTGAATTAATGACAGATCTTTGCTTTCACTTCTTTATAGCTAGGTGGTCTTACCACTGTTAAGAAATACATGAATGTCAGTCTGCATCTGCTTTTTCTAGCAAATGGTCTGTTGGGAATCAGAACTCTAATCACATTCTTCTAATTACTACATTTGATTACAGTGATCCAAAATCTTAATTCAGCCATAGTATTACCAGGTTCCTTCTCAAGTGGATATAGTAAATTTAAAAATCATAAAATGTAAACAGAAGAAAGAGGAACACCCTCTCCCCAGAACATTATTTCACATTGAATCACAGTTTAATCAGAGTTGAATTTTATTTGCCACCATGTTGCCTGTTCATCAGCTTTCTTAAGTCTGTCTGAAGGTTCACAGAGTCCTCTCCATACTTGATTGATCTGACAATTTACTACAATCTGAAAATTTTGTTAGTTTGCTACCCACCCCTCAGCTCTTGATAATGTATCTCACATATACATGTAAATACACAGATATTTAGAAACATGTGTAGATATGTGTGTGTGTGCACAGATAATATGCATAATATATGAAAATATAAATATTTACAAAATACATACATATACAATAGGAAGCTTTTAAACTAAGTTGCACCTTTCCATTAATGAAGAAACTGGACTGTTTTGCTTCTTTGCTATTTTTGGATCAGTAGCAATTCTGTACACTTCAACACTCTACAGCTTTAATCATTCTCTTCTGAGAGATCTATTCAAAGGCTTTTTGAGATCCTAAGAAATTGTCAGCTGGTTTTCAACACACAGTTACTGAACAGTTACTCAAAAATATTAAGAAGTTTATTGCTATTTGCAATGTCCATGCTGGTGACAGGCTATAAATTATGAACATTTGGTACTGTTTTAAGCAGTTTACAGGTATGTGTAAGGGCCTTTTGTTCCTGGATCTGCCACAGCAATCTTTATGAGCGGGAATGGACAGCATTGTTTCATATCAATTTCTGGCAGAATAGCTGTCCCTAAGGACAGATTTCATATTCTTGAGGCAGTTCACCAATTTATGCTTTCACTGTCTCTTGAAGTCCTCCACATCTCCTTCTAAGCTAGGAACTTACTCTTCTATATTTGCTGTAGCACCTATTACAGAGCCTCTTAATATTTTTATCTAAAGGGAAGGCCATCACATATCTTAATACTATTGTTCTACAGTCTTTTCCAAATTAAATATCCTAGAACAACCCATAGGTTTAATTTCAGTCATAGGAGAATAAAATCAGCTATTTCCACTAGGTTTTCATTCTGTATTAAGTGCATGTCTTAGTACTGTGAAATTGTTAGGTGTTTTTTTTTTCTTCCTATGTTAAAATCAAATTTTAAGAACTGGAAGGGTAGCTCTGGGTTTCTTTTGATATGGGGAGTTATCAGATAAATTTTTATTCCTATAATAAATTTTTTATTACCTTTTTTCCTGAATTTTAATTACCTTAAACCAACTTTACACTGCAAAGTAAAGAGAGCATAGCTTGTTGTATCTCATTAACACAAGATTTTTGAATTACTATTCTTCAGAGGCTACTGGCAAGAAATCTGTTACTTCAACACAAAAACCTGGAGAGTGTCAGCGACTAAGCAGTTTGACTTTTGGATGCTTTTCAAATAGAGCAAGAAGTCCTCAGCCATCTCCTAAGTTTGAAGAAATAAGCAAGTCTTCATCTAAAGAGCCAGACTACACTGAAGGCAAAAACAGGCCAGGTACCTCGTCACCAATCTGCCATTTTATTCTGACACAAGTGGAAAACCGAAATCGGTAACTATGTCAGTGTATCCAAACCAGCTGTTTTCAAAGTGCCTAACAGCACTCTCTCCTTCTTCAGTGCTACCCTTCTATTACTAGGAAGAAATCCCTTTGAGCACTAGAGTCTTTGTAATGCCACTGATACATTATTTGGCAGCACACAGTGACTGATGGGTGCTTTGGCTGCAAAGGGAAGACTCTGACTTGGCCCAGGTTTGCTCCATAGTAGGATAAGGAGTTTAAGGCTGCCAGTCCACCAGGCAGAGCTGTTATGTGTTTATGCCTGCATAGGGCAGAGTCTCACCTAAATCCAGTTTCTGTATGTTTTTGCTATGCTATCACTGGTGTCACAGTGTTAGTTTTATGCCCTAACTCAACAAGATCAACTTAGTAATTTTTCAGCAGTATGATGAAGGTCAGAAGAAACTGAAGAGAGCAGCAGAGTTTCCTATCTGAAGAAGGAGATCAGCTCACATAATTTCCCCAACAAACCCAGATGTATGGTACTGCCATGAGCAAGTCCATTACAGTTTGCTACGTTCCTTAAGAAAACAAAAGCTCAGGAAGGAGACTTGCTCAGGTCCTTTGCTTGAATCCCACAGTGCTATTTATGACCTCAGTATTTTCTCCACAGTTAGTCGTGGTATCTAAAATGGCAAGTTGAGGTCTGTAGAAAATCAGAAATTGAAAAATCAGAAACTGAATAGTTTGTGTATTTATATTACACCAAGTTCATTATAAAGATGGCTATGTATTATTATTTACATTTTTATAGATGAGGGAATTGAAGTAAGAGTAATTTTTTAAGCAAAAGGATAAAAAATAGAACCTTAGGCCTGCCTAGATTGAAACAGATCAACTTCGGAGACTTCATTACTTTAAAGTGGACTAAATCAAAATCTTTGGCTTACCCAATACAATTTAACTTCATACAGCTATTTAATATTAACCTTCCCAAGTGTCTGTGTAGAAAAACCCTAGTTCTTGCATCTGTTTTAACTCGAGAGCATGCAGGCCTTACTAACACGTTGCAAGCTATAGCTCTCTCTTGCAAAACCAGGTAAAAGTGAACAGCAGAAACAAAGCTATTTTTAATACAGCGTCTTTCCTTAAGTATTTTCCATGAGCCTCTCTTGTATATCCTTATCCTAAGCATTCACCACTGGAAATACAATAATAATTTGCAGAAGAAATTTATGTGGATAAATACTGTAGAAATGCGCAGAATACTCAATTTGTTAATGCAAATCTTTTCTGATAAGCTTTTATTAATTTCTAATTTTCCTTAGATTTAATAAAGCAGCTAAATCTGTATGCCCTTTTAAGTCTTCGGCTTTTTGTTGTTTTTGTTTGTTTGTTTGTTTTCATCCATTTATGGTTTACTTTAAAATATGGCTCCAGTCTGCTTATCTTTACATTTATCGCCATTTGTAGTTCAGCTAGAACTTTGACTAATGTTTATTACATTTTTTGGCAAACATAATTGCAACTTCAGTCACATTAAAAAATTTTTAAATGTTCTTAATGTTTATTATTTACAGTATTAAAAATCTTAAATACGCTTACACATTTGAGATTATTACCTACTTACTATTCTCAGACATGATGACTAAACCCTTTATCAGTCAAGTTTGCTAAAGTAATTTTCTCATGTTCATTATATTTCTCCTCTAGAGAAGGATATCCTGGAAACTACCTTTGATAGTCCTGCACATGAGACAAATAAAGGTCAGAAGTCATTGCAACAAAGTTCCTCTGGTTCAGAGCAGAAAAAAATTGTGAGAACAAGCTGTTCATCCAAAGATATAGACAGTGACATGTCAAAGAACTCGTGCACTACCGGGAGTGACTGGAGCTCAGATGAGGATGGAGGAGACAATAAAGGACTGAAATCCAGGTGTGCATCAACTCTTTCAAGCCACACATCTGAAGAGAATGCAAGGTACAGTAGAGTGGGAAGTGAAATGTATTTGACAGCATCTGATGACAGTAGTTCTCTATTTGAAGAAGAGAGTTTTGGTGTTAAGAGGACTCAGCAAAAGAAGTTATACTCCTGGCAGCAAGGATCCCAAAGAAAGGGCCAGAACAATCCAGGTGGAAAGTGCAACTCTGACTTCACAAGTAAAAAGAAAGACCAAGATAGTTCTTCAGATGAACTGAATAAGAAATTTCAGTCTCAGAGGCTAGATTATTCATCCTCATCCAGTGAAGCAAATACCCCAAGTCCAATTTTAACCCCTGCTCTGACACCCAGACACCCAATTCTAGCATCTTCTGCAGGTCCTCAATGCACAACTCCATCAAATTCTCCCTCAAATTTGCCACCTCCAACGTTACGGACTCCTAATGTTTTTAGTCTGAATTCACCGTTAGCAAAGAAACATCTAAGTCAGCCCCAGCTGAGTTCTGACAGAATGTTTGGTAGAAATAGAAATGCCATAAGCATGATACGTCCATGGAGACCTCAGGAAACAGACATAGATCTGGTGGAGGGAGAAGATACTGATATTTTAGAGAAAATGGAGATTGGCTGTGATGAAGGAGTGTTTACTTATGACTGCACTGAAGCACAAAATGCTGAAGTCCAGGAACCTTGTGAAATGACAAAAAAGGGTGCTAGCAACAAACCTCCAACCCCTCCATTACATCGATTTCCTTCCTGGGTAAGTGTGATTATGGATATTTTTCCTACTGGTGAAGCTAACTTATTTTCATGCCTCTATTCTAAGATTTTTATTGCCTCATATTTTTATTATTCTCTGCTTAATGACAAACTGGGCGTTACCTTAAGCGGAATTAACTCTACAAACTCAGAAGCACGTTTTATTTTAAGCACAGTATTTCTGCCATTGAATAAGTCACTATTTTGTAGATAAGACCAATTTTTTTCACATCACATCTAAGTTGCATATGTCCTTTTGAGTGTGTGTACCAAAGGATGTAATGCTTGTGACTGCATTTATTTATTTATCTGAATGCCAACACAGCCTAAGAATGCTGATGTCAGTGCCCTTGCTGTAACCACTCTACCACTCACAATCTAGACAATTAGGTTGACAGAAGACAACTACAGAAGTTACTGATCACATTTCCACATAAAATTTTAAAGCCATCAGTCAGGATATTAAAATAGATATTAATAAGTCTTACAGAAAATCCAAAATTAACTGTGTCAAGACTCACTGATTCTGTGGTTCCAGTGTCAAAAGATTTATTAATGATTCAGAGATGAATAATGCATTAATGTAACAGCTTTTCTATGTATATATTTTAGTGCATTTTTTTCATTATAGATTTTCTTGTCGTAGTCTTCTAACACAAAATGGCTGAAAAACTGTCTTTTAATGGCATTTCTCTGTTCTTAACACACAATCTTCCATTAAAAAACATTCTAGCTATAGCTTCTTTGGCATCTGATAAGAGTATTTTTAAAAGTAAGTTACCTACAGGGCAATGTTGAAACAGACTATGAATATGATGGGGATGGCATATAAAAGAAGGATGCGTTTTTCAGCTGCTGTTGATGATGTCATTTTGTGAACCATTTTAGCATATAGTTGCACTGGCACCAAGACTAGGAGGCTAAACAGAAGAAAGGCAATTGTTGTGTTTTAATTATCTACCATCAAATCCATTCTGCTTGTATAGGAAAGCAGAATTTATGCTGTAGCCAAATCTGGTTTAAGGATGTCTGAAGCTTTCACCCTGGAATCTCGTAATAAAAGTAAGTGGTTTAGTTGTTCATTGTCTCATAAAAAAAAATTCTATTCTTATGGTGATGTGTAAGCAAGGACTTCTAAAATAATTTTATGAAGATTTAGTTACCAGCTATTTAAAACCTAGGAGATTATTGGTTATTTTTCCATAGTCCACCTTACCTCTTGATTTTGTGCTGAATTTGTACATTGTTCACTCCAGTTTACTTTGCAATTCTTTTTGAAGATTCTATAACAGGTACCAAGGTAAGAGCTTATACTTCCAATTTAAAAAAGGTTTGTGTTCATGACTGCAATTTTATTTATGCTTCTTAAAACCATTGTAAATTTTAAAAAGTTATAAATCTCCCATCTAAAACAGTTCGGGAGTTAGTTTGCTTTTTATAGCAGTTAAACAACACCAAAAAAAATTACATTTGAATTTGGTTAATTGAGGGGTAAATTAAGAAGGTCATTTATAGAATATGTTGCTTTTTTAGGTGCTGTTTCACTAACTTCATGCTCCATATCCGGATTATATACATCTTTGATATATAAGAACATGACCACTCCTGTCTATACCACTTTGAAAGGGGTAACTGTATTACTGTTTAAAGGAAATTTTTAAATACCATTGGGCTTCACATCCAGGAACTTCCTGTTTTACATTTAATACTATCATGACAAATACGTTGTAAGTTGATGTTTAGAGATCACAGAACCCCAGAAGTAATAGAAATGTCAAATAGCTGGGGAAAAAAATACTGCTTATGGAATGTTACTAGCCTAGGTCAGTTCTTCTTAGGTTCCTTGCTGATTTTTTCCAAAGACTTGCTAATTATTAAACAAAACCACATGGTGTTCAGTGTCATAATTAAAAGCATGTGTATGTAGAAATTCTTTGTGTCAGTGCCAAAGCTGTTTCTAGTCACATAACCAGCAGTAAGTAATCACAGCATTGTTTGTTTCTGACAGTCTTTTGTGCTTTGGAAAGACCCATGCCTTGAGCTACCTCAGGTTTCTGTTTTGAAGTGTGGGTGTGTTTGAGCGTACAGACAGCAGAGGGAATTCAGTTTCATGTTAATATTTGTGTGCCAAAACTCACAACCCGAGCAAGAAACAGCTTTGAATATTATGAAGCCAAAAGAGTTCTGCCACAGTATGAAGGAAATGACTGATACCCTTTATGCAAGATATCAAAGAATGTTGTGTCCATTTATGCAGAAAGCAACTCAAATAAGCAACAGCCCATTTATAGATGAGTCATCGGGATCAGAGGAAGAAGACAGCTCTCGGTCCAGCTCAAGGACTTCCGAGTCTGATTCTCGAAGCAGAAGTGGTCCAGGTAGTCCTCGGGCTATGAAACGAGGTAGGCAAAACCATAAGACAAGTAACTTCTGGGAAGTTTGGAAAACTAGGCAGTTTACATGATCTTCTTAGAAACTGATTTCTTCCTTAAACAGTGTGGACATCTTAAATCTAGGCTTTTATCTCAGCTCTCAAAGCCTAGATCTAATATTCAAGCAGGAGAAAGGACTGTTACACATGGCTTTTTTTTATTGCTGTTGTTATAGATGTCTCTTTAAGGCATTAATCTGGTAGCTGGCTGTTGTCGGGGGAAAAGTGACTTGTACATTTAAAGCAAGAAACACCATTCTCTCTGTACTCTGTCATGCCAAGGGCTTCCTGTGATCTTTAACTGTAGATAAGTAAAAACTATGTAGAAAAAAACTAATTGCCATCAGAAAAAAACCCCACATATATTCGAGTTTATAAAACAATTTTCACGTCATCAGAAAGCAGGTGGAAAAGTTTCCTTATCAAATTATTTGGTTCTGTCACTTCATGTAATAAGACACTTCTTCCATTTTTATAGTGATTGTCTCAAGGTCCCATGCAAAGATTTAGTCAAAATACTTGAATCCAGTAATGTGCTCTGTTTTGTGGAAGACACATCTCACAGTTCTAGGTAACTGAGTGTTTTCCATCTGCAGAATGGAAATAATGTGCTTCATTACATTGAAAGATACAGTGCTTCCTCATGGGGTGACATTATCAGTGTTATATCCCTGCAAGTATTTCTTCACTGGGTGAACCAAGGGAGACTTAAGATTCCTGTAAGGCCAAATGTTAAGACCATCCACTATAGAAATGTAAAATAACATGATTCAGTAGTCTGTATTATACATGTAAAAATCCCAGTTAGGAGGAGCTCCATTCAGCTAGCCTGGAGCAGGTTGACAGAGCTACTGGTCCAGTTGGAGTTTCCCAGTGCCAGCCCCATGTGGAGTCCAGTCCTGTTTCCAGTGATGCAGTTAAAGTTTTGCTACTTTAATGTGAAAAGGACCCATAGTTCCTGCTTCTCAGCAGCTCCATCTTGCTGAGTGAAAACCAGTGTCATGGCTGCAGACACATCTCATGTTACATGCTCACACAACAGGAAAGGCCAAATTGGGTAATTTAAAATCTGGTTTCACCTACAATTTATATCCATGCCTGTAAAGTGGAACCATTCCTTTTGTTCATGCTTTCTTCCCATAAAACTGTCCTTTCGTTTTTTCATGTGTGGAAACCTTTCTTAACCACAAAACATATATGTACTTATCTTTGTTGAAATCACATTGTTTAAAAATCTAGGTAGTCTCACATTTCACCAGAAGCATAATTAACTTGCTGCATTTTTGTTGTTAAAGATCCTACATGAGAAGTACCACTCTGAAAGCCCAGGTGCTTACAAAGCAATAAATGAGAAAAGCTTTTTTTTTTAAATAAAATTGGCAAATTAGTTTGGAAATTATTGAAACAAAGGAAAGAAGGCCTCTTCATTTCAATCTTGGAGAGTATAACCTTGCAAAGTAAAAACACTAGTCCTTACAAAAGGACATATTCACATGTATGAAAATATTTCTATGATGAGTGAGGGAGAGGTTTGAACTTTTATTGCTGTTTCACTAGAATTGAAAGCAGTGTGCATTTTTTCAACAGTAAAGCTAATAAACACTAAAAAACACCTGAAATCTGGAATTCAAATTTTTAGAAAACCTCAGGATAAAAATTCATACTCATTGCAAAATACAGTCACCTACAGCTTCAACACATATCAGATCTTGAGCATGGCTTTTTAGTACGTAAGCAGTTGCATAAGAAATCCAGATACTAGAGCGAATGATAGAAAGAGGAGGGGGAAAGGTGCTTAGTTTAATTAAAGATCCTGTTTGCATTTTCTAGAGAATGAGTATGATGCATGGCACTAATTCCCACCTTAAAATAGCTGTGGTAATATAACAGAAGATCATAATATATAGAAGACATTTATTTGTTATTTCAATCACAAGGGACTTAAACTGTTTAATTATGAATGAGAATCAGATATTAGCACTGTGCTAATAGTTCAGTGTGCTGATATTTTAAAAAGTCCTTGGTTCCTGATAGATTTCTGTTGATACTTGTGTTTGCCTGCAGATCCTATTCAGATATTCTTCCTGCATGGCTGTTCTCACCTCAGTTGTTTCTAGTGTATTAAAAAAATATATAAAGAATTATCTTTCTTCATTTACCGCAGGTGCGTCTCTGTCTTCTGTGACCTCGGAAAGCGACTATGCTATTCCTCCAGATGCATATTCAGTAGATACAGACTATTCAGAGCCAGAGCAGAAACTTCCTAAGACCTCGTCCTCATCTAGTGATAATGGAAAAAATGTGAGTACTGAAGTTCTGTGAAGAAGTCCACCCGTGGTGCTGTATGTATATTTATATCTTTATATTCAATCTTGTTGACTCACGGACTGCCTTATGAGTACAAAATAGCAAAATATACCAACAATAAGTTAACTATATAAGACTGTAATCACTGAAGGGAAATGGAGGGTAATTGTGAGCTTTCTATTATAATAAAGGAAAATAGGTTGACGACTCCAGAAAAGAATTCAAAGTATTTAAGATTTCCTTTCTCGGAACCAAGTCTGGTATCAGATTGCATATGAAAAACTAAAAGCAGATTAAAATTATTATTTGAATATTCGGGGAAGTAGAAGGGCATTCCAAGAAGGAGGTGAGGTTATCAGTGGAAATCAAAGAAATCATAAGTAGCATAAGATGCAAGGACAGGTCAAAGAAACCAAACCATTATGGGGTATTGGTCAGTCCCCAGGAGTTTTTAAGTTGCTTCTGTTAGTAGTTAGTGCCTTAACATACAAGTGGATTGACTGCCTGGTGATGAAAATTATTTTAAGCTTTCTTCACAGAGCAAAAACTGTGAACTCTGTTCTACAGGTATACACACTAAAAGTTTGTCTGCGAGGAGCTCTGAATTACAGTGCTTTTTACCTGGTCTGTAGGTTAGGCCCTGAAGTTGGGAAAAAACATATTTATTTTATATTCATTTTGTTCCTTGTTTAATATAAGTAATTAGAAAGTAAAATCAGAAATCATCATAATCTTCATTCTTTTGTATAGTTTGGGGCAGATCATGTACTACAACTGTAAATAGGGATGTTAATTAGTTACCCCACATGCATGGCATTTGTGTTAATTGATGCTTGTAAAATTTTTGTTGTTGGACTAAAAGTCTCATCATATACTGTAATTATTATTTAGCATTCTTTTAAGTCATTAATATATCTGTGTGTGTTTTTACATATTTCTGAGGGATATAGGTATATATGTGTATCTAACTACTTTTTATCTAACTTCTAAACAATCAGGAACCTTTGGAAAAATCTGGATATCTATTAAAAATGGGTGGTAAAGTAAAGACCTGGAAACGACGGTGGTTTGTCCTTAAAGGAGGCGAATTACTATATTACAAATCTCCAGTAAGTACATGTAACTTATCTGCTATTTGATGTTAGATTTTTTTTACTGAGAATATAGGGCTAGTGTCTGAGCTGTTAGAGAGTTATTCAGGACTCATTTCCTCAAAAGGTGTACAAGGTACTCAATGCCTAACTAGGAAATATTTATCCAGATTAATGTTTAAACGAGCTGTATAATTATTTATTGCTATTTGTTGGTAGGTTTAAAATACTCTTTTTCCATTCTTTCCGTACAGAGTGATGTCATTCGAAAACCTCAAGGTCAAATTGAGCTAAATGCATCTAGCCATATTGAAAGGGGTGATGGAAAACAAACAATTCAGGTGCCTTCTTTTCTCCTGTGCTTTCAGTATTCCCTCCATCCCCAGAAACAACTCGTTGTTCCAGTCCCTATTGCACTGGAAGTCCAAGTGTGGACTTGGAATTAAATAATAAGTGCCCTTCATTTGAAACCAAAGTATCATCAGTTACAGAAAATATAAAAAGGCCTACATGGAGTCTTGTTTGTATTGCTACAAAGGTCAGTCATCACATATAAGATAAAAATAAAGAGAGTAATCTTGGGGCCAGCCATTGAGGTTGAGAGAAGTCACTTATCTGGAAGGAGATAAACTGAGTTTTCTCAGCTTGGTGTCCTGGAATTTTTCAGATAAAGACTTAGAAAGGGTCTGTCTGCTCTGCCTGGCTATGGATTGTTTCATTAATGAAAAGTGTTTTGGGGAAAATAAACCCCCCAAAGCTGTGAAACTACATGGGGTAGTATATGTTACAACCCCATCACGTGGGGTCAAATGTATAAAGTTCTTGAAGCTCAAGACTCTTCTGTTACTACACAGCTGACCACAGAAAAACGAACATACTACCTGACTGCAGATTCTCCCAACATCTTAGAAGAATGGATCAAAGTACTACAGAATGTTCTTAAAATACAGGCTGCCAGCCCACTCTTCATAAAGTCTGAAATCAAGCCAACCATGAAAGGATTACTTACAAAGGTAGAAAAATTCTTCTTCCCCCAACCTGCTTTATTCCATATTTCTTAATAACAATAGCCAGATAAGAATGGCCCTAAAATAAAACAAACACAAGTAAAACAGACATGTGTTTGCTTCCTCAGTACTTTACAATGTGAACAATCCAGAAGGACTACCAACTCACCTACTTTGGGCAATTTGTTTTTTTCTAGTTACTTGATTTGATTTGTTTTTTGTTTTTGTCTTTGTCTTTTTAAGTCATTAGTTCCTGTGTTGAGCTCTCCCTTTGCACTTCAGTGGTGTCCTAGTTCAGCGTATGTTTCAGTAGCTAATTTACCAACCTGATTTCAGTGGAGTGCTCTCTTTTTCTGTGTTTACTCACTGTGACAGATTATTTCCTTAGCTTCCATTACTTTAGGCCTGATTCAAAGTCACATGAAAAACACTGGCCTTAGGAGGTTTTAGATTAACATCTCATCTAATACTTTGATTTTTATGCCCTTAATAGAGTTATGAAGTTTTAATTTTTTGTCTAGCAACTGGGAAAAGAATTTGAACCAAGGCATTTATTCCCAGTATTGCCAAAGTTCAGAGATGGTGAAAACTAGTCTATATTTCTCTGGCCGTGATTATTCCTAATGTTCCATAATTACAGGTGAAACATGGATATTCCAAAAGAGTTTGGTGTACCCTAGTTGGAAAAGTTCTGTATTATTTCCGTAATCAAGAAGACAAGGTAGGTCCCTTACTTGTTTCTTCAATGAATGTAGACTTTAAACAGTAACTTACAGCTTTATTAAGGTACAATTGCCCTAGGCATTGTGCACAGATTTTCAACTTGGAAGGTTCATATCTAATTGCTACTAATCCAGGGCACACCCTTCGGTCTCCTTCTACAGGACATGATACATGTTCTGCATCTCATCCCCAGCTGAAGGGGGAGACTGATTTGCTGACAGTTCAGGTGTCCCTTTCTGACAGGCATGAGACTCATTAGAAAAGTCCTAGCTGTCATGTACTTCTGGAAAGAGGCCCTTTCTGATATATGTTTGCAGGGGGCAGTGACTGCAGATTTGAAGAATTTAAATCTTCTTTTTATCCCTCAGTTGACTTCCAAATCCTGCTCTTTGGTATGTCACTGTACCTCCATAGTGCTGCAAGAGCTAGGACACTGGCTAGTCATAATTTTCACCTGTTCCTTTGCTCCCAAGGCATTGTATTTTGTCAAGAAACATCTTTTTAATGGAGGTGGATGAGAAACAAGATTTTGGAACAGTCCACTGAGCCATTATAACTAACAGTTAAAAAAATACCCAGAAATTTTCATTTTTTTTACTTCTGTCCTAAGCAAATAATCACAATGGAGCCAGTAATTAATAGCTTTTATGTAGAGCTAGTTATTCTCTTTGTCTTTTTTTCCATTTCTAGCCATTTTTAAACATTCAACTAAACCTTATTTCAAGAACTATATGAAAAAGATAGCAGTAACCATCCATGAAAACATTTTATTTAAATTAAAACAATGTAATACAGGATTCAGGAATCACCTGACTAGAGTATCAATCTCTAGCTCATCCTAAAGAGACATTAAAATAAACTTGCAATTTCTCCTATGGATAAATCTCTGAATTTACACATTTTTACCATTGAAGATTTTGGAATTATAGCATGCCCTTTAGAAGCATTTAAGAATTTTGCTGGATTCTTGTGAATTTCCCTCACATTTGGTAGAAGTTTTGCTACTCTTTTAAAGTAAAATTGAAACTAATTTGCTAAATTGTAATAAAATAAGGATTTAGCTTTTGTAAGCAGAATATGCATGAAAAACTTCCAAAGCTAGTTCATTTCTAATGTTCAACAATTTGCTAATTAAGAACATACTTTCTGTAGCTGAATGTGTCTGTGCAGAAATAAATTACACAATCTGCAGTGGTTAATACAGTAATGGAGTCCATTTAAAAGGCTTCCTTTCAAAATGGAATTCAAATTAAAAAATGAGCCAACTGTGTTTTAGTTATACTTGGTGAATAAATCAGTCTTGACTACTTATATGTGAAATGACATCTTTTGATTCTCAGAATCTTATCTTGTTCAAAAAGTTGAATGCTTCAGAAGCACTACAGAAAATACAAATCACCACGTGTCTTTAATCCTCACTAGTGAAGGCACTGGAGCAAAGGGCCACCACTCTGTGATGTTTTCTTCAAATGACAGTATTATTAACAGCTCATTGTATTAAATCGCTATTCAGGAATCCCACCCCAAATTGAGTAAAACTTGCCAGCTACTCTCCAGTATGGTATTTTCAATTTTTAAAGAATATTTTTGGGAAGCCTCATCTACTTTTCACTGGCGCTGTGATTTCAAGACAACTTACTTCAGTAACCAAAGCTTCTTCACTGCACCATTAAATAACATTCTTTTGAACATCCTCATGTCTGAATGGCTAGAGAAAGAACAGTGGGGCTGTGAGAAAGGAGGGAGCTTGGCATAAAGTAGCCAGGAAGACTGTCAGCCTCTGCAGTACTGTCACCTAATTGTGAAGATTTCATGCTGTATTTGTGTTCGTAGTGGCTTCCTGTTGTTAATGGCTATGAAATAATTACTTCTGTGAGAATTTCCACTTGAATGGCTTTTTTATGTAAAACATTTCCTGATAAATGATGCAAACTACATAAACAACTTAACATGGAAGTACTGTGATCTATCAGACTGGAGAATGAAACCAGCTGGAAGGTCTACCACACAAAAAATTTACCTTCTGAATTTGTAGCATGAACAAAACAGATACATCAATAATACATTCATTACTGCACTCTGAAATAACAAGATCATAATTAAAGTTCTGGGCTTGATGCAGGGAATTTTTGCTTGGAACCAGATCTGGAAACTCTGAAGAATGACTTCTCTCACCCTAACAGACATTTATTGCATTACTTATGTACAGAGGCAGAAAAGAATTTTTGAAAATCTCACCTTCAGACTTTGGCACCTCATTCTCCTTTTGCTTTCTGCAATAGATGGTGTATCTGACATTCCTTGGCAAGACTGAAAATGAACAAATACAAATAAGTATTGTTGGTAGTTCATGTTTTTCCTTCTATTTGCAGAATAAGAAAAAATTGTATATAATAATAAATACAATAACATATAATATAAAACCAGAGTGCACTGAAGTGAGTATTACCTCTCTCACCACTTGTGATATTTACTTTTAGTTTCCTCTTGGCCAAATCAAGCTTTTTGAGGCAAAGGTTGAAGAAGTTGATAGATCCTGTGATTCTGATGAAGATTATGAAGCTAGTGGTCGCAGTTTATTATCAACCCATTACACTGTTGTTATCCACCCCAAAGACCAAGGACCCACCTATCTTCTTATAGGATCCAAACATGAGAAGGTAGTAAACGGACATTTCTATTGGTTTTCAGTAACACATTTATGGATATGGTGCTGTGATGTGAATATTTCTTGAGGAGGAAGAAGGGGACCTACAAGTCCCCTGGCTTGTAGTTTGATATAATAAGCAAGAAGGTTCTGATTTTTTAACATCAATCAAAATTTGTCTGCAAGTCAATGCTGTTGTGGGTAAACCTTGTTAAAATAGACAAAAATAAGCAGGCTTGCTTATATAAGTAGATGGTGCTTAATATCATATATGCTACAACTGGAGAATTTTGCTCACATACACTAACTTGTAGACGGACCTGTAGCTGACCTTCCTGAGAGGTTTTAGGGTACTTGTATCCATTTTCACTGAAAAGATTAACAGTAGCAAAGACTGCCGTACTTAAGTGAAGGAGCAATGAGGGGTGTGGTTAAAACCATTTTTATTATCATTGCTTCATTGTTCTCAAGTAATCTTGTAGACCTTGTTTTGCCTTCTGGCCTTATCCCCAGGTTAGCGGGATCTGGCAGTGATAAAAAGACACTTATGTAAGATTTTGGAAGAGGAAAGGAAGAATGTTCTGATAATTAGATATGATTTCTGAGGGTAAAAACTTATGAAGAGTGCCCTGTCCAATCTTCCCTGCTTAATGTTTGTAACATAGAGACCATGAATACATGTGTATTCAACCAAAGGCAAACTTCTTTGGGCTTCAAAAGGAGCACATGGTAGTGTTTGAAAACTTGAGAGCAAAATCCTGACGAAGCAGCTCCTTCCAACATGGAATGAGGGAACTGCTGTGTTTTTCTGCTTTAGGACACATGGCTTTATCATCTGACAGTTGCAGCTGGAAGTACCAGTGTAAATGTTGGATCTGAGTTTGAACAGCTTCTTTGCAAATTATTAAATGTGGAAGGAGATGCCAGTAAGTTTGTTTTCATTTCAACATCCTAATCTTCTAGTGCTTTTTTACTGAATGTACCTATGTATTGAACTAATTGCAAAACCTATATATTTTATCCTTTTAGCTTCTCAGATTTGGAGACATCCTACCCTTTGCCATAGTAAAGAAGGAATTACTTCCCCTCTTACAACATTGCCATCAGAAGCCTTGCAAACTGAAGCAATTAAATTATTCAAGGTAAAACCATAGCAGATGCCTTTTTTATTAACTGACTATTTTAGCTAAAGAATGGCTATTAGCTGGCTTACTAGGAATGTTCAACAGATAAGAAAAAAGCAAAGAGAAGTTTACTTTTATCTTTAGTGGAGGTAACTAATGGACAGCAGCAGAATGGCCTCATATTATCTCACCAAAGACTATCACTTCCAATGTAAAGAGATCACTTTTGGTTGTGAGGAGCAGTTTAGGCTTCCACTTCTGGATTTCCTACTTATTTGGTAAGTTATTGATAAATTGCAAGTTACTAGAAAAATCCATGGCCATCATGAATGATAAAATTTTGTCTTGAGGTTCATAGCTACAAAGAATGTACCAGCTTTGAGAATTGACAGATCTCTGCATTCAGAAAACTGTAGCTGAAATACCATTGCTTTAATTAAATTCTGGAGGAAAAAATACTAGGCGAAAGTTTTGTCATAGATACATGTAAATCATCTGGGAGACATTTTAATAACCAGAAGAAAAAGCAAAATTTAAGTTTAAGCACGTTATAGAGTACTTCAAATTGAGATAGAAAACAGACATTGTACTGCTCTTTTTAATAAAAAGAAAAGATTTTCCTATGAAGTAGCTATTCTTAAAAGATGGATCAGATATTCAGTAATATAAATGGAGAAAATATTCCAGAGCAAAATTATTAAAAGTGTTTCACAACATTTTTTTGAATCCACTTTTAAAGATTTTTATACACCTTTAAAAATATACATATGTATATGTCCCAGGAGTAGTGAAAAGGCCTTTTGACTAGGAGACACATAACAGATCATAACTGCTGAGCCACCGCTAGTTTCTTGAAAAATTTTGTCTACCACTAAGACCTTACATCTTTCCCAGTTAAAGGCCAGGAAAGTGAGAGTATTATGCTGCAATACCTTTAACCTTCTTTCAGGCTATAAAGTCTATTTCAGAGACAAAATAAAATTTTGCTGTTCCTTTTTCTGTATGTCGTGAAAGAAGTTACAAGTTGGAAGGCATGGAGCTTGGATAAATGAATTTTCTCCACAAAACTTGAACAAGTCTAAAGACCAAATTCCCTGAAGCATCAAATATCTGGGGAATTCTAATGCAATGGTTCAAATCTAGAAAGGAATTCAAGACAAGCATTGTATGTTTAGTCATGGCCACTTGTAGGCAAACTTTCCAGATGGTTTCTCTGAAATGTTTGAAACACTTTAAAGAAGTACATCCATCTTACTTTCTGCAATCCTGCAGCATGAAAGTTTAAAAGGAAATGTACTTATTTGATAAGAACAAATGTACATTTATTTGTAAATCACTTTTCAGACCTAGTTCAAATCACACTTGCCTAAAATAAATAAATAAGAGATTACTTGTATGACCTTTGCAGAAACTTCATATAAATCAGTTTAAAAGTCAGATATGGAATTTATTTAGAAACAGTCATGTTTTGGTTATTCAATTGCTGATAAAAATTAATCTGTGTGAAAATCCACATATTTTCACATAGACTAGAAACAGATCAGGCTTCCATCCATTTTTCCTTATATCCTTTGAAAATTCCATCAACTATTATACAGAGTAAATGCAATAATGCTTTCTTCTAATACACCACAACAAATGCTTAACACATGGCTTTCCTGAGACAGTACTGGGGATAGGAAAGGTCATACTTACCCACAGTAAAAATACCAGGGAAAGCCAAGATGTAAATCAATGGCTCTGAGTTATGGTTTTCTTATCTGTGTATATTCTGCAGTGTTGTGCTCACTACTTGCACGAGCATTTTACATTATTATTTACATTGAGAGCTGTAGACTTTGCATTTCCAAGTCCTTTAGAGGGTCTGCTTTGTTCAGCATGTCCTTAAGCTTGCATACCACTACAACTGTTGCAACTCCTGTTAATAGTTCACTCCATTAGATGCAGAGTGAAAAGCATGGGTTCTAGGAGGTGTTTTTATCTTAAGTCTCACTACATAGCTTTTTACTCCTTTTTTGCAGAACCAGCAGGGTTTCTTTAGTCTAGTGGTAGACTTACTGTGACTTCAATTAAAGCACACTTTTGTTATACAGAACATCTTAAAGATTTGTTGGAGCTTTTTGTATGTAAACTCACTTGCTTATTATTTTATATCTAGACCTGCCAGTTGTTTATAAATGCTGCAGTTGACTCTTCTGCCATTGATTACCATGTATCTTTGGCCCAAAGTGCTTTGCAGATCTGCCTCACACATCCTGAACTTCAAAATGAGATCTGTTGCCAGCTTATTAAACAGACTAGACGTCGACATCCACAAAACCAGGCAGGACCAATACAGGTAACCCAGGATTTATTTTAATGGTATCGATTTCAGCAGCAATAAAGGAACTACACAGACTTCTTAGAATGGTAAAGAGGCTATGCTCTTCTGTAGCATCTGCTTACTTAAACTTGGATAAAAAGCTGAGCTAATATCTTAATTACTGCTGTGTCTTCCTGAAACAAAGCTGATGCTATCCTCCAACACCTGTATCTGGTGGTAGAGTATATCTCTGCCTGTGCTGTTTTTAAAGAGTGGACATAAAATGGGCTGTCTTCAAGTTAAGTGTTAAGTAAGACATATCCAGATATGTGACAATGAAATGAACTGAAATTGAAAGGAAAGCCAATATTAAAGAGTTTGCATAAAATTAACAGAACTGGAACAATTGTGCTTATGGTGAAGCAATATCTACAGAACTAGGAGATGGATCAGAAAATGTTACCATATTAAGGCTTCTGTAATAGCCATGTTTTTCTCTTGCCACAGAAAGTAGAACGTGAGCAACAGACATACGTAGTATCTAGAAACAGCCCGTAATCCGATATGTGGTGAGACACTGGAACAGGTTGCCCAGAGAAGCTGTGGTTGTTCCATTTCTGGAAGTGTTCAAGGCCAGGTTGAATTGAGCTTGGAGCAGCCTGGTCTAGGGGAAGGTGTCCCTGCCTATGGCAGGGGTTTTGGAACAATATTATTTTTAAGATCCCTTCCAACCCAAGCCATTCTGTGATTCAATTTGTGCATCACAAAACATTCACAAAGCTTTTATAGCAGACATAGCACATTCATGTCAATTAACACACTGAAGTTATGTATGGCTGATGGAATTTAAACTTATTATAATCCTTCTTTGGTACTCTTCTTACCACGGGCAAGGCCTTCCCTCTGATGCAGGTAAATATATTGTTGCTATTGTAACACACTGGAATGATTTTTAAGAGCTAACACATTCAGTAGAATGTTTTCAGCCTTACACTAAGCTTTTTTAAGTCCTAAATTCATTCTGTAGTCTTCTACCCTTACTTGTACTGTGGTGTATATCTTCAATGGAGCTGATGCTATCCTCCATCAAAGTACAGATATTTGATGATAGGGAATATCTGTGCCTGTGCTGTCAAATTTCTGTTTAATACCAGGCAAGTCAGATAAATCAAGATGGAGAAACACCATTTTTTAAATTTCAATAGGAAGCATTGATTGTGAGAAAAGTAGTTGCAATATTAGTAGAAAGTGTATATCCAGGGTATGAGAGCAATCTGTATTAAGTGAAGCCTATGGATACACATTGAGCAACAACAATATACCAAAATATTGAATAATTGTTTTTTTCAGTAGTTACTGTCTACTTGGTAGGAGGAAAATGTCTTATGTGTTGCTTCATCATATATGTAACAGGAGAGCTGAATTCAAATTTCATAGGCTTCTCATTTCATAGTGCTTGGCCTTGCAGCCTTAGTATTTTTTTCCTGTGTATTAAGTTTTTTATACAAACTGAGCTGCTTTCCCATTTCCAGCCCCAAAAGAAACTTGCTATATGCAAGTAAATAGAAGGAGAGCCTTGGCCTTTCAATGAGGTGACATGCTTATTTAGTCAGCTTTTTCTCTGTGTTTTGTTTTTTTCATTCCTATTTCAGCAGTCTCGACTTGGCACAGTAAGCTGCACTGCTGGCCAGCAGCCACAGCAGGAAGTTTTACGTTGTAAGATGTTTAAAACAGTGAATATATTCCTTTTGTTCAGGGATTGCAGCTCTTGGCTCTCTGCGTTGGACTCTTTCTGCCCCAGCACCCATTCCTTTGGCTTCTTAAACTTCATTTAAAGAAGAATGCAGATTCCAGGTGTGCCTAAATATTATTACCCAGCTTGTCAACTAGTCTTTCTGAAGTACCTTGTTTTCGATCTTTCCTGTAGTGTATCAGATTTTTGACATACATTTTAAAATTAATTTGAGTAGAATTGCTACTAAAATATAGTACATGTTAATTCTGTGCATCACTTGGGAAAGTTACCCCTTTTTTCAAAAAATACTCTGCAGTGGAACACTTGACTGTATGTTGCAAAACCATGAAAACCAAAATATGATAGTTATTACACAACACACCCTGAGCCATGTTCATCTTTGGCACAGTTCTGCTGGCCTTGGTAAACTAGTTCTCTAATTCCATGTGCAAAAAATGTGTTGGAAATCTCACAGTGTGAAATCTGAGTGCTCCTCCCATCTGGCATCCCCAGAGAGATTTACTCACAGTTTACTATCCTTTCAGTCAGTCCCCAAGAATTGCCTTACTTCTTTTTTTTTGTCACAGGACTGAGTTTGGGAAATATGCGATCTATTGTCAGCGATGTGTAGAACGTACCCAGCAGAACGGAGACCGAGAAGCAAGACCTTCCAGGATGGAAATCCTTTCCACTCTTCTTAGAAATCCCTACCACCATTCGCTGCCCTTTAGCATTCCAGTTCATTTCATGAATGGCATATATCAGGTAATGTCATGTAGACCACAAAACACGAGCTCTCCCAACCTCTGGCTGTTAGCATATACATGAAGTATTATATCAGGAAGAGAATTGTAAATGTTAAGGTAAACCTGGTTCAAGTTTCATCTTGTGCCAGTGCTAGCAATGGCAGGCACAAGGTACTTGTGATCTGATTTGATCAACGAAGAGTAAAGTTTTGGGGGAAAATCTTTAAGAGAAAATAAAAGAAGCAAAACCTCTTAAGAATGAAAAATAGCAAAGTTCTGTTTCTTATTTAACCTGACCACCAGCTGAATGAATTAGACTGAAGGAAAGGGAAAGGTATTAAATTCCACTTCCTTTCATCAGACATCTTGGAATTTAAATCAGTGAAGGCATGGAAGCACAGCTGTAACTCCCATTATCAGTCATGAAGGATAACCATATTTGTTACAGAACAAACATAGCTTCATTCTTAACTCTTGTGGGACTTCATTAGTCAAAGCCTGTAGGAAACTTTTCACAGGCTTCCATGCATGCTGCTTCACATCCTGGCTTGTGTTTCCAACTGTGAGAGATGGCTGAAAAAAATTTTTTAACAATTCGTAGTATTCTTAGACAGAAAGCAAGTTTTTATATGAAATCAAGGTTATATCAAATAAACTTTTCATTTCAGGTCACAGAAGAACTCTGCTTTTTTTCACCACTAAGTTTCTTAATTGCTTACTGCTTCCTGCTTGCCCAGTAAAACAGAAAAAACCCAACATGTGTTTAAATCAACCTAAAAGGTTTCAAAATTGAAGTTTGGAGAAGAAAAGGAGTAATTGCTCATTAGTTATTTACTGGTCAAAATTGTATAGTTCCAAGGGCTAAGGAAATTGTAACTAAATTGTAACTAATTGTAAAAATTGTAACCACATTTGTAAAAATTGTAATTAAATTACTAATTTTGTAAAAATTGTAATTAATTTAACTAAAATTGCAACTAATTGTAACTAAATTACTTTAATGGAATTGGCAACTAAGCCATTATAGAGGTACTGAAAACTCCTGTATTCATCTCTGCAGCATATTTTTATTTTAATGCCAGCCACTGAGAAGTACAAAATAGAAGTCCAAGATCGATTTTCAAGACATTTTTTACCAAGAGTAAAATTTTTTCACCAAGTCAAATACAGGAAAACACCCTCAATACAGATTTAAGTGAACATCAGCAACTGGTATCTGTATAAAAGCCATTTGCAATCTCTTGCTAAAATGCTTCAATACTAGTAACAACGGGCAAAAATTCATATTTGGGGAAGTAAAACTTAGAAGGCTCTGTATATTACTGACCTATGTACTGCTGACAAAGCAACATTTGTAAAATATTTTGAATTTGCCAGAATAGATCTGCCATCTAATATCCCTCTGAAGTTGCACATGATGAAAAATTATTAACTGATCTCATTTGTGTCATCACTGTATTGAAAAGTGGAAGAAATCATAGTCTTCTTAATTTTTCAAGTGGTATTTGTCACAAAAAGCGCAGATACGAGACTGATACCTGTTACATACATTTTGTAACAGAAATTCAAGTGTACAAGTGCAAAGAAACCACTATAAACAAAGAAAATAAACCCAAAAATATTACTTTTGGAAGCATTTTGGTAGTGAATTTGATTTGGTAAACAAAGTAAGATATGGTACAATCTGCTGAGAAGTTAATAATTTTTGGATAGAGTAAAATTCCGCTAAATTGACTTGCCATGTGGAAATCTTTTCCAGATCCTTTCTGGAAATTTTTAATTTTCAACAAGTTTCAGTAAGTTATTCACAGAGGATAGAATGGGTCCTACAATCTCAATGTTATTGTAGAGGTATTATATTTCAAAATTTTCAATTTATGGAAAGGGGGGTATATAAGCTTGATAGCAAAATCCTTTTTGGCTACTTTTTTAGGTTGTTGGGTTTGATGCCTCTACCACAGTGGAGGAGTTTCTGAACACCCTGAACCAAGATACAGGGATGAGGAAACCAGCTCAGTCAGGATTTGCACTGTTTTCTGATGATCCCTCTGGCAAGGATATAGAGCACTGTCTTCAAGGAAACATCAAGGTAAACAAAAGCCTTTAATGAGCTCTGCGTGTAAAAAACCAAAGTATCTTCATTTGACAGAGCTCTCCTCAGGAAATGTAAAAGAAAATATTTTTCAAGCTGAAAAATAGTTGTCTTTAGCTTTTTTCTCTTAATGTGAAAGGAAAGATTTTTTTAAAATCACTTTTTTAATAGCTTAAATTCATTCAGTTAACTATACTTAAAAGCTAATAGGATATTATTCAGAGAAGTAACAGGTGAGTTCAAAAAAAGTAAGCTGTTACTAATCACAGTTCTTTAAAACTAAATAGCAATTGAAGTCTAACATGGATTTAGAGATTTCAGTTAACATTTCTGATTTAGCTCCAGAAGATGACCATGTGAGATCCAGGAAGACACTGATACTGGAGTGGAGATCCTGGGGAAGAAAAAGAAGAAAGGGCTCTTTATCTAAATATAGAATAATTTTAGGGTTCAGTTTAAGAAATTTCCAATGAAAGGCTTGTCATTGTTCTAAATTTTAGTTTCCTCTATTGCTAGAATTAAATTCTTTGCAGTAAAGAGTGAAAAAAATGCAATATAATCTGTGCTTTAATAAGGTATTAGATATTTTTCAAGCCTTTTAGCAACTAATGAATAATGAATATTTTGTACTTCTACCAAAGTAGTCTTTTGCACTCTTTGGCCAGTGTTCACAGCTGCACTTTTGAGTTACAAGGTGCAATACAACCTGGCCTTAGTGACAAACAAACAGTTTGTCATCACAATCAGCTTTCTTCCTGTACCAGAAAAATTACCATCTGGAAAGCAGAATTCCTAAAAGATGTACTTATTTTCTAGGTAACTGAAACTTTAGAAGCTACTCACATTACTGCTTCCATGAAGGCTCTTTTATGAAGGAACAGTGACATGAGGTCCAGCAGGGCTCCTAGAACCTCTGTTTCACGTTCTCCCCATGTGCCCACCTGCCCTCCTGCACTGCTTGTTGTGAACCACTTCTGTTGTGTTTTATAACAAACTTCATACCAGCTTCACACCATGGCAGTTACTGGAAAGGACCTGAAAAATTCAGGCATGCAGCAGAAAGAGAAGGCAGAGATCAAAGGCATTTGATTAATTATATAACAACTCACTGTGTATAATTACACATTCACTGGCTTCTGCTAAATCAGGTACCTGGCCTTTCCAAATAAGCATGTTAGGGCTCGCTTCCAACGTAGTATGAGTGTTGCAGGATAAGCAAACAACAAAAATGTTAATTATTAAATGTTCCAGCTAAGAAATGCAAGTGAAGTTATACCTCAGTAAGCTTAAAAATTCAAGCTATGTATGTTTCTGATATGTAGAGGATATTAAAATAAGTTGACAATTTCTGTTCAAAGGTGTTTTCAAATAGGAAGACATGGCAAAGTCCGTTTTGTATTGCTTTCCTTCTAGATCTGTGACATTATTTCAAAATGGGAGCAAGCCTCCAAAGAACAACACCCTGGGAAATGTGAAGGCACAAGGACTGTACGCCTTACTTACAAAAATAGGTTTGTTTAGCAAGTATAATATCTCTGCCTTGTCCCCAGATTTGTTTTTTAGTTTCTGCAGTTTCTTCATCTGAAAAATATTGGCTGACTCGAAGCTTGCAACAAAAATAGTAAATGGGTGTAACTGGAGAATTTTTTTTAATACAGTTCATTTTTTCTAGTCCTTAAGAGATGAGCAGAACTGGAAAAAAAAAAAAAAAGCCATAACTGAAATCAGAGGACTGAAATTAAATACTTGTCGAGTAGTTGAAGTGCAAGTGTTGTTCTGCTAATGTGTTTTGACGCTGACATAAACATGTCACATTCAGAGCAGATACTGCTAATCCTCAGGGCTAATGCATTTCCCTGTCTTCTTTATTTAATAACTTTCTGTCTTTTCTGTAGGCTTTATTTTTCAGTTCAAGCTCATGGGGAGACAGACAGAGAGAAGCTGCTGCTAGTATATCAGACAAATGATCAAATAGTCAATGGACTTTTCCCAGTAAACAAAGAATTAGCGATGGAATTGACAGCTCTTTTAGCCCAGGTAATCTTTATGCATGAGTGACTCACACAGCAGTTTTACAGGTTAAATACTTTAATAAGCAAACTGGTCCAGGATTACTTGACCTCCACCTTTTTTATATGATAGTGCAGGAAACAGACTGGGCTGGAATCTTGTGTAAGGCAACTCTGGATTTCAAGTGGAAATGCTTTACAGCATAGGCTGCTGGGCCATCACTATGGATAAAACGTGCTTTACCTCTTACACAGTCAGGCCTTCTTGGATTAAATATCATGGAATCATGTACCATTTATTCATTCACTATTCCTTACATGGTTTCTGCAAGTTAATACTCCAAAGTAACAGCTGTTAATGAAAGTCTAAGACTCCTTTACTAGACATGGTCTTGATAAGATCTGTGTTATATTTAAAAAATTAAAAGTTCAAAGGAAGGTTATTAAGAAAGTTACTTGATGTTGTTATTCAATAAATGTAAACTGATTTGTGTTAGCTGGAGATCTAGCAATCTCAGAGCATAACTAGTATTATATTTGTACAATTTATATTTGATGTTTAACTTTTTTCCATGGGAAATAGAAAATAAAAAGATTACTTGCATAACTTTTATATTGGTGAAAAATTAATTGACAAACTGGTTTTCATCTTATACTTGGTAATACAGATTGAAAGACAGTTCATAATATCCAGCTAGAAAATTACTCTGGAGTAACAAAAAATTTTCTTTATGGACATCCCATTAGGTAGAGATTGGAGATTTTGAACGGCCTTTCTCAACTCCAGCAGGGCAAGTTACTTCCCAGTCCAAGTCCAACCAAACATTAAAACAAGTTTTGGAGAGATTCTACCCTAAGAGATACAGGCAAGGTTGTTCAGAGGAACAACTAAGGTGAGATGTATTTTGTGGTTCATATTCTCTAAAAATCTAGGAGTGAAACAAGGAAGTTTTAAATTGTCATTGGGTACAATTTACTCTTGTGCTATATTTGCCTAAACCTGTGTTTGAAACTCATTTTCTTGCTAAACTGAAGAACCCGTTTCCTCTGCATGTTTCTAATCTAAAAAAAAAGGACCATCATTAAGCACACATTCCAGCAAAAGCTGTACCAGTTACTACACAGTGTTACAAAACCCAGTGATTTTGAAATTCTTATTTTTCTTTTCAGCAAATCTAAATTAAGTCTGTGCACAGACCAAAGAGTTACTGAAAGTAAAGGACATGAGGATCTGACCTGTTTGCTATTCTAATGTGCAATCTCTGGCTGCCAGTCAGATTAGCAATATGTTAACTTAGTGGACTTGCTAGTAAGGTATCACTTAATTTACAATGAATAACCTTCAAGTCATTTGAATCAGCGCCTACTAACATGAAAACGAGCGAAACAGTGTCATAAATTATCCACAGTCAGTGATACAGCAGTTTTGAAGTCCAGCAAACATCACAGAAATGTTTTCCTCATTCTTCAGTACAGATATGAGAAAACTGAAAGCTATTATCATATGCACATAGTAACATTATTACATTCTCAGAAGACGATGTGGGCATTCAAATGTATCTGCATAACAAAGAGAAATTTATGCAATGCATTTCAAAGAACAAATTATAAGGGGTCCTGGATTAGACTAATTCATTGAGGATAAGTCAGATATCTGTTGAACTGTTCAAGTAGTCCCTAAACTACCAGTTGGCAGAGCTGGAAGTCTGTGGCAGGGAAAGAATCACTCTATACCTGCCCTGTTGCTTGTATTCTTTTGCCAAGGGTGCGGTGCTGATCAGAAACCCCCTTTTTGGTAGCAGTGCACTAAAAAAAACCCAAAAAAACCCAAACCCAAACGTATCTTCCACATCTGCTACTAGCCACAGGTGGATATGTGCTAAGCTGGATGGATTTTTGGAATGACAACTGACATAGCTGTTCAGTACTGATAAAGGTAGATTGATTCTCTGTAGAGACACATTAAAAGCTGTCCCAGACTTTTTCCCTTTATGCTGCAACTGCTACATCAATATTTAATCATAACGTTACAGAAATTAGAAGATACTTCATAACGTTCATGTGCATTAAAATATTAAATGACACTTTGGATTTATTTAATACTGTATAAGTGATAGTTGTTGTATTAACTTAAATTATCATTTTAACAAATGCGTTATTTTTTTGCTCATTAAACTCGCTATGGGGAAGCATTTAAATTCCTTTCAATAACTAAATTACATACTTCATTTCAACAGACAGCTTTGTCAGCGATTGTCTACAAGATGGATGGCTCTCCGGGGGCACACTGCTGCAGACTGTGTGCGCATTTATCTCACTGTAGCCAGGAAATGGTCTTTCTTTGGTGCCAAACTGTTTGCAGCAAAAGTAAGAAACTTTACTGAGTTCGAGTGGTGGGGGTTCTAAAAATAAATATAATTTGCAAATAGTAACACCTTTTTGTTGAAAACAATTGTGTTGTATCTGAGGTGATTGGATCTCTTGTGAAATTACTAATTTGTTTAAGTCATATACTGGTGAAATATAATAGCTGTAGTACTAAGTATACCGTAATAGTAACTTTCCAATACACTTATTGCTTGTTTGACATTATTAATCTAGGTAGTATCATTCAATTTCCTTATATCTTAGCTTGAGATAGCTTTTTAATGTTGGACTTTTTTACCTCATAACTGGTAGAACATTGAAAAGATGTCATTAACTGGCTACGAAAGCTGAACCTTGCAGAAGCACTGAGTGTTGTTAAGGGTATTTAGAGCACTCCCTTCTGTCCTGGCCTCTCTCAATTTCTCTTAAACCTTAAGAGTATCTTAATTCTCTTGATTCAAGTGACATCTGTGTTAAACAGAACTGTCACCTCATGCCTTATGTTTTATTAGGTAATCCCATTGTATCTATTATATATATATGTATATGTATATAAAATTGCTTATCAGCACTCCGTTCTTTGTTTATGTACACATATGAGCTAATGAAAAAACGTTAACACCTGCCTTTTACTTTAGCAAAGAGACTATACATTTTATTGGTCTGAGCACCAGGGGAGGCTTCAAGAGTATTAGGTTGAGTTCATAATTCTGCCACTGGCTGCCTACAGGGCTTTGGGCAGCTGTTTCAGTTTCTTTTCTGAAATTTACACTGAGAGGGAACTGATGTAAGATCTGTGGATGGAGAGAGGTCTATAATAGATGAGAGTTAATAATTACACACACATTGGTTCATTTTGAAATAGTAATTAAAGAACGTTTCTCTTTGTAGCCTCTGTCAATGTCCTCAGATGACAAGTCCTTCATATGGTTTGCTGTACATGAGGATGGCATAAGCATCCTGGATTACAGTTCTATGGTAAGTGAAATTTCTGTTTTAATTTTGGTCAAAGTAGATTTTAGTAGAGTATATAGGGAGATTCACCAGCATACTACATAAAAGATGGCATTAGCCTTCCATGCTAAGTTATCTAGTCTTTCTCTTAAAGCAAAAATTCCTTCCTTTCAAAATGCTGTAATGTTATCATCATTATAATAGCACTAACAATAGAAATAAGTAATGAATTATTTGCACAGAATTTATTTTTGTTTATCAGATACAGTTTTTATATAATTTAATGAAATGTTAATGTTTTAATCATTCAGATGTCAGGAGATCCATAGTTACAGTTCTTACAATAACATTAATTTTCTTTTCCTGGAGACTTCATTTTCCAATATTATTCATAATACATAGACTCTGCAAAGAGCAGTTACTTTAAAAGATTGTTATTTTCATTGTATTATTTTTGTTTAATAGTAGGTAATAAAACCCAGTGTCATTTAATTATGTCATTTTTGGCTCTGATTTTTCTGATTTTTCTTTGATTTGCAATACAAGTTTTTGCAAAAAACGGTAATCAGTGAAAAAAAGCAGTGCCTGAGAAGATCCCTGCTTCCATTTATATCCTGCAAAGAAACAGAATGGCATGGTGCTATTAGCAAGTGCTAATATTGAATATCAGAAAATTAAAATCTCAGCTTTATAATTGTACTGATAGAGGCCTTTTCATTACATTTCTTTGCAGTTAAATAAATAATAAAACGAAGAATATGAGGAGAGCAAACAGCAGCTCTCTATAGGGAATAAGCAAAATGAGTTTGCATTAGACTGCAGAAAGCCCTACAAACACTATCTACTCCTTTCTGTAGAGCACTGCCAGTTTACAGTATCAGCAGGCCTTACTTGTAGTTCAAGAAACCCTCAGTTTCCAGGGGTTATTCTGATTTTCTGTAGGAAGGATCAGGGCTATCAGAAATGATGTTGCAAGGGGTAGAGAAAATACTATTTCAAAATTAGGGCAAAAGGGGGTTTATTAACCAAAGGACATTGTCAGTTATTGTAAAAATACTGTCTGACAATGAATTTTAAATGTGAACATCTGCAGCAAATTAATATGAGTTGTAATGATAAATTAAATGTTAATCTTAACTTGAAGGCCACTAGTGTGGTTTTAAACACTGAACAGTAACAACCAAGGCATGGAAAACTGAGGAGCCTTGAAGA
This sequence comes from Pseudopipra pipra, assembly GCF_036250125.1. Classification (NCBI taxonomy): domain Eukaryota; kingdom Metazoa; phylum Chordata; class Aves; order Passeriformes; family Pipridae; genus Pseudopipra; species Pseudopipra pipra. The sequence goes on from NC_087551.1 coordinate 26,285,917, forward strand.
GCATTTATTTTTCATCAGGGATGTTGAAAAAAGAGAAGAGAATTTAATTTGTGTGTATGCAAACTACATATTGCTGCACAAAAAGAAGTCCTGGAATTAAATTCTTTTAGATGTCTCATACTCTGCTATTTATTTAGACACTGCTTCAATTTCAAATGGAATTGCTAAAATTAACTTCTCTCAAAGTCAGTCAGGACTCGTTTAAATGGAATTACAGACCTGAGTTCAAACCTGCTTGTATCTTTGATCTGATTAATTTGGAATAGAAACAGAGGTCAAACTGCAATGAGAATTTCTCATCATGAAGGTCTGAATGAAGCTATCCCAAAATTCAGTTAATTTCAAGACTCATAAGAGGCTAATGCCATTGAAAAATACATGTATAATTATATTTTTTAAAAGAAAAATTTGTCATAATCTGTTTTTCTTGCACTGTCCTGCTTAATAGCTTTGTGTTTTGTTTTGGGGATTTTCTTTTTTAAGCGATTAACGGTTACATATTCATATAAGAGCCTGATGACTTTTGGAGGCTACCAAGATGATTTTATGTTGGTTGTTAACAACGCTCAGACAAAGGACAGAACAACTGAAAAACACCTTTTTGCCATGACAAAAACAAAGGTTGGTATATTACCTGAAACAGTTTCCCACCATCTGCTTTTGTCCTATCTCTAGTGGGTAATCCTTAACAGATGTGAAAGATGAAACACCTTCTTTAATCCTAGCATTGTCAGATTATTGACTTTTGTTAGATGACTTTAAAGTGCAAAACAATTAGTAATGTAAGAGCTAACTGTGGCAATACCAATGTGTTTCTTTTCATGTCCATTTCTGTAACATTGCAGATTTTTCATAGAAGGACAAAGAAGGGTATTAAGGACAGAAATTATATGCAGTACCTAAAACCTAGTCTGTTTGCTTGATCGGCACCAGAGATAATTTTTTTAAAAGTATGTTTGTGTTCTGCAGTGAAATTGTAGAACACACCATCTGAAAAATCAGTCTTGTGAAAAATCCGAGGATATTTTTACCTTTCACAAAAAGAAATTTTCATGCTTTTTAAATCTAGAGTCTCTCCTTCCCTGATAAGATTGACTACATTTCTTTAAAAAAAAAAAAGATTTTGCTGTTAGTCAGAACAATTTGTGAAACAGAATAAAAGATTCCACATATAAATTGGGGTCAAAACACAGCTGTGTTTTCATAAATAAGTGTAGTAAAATACATCTGTTCAAGTTTCCCTCGGATTGTGCTGTTACAGAATCACAGAATGGTTTGGGTTGGAAGGAACCTTAAAGATTACCTACTTCTGCCCTTTCCTAACATGGACAGGGACACCTTCCAATAGCCCAGGTTGCTCAAAGCCCCATCCAAGTTGGCCTTGAACAGTTCCAGGGGTGGGGCATCCACAGCTTCTCTGGGCAGCCTGCTCAGTGTCTCATCAAGGTTTGTATGGATCACAAAGAGAAAATAGGATAAAAAGCTCTGGAAAGTCTTTATTCCTTTTATCTACCCTGCATCTTGACTTCTCTGAGCACTGGAGATTTTCTGGCAAAACTGAGGGACCATGTTGTGAAAGCTTTTTCTCGGAGTGTCATCATTTTGGACTTCAAAATCTCTCTCAAAGTGAAAGAAGCCATCTCTCTGAATCATTTAAGACTGTGGGAGACAAAGTATCTTTGATATGTAGTGATGGGAATAACATTACATTATTTGCAAGGAGCAGTAGAAAAAAGCTTTATTAGGTATCTCCTCTCTCCCCATCATTAATTTGTAAAGTACAAGTACTTTTCCAGTTGATGGTGATTGTCACTTGCTAAAAAGTTAGCTATTTTTTCTGCAGTCAAAACACATCACTATTTTTCAAAGAGTTTTGTATGTTCCTGTTATAGATTCTTGAGATCACTCTACTGATTGCCAGCTACATTAACAACTTTCATCAGCTGAAAGGAGCTGCTCATCACCTCTCTGCTCCAGCATTACTGGCACCTCAAAGTGGACAGAAACTCAAGGAAATGGGGAGTCAGCCACTTCTTGCAATCAACAGACCAACTAAATGTCCCACTTTGTTATGAAAGGATTATGTATCATGATAATCTTCATTAGAGGGTTTCTACACTGATAGAAAACCTTCTGATGTACAAGACAGAGAGCATAAGCAGGTCCATAAACAAAAGAAAGGTGGACAGGTTTATATTCATTTCAGAGGCATGTAACAGGAGTAGCCCTTTAATTAAAGCCCTGGCCTGAACTGGAATGATGATGAGCCACTTTAAGGATTATGCTTTACTGGTGGTCACTTGTGTACACAATTGTCTAGATTTTAATAGATTTTTCCAGATATATACTCAGGGACCAAACTCTCTTCAACTCTCTTCACCTGTTCATCTCTATTTTTCAAAATTATACCAGTTGTATAACCTTCATTTTGAAAAGGAATTTTGTTTAAAAGAACAGTCAAATACAAAACAATTTCCACTTCCAGAACTATTTTTATTTGCAATACAAGGACCACGGGACTAAAAAGAACGAATTGTGTGTAATTGTTTCTCCTCTAAAAAAACCCCAAGCATAAGCACATCGTGTAACAATTACAAAAAAGAGTATTCTCATGATACACTCTAGGCTTTGTTATACAGCTATTTTACTTGGCAAATCTTCAGCCTTGGTCTGGTCACTTTCTAAATAAACCCTCTCTGCTCCAGCCTTTTGAAAAAATCTAAATTGTAAGGGCACTGTTTTTTAGTATAGTTTTGTTAAACAAGATCCTGTAGCTAATTTCTTTAATCCAGAATAATAATATAATGCAGATGGCAAGAATGACTCACAATTCAAAACACAAGAATAACACAGAAAACCATTGCTCGAACTGTTGTGAGTAAACTTGGAGACATATAAAATCCATGTATAATATGTTTAATGTATATACATTGAGTCATAATATTATTTTGTAAAAGTCATGGTTTTTGTTTTTAATTTGTATTTATACATTTCATATTATAATACAAATATAATGTTCTTGCACACTGAAGACATAATGCTGCATCTGCACTATTGGACCTGGGAGCACTTTCCAGTTGCCTTTTTCAGGTGCAGGCCTCAGTGCTACATAGGGTCAAGTGTATAGAAATTACACCCAGGTTTTTTTTCTTCCTGTCTTGTCATTTTCATTTCCATGCAAATAAACTACTTCTACAGGCTCTGAAATGGATCAGCAGCATAATCCAATAGATAATTTAGGTTCAGCCATAAAGAAGGTATTCAACATAAATCACTGATTTATATAGATTTTACAGTTTCCACTTCTGCTCATGCTAATAATCATGGATCATTAATCCCTTATTGCCAGCCCTCATTTTTTGTTTGATTTTTTTAATTATTATTACTTAAAACTGGAGTAATTTCACAATTGAAAATCTCTGGTTTATGATATTTAAACATTTCAGATATACACATACTCATAGTGAGAGAAAAGGAATTTCCAGCTGTTTGCCCTCTGTGAAAGGTAGGGAGTATCCTCCCAAAGAATTAAAATAGACTGGAAGGGAGATACAGGCCATGAAGAGAACATGGTCTTAAGTGGAAAGGCAAACAGGCAAGCTGACTTGATAAATACATTTCTTCAGAAAGCTTTTGAAGTTCTTGCCACAGCTACTTCAGTCCACAGGGCTCAGACACCACTCCCTGAATGGTACCGTGGGCCAACGCTTTGTCTTGAAAATTACAGCGAAATAACACACCTACTTATCTAGATGCTTTCACATTTGCAAGGTGGAAAGAACTTCCTGGTAACTTCCATCCCTTGGTGGTAGTTGTAGCACTAGACCCTTCTCTTTGACTGAGGAAGGGCCAGCAGCAGGAGGTTTACCTCCTCATAGGCAGCCAGTCTCCTGCCATCCTCAAGGGAAGCATATTGGGAGCTACAGGAGACCTTGGCACCAACAGCATCATCTTTTTGTGTTGCACCCTATGTGAAGTGATAGCATGGTGAAATTCATTTAGGAATTAACACCCCTTTGCAATCAGCAGAATAGTTACATTCCAGATTTGAGGTTGGCAGGGTGTTTACAAATTCAAACAGATGCTACTAAAGTGTCTCAAGTATGATGACTAGAAACTTCAGTTTACAAACACAAAAGCCTTCATGTCATCGTGAAATTATGATAACCTAGAACACTCCAACTAGTAATTCTTTCCTAGTTGTCCAGTTTCAAATTATTGTGGTTCTGTTATTAGAAGGCAAAAAAAGTGGAGCATTTTGGTAGTGAGTTTGTCATATAGTGTTTAAAATCTTTGTTAAACTTGGAGACAACATGATATACAATACAAACAGCTGATCTGCAGAATCGAGTTTTTTAAACAGCTTTCATTATCAGAGCCTTACAAACAGTTGTTTTATAAAGCAGCATACAATCTATGAAGCAGAGTATGACCTTCCTGCCTCCCTCTGGATAGGTAACTCTAGACACTGCTTTTTAGTGTTCAGGTCTCGCTGCTGCAGAAACAATTCATGCATTAGTTTCCCTTTTTATGGCAGTGCTTTCCAGACTTACTACTACTAACTGCTCATTTTAGGTCACCATTAATCCCATACAGCCACATTAGCAGAAATGCTGTGTTAATTTTTATGAAATAAATGCACTCAGAATCACAGTTACCGTCACAACACCACCTTAAACAATGGAGCTTCTTCCATGATTTTGATTAGCAAGAGTGAGGTTTCTGTAGTGATAGTAACCTCAAGCAGACACTTCCCTTCACAGAATCAGCAGGTGGAGTCTCTTACACATGCAGGTACATTTCCAAACACAGCTATGCATATCTCAGAGGACTTGCTCCATATTAATCGAGCTCCAGAGCTACCACACAACACAAGACAGCTAAATTGAAAATTCCAGAGCCCAGGCAGATAATCTGCCTTCCCCACCCAGCCCAAGCCTTATGACTAATCCACATCTCAGTCTTAACCTTGAGCCTCTACCAGAACAATTCATACTGTGCTACCTAACCCATGACTAAAGCCCAGGTAGGAACTAGACCTTTCTCACCTCCTAATCTTCAGCAGTGCTGATACTATGGGAGCTGCCAAATGAGCAGGGACTTCTGGGACTGATGCTGAAGAACTTCCCATTCTCAAGGCTTGCAGAACCTAGGTTTTAAAAATATTGTCATGGTGAGATTAATATGTTACCACATGCAAGGAGACTTCACCTTCTGTCATGAATTTAAGAACACCTTTTGTGCTTGCTTTGAACTAGCAGTCAGAAGTTAATATTTAGAATTCAGTGTAAATTAATGTATTACTTGAACTTCACTTTGCCTTCTCAATTTTGAGCAGCAGTGTAAGAGAACTGCTCATTTCTAAAATGCCTGTAGTACAGCAGGCAAATGATAAAACTTTGAGTTTTTAATACAATCCACAACATTATTGTTCTTTGTTATTTTGGATTTAAGGGGTTTTTTTTCAAACAGAAGCCTATATTTCCCTATAACAGAAGGCTGGTGTTGCTGTTGGAATCCCTTGTCAGACTACCACAGTTTTTATAGGTTTTAATTTTTCCTGAAGGAAAGAAGTCATTCTTGCATAAAGGAATTCAGCCCTTAAAGCTTTAGGTAGAGCTTTAATAGTCCATACAGTGTAGTGCAATCCATTAGTTTGAGTTAACTTTAACTAAGGTGATTAGTAACTCAGTAATAATGAATTAGGAAGAAGAAGTTTTTTGGGTTTTGTTCCCTTTTTTTTACAGTTTCTAATTTATTTGGGCTTCAGTACACTTAATAACCGTACACCCTTGCTTTGTGCTTCCCAGCTCAAATCTGTACTGCAGCATCTTCCAGATTTGCCATCTCTTATCAGTGAGTAAATCACTGCAAAAATACTTTGCTTTTTAATCTTATACTCTTGCTATTGCAGTAATACCTGCCTAGGTTATAGTGCCAGGAGTGATTCCTACCATAGTTTTGCTATCTTTGGCAGAGCAAGACCAGCTTTGTCCAGGGTTTTTGCTACATCTAGCTGCTGATTATAGATCAGCATTGGCTTCATATATATACCAAGATACCAGAAGTGTTCTGTTGAACTGAAATTGATGAAAGAAATGCACTTAGAAAGGCATCAGCATGACCTGCGCTGTACAACATTGACCAATGAAGTTTCTGGATTTTAATTAGCAAGACAGTGATTTCCATAGGAGGCTAGCAAATTCTTTAGAAGATGCATGTAAAAACCTGGAAGTAAATAAAACCAGACAAAAGCAGCCATACAAATGCTTCTGGAACTGAAACTGAGTGATTATGCAAGCTAAATTTAGAAAAAAAAAAATCTTATGTACAGAATGGGCTTTACTTAGGTCAGTAGAAGTATCAGCCTTCTTTGGGTAGGGAAGAAGGAACAGTTAAAATTAAATCTGTGTTAATCAGTATGAATGAGTCCACTTTCCTTGCATTGATCAAACAGATCAAATTATTTCATTTACGCTTTTCTGTCTCCACTCTCTCAAGACACAAAGCAGCTACTCAGCTACAGAAGGTAGCTGTAATTGTTGTCCTGGATTTTGGGGTCACTTCCCTGATGTAGGACATCCTATACCTCTTTCATATTCAGAGTCATCCTGCTGTTTTACTGCACCCTTTAAATGCTGCTTTCTGACCCAAGCCTAACATGATTTTTGGACTTGATTTTTGATAGATCTTGCTTGAATTAATCTAGCCCCTGTTTGTTACAGCATCTTACTTTGTATGCCTCAGTAACTACAAAATCACAGAATCCCAGAATGGCTAGGGCTGGAAGGGACCACAGTGGGTCATCTGGTCCAACCTTCCTGCTCAAGCAGGGTCATCCTGGAGCATATGGCACAGGATTGCATCCAGACAGTTGTTGAATATCTCCAGTGAGGGAGACTCCACAATCTCTGTGGGCAATCTGTTCCAGTGCACGGTGAGTTGCACAGTAAAGAAGTTCTTCCTCATACTCCGATGGATCTTCCCTATACTCCTATGCATCTGTTTCTGCCCATTGCCTCATGTCCTACTGTTCAGCAGCACCGAGAAGGGCTTGGTTCCATCCTTTGGCACTCCCACTTCATATACTTACAGACATTGATGGGGTCCCATCTCAATCATCTCTTCTGGAGGCTGAACAGGCCCAGCTCCCTCAGCCTTTCCTCCGAAGTGAGATGCTCCAGTCTCCCAATCACCCTCGCTGCCCTCCGCTGGACAATAAAATAATTACACAATAATTATTCTAACATAAATACACCTTCTTATACAGCAGTTCTGTATAAGGGAACTACTCAGGTCTCGTTTCGTTCCCTCCACTGCTAACAAATCTCACTTAGGGACCATGAATAGTTCATCAAGAGCCAGTGCTTAAGGTTGAAGTCAGATAAGACTCATTTATGACTTGTTTACTCATCCCTGGTTTCCTCCATAGCTGGAGTATTTTGCCCCTTCACAAGAAATGCTACAGTCGAAGCTTCCTGAGGCCCCGGCGCTCACCCTGGGTCCGGCGGAGAGGCGAGGGAACCCTGCAAGCAGAAGCAGCCGGGGCGAGCACAGCGCCGGGGCCGGGCCGGAGGCGGGGCGGGAGCTGCCCCGTCCCCGCGGAACTACAGCTCCCGGCGCTCCCGGCGCGGTTCCCATGGACACGGGGAGCCGGGCCCGCTGCCCGCCGAGCGATGCCCAAGCCCAGGTACTGGGGAGCCCTGCCCGGGCTCGGTGTCGGGGGGTCGCTCCCGCTGCCGTGGGGAGAAGGAGCAGGAGGCCGGGGAGCACAGCCTGGAACAGAGAGAGAGGGAGGGAGGGAGAGAGGGAAGGAGGGAGGCGGGCTTAAAACGGGCCGTTCCGGCCTCTGCCCCGAAAGCGAGCGGGGCTCGGGGCAGGAGGCGGCGCGCCCGGCCCTTGGCCGGTTGCCGCTGTAAGGGACCCCACATAGAAGGGATCCGCAGGTGACCACGGGTGAGCCTGAGAACGGGGAGCCTTCGTGGCCCCGAGCAGCAGCTTCCCGGGACACCGAGCGCGGGTCCGGAGCCCTCCCGAGCCCGCCGAGCCGTGCCCGGCTCCTCCGGGGCCGGCGTCGGGGAGCTGCCGCCTCCAGAGGCTGCCAGCCTCCTGCAGGTCCTGCGGAAAGCCTGAGTTGATAGAAAACCTTTTAAAGGTGTCAGATACCGGAATGGGCTGCCCAGGAAGGCGGCGGAGTGACCGTCCCTGGAGGTGTTTAAAGAAAGTCTGGACGCGGCACTTGGTGCCATGGTCTAGCTGACAGGGTGGTGTTCGAACACAGGTTGGACTCAATCTGAGAGTTCTATTTCAAGCTAATTGATTCTGTGATTAAAAGTACTCAAAGCCTCCCGCCGCAGAGCTGGTGTTTGCTCTGTGTGTGCCACAAATGGCAGCTGGGGTTACCTGAGGAATGTTACTTAACCCTGTTTGGTTAAAAGTGCTGCGACAAGCAGAGGGCATGTGATGTGAAATAATCACAATAATAATATACACCACAATAACCTTCATTTAGATATTTTCAGGAATTATGGTCCATGGTTTTTCTCTAATTATTCTCCTCTTATTTTTTTTCCAACTAGTGATACTTTGTGGGATCTTGCTATAGCTGAAGTGGAGAAGAGAGAAACCCTTGATGATGATGTCAAGCAGGGGGAAGTTTGGGAAAAATCAATATTATTTATGGGAAACAAAAATGGGGTAATGCTAAATACTGTACAATCATACACCTTTCAAACATAGTTTGTGTCAGGGAAAATATCTGGTATTTTCAGATGTTAAGGTTGACTTAACTTTAAAGACAGAATATGTCATGGTCTCATTCTGCAAAGAGTGGGCATTCCACACAGTGTGAATTCAAGTTTATGGTTAGGATTATCAGTGATATGCTGATTCTTTGAGGTTTGGCTTCATTATTTTTTTAAAGTAACTGCCAAAAATAACCCTCTTTAATTGTTTTCCCTTGTAAAGGTTTAACTGGTAACAATCCAATTTAAGTGCATTGATACCAGATTTGTTGTAGATCAAGGCCTTGATATGCCACAATGAATTGGGTCTGTATTATGTATTTGAACGTGCTGTATCACTGATTGCAAACTCAGGATTCCATATACCTGAGGTTGTTTTAACTCATTGCCCCGTAAGTGTCCAATAAGTTGGTCACTGGTAATTTCATATTTTTCTTCTGTTAGCATTTGTTTGTAAAGTTAGCCAAGAAATATCTGCCTTTTTGATGAACTGAGTCATATTTTTTAAGAAGGCCTGGTATATGTGCAATCTCTTAGTCAGCAATTTTTAAAATACCTTTTTCAGAGAAAATACAATGATTTTTCATATATACCTGAAATTCACTGATTTTTGAGATGGGAAGTGACACAGGAGTTAACTGTAGAAGTGCTAGCCCCTTCAGTGTGGTGTGCTAGTCAGTGTCTGAATTTTAACAAAGTAAAGACGTATTTTTCTGTTCTTTATTTGTATTTTAAGCAGTCTTTTTGTTTCCATCTCATCAGTAATCATTAATTCCAGTGGAAATCACACATTACATAAATGTGTTATTTATAATTAAAAACTGTTAAACAGTTTAAAAGAGTTGGTCAAACTGATCACTAGTGTCTAATTTTAAGTACACTGTTCCTATTTCTGTATTTGTCATCTCTATTAGTTTATAATTATAATAATGGTAGTATAATTTGATTCTGACTGAAAGTTGGAGTTAAGTTTCCACTATAAGACTACAGACAATTACATGCATTTGCAATTTTCTGGTACTTTATTACTGGAATGTTAAATAACTTGATTTAGTGATACAACTTTTATGCTTTACTGATAGTACAGTAGCGTTCTTCTTTGCTTTTAATTTCCAGGGAAAGACCACTATTATATTGAGGTGTCTTGAGAGGTATGTGTCAAATATTCAAAAGCAGTTTTCACCTGTAGATTAGAATTTTACTTAGCAGTTATATTGTGTGATAATTCATAATGTATGCATAATTCATAATGTAGCTGGTTGGTCACTTATGAATGAGTTTATTTCCCTTCTTTACTACCTGTCATCTGACCCTTTCAGTCCTTCTCCTCCAGTATTAGAGAGCTGAAATGGCCCATCTCTTCAGATTGGTGCTGCTGCTTCTCCTGTCTTCAGTACCTGAGAGCTTCTGTCCTGAAGTGTCCTCGCTGTACTGCTGTCTCTAAGCCAAATCCTAAACTAACTGAGAAATGTAATTTGGTAACTGTAGAATTAACTTCCTTTATTTAGAGGATCTTGACAAAATGAAGTTATTTTTCCTTGCATAGGGAAGAGACTCCAAAGCCAACATTAGCCTTGGAATATACCTTTGGAAGAAGGGCAAGGAGACATAATGCAGTGAGTATTCAGAAAGTATAATTTACCATATATACATACATATCTATATACATATGCATAAAATAGTATGTTTTATTTTTATATAAAGGTATCTTAGAGGTTTTAGCTTATTGTCTGTGAAACAAAAAGGAATTTAATATAATTTTATTTAGCTAGTTTAATTCTGAATTTTAATCAGTAATATGTTTTTTCCCCCTCACTAAAATACAGTAGATCAGAGACCAAATTATAACACAAAGCAATCAAATTCATCTATAAAAACTTGTGTTTGAGTGCTTTTATTTTCCCATTGCAACATAGTATGTATGCCTTTAGCTTTGTCTTTAACGTGCAAAATGAGCACAAACCAATGATGTGAGAGAAACAGTCATCTTAGAGGACGTTAAATAATAATTAAGTTTTTGGGTTATGTCTCCACATCACTAAACTTTGCACTGCAGATTATATTAATGGAAATAGTGAACCCATTCCCACCACAGCACAACACTGCTGAGCAGCAATAACTGTTGCTGCAGGGAATTGCTGTTTCAGTTGCTGAAGTGGGGAGTGGAAAACCTGACTCTGAAAGATAAAAATCACTTAAAGCTTTTCCCAGAAAGTGAATCCAAAGGTACAGGTTCATTACTTTTCCAGTTGCAAACTTCTCAAAAAACATTAGTCTTGAGCTGCAATAAACAAAAAGAAAGTAAAGAGAACCTGATTTATTTTTTTAAAACATTTATCAATACTCATGCTGCTTCCTTATTTTTTTACTTTACAATAGCCATTTATCAAGATAGTCATAGGCATGCCAGGAGTTTTTCCTGAGTGTTATATGGGATTACTTGAACGTGGGGAATTTTGTATTTGGTTTTGGTTTTAGAAAATTCTAATGAAGTGTGTTCTTGTTCTGAGTCACTTGCATGAAAAGCCTGTTTACCAGATAAAGATTTTTCCTTGGTATTGCATGGAAGCACACATTTCTAACATAAAGAGACTCTTTTACAGCCTAAAGATATAGCTCATTTTTGGGAACTAGGTGGTGGAACCTCATTACTGGAACTCATTCGAATACCAATCACTAGCCACAACATAAGGTGAGTGTAAATATTACAATTCCAGAGTTAATTTCAGCTTTCCTTCAAACATAAGTAAATCTCTAGACCTTTTATTGTGAAAATCTCTTTCAAAATGTAAGAGAGAACATTTGTGATTTTTTCTAAAAATCACTGTAGTACCACTGATACTTTGATCTTCCTTTTCGTACTTTTCTGCTAATAAACCAAGTTCGCAGTAATCTCAACAAAAAAAAAAAAAAGTGGTAACATGGAAGAAGTAGGTTGGCCTTAAGCACATAGAACAAAACACACAGAAAAAGAGAAGACATAATATCTTTATGCTCGGTAAAAGAGCAGAAAAAGCAACTTGGGGATATGTGAAAAATACAATCTTGCTTCCTACTTCTGCATGCAAACATAGATGCTCTTTCTGTGAGGGACAGTATTTTAGGGTGAAAAACAAGGCAAAAAATTGTGACCAAAAAAGTCTCTGGATGTTTTGGAAATGACCATCTAATGAGAAGATCAAGTAATAGAGAGATGATGTTTCCAAGAGGGACTAGAGCTATTGAACTTATTTGAAAACTAAAGGAAACAGGAATTTAGATCAGATTAAGAGAATGGAGTGAGAAAAATCCATTAAAGTAATAGTATAGCAAAGGAAGAAGAAATGCATGAAAAGTTGCGTGAAGAAATGAGAGGGTTAGGGAGTGGGTTTTATAGGGGTTTTGATTAGGGAAGATGGAGTTTAAAGGAAGGGGAGAAAAGGATCAAAAGATAAGTTTTGTATTATGATGCATTGCTTTATTTCCTTGGTAGTGAGCTTTAACTTCTGTGGGGAAAAGAAAAGGAGGGATACCGTTTTTATCAAGTACATTTGCTACTGTTTTGACTACTGAAATAATGCCATTATTTGCTGACAGAATAAAAATAAAACATGGCATGTGAAGCTCTTTGTTTCTAGAGAGCTTGGGAGAGAAAAAATTAACGATAATTTTTCAGCCCTTGTAAGTTAAATTAACTGATCTTCACCTCCATCAGTCTTTTCTTCCCTTTTTACTGACGTGAATAATCTCAAGATTCTTTGGTGGGATAGCAACATTCTGTAAGAACAATGAACCTCTGTTCATAAGGCAATACTTTAACATGTTAGTAAAAAAATTCTACCATTTCAACTTAAGTATAACTGCTTTTCACTGGCTTTCTCATCTCTCTGTAGTCAAGCAATTTGCTTATTGAAAAGTTCCATGAACTGGACCTAGTTTCATCACGAGATTTTTCACCAGATTTTTTTCCACCCACAGCATTTTAAAGTGAAATTGGACATTCACTTTGCTTTGTAGCCTTTCTAATACCACTCTGGTCTGGAATCCCCTTTTTCAAGTCAGGCCGGAATGTGACAGAATGATTGCATCCATTCAAGTGACTGCATTTGTGATGTTCTTTACAGTTGCACTTTAATGCAGTTAGTGTTTTGGGGACCAGGGTTTTGGAAGAAAAGGAGATCAGATATAAAACATTTCTCATTTCCCTTTCATATTACAAAAAAATAATGAAAGTAGAGAACTTTCCAATATATTAATAGTTAGGAAAGATCCTAACTATTTGCTAACATTGCTTCATCTGGGATTGTAGAGTTTATGAGATGGCAGGGATACATGACAGTATAAATGCCTGGTCATACAGGAAGAAGGAGCTAAATGGGCTGAGGATATTTGCATATTTTACTGCTTTGAAAGAATGTTTGATACATGCAATCCCCCTACGATGATGGAAAGTTGCCAAAATAGTAGTTCTGAAAAAGAGACAAGGGAGAGGTTTCTTCAGAGTGCAGAGTATCCTTTGAAGCCATCTTCCTTTGCTGTCACATTTAATTCTCTCTTGGCATTTGTTTGTTCACATTTGTAGTACAGTACAGTTTTATATGAAGATGTTGATTGCCTCGTGCACTGAATGTGTGACCAAATAATGCCTTTTTAATAGATCCTTTGCTGTAGTTCTTGTACTGGATCTGTCCAAGCCTAATGAACTCTGGACTACTATGGAGAACCTTCTGCAGGTCACCAGGAACCATGTGAACAAAATTTTAGCCAAACTAGAAAGTACAAATCCTGAAGTAGCTGCTGAACTTAAACAGAAGATGCGGAACAATCTGCAGAGGGATCACCCAGTAAGTTACTTCTAATATTTTCTCCAGATGTCACAGGCCTTTATACAGTTAAAGATAATGCTTTTGAAAATCATAAACAACTCTTTTAGATTTTTATGCATGACTGAAAATCCATTTGATGTAGATGAACCTGTTCACTGGAAAATTATAGCAATTTAATAAAAATTCAATAAGAGCAGAAACAAGGAAAGAAGGTTTCTTATATCTTTTTGTTAGATATCTAATGTGATTGTTATGGCATGTTACACCAATCAAAAGAAATAGTTTTAGAGTAGCAGTTTGCTTTTTTTTCCCCCTCATCTTTTTAAAATGAAGATGAAAACTAGAATGTACAAAAGTCATCTAGCAAGAGACTAGCTGAAGGTACAAATTTAAGCAAAGAATATAGTTATAACAGCCATCAACATGACTATATACTTTGCATTTATTTAAATGTCTATCACAAACTCAATGCCTTTTGATAATCTGACAACTAATTAAATTATAAAGTTTCAGAAATGTTAACATCAGTCCTTTAAACATAATTGCTAACTAAATCTCTGGAAAAGCTAAACTAGATTATGCGCAATAGAATTGAAAAGTCATGTGCATTAAACCTCTGCAAATGTTGTGTGTATATAATGCATAAATAAGTATTCAACAATTCAAAGACTTGGCATGTAAATCTAGTTACTGTACCTTCTGTAAAATGCTTTAATACAGCAAATGCATATAAAGCCCAGAAATTTAAAAGTAACTCAAAATTTATGGGAAAGCAACATATGCAACACTCAGATTTAGAGTATAGGGTTTGAGATCTGGATTATGATTTTGTTTTTTACTTTTAGAAAAGGTAATACACAAAAACAAAATACCTACAACCACATTTGGCAATAAATCATGACCACAGTGTCAAGTTTACATATAGAGGTATACATCTCAGAAAACTGCAAGCTTATTGAAATAAAGTAAAAATAATAATGCCATTGATTGTTAAGAAGAGAATTGTTATTCTTGCCCTGTAGGGAACACAATTATACCTTCTAAACTAGAATTTCTATTTATCTTTCACTATCAAAAACAATGCAAATAAAATTTTATGTTACTCCTTGGTTCTCTTTTTACTTTCATCATTGTTCAAGGAAAAATTGTGTCAGTTTTCTGGGAGAAAATACTGAGTTTTATAGTCACATTAAATGACAGTTTATGCAGGTTTTTATTTGCCTTTTTATAGCTAAACATATTTTTATGATAAATGGGAATCAATGAAATTCTTAGATTATATTTTTAAGGATTAGATATATTCCATTGGCTTGGCTGAAGAATTACTGGCTACAATGATAAAACATATCAGTTGCATACTTTGTTTAAACAGGCTGGATGTACCTAGAGTACTCCATAGTCAGAAATTAATTCCACAGTCAAAAGATGCTTGTTTTAATGTTTCTGACATTATCTCAATTTCTCCATTTAGTTAAGAAACTAAAACTATTCTTTTCAGTTCTGTATTCTATATACTCAGTTTTAAGTTACAATAATTTTGCTCAAAGCTCTTGCCTTCACAGTGTATGAGTGAAGCCATTATTTTTCCTCTCCAAGAAGAGGATTTTCAGTATGTTCAGCTTCTTTTCAACATCCTGACTGTCATTTAACCTGTATGCAAAATAACTGGTTTTAGAAGATAACAGGCCAACCTCTGCTACAACACATCTCTTTTCCACTCTGCTGCAACCAAAGCAGCATAAATAAATAATTGCATGAACACATGAGGGGATTATCTCACTTCATATGGACTACAGGAAAACATTAAATATTTTTTAAGAGTTTTGAAAACATGATGTAGGAAGGAAAAATGTGTGACACATACAAATCATTCCACTTATTTTTCTTGAGATTTTGTCTGTATTCCTTTATATATTATGCAAGGAATGTGTCAAAAAGCCATTTCTAGTAATCCAGTCTGGCTGGAATTCATGAAGTTTTTCCTCTCTTCCCTTCCCATCTAACGTTGGAGCTAGAGTATATAGTGTAAGAGCCCTTTTATGCCAGTAAGAGTTCTGACTGCTCACAAGGATCATTTCCTGACCATTTATGAAGAAAATGGGAAAATTGTAGAACATGGTATGGATATTGCATTAAAGTTTATTCATCAACTTTAGGGTTTTAAAACCTTGTCTTCTGTGAATTAATTTTAACCTATTTCAGTTGTTTTAACAGTTGTAATCTTCTTCAGTTTGTTTACATT
Source organism: Pseudopipra pipra (assembly GCF_036250125.1). NCBI lineage: Eukaryota > Metazoa > Chordata > Aves > Passeriformes > Pipridae > Pseudopipra > Pseudopipra pipra. The sequence continues at coordinate 26,301,708 of NC_087551.1, forward strand.
GCTTAACTGTCCTGTATATTTTTAATAGGATTATGAGTTAGTTGACCCTTTTCCAATACCCTTGGTGATAATTGGAAGCAAATATGATATTTTTCACGTAAGTAATACTTAAATACATTTTAAATAATTAAAATATTCCCAGTACATATTTTATACCCTAAAATTTCACTAAGATAATAGTAATCTTTTGAATAAAAGTATGGCCAATCAGTGTTCTACCACAAAAAAAAATATTTCCATCCAAGAGCATTAAGGAAGGCATACTGTCATTCCTTCACAAAACACCCCCAAACTGATGATTTTTGAGATGTACTTGGAAAATGTTGAGACACAAGTGGCTGCAGACCAAAGAGGGAAGCAAGAAAACAGCATGTTGATGACTTACTTTTGTAATGAGAGAAATCCAGCTCCATTTGTCCCTTCTCACAGCACCTCTAAGTATATGGCAGTGAAAGAGGGGTGTCTCTCAAGTCAGCTGATCAGATCTTTTGCTCATTGTGGCAGCACAAACAGTAAACTATCATTTTGGTCTGGAACTTCTTTTAAAGTACTTTTTAAGCTTTTAGAGACAAGGGAGAGGGGAGAGGAAAAAAAATGTCACAGTACTGCTGGATTCTCTCCCAGAATGTAAAAAATCCAAACAAATGCATACTCACGGCACTTGATCGTGAGAAGCTAGGACAGTATGTTGGATTTTCAGGAGTCATGCTGGCAGCCTGTGCTTCTCTGGATGACTGCATAGTGCATGAAACCTGGCTGACTCTTGGAGTTACTTAATTCTTTATTAATAAGGGACTTGCCTTGTCTCATACCAAAGCTTTATGCTGAGCCATGACCTCTTTAAAAGTCAGTGACTCTCATGTAATAAGCACAACTTAAAAACCTAGTTCCTTTGGAGTCTATGGACAGACTCCTGCAGGCTTCATTTGGACCATGTTTTCACCCACTTTATCCAGAGAAGGCCATCTGTATGATCTTATATTAAAGAAACATTGATGAAAAGATATTTTTATGCACCTTTCAAGTCTGGCAGGTATTAGACTTTAGAGAGCATATACCCAAAGATTTACTTAAATATTTTCACAAAAGGAAAAAATCCTTATTCTTACAGTAGGCAGGATTTCTACTTCTAAAAATTTAAAGCAAAATCAAAGTAACTGAAAATTGTATACACATTCCCAATTAAGAAACTTTTTCTGGACTAACATATCGCCTGAATTAGGCTCCCTCTGTAAAAAAGAAACAAAGGGAAATTGTGACATTTCTTTTCAGAGTAGGCTGTTACTGATTCTGTCTTAAGATATAATTATGCTGACAGCTGAAAGCCTCATATATTGTAGACTAAATGCTTTGCAGTTTATACAAAAAAAAAAAAAAAGAAAAGTTCTAACTGTAATATTTTGGGGTTTGTTTCTTACATATATGTTCCAATATCAACTTTTTCAGGAGTTTGACTCTGAAATGAGGAAAATAATAAGCAAGACACTTCGATTTGTTTCACATTATTATGGAGCATCATTAGTGGTGTGTATATTCACTTTCTATTTAAGCATAGAGAAGATGAACAGTATTTCTGTTATAAAACAATGTTTAAAAAAATACAAATGTAAAACTTCCAGAGCAAATGGGATTTAATTGGTTTTACAGTACCTTTCTTCGTAAGGCTACCTGTTAATGAGGTACAGCTATTGACAGGGGATGGATGGACATGCTTTGTGAATAAACAAGCTACACATATACAAGCTAATAGTTATCTGTTAGCCAACTTAGTTACTGTCTTGAGTTTACTGTGTATTTGGCAAATTTATTTTTGGTACACGAAAGGAGGATGGGCAAAAGTGATTGTTAAGGCAGAAACATGCATGCTGAGATTCACAGTCCAAAAACGCTGCCTCCTGGGCCCACTCTGCATCAGAAGATGGGTCTAATTGTATCAACTGTCATTTATGAAATAAATCATATTTAATAGTAGCTTAGTGATTAGCAAAACAACTTATGCTTGCTTTAAATTCTTATAATCACAGCACATCCTTTTGCATCCATGTAAACACATGAATTTGTCTGTTGTTAACTGAGAATATAACTGTCTTGATTATTTTTTTAAAGTATTTAAGCATTACTGTAATTAAATAAAAACTAGAATCCTAAAACTCTTTGGTTGCAAAATCCTGATTCTCATTGAAATGAATGGGAGAAAATTAATTTTCCACAGTAGGGATCTGACTTCTTTCCCAAAGACATGAATCTATTAGGATACAAGAGCCCTTAGACGGGAATAAGCATGTTGTTTGGGAATATATTCTGAGAACTGCTTTCTGATAAATCTGTGCCATTCTGCCACTTTGAAGCTGCTTTTATGATGTGAGAACAATTATATAGTTATTCATTACCTTTCTAAATGTTTATGGTATTCTGGATAGTTTTTAATCTAATTTAAAATCTTAATAACTCATTAGTCTTGGACAAAAGATTTTGAATCAGGAATTTAAAATTCAGTCTTTAATCTTTATACTATTGTTCATTTAATCTTTCTTGATCAATATATTCAGTAACAAATACACTCATATTTTGGAAAGGGAGGGTGAGATTCTAGTAAATTCAGTGAACATATACCAAATTTATTGAGGTCAGGAATTAGCAAGGCTCCATCCTCTCCGTAGATGGCATAATTTAATATTTCTATGATGGAAGGTTATAATGTGTATTTTGTTTTCTGATTCATTTAGTTTACCAGTAAATCTGAGGCTCTGCTGCTGAAAGCCCGTGTTCTTATTAATCACTTGGCATTTGGCTATGATAAAAGGTAACATTATTGTTCAACTATTCAATGTCTTGCCTAGAGTCTAAAATTACTTAATAAAAATATTTTAATCATCAAAACTTTTTTTTTCTTAAATATGATCTCTGAAAGGTTCTTGCCCATGGACTTGGAGTCCTGTTACTCAACTGCCTGTGTTTGCACAGGACAGTGATTACTCCTTTGTTTGCGATCCCCAGAGCGATGAATTGGTTACCACTGGAATTGAGTACTTTTTTATTTACACGTATTTGTATGCAAAGCCCAGTAAGACTCTAGTCTTGGCTAGAATAATGTAATTTTTCATTGATTGCTAAATGCTTACTTGATACACTTCCTTTTTTTCTGTTTAGCAAATCTGTATCCGTGGATCCCAGCAAACCTCTGTTTATACCAGCAGGCCTGGATTCGCTGAGCCAAATAGGTTAGGATATTCCCTGTTCATTGTCTTTGTTGCTTAATTGTTTTGAAAATGAGAAAAACATTTTAAGCAGATAAATTAATCATAGCACATCATTATCAGTTATTGAAGGAAATGGCTTATAAATTTTAAAATCATGATTCAGTATATTATTGAGAATTATTTGTACAGGTTTTTTAGGTAGCTTAATAAAGTATCAGGACTAGGTCGAATACTAAAGTACCACTAAGCTTAGATCTAAAAGAAAATACAATATACAATGCCTCTCAGCCCATTTCATGGTAGGAGATCAATGTGTTTTTTTTCAAATTTGTTGCATCTTGTCACTGTAGAAGATAAAATACTAAATTAGATGGATCATTATGCAAAATTGTTTTATATTTTATGCTGTTATGACAACATACTTGTCTTACGTTGTGCTGGAATCCTTAGGACCACCACCTGCCTCGGATAGTGATATTGGAAAGATGCGTGCAAACACACCTTTGGAACTGTGGAAAAAAGTATTTGAGAAAACATTTCCTCCCAAGGTAGGTATTTATTACATGCCAGATGCACATCTGCTTTTTTTACAGAATAGTAGTAATATCCCTACTGATTTTTTTGTCTTTTGAGTCCAATGACTGGAATTTCAGTCTCACTCAGCAGTTCCCTTTAATTAATACATTTTTAAAACATACAGATTTGTATGCAGTGATCCTTTGATTAAGAGCTTCTACATCTTCAATCAGCTCCCTACATTTAGTAGTTAGGAAAGATGCCATTCTCCGTATAAGATGCCCAAATAAGATAAAGACTAAACTTTACTTTTCAGAAACTATACAGAACAGTTATTGTTCACGTGGTTTTTCCTCATAGCCTTTAAAAACACAGTAAACAAACATCTTTTCTCCCCCAGTAATATCTGAACTCCTCCTGAAACAGCTGGAGAAATGAATACACTTCTCACCTTGCAAGTTCCATCAGTGTTCATTGGGTGTGTCAGTCTAATTAAAGATTTAAAGATTTGCCAAATAGATTCCCAGTCTTCTGTTTCGGTTCCAAAGTATGCTTGAAACATTAAAGCTGTTTTTATGCATTGGAAATTTCTTTGTCCATTGCCTCATCTAAGAAGTATAATTCTGCTTTATTTTATTCCATCATTGCTATGATTGCCTTCTTGCTATTTTCCATTTGTTATAAATAAGGAGAAATGTGCAGGACAACATTAAAAAAAAAAAAACCCTCTTTATTTGATAGATTAGATAGTGTTTCTTTCTATTAGTGTATTTGCTTCTTTGGTATTATAGTTGCCTCAAGGTTAGTAAATGAAAATTCAGATATTTGGCAAAAAGACAGTAATCAATTTCTCAGCTATTGACATAAGGCTTCTGATAACCAGAACAAAGTTCTATTCATGAATATTAAGTACTTTAGCAAGAGCAACCTCAACTATGCCCAAATGTCATGGGCCAGAAAAGATATTTTCATTTTGAGGTTCAAGAGTAATAAACAACTACCAAATAAGTATATTTTCTTTCCTTTAAGATCTAGCTGCACTATTATTTTCTCATCATTTTACTAATAGAAGAGCTCTTTTAACTAATCTGTGTCCTATAGCACAAAATTCGTCCATAAATGCAAGCTTTTAATATATTCATATTAAAAGCAAGTACTTCCATTAGATCTACAGTGTGGCATTTTCTTATTAAAAGAACAGAAGATAAATTCTATCATTTGGGTTGTTGTCTTTTCTTCTTTTAGAGTTCCTGTGATTTACAAGATACCAAGGACCCTGCACAGGATATACAGTACGCTGAGTATGAAGTTGATGTCATGAGAGCTCAGAAAAACCAGGTGTGTGGTAATTCTCCAACTGCTGTTCACAGTCAGGTATTCCAGAACCACCAGCATTGCTGAACTAATTGTAGAATATATTTGTACTCCCCTTTTTGCCTTTAAATAACTTCAGCTTTAGATTTCACCTTAGGTTGTGTGTTTGGGTTTTTTTCCATTGGTAGATATTAAGCTGGTAGAGCATTGTCAGATCTCAAAGTTTTGGCTTTGAGTTTCTTTAGAAATTAATAATTCAAATTTTCCCTCTGTTTTCCAGAATTACTTCACTAAAACAATATTGAAGCAAAACTTTGAAGTTTTCTTGGCAGTTATTTCTTCATTTTTTCACCCTGTACTCTCATTTGGGTGTTAACTAACAGAAAGTCTAGGAAGCAATATCAAGGTCTGGGGTAGGGACTGTTTACTTTTTTTTTGTTTCTGTTAACCACATGGTTTAATCTCTGAATTCTAGAAGATCTTTAGTGGGGACAGGGTCTTTTATTTTTTCTTATTAATTTTGAAGTATTTCTGCATTTCTCTAGATTAGTAGTGAATTACTTTTATAGAAAAATTCTGTGGCAAACTACATGAAGGTTAAAACATTGCCTTATAGGCATCAGTATATAACAACACCTGAGTAGCAGTACTGTGTGAAATAGTCTTCATTGATATCACAGGTACAGGTCTGTTAAAATCAATCTAAGATTTATCCAAAGAATAAAGCAATTTCAAGAATCTTCTGCAGCCTTTGAACTTGCACATTACCTGTAATATCCTGTTAATGTAGGCATCAGTTCTGAATTTCCATTACATCAAGTGCAGTCTAAAAAATCATTAAAATCTGTAAAGCATGCTTCCTTTGGAATTTATAATACAATCTCATACTTAGTATATGTCTACATATCTGAAAATAGCTCTATGGTGTAGTAGGTTTGTTATTTTTAGATAATAATGTCTTGCAAAAGAAGATACTGGTATGCATTGATTAAATCATACAGGAAATTATTAATTTTCTGGTTTTAAACAAAAGAGACTGGCTTTTAGAATCTTAATCTGTTCAAGGGCATTGCAAACCAGTGTAGCTTCTTTTAGTTGGACTAAGACAAGTACTTTGAGCATTAAAGAGAAAATTACTTTTATTATCTGCAGCTATTTCCTATGTTTCTCTATCATGAAGTTCAATTTTTACAAGATTATTTGCACATTATTAAAATGTTTTATACTCCAAGAATTTGAAATGCACCAAGATAGAAATATAATCTAAAAGAAAAGAACTCTCTAGTTGCAGTGTTTTTTGAAGTGTCTGTTTCCCAGTTAAATGAAAAGTGGCACAAAAATCCTGTATTTAAAGCAACATTTTAAATGCATCATAAGTCTGACATTTTTTATATAGTCCCATGGTATTTGTTGTAGGAGGAACAGTATATTAAGATGTTTAATATGCAACATGTTACTAATGAAATCATGGGACATAACGCAAAATTAAAGTTTCACGTGATAACAGTGAATGTTTTCATGTTATCATTTCTCTCGGTTACATTTGGTTAATTAATGTTACTTTGGACTCTAGATGATAACCAGTTTGCTTGTTTATCTCAAAGATAAGCTTTAAAAGAAAAATAAACACAAAACCAGCAACAGAAACAAAATGCAGCCCTGTCACTGTGTCTGATAGTAGAACCAGCACACCTGACTGATTCGGTCAGGATTGCTCAATAATACTGTAACAGATTTATAGATAACTGTGGCAATACAAAACTTAAATAAGTAATTTCCAACTTTGTTACCTTGGTTGAAGGGTTCACCTGAATTCCAGCAGAGTAAAAGGTTGAATTCTCGAGGATAAAATTAGAAAAAAGTTTTTTTTCAGAAAAGTACAGAATTGAGAAAGTATCCAGCTGACTCCCAGGTACTCGTTGTCAGCAAGTATTTATCTGAGATGCTTTTTGGCCATATAAGTTTAAAGTCCAGCTTATCAGAATTCAGCCACAGCAGTGTTTTCTTTTAGACCAGATTATTTTGCCTCCTTAATATTTTCAGATTTGACTGTGAGACACGCCACTCTCTTTCTAAATGTTTTTGCTCTGGAAAGCTCTGTGAGGCCTTTCTTCAAGATAGAGCACATCCCTCTTTCTCAACTATGCCTTTTCAGAATTCTTTTCCTAGTTCTTGCCCCACAGACATACATAGTACAGGTTTGTATCAAATAGTGCTGTTGCAATTGTTTACTGCCTTTTTATTCTCTACAGTTAAACCCTGAGAGAATACAGCACCAGGGACCCTTTTGGAATTTACATTTCTAATGTAATTCTTAACTAGGAGATTCTCTCCAGGATTTACTGAAATTTTGTGCTCTTTGCACAGGGCTTTCAAGATTCGAGAAAAACATTCATTTTGCATAGTTACTAGGCCTTTAATGTCTAGCTTTTGCTTAACTCTTCAGCCATAAAGAACATGGCAAATTTGTCATCCATTTCTCTCCATTCCCTCTTAGCTTTTTGGCTTTGGATGCCTTAAGGTCACATTAGTTTCATTTTTGATACACACATAACTTGAACAAGAGTGAGATCTTTTAAAATAATATTGTTGATCAGAGCTACACATACACCACCTACATATGTTAGCATCTATGGGGGCATGAGAGTCTTGTTCCTTAGTTCCTTCTAAATGTTTGTAGCAGTGAGATGGCACATGGGGATGTCTGCTCTGTTTCCTTTGGCAATGCTCTGTATCACAGATGTAAGTTTTCTAAGACGTCTTTTCGGAGGTTTTTCTTTGTTTCCTGTTCTGTCTTCACTGCTAAGATTCAAAATGGGTACTTGGACCTTTTTGATCTGGACATTTGACTGCAGCTTCATTTATTGATGCAACTGATAAAGCCAACCTTGAGCTCGAAGAATTACAGAGCCTGCACAGGTACTCAGGTCATGCAGTCCCAAAGGTCACACTGACTGGTCCTTGTTACACAGAGCTATTACTTAGGGATTGGTGCCAGTTTTAGCTGAAGCCTCATGCCATTGAAGTACACTCCAAAACAAGTAGATGCCTGATGCCATTTGGTGTCAGCTAACAAGAAGTAATGGCAGCAGATCTTAAAGAACAGGGCTCCAACTCTTAAGACTTTAACAGGGCATGAATTCAAGAAGGTTCTACCCCATCTCACAAGGAAGAATAGTCTTATTTCCCCTAAATTTGGAGGGACCTCATTAACCATGTCACTCAGATAAGTGTCACCTCTGTGTCAGATCTGCAGCAATCTGTCTGAGATGGGGATTGGACTGGCCAATAAAATGAGAGCCAGGTTTTTTCAACATACTTTGACATCATGAAATATTGCTGAACTTCAGGAGACAATTTCAGTCTTATTCAATGAAACAGAAAATTGCATACTGTGACATGGAACCTCCTTGGTCAGACCAGTGTTACCAGGCAGAGAAGTGTGACAGGCACCTACTTGGGTAACAAAGCAGTACCACCTTTCTTTTTCTCCAGAGGAGGAGATGTCCTAGTCTTCATAATGGGGAGAAAAAGTAATTTAGGATGTTTACTCAACTGCAAAGAACAAGATTTCTTCTTTTCACATGAAAGCATGTCCAAACGGGTAAAAAAGATTTAATTTTTAAACCAACTTAAAGAGCACCAGGTGCTGAAGATTTTTAATCAGTATTTCAGTAGTTGGTTATTTGCACCATGTTCCAGATTGAGGGCACTTCTAGTAAGAAGCTGCATGAAAAGTAAAGTCATATCAGTCACTCAGAACTGAAGAAATGCAACAATTAAGGCTTTTCCTACAATCTTAATTTTTCCTTCTTGTTTGTAGACATTATGGTATTGTCTTTAATTACATGATCATATACTATTTTGCTGATGTCTCAACTCAATTGTTCAGTATTTCTTTTCATCATCCTTATTCTTTATGTACCTTATTTCTCAACCTGCCATTCAGACACTTCAATGAACACAAAAGTATTAATTTTTTTTTCCTCTGAGAATGTGTGGTAATGTTATCTTATCTGAGTGCCTCACAAACATCATTTAAGTCTTTCTTCCCAATCCCTTTATGAGATTAGGTGTGATCTTCCCCATTTGACAGATGAAGAATTTACAGAAACACAGAAGTACAGAAGCATTAAGGCTTAAAAAAAATTTAAATCCACTTTATCCCAGTGTTGAGATATCTGTGATAAGTTGCTAGCACTAATAATGTTTAAACATTCAGAGCACTCTGAAAGCACGTTTAAATTGCAATTGTTATTTCTTCGTAAATCTGATCCCTGCCCCCTACACTTGCTACCCACAAAACAAACATGGCATAATGCTAGCATGAAGATTTTGGAGTACTTTAAGACATATTCTTTTGCAGGACCTTCTTTCACTTTGGGGAGAAGACCTCTTAGCTGATTGCATCATTGCAATATATTCTACAATTCTGCTTATGTTTGTAGTATAGAACTTTAAGAGCAGGAAGGTGCCCTTTTCCAAGAGGGTCTCTGGAGTGATCTTGAAACAGTATTTGAAAGATTTTTCCATTACATTTCTGACTTACAAGGATGTATTTTACTTTCTGTTTTGCACATAAACAAAGAAAGTGTACTTTCCTGACAGCATTTTTCCTCCTGAATCAATGAGATTCATTAAAGATTTTTTTTTTTGGTAAATGTCCTCCTATTTTATTAATTTTTCTTTTTCTTTCATTGCTCATTGTTTAAATGTTGGCCTCATCTAGATATACATCCAAACCAAATTTTTATAATTTTGTTCTGTACTTGTGTATGTAGTGGAAAAGCTGTACAGTCCTAATAGATGCTGTGGTTTGACAATTTGCATTTTTGTATTGTTTTGAATTGACTTTACACTGAATTGCTTTCTAGGCTAGCTAAAATTACAGCAAAATAAATTCTGCTAAATTATCTGCCTCTCTCTTGAAATAGTTTAGTCAGATGATAAGTCTGTAAGGCTAATTATTTAGCCAACACCTGTAGACATGACCCCCAGACAGTATTGTCGTTATATGTAAAACTCCATTGTCTAATTTTACCCCTTCCTGAAGCCTTTCAGAAAGTTGTTACAATTGAAATTACTTACTTAGCATAAAGCAGGTTACATGTGCTCCTTAAAATATCACAGTATTCTTTCTATTCCTAACTGTTGGCAAGTTTCCAACAGATCTGTATGTTCCAAGTTCAAAATTGCTTTATATTAATAATAAGGGAGTGAAAATACTGAGTAAAGACCAGCTTAGACACAGAACAGCTCAGTACTACTGGAGTTGTATCTAATAATGTGACTTACTAGATTTAGACTAGACACAGTATGTTCTAATGTAACTGTTGAGTTAAAAACCTGTAAAATTAGACTCCTGCAAGCATCAGGAAGAATGTGCACTAACTAAAAATCTTCTTACTGCTCATACATCTGTTTTCTGAAAACTCTGCACTGCTGACAAAGCTGCTAAAGTTACTTCCTGAGAGAAAATTTCATTTATTATTTTCATACAATCTTAAGACAATTGATTGGTTTGTTGCTCTGACCTTTGTTTTCTTCTTCCTCTCTCTGTGCTGGATTGAGAGTTAATACTGATATTAAATTCACCAGGTGGGAATTTTGTTATTTTTGTCAGTTCTGGTACCTGCACACCTACAGCAAGACCTCCCTTCCTCTATCATATTAAAATACTCTATTAAATATAGAATTCTGTATATTAATATCGTCTATTCTATTAAAATAAAAATAATAATCATAAAATACATGTCCACTTTTGAGGGTCTGCACTACATTTATTCTAATCACTAGTTTATGTCCACCTCTTTTCTGATCTAAATAAAATATGGTGACTTTTCTTGTCTTGCAAGCAGTACACACCTAGGTCTAGCAGTACCTTATTAGAGCATCATCTTCCTGTAAATAGGTTGCAAGCCTTACTTTTAAATAAATGAAAAGCAATTGTAGTGCTTCCTAAATTAATTTTTTTTCTTAAAAAAAACTTCAGAAATAATTCCTGACAGTACACACCACTACATAAAATTCAGCAGAGGAAACTGTTGTTTAGTAATGTTGATAGAACCTCTTATTACAGGCTTCAAAGTTCCCAGTAGAACATTTGACTGAAGTGAGGTCATTTGTCTGCCTTGCTAGTACTCCACTGACCTCAAAATATAGCCTGCCTCATCTTTCATACCTAATTTGCTTGCTGTATACCTCCACAATTTAAGCCTCTGATTGCTTTTAATAATCTAGCTAAAAGATGGATAATTTTAATAACCACCCTGGGTTTGCATTTTTACATGCAGATGCTAACTTGGAATCCACTAAACAGCAGCACCTTAATGTGCGTGAAACAGCAGTTTCTGATGGGTAGTTGTGGTTTCTCTTTTTAAAACGTGTATTGTTACATTTCTGTATGTTCATAGGGAGCCTGGTTTCTCAATCTGAATGTCTAAGATAAGAGACAAAATTTTCTCTTTCCTGTAAAGTATCTAGGCATAAATAAATAAAATCTTTCTCCCTATATGGGAGCAAACGTGACAAAATTTATAGCACTTTTAGTATAATTTTGTTAAATATAAATGTAGTACATTTTTTCCACATTGAAAAGTTTTTATACATACATTAGCCAACTAAAAATTTAAATTTTTTGCAGTTTTTAGTAATGAGAAGATTAGTTTAATATGTATTTATGTTTCTGTTTTAGGAACTTGAACAGTACAAAAGAAATGCCTCTAAATCCTGGAAAGAAATGGATTTTGACTCCGATTGATGAGCTGCTGTAGGTGTCTTCAGTTTAACAATGTCTACAAAATTATTTTAACATTACACTAGCAATTTCATCTGATGCAGTTGAAAATGCATATTATCAGACTACAAAATTAGTATTTATTAAGCATCCCTGTTAGTATTTTTCATAAAAAGAGCTGTTCATTCAGTCCAAATTTGTGAATCTCGGCACTGGCACAGTTTTAAAAAGTGGGGAGACAAGAATTCTAGATTGCTCACGGATGGGTTTGAACATAAAGACTGGCATTAGTCAGTTCTACCTATTTTATAACACATTATTTGGTTTATTTTTAAATACTTCTGCCCTAAACATGTATTTAAATATAAACAAGTTTTCACACCCAAAATATGAAACTGTAGTAGAGTGTGGTGGGCATCTTTTTCTAGTTCTTTGCATGTATAAGTCAAAAGCAAACCTTAAGAAATACCTGCTTCATTGTTTGATGTATTTGAATAAATAAATAAAAACCTGGCAGAATAAAGTGTAAAACATTCTTTGACCTGGATCCAGATCTCTGTTTCAAAATCATATAGCTTAATACAGGAATTATGTCTTGGAAAGTAAAATGTTGTAATAACTTTGCACAGAGTTTAGAAGATGGACATTTCTGTCATATATTCAAATGCTAGGAAGTCATCTAATTAATTTGACAGATATTTGGCTAGTGCTGGAGCTGTTATGGATTCACATTCAGCCTAAGTTTGTGAAATCCTAGTGTAAACTAGGTATGGTTTTTGTCCGTGGACAAAATGAGATGGACTGAGTGTTTTGAGAATACACAAGACAATCTAGAATAAAGCCAGAGGAGTCTCTTGAGAGCCAAGACTTGTCAGAGAGTAGATGTCTGAACAGTCACTTGGCAGACCGGATCAACCCTACATGCACATAAAAATGGGAGAGACCACATGACCACATTAGTTTTAATGTGGTGTCTTTCCAGCTCTTTAATGTCAGTTGTTATTTTTAACATATTTTTTCACCAAGTGTTTTTCTGATAAAACTTTTGTATCTCAGAATGTTATACATAAAGATATTAGAAAAAAATCTTGGCCTCACACTTAAGTGAAAATATTGCATTACCTTGAGGATTGGATTTAAAATTCTTCATTACGAAGTGCCTCATCTCAAAACTATCATATAAAACTAATTACGTAATTATGGAATTTTAAGATACGAATATACTTGAAGAAATCTCTAGCAATCCCTCTGCAAAAAATAATTTCTTCACTGAACATGAAAATAAGTTACAAAATGTAGGAATTCTGTGTCTCTTATGCTTTCAATTTTGAGAGGCCCACAAGAATAATTTCCGAAGACAAAAATGACATTGCTTCCAAGAACTGACAAACAACTTTTATGATTTTTGCCTAGTTAATTGACATTTTATTGAACAAAACCAAAACCTTATTAAACAAATTTGTTTTCTAGTAATTCACAAACTGCTTTCGAAAACAAGATTTAGAACTTGAAAGAAGGAATAGATATAAATAACTGTCTTCACTGATTTACCATCATTCACAAGGCAAAAACATGTTGGGTAACTTTGATACTGCTACAAGATCTGCACTCATTGGTTGTATAGTGTGTGTAAGATTAAAGTGGAGTGACCTCTTCATTCTGTCTTTACATGTATTTTGTTTGTTTCCTTTCTACAAATCCCTAAAATGGTATCAAAACAAAGCATGGGACTTAAAATACAATTCTAGAAATGAGATTTACTAGCAGTTGTACCCCTCTGCTTATTGGTAATAGTTAAAAACCAAAATAATGAGGAAAAAAATTAGAGCACCACTGCTATGTTGTTAAGAAATTGTCAGCAACAGCTAACAAAATTAAATTCAAAAAGTCCTTTAAAACATGAAATACTGTTGATTATGGCTGATCTGGGACAGGAGTGGGAATACCAATATCTGGAAGCCAGTCACACTCTTAAGAGAACATTGTTTTTCAAGATGGAAACAAATGTGTAATCACTTAAATACTATCTAAAATCCAATAATTTAAGCCTTTGGCCATAATAGAGTTACAAGTGTAGCATTAGACATTGTTGGAACTCCTACCTTTTTATTGCCTGTCAACAATTCTCTCTCTTATTTTGAAGCTTAGAATTGCTATAATGGCAAGTACCGGTAGAAAAGCATAGAGTATTAGGAAATCGATTGTGAACCGGGACAAGGCACCAGGGAAGTTTTTGTCAATGAACTGAACGCCTTGAGAGAAAATACATGCAGCATTATTTGCAGTGGAACTGTTGGCTCCACCTGTCAAAAGAAACAAATAGTTTCTTTAGTAGATAAGTCAATAAAATTAAAACTCAGACCTCATTATCTATCTCACGCGTTTAATACACCCAGCCCTGATGTAATTTCAATGATTAACTATACCCACAGCAGTATTTGTCAGCACTTTGGAATAACAACAGAGAAGCCGTATGTTTCTGCAGTTAATCTATGCCACACTTTTTGAAGGGAAGAAAAAAAGGGTCACTGGGAGCTCTGTCTTTTGTTTACGCCAAACAAAGATTTATGGCTTTTCAGACACATTATCTGGAAGGGCCTCAAGAAGCAAGGTGCCCCATGTGGTAGACTTAGAGGCTTCAGATGTGTTGAGTGGTTCCAAAATTCAAGAAATGGTGACTGTCTGAAGGGCACATTAAAAACGAGCTGTTTGTTAGTACTAACAAAGTCATGGATTTGTTTTCCAGCAGTTGCTATTTGTGCTCTTGTAATAAAGAGGGTAAGAGAGATTAATGGGTACAGAATATATAGCCTTGGAGAGGAGCAGAGACACCTGGCTACAAAGCCCCACATATCTTAGGATAGGTCCAAAGCTGTAATTTTTACCCCCACTAATGGATGTTAGCTACCAACACTGACAACCTGACTGATTCTAATGTTTTGCTGCTTACCTTGCTCACAACCAGCAAAGCACAGCCTGACAGATCCAAGCTGCTCAGTGTGTGCCATGGTAACATGGTACTGAAGACTCACTACTGTTACTAGTATTATTCAGTACTTGAACTGAAGCCTCATTACTATTAAAAGAAACATCTGGTCAGGTGTTACCTATCAGTATTCCCTGCACTGATGTTTGATCTTATATTGTGCAATTCTATTAATCTTCTATTTGCGTAACACTGCTCCGAAAAACTTTGCAGTCTGTTACAAACTTAATTTCCAAAATGCCCCCAAAGACAGGATAAGAGAACAGGTGAAGAAGAGAAAGATGAAGAACTGTGAAAGAATGAAAAATGGTTGAAACAAAAGAATCAAACTCTGGTCTAGCTTGCTGACGAGGCATTATAATCTTTAGTAATTAATAAGCATTTTTTAACAACTCAAAAGTTATCTTTATTTTATCAAGATACACGTATGTAGAAGGAAAATAAGCATCAACGCCTCATTAAAATTATTTGTAATGGACTTCTTTTTTTGAGCACTTACCACATGTGAAGTTTAAGCCATAAAATTCATTGACTATAAGAACTTCACTGGTGTATTTTTGAAAGGTAAGAAAACTGAGTAGTTTAAAAGGTGTTGGCATTTCTTCGATGGTCCTTAAAGAAACAGAGAAGTTAAACTGGCTTTTGCTAAATTCCAAGAGCCCCCAAATGAAAACAAGCTCTCATCATTGGTTGTAGCCTGTGACAGAAACAGTTCTTGTCTGTACCTGTAGGTTTTTCAAACATAAAGTCCATTTTTAGAGCTAAGTGAGAAGACAACCGTCAAGGCTGTCTCTGGCTTTGGTACAGTGTCATAACATTCAGCCCTGACATGTTTATGGACAGTCCAAATAATTCTATGGTGGTTTGCTGTTCACACTGCAGTGATAAACTGAAAATGACATAACCCGGTATAAACCTTAGTTGCCAAAATGTATTGCTTCCAAAGTAAGAAACCACCACCCCCTCCCTCCACCTTCAAAACCAAAAAACATTGAATAGCAATTCACTGGAGCAGTAATAACAAAACAAGAATGAAGCAAAAATAATGAGAAGAAACATTTAGAAAGACTGGGCAATTGCAGCACCTAAAATACTTCAAGACTTTATAATTAAAAAAAAATAAAAATTAACAGAATAAAACCCAGCAACCCAAGTCTCAATGCTATTTTTAACATACTTCACTGCCTATGAAGATTAATCAAAAATATTAATTAGCATTGTCTCTACTGTAAAATAAGGTTAAAAACCATTTTAATGCTTTTAAAAATTATCATTAAGGCATTAGACTATGGTAGCAGGAATAACTGTCTTGTCACTGTAAACATACAACTTCCTGAAATTAGGCAGGGACCAAAAAAAATGACATTAACCTAGCTTTATTTGATAAGTATTAGCTGGGATCTACTTTGAAGAGACAAAGCATTATCAACATTGTGAAGACTCATATGGTTTTCTTGAGGACAACTTGACATCATTGGGCTTTCTTCATTTTCACTGGGAGGGACTCAGGTGAGCATCTCCTACTTGCTCACATATAAAGAAAACTTCATTTGACAATTACACATTTACTCTGGTAAAGTTCCTCAAAAAAACCCCAGCAATTTCACTATTGACAATTACAAGGGGAAAACTGTTCAAACTTCATGCAATTACAGTGCAAAACCATTTATTTGCACAGTAATAGAGGAACTGGATTACAAATTTCCCACATATTTACTATACTATTTTTTTATTTATTATTTTCATTTAGTTCAATCTGCACAGGTAGAAAAAGTGACTGAAAAAATTACAGGCTAAACTGGAGACTAACACTAGTAAGATAGTTGAGAACAACTGCTTTTAAAAACCATCATTATCAATGCTTAGTGTTTGATAAGTTTCAGCAGTTACTAAAAGCTGTATGAATGGTTTTTTTGGTAGGCTGCTTTAATGAGGACAGCATTTCACATCATAATGTCAGCTTCAGTGAAAGAATTCATGTGAGCTTATAGATATTAAGTGTTCCGTTTTATCTTCAATTTATTTGCAAAAAGTGGGGGAAATCTTCAATATCTTTGTTGATATCTAGAGATATTAAGTGTCTGGTTTCTGCATTTAGTACAAGGTCTAACAAGATTAGGTAGTTCTACCTCTGAAGGAGCACAGTTGCAGTTGCTTTCCATTACTACCTGTGCATTATTTGACTTCTGCAATACAGAATGTTCAGAAAACTCTTCTTTAGGTAGTTCATTTTAACACTAACACTATAACAAAATAAGTTTTTTCTTACCTTACTAGTCCTGTTCCCACTATCACACCAGCTGAATTAAGTAGCACCACTCCACTTTGGACTATATTTGGGTTTTGAACCATGCCAAGTATAACTAGTGTTAGTAGCTCACCAATTATATGAGATGCTAGAACAGCAGCAAAGAAAATTCCAAATCTGGAAGCATCAGGATACAACCCTATAGTCCTGTACAAAAATGAGCAAAAGAACATTTAAAAAACAAGGTTTGTGTACTAAACTTCGGAAATTTAGTATTTTTGTCTCTGTTTTGGTTTTTTTTGCAGTTACAGCTCCTTAAGTGAACAGTTTATGCCTTAACCCTTAATGTCTTGTTTGGAATCTTAACATAAAGGACATGCACTTAATATTGTGATGCAAGTGCAGACATATTAGGTTTCCTCCAACTAGATTAAAGAGGGTTATGAAAAGACTTAACTGTTGTAGAAACTCATGTTGTTTCAAGACAACCACCATGGCTTTTACAATTCCTTAAATTAACATCCTTCTCCTTTTAGAGTCTTTGCAATGAGTTATTCATGTAAGTCACATAGTTAAAGAGCATTTTTATGCAGATAATTAACAGATGGGATTTTGCACTTCTGATACTGTGCACGCAAATGTAAATACAGATATAGTCAATTAAAAGGAAGGCTAATTAATTTGCTACCCATGTAATTCATATAATTGCAATTTCCTCCATACTTTTGTACTCTTTAATAGAACATGCTGTTTCCAGTTTTTCCCTGTCTAAGCAAAGGGAAAGAGTCCTCTCAATCTGTACTAAAGATTAAAAAGTTAAAAAAGGCCAATAATTGCTTGATAAGCTCAATTCGGCCTTATAATATATATGACAGATGACAAAACCTTTTATTACACAGTAACATAATACTCTTTTACCAAAATATGTCATACCAAAATTGCCTTACACAAGGTGCAGAATGCATGCTTTGCTTAGCTAACAAGCAGCAATTCTGCATTTAATTTTCTTTTCCTGTTGCTCAATGCAAGGCCCTGTAACTTTTTTTTTAATCCACCATGTTTGAATATGGTCTTAAAATAGATGCATTAATTTTCTCCCAGGCTTTTCTGTAGTGTTTGTTGTAACACCAGAATAACTTATAAACAGATAGATGAACATTAATTCTTCAAGTATTAAACACTCAACGAGCTAGCAGGTGTTTAACAACCTTTAAGCACAGATTGATGCAGAAGAAACAGCTTTCCAAGTCCCAGTGTAAAAGTGTCACCTTCTCTGAGATGCTTTAATACTTTACACAGATATATGTAGATACAGACTAGTAAATCTGGGGTATGGATAGAACAGAAGAAAGCCTAAGAGAGAATAAAAAAACCCCAGCTCAAAGACAGAATATTACAGTAATAGAATAGTAGCATGATGTGAACTGTCAGAACATTTCCCAGAAGTATCTTTAGCTAGGAAAATCTGCATACACACAGTACATTCACTTGATTGTAAAAGAGGCTCTATCTGATCTTGGCCAGACCTGCCTTGTGTCTGATCAGGTAAGAGTTTGGGTCTGTCTGACCCAACCGCGTGACCCCACAAAAACAAACTCTGTGAGAAATGACTCGTAGGAACACATGCCAGAGGCTGTTAAAGCCTCTCAAAAAGTTAGTCCATCCAGGAAAGTTTAGTCCTGCACAGATACAACTGTCAAAATTTCACAGAGAAACTGCTTGCCCTAAGAGGTCTGAGAGCACTGTGAAATCACTTTGACACATCACCAATGGCTTCCAAATAACCACAACATATGAAACATGTGGAGGCTAATATCTGCAAATATTATCCATTAACTGGAACCCCACTATTTATTGTTGGTTGTGTTTGAGGCTGCCAAAGCACAAGGGCAAAGTCTCTGCCCATAAGAATTTCCTGTTTGTTAAGGAGTGAGCATGTAACTGAGCCTGAAAAGGTGCTTCCTAAATAGCTGTTTTCTCAGCCACCAGCTCACTAGCAGTCACAAACAGAAGGTTAGCACAGCACTTAGCAGGAGGAAGAGTAATTTCTACTTGTTTGTGAGAAAAAGACTTCTCAGGGAGCCTTGCCTGAAGCAGGCAGCACTGACAGCTTGCAGAAATAAAAGCCCAGGTAGCTAAGGGGACAAAAGGAAAGGTGGCTAACTTTAATATTAATACCAAACTATGAAAAAACCCTACCCATACATGCAAGTTCTCACATCTGGAGGAGCACAAATCTTCCTCTCAGGGCTTTTGTCTTTCCCTCTAGGAGCTGACACTTATTGAGATCCCAAATGGAAAGGATTAGGTAAATGCTGAGTGAGCACTTTCCCTTATTACCTACTACAGATCAGAAGGAAGACAAGAATAGTCTTTTTTTTTTCTTCCTGAGTTTTAATATATGGGGGGGAAAAGCTATTGCAAAATTCCCATGGCAGACTAGGTCCCTGTGCAGAAGTTCTGATTCAGTAGTCCAAGTGATTTGGTACAGTTGTACTCCATCCATTTTCAAATTGCCTAAGGGTGTCTTATAGCACAGGAAGAGCACTAACATGCACAGCTACAGCACAACAGCTCCTGCACTTCAGTTCCTTTACAGGGGTCTATCCACTTACCATTTTCCAACAGCTAACCAGAGAACATGCATCCATGTTTTCAAACAAGGACTGCTCAACATTTTTATATATTTTACTATAGATTGCCATGTGATTGCAACTGTTCCAGGAAAACAAACTTTAGTCCGCTAGACATTTCCCTTTTCATAATTAGAAAAGAAAAATATTGGAGGGCAGAAATTGGTCTTTAGTACTTTGCTATTCGGTTACAGGTGAGAAATCGATGGAACAGAAGTGAAGAAGAGTAGACCTATATGACAGATAAGGCAACAAGCAGATGAACTTTCTCACTTCTTTTTTTTTCATTTTATTTCCTATTTTTCTAAATGTGATGTAAAATGACACTTTCTGCTTTCACTATGACACAAGAATGATAACTGTCCCAGGTCCATTAAAACTTTCCAAGTTGCCTAGAGAACTGGTAACTTACTTACTCTGAAAGTGTTTTTAACTCTGCCTGAAAGAGCAGAGCTAAATTTGTGTCATTTTCCCTTAAGTTTTCTCTGTAATCATTCTGAGAGACAATAGCAGGAAGCCATGACAGGAGGCCTGTTGCTGACGTGGTAATTGAAACTGGTAACAAAAAGAAAATGACAGTCCAACAGATGGTAGAGGTGCTTACCAGTATATAAAGACGCTGAAAATTGCCACGCTGATAACACTGAAGGGCAGGAAATGTACTATATAAGCTACAAGCATTTGCCACTTCTTATACAAGCCATCTTTGCTTTCTTGGTCGCTGATAGCACGTAAAGGTGTGACTGGATTAAATATACAAGAAATAAATTAAATTACCATTAAATAGAAAGAACAAGACTTGTTGCTAGTAAAAGTGACCCGAAGCACAGAGACAAGCTTGAGAATATATCAGAAACGTTCAGCCTCAACCACTCTGATCACTTTTTCCCCACTATAAATGCCAAACGTTCTCCCTTCACATTGTAAACATTGGTAAGCCTAATGAAAGAGGCCTAACTTGGCAGCATGCAGGACAGCCTTATCTTTTTTGCACATACAAGTTAAAGACATGAGAAATCCCATTGTCAGTGGATAATTCATCAAGGTACTCTGATTTCAAGGTGATGACAGCAGTGTATGTTCCCTATGTGAGTAGGGCAATTTTTAGGGCTGTAAATAGAAACTACTGTTGCTCTCAGTATGGCAGCTGTAAGAGAAACACCCTCTAAAAAAGTGTAATCATCACATAATGCTCATAAACCCTATTATGGTTAATTGTTGTCAAAGCAGTTTTGTACTTGAATCCTTTCCATGTGTTTGGTTTTGATCTCACTTAGGATGTTAACTAGACGAAGACTTTGTCCTGCCTTTATAATGCTACACACAGGCAAATTAAGGTCTTTTGCACAATTTAGAATAAACCTTCCGTACACAGGCCAGCTGTAAAAGGGAGAGGCAGGGACCAAGGCATGAATTGCACTGAATTTTGTGCTTCTCTATCAGCTCTGACATTGCCTAAAACCGTAAAGATCCTTTAAACTACTATCTTCAAAAAAAAAATGTTTTCCTATTTATGAGATGGTGGCAGCAATACCTGCTGCTGCACATAACACAGGACAGAAACTCACAAAGGGCAACAGCATTGAGCATCCCTGTGTAGGGCGGGGCACTCACGCACTGGTAGACAAGCCCCACGCGGTCCTGCACAGCTCCTTTTACCAGGTCATTCTTCAGTCTAAGAAGGAAAAAGGCTATAAACAAGCCAAACAACAGATTCTGGAGGAGACGCATGATGATGCCTGTCTTGTCTCTGGAGAAGTTTCTTGTTGTCCTCCTGACAATGAAACAAAGCAGCAACAATATACTTGTTAGCTACGACTGACCACATGTTGGTAGGGTATTTAGCTTTGAAAAAATGTTATGCAGACAGTGCCCACAAAAAACTAATACATTAAAAAAGACAGGGACAAGAATAGTGGGAGACGAAAACAACCAAGAAAGTGCATTTATATATGGGGCAGGGGGGAAGTGTGGATGGGACCTGAAAGATTAGTAGAAAAGAAAAAAAAATTCTTCAAAAAAAGGGGGAAAAAAGTCTTACCGTAAAAGAACCCATATTTTGTAAAAGGTACTGGGTGAGTCTTTATTTTTAAGTGGTATTGGTGGCAGGTCTTTCATATACTTTGTTTTTTCAATGGCTGTCAGTACTTTGCTGAAAATCTCCGAGTTTTTGTAGGATGATACAATTTCCTGAACCCTACTGTAGGTTTCGAGTTCACGTTCCTTGCTTCGGGTGTCCACAGATGTCAGATCCACTGTAAATTTACAAAGCTTTTACTATATATACACATCATTTTCTCCTCCTATCTCTCTCCCCCTGCAACCAATTTATCTTTGCCTCCATCCTAAAAGCTGCAAAGAAGAAAAGATCCATTGAAAGTATTCAAGGTTTCTTTTACACCTCACTTCTGTTAGGTGCAGCATGAATGAATTACTGTGCAGCCACAACAAATCTGTGTTTTGTGGCCTCTGTAGGACCCTGCAGCTCAAGGCCTTGATCTGGAAATGCAAGACCTGAGTGTTGTGCTGGTCAGACCTTTAGCCTTCTCCCTGCAGGGCACAAAGTTGTAACTGCATTGTTGGGCTTCACCTACCTCCTTTGCAGACATGCTTGTCTTTTAATATGAAGTTAGAGGATGTTCAGCAGGCAAAATTCCCCAAGCAGGCTCAGTCCAAGCTGAAGGAAATATTACTGGCTGCCACGGAACTTAGGAAAGGTAGATACTTCACAGAGTTAATGTTCCTTTCTAAGAAATCCACCTAAACATATTCCTAACACCAGTAATTCTTTCATTGGCAGATGGGAACTTTGTGTGTTCTATGTTCACAATTGCAGATTCAGCAATTGTGCTAAAATGCCTTAGAAATTTTCCTTTTCCCTAATAGCAATGCATTAGCTAAGGTTACAGAAACTGGATTGTTGTTCTCAGGAATATTTGTTCTTACGGAATTTTAAATTACTCTTCTACATCTGGTAAGATATCTTCATTGTTTATTTATTCCTAAGGTTTCTCTCATCCTTAGATTTCAGTGTTGCAATGTTTGTTCAACTTGAAAATACAAATTCAACAAGAGAAAAGGAGACCTTGTCCAAGATTCTTGATCTGTTCTCAAAACCTGAACTAAGCTTATTAACAGTTCCCCGGTGTTCTGAAAGCTGGAATTTATCAGAACTGTCTTTAATGGTAAACATATCCAAAATGAAGTCTTCACTTTTGCAAATATGAACATCTGAAACACACAAACACTTTTTAAAATTTGGCCAGTGTGACTTGCTGGAAGTGACACAGGAAATAAATGGCAACCAGGTGTGCTTTAAAAGAATTATAGTACCGACAACTAACTAGACCAAATAGCTATTGTCTACCATGCATTAGTATTTTTTTTTATAAATACATGTGATAGTTCAATAATATAATCCACACTCAATACATAGGATATATTTTCCTCTGCTGGTGTAAATTATATCAGAATCTGTCCCTTCATTCACATCAAATTGCACAAAAAATATAAACTACCAATTTTCCAAAGACTAAATATTCTGATGATTCTTTGCTCTAAACTGTATTTTTTCCCTTTCTTGTCAAATTCAAAGGTTGACATTTGAAGAATGCAGTACTCTCTTCACCAAGCTTTTTTAAAAGTGGGTCTAAATCTCAAATCATCTATGCTTTTCAAGACTATTCAAATTCATGAAGGCAAAATTATCCTCACTGTCATATCAGTATTTTCAGCTTCATCCCATTTAGCTTTATGTCAACAACCATCCTCTCTTCTCACTGAGTTTAGGATGCCATCTAGACAACAGGAAAACACTGCCTCCTCTGAATGCAGCTTTTTGGATTGGTCAAATTCCCTGGTTAGTGCTCAGCTGGTACTGTCAGAAATTAGCTTTAGCAAGAGAGTTTTATACATGTATGTATATGTGTACACATAAATGCACACAACATGAACACGTACACATTCTCTTCAAATGTGTACCTGTGTGGAGCAAGCACATGGATGTCCTGCAGCAAAACCAAGCCTCATTTCCAAAGTCTCATACTGACCCTTTTTTTCATCCTGAATTGGTAAAACAGTACTCTTCAGCTTGTGCCAACAGCTTGCTATCATCAACTCCTGACGCATCCATATGCTCTGTTCCAGTAGTTCACCCTGGTATTAGCAACTCCCCAAACTTTGGGAAACCTCAAACTCAGAATCCCTGGAAACTGATGCCTCAAGTCATCCCATATTTATTCTATATCCTTTCCTCCAGGCAACAACTGTTTCCTATTGCTTGGCATCACAGAGTCCATAAGAGCATGGGACTTCCCACAGTTTTGGGATCAAACTCTTTTTCCAACATCCAGTGAACAGCCATAGAGAAATGCCATCAGGAATCCACAGGTTTCAGAAGTTGAGATTCCTTTTCTATTGGTAGTTTACTCCTTTCTGCTGTATTTCAGGCCTACTGCAAACCTGGTCCTCTCTCTGAGTTGAATATAATTACAGAGTTGGGGAAGAATTCAAACACATTTCTACCTCTGGAAAAACTTTAATTTGGTGAATAAAACAAATTGTTTTACTAAAACAACTTAGACAAACTTACCAAAGTAATCAAAAGGATTTGATTGTTCAGGACAAGAATAGCCACAGTCACTAAAAAATGTGATCATTTCCATAGGGTTCCCACAGAAAACCATTTCTCCAAAGCTCATGATGGCTATTTTGTCAAATAACTGTCAGAGACAAATTAATATATTAGCAATAAGTACTGAGAAATGCATTAATTCTTGAGTACAGCTACTGTCTTGGTAATGGAAATGCTTTGACAGGAAAAATAATTTTGACACATTCAAACTTCCTTAGTATATTTCCCTCAAAAGAAGTTTGTCCTTTCTTTCACTCCTTTCGGCAGTTATGTAAAATGACACATCTTTAAGCTTGTAAAACTAGTGCTTCTCAAATCTGTCAGCAACAGCAGCACACAGAGGTAATCCACAAACAGAAATAGGTGCTGGGGCTTTAGGACTTCACTTCTAATGCACTTTCACTTACTGATGACCTCCTTTGGCGCTTAATAGCCCCAGTCTGTAAAAACCCCAAATTGTTGGCAAGATTATCCTGAAGTGCTTCAGGACTTCAACAGCACTGCTCTTTGGATGTACATTTGCCAGGGCAAGGCTCCCACCGGCTATGATCAATCCATGTTCTCAAGGCACCAGGACTGCTTTCAGTCCAGAAAAGCACGGTTGCTCCCCTCTGGCTCCACAACCACTTCCATTCAGTCAGCCAGGGAAGAGGTTTCTTGTATTCACATGGAGGTGGTGGATGTGTCAGAAGAGCAAAGCAAGAAACAGTAATGGGAAGGGAGAAACACTCTCCACAGCACAAGCCCTGCAAGGCAGGCCAGCCCCACCACATGACCAAGGTTTACCCACATCCCTTGACATGGCTTCTCCCAGTGGTTTTGATTTGGGTAGTTGTATAACACAAAGGTTAGGCACACAGTTAGTGTACATACTGTTTTCACAGGGCAGTATGTGTCCCAAAGTGCCCCATGACTGGCCAAAGGCCAGAGTTGTAAAGTTCAAGACAAGTCTGTATTTATGCAAGGGGAAGGAGGAGACCCTTTGGAGGCAACTATACTGGATCTTGTACTTCTGTCCTGAAAAGAACCTAGGTATTAAAAAAAAAAAGCCAATAGTGAGTAGATATCGTTTACCCTGAAGAGTTCTGAGCGAGGCTGATGAATTGTAAGAATCACAATCCTGTCTCTGTGTGCAAGCTCTGAGAGAAGCAAGACCAGCTGGTTTGCAGTCAGGCAGTCCAGCCCTGTCGTTGGCTCATCAAGTAGCATAACCTCTGTCAAATTACAAGGAATAGCTTTAAAATTCAGGTAAATGAGGAGAAAGTCCTACAGCTTCTGCCTTTAAAAGAAGCAAATAATATAGAAATTACTTTACATGTGAAGTTCCACACGTAAAGCAGAGTATGCATAGATCACCATGATGTGATCTTTAAGTTAGTTCCAGTGGTTCAGTTACAATGACCAGGAATGAGGACATAAAAAACTACTTCAGGATCAAAGCATAATCAATTTTTTCTAAATTCAGGTAAAATCTGAAAATTACCAAAATAGAATTGATGTATACATCTGCTTCTAAGAACAATAATGATAAATTTCAGCACGTATGTAAAGGTAAATATAACTGAAAAATTAGCGAGAAGTTATAATCTGAATTAAATCTATATATACACACAGAATTGATCATGAACAAACCAAGAGTTGTTAAAATACAGCATTTGTAATTCCCTAGATGGGAGCTGGAGGGGATTACTGCATTTTCTTCATTATTTTATTGCACATGGAAGGGAAAAACTTATAGTCAAATCCATTATTTTTATATAGATGAGACATAGCACAGAAGAGGGCAGTCCAACCTTGATCAGGGTAAGAAGGGAGAAAAGCTTTCACTATAGGTTTATCTACACAGAATTAGTGTTATTATTATCTATAGTGTTTACTATAGAGTTTAGTGACTTACTGAGCAATAACTACACCCAATGAACTCCCCAGGGGTCATAAGAAACATCTTACTTTACTATTTAAGTGCTCCTTGCTGCCTCATATGCAGTTCTAGCATATCTGCATTGCTACAATAATTCCAGCATCCAACAAATGCCTGCTGTACATTTACTCCATAAGATTCTGGCAAATTCAGGAAACGATCTCAAAATTGACTAAATTTACAGTGATTTTTCCCCATGGATAATCCTTCTATAGTCATTCTGCTTTCATTTTCACTCAGTGGAATTTTTTCGCTCTGGAACATACGTGTTGCTCATGCATACATAGCTCAATGGCAGGGACTCCACTGCAAGGCTCAGTGTTTGCATATATGTGGCTCTCGTGCTCAAAACCTATAAATTAATGGGCCACAACCAACATTTGGGAAGAGAGAGCTGAGAAAGACTTAAAATGGATAAGTGCAAGTCTAAACCTATGCTCAATCCCTAAGATTTTTTCATTGTCTGCTTTCCAAGATCAGCTAACAGATTAATGGTAGACCTCGGTTACTATTCTATCCTTTTCTGTTATTACAACAGTAGCTTTTGCTGAATTACAGAATGTAAATGCTTTTGTATTTTAAAGTGGTTTATGGAAGCCTATGGTAGGAGCACAAAGTTACACAGCTTTATTTTAAAAATCCATGCAGAGGTACTTACTGGGATCTTGTAATAGTTGGGCTGCAACCGATACCCGACGCCTCTCACCCCCAGAAATTCCTCCGATATTATGGCTTCCAATAATTTTGTCAGCCATGTGGCTGAGACTCAGCTCAGTCATGACTGCATCTACCTGAAAAATAATTACAATTTTAATAGACTAAACACAGACCAACTCAGATACCTGTGTGCAATGGTAAAAAGTGGGGAAGAAAAAGAGATAATTTTAAAATATAGCTTTCCCAATATCCTGCTTGCTCCATTCTAGTTGGAAGGTATATGGCCTCATTTCTATTTGATTATTTTTAATATATTATTTAAATTATCTTTTAAAATTTTAGTTTCATGTATTCTGAAATGAGTAAATTTTTGCTTCAGTTGACATTAACAGATGAAGAGTTCAGAGGTGGGACTAGAATTCAAGGTATGAAGCAGGGCTAGTCTGGCTTAGTAATGTTCTAGTCTGGCTTCCAAAATTGGGGAGCACGAAGGCATATCCATCCTGGGGAAGTATAAAATACTGAGTGGAAGATCAGTGAAGAGAAGAGACAGAGAACAAGAGCCTTTGGTCAGGAATATCCAAGCTTTACTTTCAAAAGAGTCCTTTAAATAAATCTGAAACAAACCTATTTTATCAAGAAAATAGCTTGTAGGGGGCTTAGTAGACCAGTGCTTTTTGGAGCTGTTCTGGTTGATGAGAGATGTTCTACAGGAGCCAGAATAGTGCCAAAATCACTTCTGTTCATGAGTCTTGCCAGCACACATGGCCCTAAACACCCCAGAGAACTGGGTTTATCAGCTGGGAAAGGGGAACTGACCTCAATACCAACATCAGCATCTCCTGCAGCAGTAACTGCTGCAGCTTTGGGTGGAGGGTTTTGTCCCAGCATAATGGTGATTCCCTGGGGTGTCA
Source organism: Pseudopipra pipra (assembly GCF_036250125.1). Taxonomy (NCBI): domain Eukaryota; kingdom Metazoa; phylum Chordata; class Aves; order Passeriformes; family Pipridae; genus Pseudopipra; species Pseudopipra pipra. Next base: position 26,329,466 of record NC_087551.1, read on the forward strand.
GCACAAGCCCCTTGCACAGGTGGAGAGCACCAGAGTTTGGGTCCTGCTCCTCAGCAGGAGGATTTCTCCCCATTTGCAGAATGAGGATTACAAAACCCCATAAACATAAAACACAGCCATGGATGGAAAGTGCTGCTGGTGAAAGCATTACATGACATCATGTCTACCTTTCTGGAGGAAGATGATAAAATACAGACCTTCTTTTTGATGAAGTTGTTGGAGCATTTCTTAAGAGTTAGCAAAGCCGTGTATGTCAAAGACTCTTGTATGGTGAGAAAGCTTAACAAAGTGTCACTCTGAAAAAAAAAGTGAAGAGAAAGAAGCAGTTAGTTCTGTAGTAATTTAATATCTTGTCCCTCCTCATGCAAGTTTAATTAATACAAACTGATTTGTCCCAAATTTACTAATATAATCACAGTCAGACTACATTACTCCATTACATGAGGAACTTTCTGTACATGAAAGGAAGCACAGTACACAAAAAATAAATGTAGAAATCAACCTGTGGTACATAAGAGAAGCAATCTCTAAACTGTTCCTTCTTCAGCTGACGTCCATTCACATACACTTCACCAAAGAAGCTGTCTTTATATGTCAGTCTTCCTGATATTGCATCCAGAAGTGTTGTTTTCCCAGATCCTTTCAAACAGAAGAAATTAATCATGTGATGAGATGAATGTTATGATTCCAAGAGTGGTAGCTTGATTTGAATGGAGACATATGAAAAGAAGCAAGGCTTTTTTTCTCAATAACATTAAAATAATAGTCCTGAATATGCAGCTAGTTAAGAGGAAAAATAGGAAATGGGAAATGTAAGTTAGCATTTAATTCACACAAATTCACACTTTGCATGGAACGTTTGACTTTAGAAGTAACCTTATCTGTTACTGAAGTTATAATTGTTAGTTAGATGTCAGAAGATTGAACTCTGAAAACCAAGCACCACAGTTTTACAAAGCAGAAGTTAAAATCAGCTGCAATTTCATTATTTAAAACACAGATCTCAGTCACATTCATATCACTATGAAAGTAACCAGTATTAACTCCAATATTATTTCTTTCAAGGTTCTGGAACAACTTACCAGAATTTCCTAAAATCCCCATAATCTGGCCACTCTCTATGTGAAACGAAACATCCTTAAGTATTTGCCGGGTCCATTTTTTACAATATAAAGAAAAGTTCCACCATGGGCCAACACGCTCTCTTGGAAAACAAACATCAATAAAAATTAAATAGAGAATATTTTAAAATCTAGCATAAAGCAAGTGAATGGTTTATAGCTACCTGCTACAAACCATTTCAGCATTATTTGGAAGATAAAATGAGGTCTGAACAGATTTCTCAGAATAATTGCTAAGAGGCTTTTGGACTACAACCAAAGAGGCAAATATGAACTGTGGCTTTATTTGCTGACGGTGTCTGCCAGCCACTAATCCACCTGGCCCTTTTCTCAGAGCCTATGTTATCCTTCTGGCAGCAGTAAGACAGGCAGTGGGAAAGAGCACAATCTTTGGAAATCTCCTCTAACACATGTCCTTCAGAGACATCTGAAGGAGAAGGGGTGAGCCCTCCGGAGGACAGGCTGGCTGTGCCTCCCTCGGGCCGCGCGCTCTGCCCCTGTGGCAGACAGCCCAGTGCCATGAGGTGGGCAGCCTGGAAACATCCCTCCTCCTGGACTGGGCTGAAGCCAAACCCACAGACCGCCAGTGCCAGCCCCGCTTCCCACAGTCCCTGGGGTTGGAGCAGCTCTTGGCAGGCAGGGGCCCTCCGTACTGCCCTCCCCAGCCCTACCTGATGGTGTAGGAGACACCCTGGACACTGACGCTGTCCGACGGCTGTGCCCCAGCTTTCGTCTCGCCTGTCTGCCCAATGCTGCTGCTCTTTTCCAGGGCAGGAGACACTCTGCCCGACATCCTCAGGTGCTGGGGCTCCATAGCCTCCCTTCCTCAAGCCTCTGGCCAGGTGCCTGGCGCTGCCACCACCATGCCTCCACCAGCGCCAGGCAGGGGCAGCTCCCCGCTGTCCCAGGGTCAGAGCAGGTCGCTGCCCCCAGCACTTGCCACCTCAAAGAAAACAGAGGGGCTCCTGGTCCTTTCTTTTTCCTGAGAACAACTGATCAGCGATTAGCTGAAGCCGCTATCTGATGTACCTTTAGCCCGAGCTGTTATTGTCCCAGAGGAGGGGAATATTTCCCTGTCCACGAGGTCATGCCAGCTGCAGAGACACAGCATGCCAGGAGATATGGTGCTGCAGTGAAGGTGCCCGGAAAGGACTGAGTTCCAAACCAAGAGGAGAAGGATTTCTTTCAAAGAGACAAGTCAAACCACTGCAAGGAGTGAGACCTTCCACCACCATGATGAAGGAAACCACTGAAAATGTCTCTCTGGATGATGCCGGCTGGAGCCAGGTGACATTCAAGGGCTTGCCAGTGAGTGAGACCTGCAGGGAGTTGGGAGGGACCTGATGGGCTCAGCTTTCTGCAGCTACAGCGCTTGCTGAGAACTGGGAGAGGCAGGCAGGCAGCCTTCCCACAGGGCTTTTGCAGCTGGTGAGCCCTCAGCTCATCCAGCTCTGAAATGGGGAGCAGAAAGTGTCCACACCCCCCACCAGAGCATACTGAGGATGAGGCCGGTGCTCAGATGCCACAGTGGTGGAACTGAGAGGGGCGATCTCCAAATATGTAGATGGAGGAGAAAGCCCCTCAGCATGGCCTGGACCGGCTTTCCCAGGATATGCCTTCAGACTGATACCCACATTTGCTGGGGAGCACCTGTTTTCAAAATTAGGTTCAACATAAGCAAGAGCACAGAGTGCTTTGGCAGTAGCAGGAGCTTGGAGGGCTTTCATGCGGCTTTTCAGGCTGCTTGGTGTGACATTGCTTTCTGCTATCTAGACTGTATCTAGATTGAAAAGATTAATCAGCCTTTTTTTGCTGTGAGGGTATGTGGTGCACACTAAGATCGTGGTCACCAGCTGCCAAAGATACCACAGGCCTGGATAGGGTCTGCTACACAGAGAACAGGTATGTTTGCCTTGGCTAGAAATGAGTCTGACTCGTAGGAAAAGCACAGGGCTTCGGGAAAGATATGGCTGTCTGGAGTAAAAACTGCAGGCATGCACACAGAGTTACACCCAAATCCAGAAAGCTGCCTCAGCAACAACTTCATAATTGCAGATGTATGCAAAAAGTTAACCAAGTCAAGCAGAGACTCTTGTTATTTTAACTGATACCTCAGAACACTAAGTTCCACAGTTGACAAATTGTAAATTTAAAAAACAAAAGAGGAGAAAGAGACTGTACTTGTGGTTGTATACCCACTTGTTCACAAATTCTCCAAGTTTGAGTCCATGTGGAATTCAACAACAGATATACTTCCAGTGAACACTAATTTTTAGCTGCCATAACTTATGTATGGCATAAGTTTTTTATGTATGGCAGCTAATTTTTAGCTGCCATAACTATATGCACCATTTTGGTCAAGTAGACTGACACTGCTGAAGCACTATATCTTTTTTCCTCAAAAAAAGGAAAAAAAGAAAGAGTCTAATCTCTTTATACTGACATGACATTTATCTCCATTTTGAATGACCGCTTTTAAACTAGCAACTAGAAAAGCACAGCACAGCATTTTTGGCCCTCATACATGTCACTAGAACAAAGTACGTTTCACACTGATTAACAGATAATAGATAACTTATTTCAACCCCTCAGACTTTTGCACTACAGTAACTCATCAATAATATTGTTATATTCCATAAATATATTTACCTTTGCGCTTTGTCTTTTCTGAACTCAGATTTTAACAGTACTTTAGTTGTTGTAATTAACTGTTGTAATTAACCTAACAACTTTTCCAGACCAAGTCCCAGGATGCTATTTTTTCCTCTGAAGAAGATAACAGTCTGTATTTCACATACAGTGGAAAATCAAACGTTCTCGAGGTCAAAGAACTCAATTACCAGGTAAGAATTGTCATTTAAATACCTCCCTTCAGCAGGAAGCATATCCAGCAGTGCCTGTTTCTATACACAAGCCGTTTTAAAAGCCAAACAAAGTCGAAAAAGTTCACACAACTGTTGCACAGTCAAATACATGGTTTTGTGAGTAGAATCATACTCTTGGCTGCAATACTGACAGCAGACTAACCCCTCCATTGTAAATTTATTTAGTAAAGCAAGGGGGTAAGACAGAAAGAAAGATCTGTTTCTAAGCTCTGCTTTTTTTCAGTCTTGAGCAAAATGATTCCTCTGAGTGTTGGGGCAGAGGGACTTTCTGTCAGGCTAGCGATGTTGGGAGCCCTGGCTGGCAAAAATGAGTGTGTGGAAGGAGACGAAGAGAGGATGACTAATAAGGAGGATTTCAAGGAACCAGTGAAATTTTTCATCGCCTTTGTGCCACCGTGGCATCTGAAGTAGATTTCACAATTTTCAGTTTAATAGAATTTCAAATTACATTAAGATTTTTAAATATTTAAAATTTACAATAGCAATAAATTTCCAAAGTAACAGAGAACAGAGATAGATTTAGTGATTAACGGAATGAGAAGCAAAACACAAAACCCATAGATGGCTGCAAAAGAACTTCTTTCCATGTATATCTGAAGATTAACAATGATATTCTTTGCTTGTAACATCGTAACTTTTAAGATATTTGTTGCTAAATAGTTTATTGCTTGAAGGGACTTGTTTATTTCTGTATTAGGTTAACACAGCATCCCAGATTCCCTGGTATGAAAACCTTGCACAGATGAAAATGCCCTGGACCTGGAAATCGGATCCCCATTCTCGTGTGCCAATAATCCAGAATCTGAATTTAAAAGTTCGAAGTGGTCAGATGCTGGCTATTATAGGAAGCACTGGTAAGAGCAAACAAATTTCAGGATATGACCAACTCTCAGATAAAATGTACACAGCCAAGAGCAGTTTTTTTAATGTCAAAATCTAGTTGAGGAAAAAACTATTGGCAATGTGTCACTTAAATACATTCTTTCAGTGACATGATCTATGAGGAAACAAAGAATGATACCACAGGGAGGAGGGGAGTTGGGTTTAAGATTGATTTTCAAACCCAATTTTGTTATGCCTTCTACATATTTGCTAATTGTTTCCTGAGGTGTAGTGGGGTATTGTCATAATTGTGGCCTTGAAGCCCCAGATCTGCTGGACATGAATCAGCTTCATGGCTCAGATTCAAAACAGGCCAATTGCAGGTCTTACCCAGAAAACAAAGCAGACAAATGAGGACAGACCCCAGAAGAAAGATCAATGCCAACTTGCATAGCTATAAGTAGGAATTCCCTTTGGATTGAAACAATTCTAACAGGACAAAATATTGCATTTGTGTTAATTAAGAGAAACTTACAGAGAAGAAAAGACAGTTCCACTTTTGTTTGGGGTCTCTGCTTTACAACGTCTTTTTCTTTTTTTCCTTCATTTTCTGGTGGGACTGGTCTAATCTTCTCCAAGGTGAGGTTGTCTAATGGAGAGGTGGCCTTTTCTCCATATGTTCAATTGAGTCTAAGCTCATCTAGGGAGATAAGAAGTAGACAGATGATGTGTTAAACTGAAGTAAAAAGTACTTTACTTTTGAGGGAAAAACCTCCATGCTGTGTCTCCACTAGACTCTTATGTATCTCAGTGATTCAGTGAAGATGCTCTCTATCAAAGATAAGGCATATTTGCCAAAAAGTTTGAACTTTATTTCTACAAAAAGAGGTGTTTCTTCCCTATTGCCATGGGAATTTTTTCTTACTACATATCCTTAATGTAATTGAAGCTGTACCTTAGAGATTCTCCCAAAAATAAAAGGAAAAGTTTGTGATGAAATAACATAAAAAGTTATATATATACCACCTTTGTAAGATAACATATACTGAGCACAAACCCCTTTCAGCAAACTAGTCAAACTATTTTCAAAAGCTGTTTATCATTTATTTCATCAAATGCCTTAATAAAATGGATTAAACTGCTGATGAGTTTCACATTGTCAATGGCAATCAATATGTCACTCTTAAACAGAGCAATATGTGGTTTACAGATGGATGGGTTTCTTTTTTAAAAATGTATGTATTAAGAAACAAGTGTGGAGTTAATCTTTCAACAGGGAGACTAGAAATAAATGACATATAATCATAATAAGAGAGCTCTCTGTGTTTACATACAGTATCATACAGCAAAAAGGAAAAATTCATTTGCTATTTAACTCCAAATCAGGTTTTGTTTTCATTGTTTTACTTTTCCTACCTCTGGTTATGAGCCAGCTTTTCTTAATTATTTAACTGTCTTTTTGTCTTATTTAAGTCATAATAATTTTTATTTCAATCGTGATTAAGGTTCTTATTGTCTGTATAATCACTCAGCACCTTAGTCGTTCAGCTGATCCAGCTGCTGCATCTGAATTCACAAATCCCTCCACAAAGAAAGCTCTTGCTTAGCATTTGGGTGTCAGCCTTGCAGCCAGGGCAAGACACCACCTGTCACCTATGTTTCAAAAGTGAAAGAGAGGTAACCAAAGAGATCTTTCTTCTTGTGTTCATGGAACCACCCTCAACGCCCAACCTCCCAATTCTGCTGAGAAATGACAAGGGTTAGAGCCCCATACTCCAGTCCAGAGGGGAGAGATTTCCTGAACATGAATTTATAGTCATTATTTTCTTTGAAGACCATTCCGTCCCTGTGGCTTTGGAAAAACTGCAGGAAGTGTTGTGTAAGAGACGCTAAGGAACAAAAATTTCTATCCGCTGTCTGTGACAAGACCATTTTTCAAAATGATCCCTTGGGAATTAATTTAATTTTCAATTTTGACTTTTCTAGCTGGTGGAAAGACATCCTTGCTTGACGTGATAACCTGCCGGGATCATGGAGGCAAAATCAAGTCTGGTCAAATCCTGATCAACAACGAACCCAGCACTCCCCAGCTTGTTAGGAAATGCATAGCACACGTGCGGCAGGATGACCGACTGCTCCCCCACCTGACTGTCAGAGAAACACTATTGTTCGTTGCCAAACTGCGCCTTCCGAAGTTTTTTTCAGACTCACAAAGGAAAAAAAGGGTAATTAAGCTGCTGGAAAAAAGTAAAGTTGTCAAAAATGTGTCTGACAGGAATTATCCAAGAGATCCTGTGTGTTTGGAGTCAGAACAGCTAATCTGATATTTTTTCATGTAGATTATGAATTATACACCTTTTTCATCTTTCAAGATAGAAACCAGCAATTGTTCCAAAGCTCATAAAAAATGACAATCTAGAGAAAGCATTACAGAGGCTGAAAGACGAACTAAATTTTTGATCGCTGAGTCTTTTTTAATGTTATCTCTAAAATCAAGAGTGTCCCTTGATCATATAGCTCTGAAATATCCAGACAAATTTTAACCACGTTCATCTTATTTTCAGTTTTATCTATGCACGAGTGTCCAAATGAACACTTGCTTTCTTTCTGTTGCCCTCTGGATGCCCCAGGTAGAAGATGTCATAGCAGAGCTGCGCTTGCGCCAGTGTGCAAACACCAGGGTAGGGAACGAGTTCCTCCGTGGCGTTTCGGGAGGCGAGAGGCGGAGAGTGAGCATCGGTGTGCAGCTGCTCTGGAACCCGGGTGAGCAAAACCCTGACACCTTCCTCGTGCCTACCACGGACCACCCGGGGATAATGGGGCAGTAAATGAAGACAGGAGCTTTCAGGGAACGGTCAGACACACTGCCCCAGGGGCAGCTTAAGGAGTTCATACTCAGAGCACTTAACCTGGCACCACCCTCTGCCAGAGGTTACCTCTCCACAGCACAGTTAGACACAGCGACCGAATGCTGGTCCATTTGCTTAAATTGAAATCATTGCTGATCACAGATAAAACTGTGATTATTAGAGTAATAATTCTGTAAACAGAGTGTTTTTTAGCAGCTGGCCCACTAGTGTTTCTGTCACCTTGGCCAATGGAAAAGCGGAAACAGACCAAGGCAGAGCCCCCCTGGGATGCTTCACCCACCGCTGTCACCCACCATCACAAAGACTACTAAAGTTGCCTGAAGTTACCCTCAAGCAGTGTTCTGGTCTGTGCATACCAGTGTAACATTTTTGTTTATCTGACCACATACCACAAGTTATTTTGGAAGGCTGCTGGCCTATTGTAACATGGACATTGTTTTCCTTTCCTCTGACCCAGCCCCCATTTACATGTACAGTATTCACAGGGAAGGTAATTTTCTTGGCTGTATAGTCAGTCCTTGCAGTGTTGTGCAACTCACTGACATGGCTGGCTCATGCAGCAGGTGAACTAGAAACTTCCATTGTCTTCAATAGAAGCAAAATAAGAGGCTAAATCCACAGCTGATTTTGCTGGATTGAACCCCTTATCTGATCTTATATATATCAAAAGCACTACTAACCTGACTGAGTGTCTTGTTAAGCAAGATTTGACATCAGTTTTTTCACTGGGAAATGGATTTGAACATTTTTTGCTTGTATAGGGTTATATTTTTGTAATTATGGAGAAAGCAAAAGATTTTTTTATTTTGTAAGAAGTGATGCTCAGGAATAAATGCGCTGGTACTGAAGTAAAAGAATATATTTTTTTCCTTTAAATTTAAAAATAATCAGTGATATTTCATGCACTAGCACCATTTCATTTAGAACATATTTTCCAAATCAAACATGCTGCTTTCCACAGCTAAACTTATTGTATTTGGCAGGAATACTCATACTTGATGAACCCACATCTGGACTGGACAGTTTTACTGCACATAACCTCGTGATAACATTATCCAGACTGGCCAGGGGAAACAGATTGGTTCTTCTTTCACTTCATCAGCCTCGGTCAGATATCTTCCAACTGTTTGATTTAGTTCTTCTGATGACTTCTGGACTCACTGCCTATTGTGGAACAGCTAGAGACATGGTCCAGTATTTCACAGAACTAGGCTACCCCTGCCCAAGGTACAGCAATCCTGCGGATTTCTATGGTCAGTATCAAGCACTGCCAAAAAAAAAGGTTACTGGAAATTACTTGCTTTCATAATTGTCTAACTAACATTGATTTTTGTAGACAATAACTGTCTTAGAAATGTCTTATAACTGACTCAAATCAATATTGCAGCAAGTTCCATTTTTAATGAGATCCCTATTTCTCAGTACAGAAAATGTAAGAAAAACAATATGTATGGACAAAATCAATTTTTAAAAAAATCCTCCTTCTAACCCTGACAGGTATAGCAATAGCAACTCCTCCACATGTTTAGCACACTTAACCCCATGTTTTAGCTGGTTGAAACTTTGACTGGGAAAGACACAGATAGACTGATGAATTGCTTTCTGTAGCCAGTTCTCTGACTTCTCAATCAAGAAATGTAGAAGCTAGTTTCCCCAGAGTGAGCAATAATATGTACCTGGAACAGTAAATGGGAAAGAGAAGTCTGCCCAACAGAGCACACCAGAAGGGAGAAAAAGCTAACCCAAAAAAGCAATCCTTTTACTCCTCAAAGAAAGTTTACATGGTTTCAAATCCATTCTTCTTCTGGTTTTTGCAACGTGGAAAGGGAATCTGACCCTCTTAATCTAATGGGCGGGAATCTCTTAACAGAGGCTGGTTCAGTTGCAGCCCTTAGGTCTTTGCACTCAAGTTGGCCAGGAAACCTCACACAGACACCAGTGAGTGCTCTGGAGTAACCTCTTCAGCTGTGCCTATGTGGCAAGCAACGTCAGCTGTGCAGAGATAAACAGAAGTTAAATTTGCTGTCAAGCCCTACAAAAAGACCTTTGTCACCATCAGGGTTCAGAGCAGTCCTCAGCCAAGGACAGCCTCGAGGAAGGCTTGAGCACCCCTGGAGGGGAATGGAGAGGCAGTCCTGGACAAACTTGTAGCTGCTGCCTGCGGTTACAAATCCCTACGACACAGAGGTAGGGAGGGATGAGAGAGGGAGGTGGAAGATCTTTTTGCAATACGTAGAGGCAGCACCCATAGGAAAAGAAATATGGGCAGCAGGAAGGTGGAAATAGGACGGGATGGCAGAGGATCCACAGCAAGAAGGAGCACATGATGGAAACACACAAATGCTGGCTGTGTGTCTGATAGAAAAACAGGAGACCATGCTAGAAGGGAAGACAGGGCAGATTGAACTAATTTCTGGTGGACTCCTGCTAAGGAGTGGCTGAACAGAGATGATCAGCCCAATGCAAGGAATCAGGAAGTGTGCAGCGATAGTTCTCTCAGAAAGCATCTGCAAAACATCGGGTATTGTCAGTCTACATTGAAGGTCAACATGGGAAAATACTACTATAAGTTTAGATTTTTAAAAAAATAATTTTGTTAAGTAAAAAAACAATGCTAAGTCAACTACTGTCTCTCTATGTTGTCCTTAGATAATACCCCTTTTGGACTTTCTCAATATCTGGTAAAGTTTATGGCACCTCCATAAGATACAAATAAGATGATAACTGTAATTTTTCAGATGAAGAAAGAAACATGTGATTTAAGTCAAAGTCACATAAAAGATTGTAAATGCCTACACACCAGGAAGGAAATTCAAATAGCTTTTTTTCTCAGCACTCCTCTCAAGGCACTATGAAATTGCGACAAATCTGAAATAGTAGTTTATAATATTATAATAAGCAATTATGAAATCTCTCAGTGATTCATTGAATCACTAGGTAAGAAATACACACATGAACAATCCGTTCATCTCTGACTGCCTAAGGTAACTGATAAAGTTCTAACTATTGTAAGTCAATGCATGTACACAGGTTGTACTATCTGTTCACAGTGAAATCCCTGATTCTAAGCACATCATAAAGTTATCACTTCTATAACATATGGACTTACATCAAGTAATGTCTTGCAGTTGATTTGACCAGTATCGATAAACAAACTGCAGAAAAGGAAATGGAAAGCCGAAAAAGAGCAAATACTCTTGCCAACTTGTTCCTAGAAAAAGTCAAACATTTCGATGACTTCTTATGGAAAGTTACTGAAGGAGACAATGTTGTGACCACGGTCAGCAACCAAAGGTAAAGAAAAGAGTGTCATACAGAGGATCTGAAACAATAGCTACAGCCTGTGCTAATTTAAATTTTTTTTTCTCTTTTTCTTTTGGACAGGTCCCATTTAAATTCAGAAGAGGCTATCAACATGCCTCACCATTCAAGTGATCAGTTACCAGGAGCCTTAAAGCAGTTCACTGTATTATTAAGGTAAACTTCTCTTCAGCATAAACAGTTACGTATCATGCCCATTTGCATTTTAAATCACAAGAAAGAAGCACAAAATGTCCCATATCCACTGCCTTCCTTCAAGCTTTCAGCATTTCAGGCCTGAAATACTCAGTGGCTACAGATGCTTCAAAGCTTTGATTAGGTAAAAGCCTTTACAGAAAGAGGCAGCCCAACTCCCACCACAGTCAAAGTCAGCAAGTTCCATGAATTGATTTTAACAGTGTTTGGGGCAATGTCTCTGAACGTGACTGGCATTATTAAGTACTGTATCTTACAGTCAATGTTGCTGTTTTTCCTAGTCGTCAAGTCTCCAATGACTTCCGAGACCTTTCAACGTTACTAATCCATGGACTTGAGGCCCTTCTTATGTCATTATTAATTGGATTTTTGTACTATGGCCATGACAAAGATGGACTCTCTATTCGTGACACAACAGCACTGCTGTACATGATAGGTGCCCTAATCCCATTCACAATAATTCTGGATGTTATTGCCAAATGTAAGTGTCAGTTTTCTTGTAAACATTATAAGCAATCAAAATCAGAAGATTCCTAAATTAATGAAAAAAATTAAACTTATTAATACAACCCAAGGCCTAAAACAATCTGTTTTTTCCTACTCTGCAGGCCATTCAGAAAGAGCAATGCTCTATCATGACTTGGAAGGTGGAATGTACTCTGTTAGCCCATACTTCTTTGCTAAGGTAACTGGTTTTGTTGCCAGGAAATACAAACAGCTGTCTTGAACATTAAAAAACCACAAGCAAATCAAAGACTTGTTGTATAAACAATCACGTTCATATCAGATTTTGTTCTTTTGTGTCTGCCAGCTAAGGCTATCGTTCTTGCTTCCTTGACATTAATAGATTAAACCTCACACTACTTTAGATCTGTTGCCATAAGTCATGGTTGAGATCCCACACCAGAGAAGCCAAAGAAGAATCTTTCGCTAGGCTGTTTGGCCAAAATTTAAGAAATCTCAAACCCAAATTTGAAGGCTTAGGCAATTTTACATACCTGCATAATTCACTGAAGCATCTCTGAAAGTTTGCTTACATGTCTTGATCTGTAAAACAAAATATTTGCATCAAAAGCTAAAGAAAAGGTAAAACAGAAATTACAAACTGTGATGTTTCCAGTAGTAGTTTGGGCCTGTGGTGGTCAGAGATAAAAAAGCTGTATTAAGTGCATAAAGAGCCAGAGTTCCTGGAATTAAATTTAGAACTTTTTTAAAAAATTACATTCTCTTTTTCACAAGGGTTTAGAATAATCCCTTCTTTGTGATGTTGCCGCTGTTAGATGAGTTCTGCCTGCCATGGCATCTGTAATTTAGGTTTCCATTTCTGCACAAGATTTTAAATGCTTATTAGTGGTTGCCAGAGAAAAATATTCTCTGCATTGTGTCACAAAGATTGCACATTATTCACAGAGAAATCGATGTAATTTGTTACAACCTTAGTATTACAGGATAGTAGCAACCCTCTTAGGAACAACTAATGCTCTCTATAGACTTCTTCACATATTTGAGAAAATCCTATTTATGCTTTTGTTTTACAACAAACTAAGCTGCTAACTGGACTGCCTTTGGGACAAGGTGGGGAATGGACCAACAGCCAAATTTGTCTCAAATTTGATCTAACACTAGGTTCAACCAAATTGGGGCAAATACAGTAGCCATGAGTCAGGCACAGTATTGCTGTTATCAAGCACACCAGTTCTCAGGGAAAGTGTCATAAATTCTTAGAAACTGCCCGAATTGTAACAAAACAAGACCTCTAATCTATAACAGGAGTCCTCTCCATTTAACAATTAGTTACAGGCAATGTCACAACTGGAGAAAAAACTAGCGTGGATTTCAGTTTCTGCTGCGGATTGTTTTTGCATGTCATTGACAACCCCTAACAGGGAGAGGATTGTGTTCTAGGGGAGTATTTCCTGTAATTTTTATAAGAAGTCCATAAGTACATTAGGGCACATCTCACGTGGTTTTGTAATTATCATTCAACAAATTCTCTTTTTTTATTTAATTTTTCTTCTCCCTGACCAGATTTTGGGGGAGCTTCCAGAACACTGTGCTTTTGTTATAATTTATGGAGTTCCCATCTACTGGCTGGCAAACCTCATTCCTGAACCAGAGCGTTTCCTGCTGAACTTCCTCTCGGTGTGGCTGGCTGTGTACAGTGCCCGTGCCATGGCACTCTGGGTGGCAGCGCTGCTGCCGACCTTGCAGCTCTCGGCCTTCCTTGGCAACGTCCTTTTCACATCGTTCTACCTGAGTGGTGGTTTTGTGATAAGCCTGGAAGGTCTCTGGACAGGTGAGACAAAGCTCCCACCATTCCTCCAAACTGGCTTGGAAACATCGGTGGCTTTCATCACTGACTAGTTGTCGTGATGCTGCAGGAAAACTCAGCTTTACTCCTACCTTTGCAATTATCTTCTTGGATGGTGACAGTGGAGTCATTCATTTTATATAAGTTTCTCCATCTGAAAATGAGGGAAAAAGAAGTTTGGTCAAAAAAGCACTAGTGAAAGGCTTGATTCTTATGTGGTTGCCAAACTTTTCAGTAAAAAGAATTGTATTCAAAAGACGAAGATGGAGCTCCAGGAAGACTTAGTTGACAGTAGGAGTTTGATGGATATGGATATTAGCTTACTCCTCACTTCCCATCTCCATGTAACAACGTAAAGTATATCTGCTATTTTGTCCAATAACAAACTCCTACATGTTTACAGCCTCTGGCTGTCAAGAAATGAGACAAAGCTGCTGTATTTGGCAGTAGCACAGTAGTTTTTGAGATCTCAAGTTTTGTGTATGTATATCAATTTCTTTCGTTCTGTTTCTTTTTTTTCAGTTCCCTTTTGGGTTTCTAAAATCTCTTTCCTCAGATGGAATTTTCAAGGAATGATGCAAATTCAGTTCACTGACCGGAAATATGAAATGACTGTTGGAAACACTACTTTTCAAATACCAGGGAAATTTGTAAGTCAGTAACAAAAATTGTTATAAACATTTAATTGTTTCCACAACAGGTGGAAAGTCTGTCATATTTAAATGGATGTTGTAGGCCTCAAATTTGGCAAATGCCAAATCAATGTGTGAAGTCATGTTACACTTAGTATATTGTAAATTTGTCCTTAAAGATGTCCCTATAGCAGTCACTCATATGCCTTTCTTTTAGTGGAAGAGAAAAAAAAAAAAGAAAAAAAAAAGAAAATAATCGTGGGCCACTATTTTCTACACAAAACCCAACTATGCACTTGCTGAAACTGTTCAGAAGCTGAACTGTGTTCCTCTGAAATAGGAATAGTGTAGCTGCAACCTGCTATCAAACAACTCTGAAAGATACATCCAGCTGGAAACCAAGGGGAAAGATGGCATGGGCCAAGGGAACTCACATGTAAAATACACTTCACAGATCCAGCATGAAAATTTTGTGCCTTTTCCCAATTTTGTGTCATTGGTCATTACAGATCATTCAGTCTCTGGACTTGGACTCCCATCCTCTCTACGTGAGCTACCTCATCCTCATTGGTATCATTTGCAGCTTCCTGCTTTTATACTATTTATCTCTGCGCTTCATCAAGCAGAAATCAACCCAAGACTGGTAACAGCAGAGGAGGCAGCAGGTGACAGCGTCCCTTGCAGGAAGGTAGGGGAAGAACGAGCCCAATTTTGGTCCCCCCGGCAGCCTCCCAGAAGAGGCGGGCGCCGGCAGCGCGGCTGCCACAGGATGGCAGCAGAACCCCAGGAGTCGGGATGCGGGCTGTGCGCCCCGCTAGGCTGCCACGGACAGCAGCTTCAGCCTGGGCTGGGGGTTCGGGGTGGGCTTTGGGCTTTTTGTTTGCTTGACACACGGTTTTCATAGGTGACAAGGCATACATGAGTTCTCCACACCGGGATATATTCTGAGCTATGGGCGACCGATTTAAAAGGACCCGTTGCACATTGTAAGAGCTGATATTTTAGTATATAATGTTTGAACATATAGTGATCACATACTTAATTCAAAGAACTGCGAGAGAAAAGGATCGAAACACTACTTTCTGTGGCATATATGACATTCAGCACTCACAAACACAGCACAGAGGAAAGCAACACAGAAGATTTAACAGGTGCTTCAGGAGAACATGTGCAATGATGGAATACAGAACTGTTAACTACTCTGTGTTATTTCTAATTCCTTATGTATTTCAAAGCTTTGCCTTTATATTCCAGTTAGATGCTGATGATGCCCAAAATAGGTAGAGACGATAACAATAAAATTATTTCTAATACATACTAATTGATTGCTATTAACAACATCTTTCTCCCTGGCAGTACAAATCATAGCAATTCACCAAGTTTGCTTCCTAAGGTTCTCAGGTAGAAAATACCAACCTGCCCCTGAGTAATTAAAAATCTAACAATGCAATCTATTAAATGCTTGCAATTGTGCACCTAGTTTTGCTCAGAAAATTAGTATCAGTAAATAAATGGGCATAATTCACACACAGTCACAGTAAGTGCATGTACAAATTAGGTGTACAGTTGTGAGCATTTTGTAAGATTAGCTTGCTGCTTTTAAATGTTTAGATGCATATCTCCGTTCTTATATGCAGAGACCCAAAGCAGATCGACTACTTGACTTTCATTTACATGTTCCATACAGTGGAAAACTCCTCCTGTAATCGGCTATAATGACCCAGATACTGTTATGTAAATCCCAAGGTTTGATTTGGCTTTTTTTTTAAGAATTAAGAATGACAGAACATCTATATTTTATTGTTCAATTTGGCAGTTAGGACTGCCACATTACTTTCCACAGATTCCACGAGGTAATATATTCCCAGGAAGACCTCGGTCTAAAGATATTAAACAGGACTGATAAAGTAAGATCTTCAGCCCTAGGCAGTAGTAGGAATCCAAAACACTCCAAGGTTCTTCTACCATATCTTTCTGGTTCTGCTGTATTTGATTTCAAAAAAACCCACTTGATCTGATTTCAGTGCCATTTTGAAATTATCAGATTTTCATTGCCTTTTAATGGCAAAGCCAATTCTTTCAGTCCAATTCAGCATCATTAAATTGTCAGAATAGCAGCTTCCTGTTTGATTCTTAATTATTCCTTTTTATTATATTTAAGACATTTAATTTTTTTTTAATGGTTTACTCTTCTTTGTAATGATCTGTTGTGATTAGAATCTCTTTTATATTACACTGAAGTTTTAAGGGTATATATTGGTACTTCTAGTCTAAACCTCTATTTTCAAGGTATTTAGAGGATTAAATTCTAGGCTGACTCTCTGTTGTGAATTCACTTTGATGTTTAATAAAAAAAAAAGGAGAGACACAATGGGAGAAATTAAAGACATAAGGGACAGCTCTGAATTTTAGGGGCATATTGTCATGCACAGAAATCTTCAGGCATCTAGATAAGAATATACCATAGCCTTAACTTTGAATTTCCTTCCTTTTGTGAAATTAGTCAGGCTGCTGACATTACTTAAACAGCCTTTTTCAATTTAAAATTCCACCCTCTTAACATTATGCAGCAGGACCAAACGGTGTGAGTGTTTCAGAGGTGGTGTTATGACAAGGGTAGATGTATACATAATGGGGACTTGAGCAGTGAGCCGAGGAACAGCCAGCATGTGGAGTGGAGGAAGAGCTATCATAGGAGGTGGCCAGGCCTCTGTTTACATAGAAAAAGCTCATATTCTATATACTACAATTACATTAGCACACTGCCTATGATCATATCTTGTTTCCTTGATGCTGAGAGATGGGGAATATAGGCTGTGATTATTGTTACAGGCTTTAGCAATAAGAAGGTAGGAGCCTTGAAATACCAGCAATTAGCGTTCACGCCTAACAATAGCATGCTGTGGGGCTGTGTACAGAGAAGAGCACAGGGAAGAGTGGGTGGATGACACACAACCTGCCCCACTCGCGCTACCAGGAGTTGCAAATAGTGCAGGTTTAGGGGAATTAGGCATCTCTCAGCCAGTGAAGCTCATGCTGTATGCTTTGGCCTCTACTCACACCTCCACAGTGGAGCTGCTGCTGCTGCAAAATCAAATGGTCAGCGAGGCAACAGGAATCTTCCCACGAGTTCTAATCAAGTGTGCCGCTTTCAGCTGGGGTAGAGTTAATTTTCTTCACAGTGGCTGGTATGAGGCTGTGTTCGGGATTTGTGCTGAACACAGGGTTGATAACACAGAGATGTTTTTGTTACTGCTGAGCTGGGCTTACACAGAGCCAAGGCCTTTTCTGATTTTCGTACTGACATGCTGGCAAGGAAGCTGGGGGTGCATGAGAGGCTGGAAGGAGACACAGGCAGGACAGGTGACCTGAACTGACCATAGGGGTATTCCATACTGTATGACATCATGCTCAGTATATAAAGGTGGAGGAAAGAAGGAAGGGGGGTTTTGGAGTGATGGCATTTTGTCTTCCCAAGCAACCATTACACATGATGGGGCTCTGCTCCCCTGGAGATGGCTGAACACCTGCCTGCCCATGGGAAACAGTAAATTAATTCTTTTGCTTTGCTTGTGTACATGGCCTTTGCTTTCTTTATTAAACTGTCATTATCTCAACCCATGAGTTTTCTGGCTTTTGCCCTTCCAATTCTCTCCCCAATCCTGCTGGTGGGGAAGTGAGCAAGCGGCTGCGTGGTGCTTGGCTGCTGGCTGGGGTTAAACCACGACACCAAGGCTAAAAAGTCATAACTGAATTTCAGTACAGCTTTGCTCTCCAAGTTTCAGAGTAGCCATTCCTTTTCCTTTGACTGGCCTGTATCAGCAGCAGCTCGCTGTGCCCTCCTGTCTGCACTACCTGTACCAGCATAATCAGAGTTGCTGCAGTCCATAGCAATCTCAACACTAAAGAACACAAGGAAGACACTGCCCAAAACTTACTGTACTGTCTGTTCCACACACAACATTCAGTTTGCTACCAACTTAAGGTAGATGTGCCTCTTGAGCAGAGCTGCCAGCTAGTCCAACAATGCCACCACCCCAAGGATTCACCCACTGATGTCTTTGCTCTCCCTGTATCCTCCCTGACCAGCTTCAGAAAGGAACTCCTCAGCTGTAAGCCATGGTCTCCTGCAGGAGACTCAGTGAAAAACTGGTTTTGAAATAGCACCACGTTTAACTGGTCACATGGTTTCCAAGTTGTTTTGTCCAACTACTGTTTGAACTGCCCAGGGCACAACAAAACTGCAACAAGCTATGGGGCTTCCGTCTGCAGACATGTCAGAGTGGGGAGTGGGACTATCAAATACAAGCAAAAATAATATTTGTAAGGAAAATTCACCAAATTTAGAACCAAAAAAAAAAAAAAATCTTTCCTGGTTACATAAATATTATAAAGTACTGTCTGGACAACAGAACTGTGTGTTGTTACAGTACCTCTAGAGGTGGCATCTGATCTGTAAAGAAACAGGTAAGACAAATCTGTCATTATTACTTAAGTATTTTATATACAGGCAGAGGTAGGAAGATATTCCCCAATTTCCACTCCAAGTTTATGCGGTCTCTCCACTTGGCAAATGAACAAACTTTTTTAGCACTGGAAAATGGATTACAGAAACACTGCTCTACATATTGGCTTGTGGGTAGTGGCAGTCCTCCAAAATACTTTTAACTCGTCCTTGGGAAAGGACTAGCTTTCATTATGGCTAAGCTAAATTAATAAGTAGCTGCCCAAAGTTTCGTCTCATATTTGTTCATTGCAAAATCCATTGAGAAATGCTAAATAAGTAACAAGTATCAATAGCCATTCCTTTCAATAAAAGTAAAACTCCATGAAATTCTTTTAAAAATAAATCACAGACAATGCAGTGCACATGGGGATTTTTTGGGTAAGAAATCGCAGGTGTTGGTATGTCCACTTGGACCAGAAATAACAAACCTTTCAGGTTTTAGCCATAATGATTAATTTTAATGGCAGTAGACAAGAAACAGTGTACACAGAGCTCTGTGACATGCTGACTTTTTTTTTTTATACTCGGAGAGCCAAGACAAGCCCTTCATATGTTAGCAGCTATTAATTAAGGCAACAATGTTTAAGCAGTGGGTTGAGGTAATTTTTAAACCGCTTAACCCTTTTAAGAACTGACGAGCTTTAGAAAGCATATATATGAGTGTGTGTTCACATTAATACGTAGATGTAGAAGTATCTGCACGAATGGATTACATACATATGTATATACACACACAACTAAGGCCTATGATTGCTTTTATTTTTTTTAGGGAATATTTAAAAAGCAATTCAGATCCATAATTTATAGAAGTGCTGTTGCCAATTTATATAATTAATTATAAAACTGTTTGCTGACATTTATTTTGTCATTAAATCAAACTTAAAGGTTATTTTGAATTGCAAATTTTGTTGGCATTATTTTGCTTTCATGGTCACAATTAGATACTTTTAATGCTTCCAGTGCTAAAAAACTGCAACTTTAACCCCTCAATCCTCACACCATGGCTCCCAAACCAGCTTCTTCCATCAACAACACATATCTACCTTTTGCTTCTCTTTAAGAACCTGATCAGATTTTGCTAAGATTCCTAGCATTTCTCACTACTGTTTCTGCCTAACACAGTATTTTTTCATGTTTAACAAGTGGGTTTAGAGGCCCAAAGGTTAATGGACTGGCCAGAACAACACGGTGAGTAAACAAGCAATGCCACAGACCTCAAAAAAAATTTGTATTTTGTAAACAAGCAAATTAGCCCAAATTTTCTAGCAAATGCAGAGCAATTGGAAATCTATAAACATTCACAAATTGTCAAAACCAAAACGCACAGAACAGGAAATTTTCAATAAACTCTCAGTGCCTTGCAATAATATACAACTGTACTAGGTAACAGGTAACATCATCAGCCTTCAAGACACTACCTTTGCTCACTTTCATTTACTGGGGACTGGGGGAAGAGTTTAAAAAAACAACTACAAAAACTTCTTGAAAATAAAAAAATCTTCATGTTCCACTGAGAAAGTCAGAAGAAAAAATACCAAACATCACAGCCCCCGCTCCTATGCCTGTGTAGCCTCCACCAGCAGCTCTGGCCTGACACAAGTAAACATCGTCTTTCTCATGATTCAAGTCACGATGCTGGGAAGACTGCCCAAAAAGAACTGAGTATTATCCTTAAGAAACACCCCAAATCTTCTATGACTCTTGGTTAAAAATAGCTAATCACCTTGTGGCAGTGCTTCAACTGACGGCAGAAAGGCATGAAGCCGAAAAATGGGAGTTCCAAACCAGGCAGCAACAAAATGTGGTACACAAAAACTCTGAAAAATGAGACACGTGCTGCCCTTATTAGCTGTGACCAGGTACTGGATGTTATGCTACACAAGGCAGTCGCTGGATTTTCATGTGGGTAAGCTGGAGGTCAAACATGTGGTAGCCATCACCCCAAGAGACTCTGATCTCAGCTGAGAAAGGTGAAACTATCATCCACTTAACAGAATCATTTAATCAATTTTCTGGGTTGTAATTCTTAGGAATAGGGGCACATGCTGCCATTCCCTGTGGACAGACAGGGGCATTCCAGGCCCGTGGGAACAGGCAAAAAGCCAGCCCTGTCCCACCAGTCCCACAGTAATTCTGGGCACAGTGGCTCTGGCTGTCCTCACCACAAGCTTCCTCACCTTCCCCCCCAAATCCTACAAATACTCATGTAAAAAGGTATTTTGGCCAGGTATTGTTGTTACCAAGAGGAGAGTGCTGTCTGGTCACAGCAGAGCTAAGCACCGCCAAACACTCTGGACAAACTTGCTCCAGGTTTGTCCCTTCTGAAAGCAAGACAAAAGAAAAGTGAATGAATATTTTTAGCTTTATGTACTTCCTAGGGAATTTCTAAGTGCCTTTGTACTAGAAAAACGCCTTGCAGCTCTGTAGTATGTTCAGTGACAGGCGTGTGATAAATTTCCACTGGAAAAAACCCTTGAACGTGACTGACAATAGTAAAGCCACAAATTACCGTAATTTTATGCCCCCTGCAGCTAGTGGTATAAAACATAGTTTTCAACCTTGTTTTTACTTGCTGAATTTAGACAAATTTATGTTATTGATGACAGTGAGAAAGACACTCAAATACAGAAATTGCATTCCTGGGCATAAAAACAATAGGAGCACAATATTTTATATGTACTTTAGGCGCTGAAAAAAATATGGCTGTCATTAAAAATATAAAAAGGATGGAAAACTTAAGGGTTCAAAATAATTATTTTCACATTATATACATATTTATTTTCAGATATCACACCTGATCAGAGTTTTTTGCTCCTCCCTGGAATGCTGAACATGAACCAGGTGTGGCATGCAATATTACTAGCACACTCTCTCTGAACATTAATGTTTGAAATACAGGCTGTGTCAATACTATCATGAAGAAAAGCAAAAACCTTGTTTAAGTCATCTACAGATATACGGTTCCTACTGGATTTTCCAATGAGCATATGCTTTCTATCGTATTTCTAATTTTTAGAGTGTAATTTTATTTACAAAGGGTTCCAAGGGCCCTAAAAATGGGCAACTGCTAGAGATGATCAAGTTTCCCAGTTTAAGTAACCCCTCACACAGACTGTTCAAGCTACTAACTAAACTAATGGGAGGAAAACCCCAGGGAACTTTGCAAGTAATAAGGGCAACTGCATGATTTATTTTTGGTTTAGGCAGAAAGTTTTTCAGAGTATGGCTAGGTAGTGGGTTCAGCAACCTGACACAGTTGCTTCAGTTACAACCTCACCTCAGGCTGCAATCTCAGTATCAGAACACGCAAAGAAATGGTGATGGTCCCAGTGCCACACACGGTCCCGTATTCAGACTTCTTTTTAGAAGAAGAACCCCAAATTACACTAACAACACACTTACTCCTAACAGTTGCTTTTGAATTTGAGGAGAGGTTGAAGAGGCTGCTGCTGGAACAAACTTCCTTTGGTATTTGTGGCAGATGGAGATGCTCCTGTTCCTTCAGTTAAGCAGGTGTGATTACAGGACTAGTACCATCCCGACTCCCCATGGTAGAAAGGCATGTGGACCAGGTATGGCTCAGCAGCTCTCATTAGTCCTTCAGGGCCTTGTCCTTCACTGAGCTGGGCTTAGCAGCCAACACACCCTTACAGTCCTTGCTGCTGCCACTGCCTTCTTCTCCAGCAAACATCAAGAAGTGGTTGAAGAGGAGACAGTGGGAGTCATAAGAAAGGCAAGGATCCTTGGTCATCGCCAAGGACATCGATGTCATCGATGCGTCATCGACCACAGCAGCCAACAAGCTGAGGGTTCCTCCTTGCTCCCTCATGGTCCTTCACTCCCAACCCAAGCAGGCCTAAGCATCTTGATGAAGCTGCTGGACTTATCTTAATGAGACCCACAGGACCAATACCCACCCTTCCCCCTTCAGCATTTTGCCCATACTTCCCATCCCTTCAGAGTTCCTCTGCAGTGGTCCTATACTTTGACAAACATTCTTCCCAGCCCACCTCCCATAAATAAAAATCCAGCACCCAAGAAGCATTTCAGAGTTGCCTTTGCCAGCCTCAAAGGAGGCCAGGATGACTTTGTCCTGTCCACATCCACCTACTTTCTCTCCAGTCCAAACTGTTTTCTATCTTAAAGTCCACCCTTTACTCCTCCCCTCAAGACTTATCTCTTATCTACAACTTCACTTTTCAGATCTGCCCTGGTTTCCTGGACTATGGGAAGAACAGCAGATGCAAACTACTTGCAAAACCAAGAATTAAACTTGCTGCTGGTTGTCAAGGCTCATCGGTGTGAGAGACTGAGGTTTGCTGCTTTCTGAACCTTGAGTTCATTGGCACTTGCAGCTGAAGGAAATTAAGACAAACACAGAGCTACAGAGAGGTCTGTAGCAATCACTGCAATCTCAATTCTACAGATACCACTGCTTTATCATGGTGTTCAAGAGTAATCACGTGAGAAATTGTGAAGCATCAGCCAATTGCAATATAGAGGTTTAGGAGTATCAGAGAGAAACCTTGCATTAATAGCTTTATCTAAAAGTAGATCAATGTGGAACCCCCGTCTATAGCAGGCACTGCACTAGACAGTTTCTATTATCTCATTTTCTTAATTACAGGAAACAGTAGAGAAAACTCGAACCTCAAACTTCCATATCTGCTCTTATTTCCATATCTAATGGGAAACCCAGTATTTTGCTCCTGTAGCTACATAGATCTATATACACTCAGAAAGATGCCCTCATTGAATTACAGTCTCAGTAGGAGCCCATGACTTAAAAGGATATTCGGTTTCCTCTGATTATTGGTTCACAGAAGCACTGGCAAACCACCAGAGGCTGAAGCCATTCTGGAAAGGAAATATCTTTTGGCAGTTGACTTTATACAGAAATTATGAGAATAATTTTAAGAAATGCAGAGAAATCTTTGCTTAATAAAGGGCTAAATTCAATGACAGTCTCAGCTTTTTCTTACATGTTTACCTTTTTCACCTTTACAGCAACAATAAACTGGTGCAGGAAATTGGACATTCCTTCTAGGTGCTGACAAATTTCTTACATTGAACAGCAAAACCTCCTGGTCACATCCATCGCTTCTGTCACTTTCTCCTCTGCTGTGTTCCTGGGGAGTCCGGAAGCATCACGCATTCAAGAAAAGCAATAAATACAGTAGTGCCCCAGTGAACACACTACCAGTCTGCTTCTCTGTCAATATGTGCACTCGTGATTCCACCTGCATGGTTATGATCCTCCCTTGTCATGTAAACTGCAGCTGGAATCCTGCTGACTCAGGCATTCAATCTATAAAACCCCCATGACTCTCACTGCCAGAGACACAATGCATTCAGCTACTCCATTTTCAACAGTGGGTACATATTAAGAAAGTCTAAAGACAGCTACAAGCCTACCAAGCTACAGTTCTTGCCACAGAAAAGGGTCTCAGGAGACAATGAGTTGAATGAACTGTTTTAGTAGATAAGGATAAAACTACAGCATGTAATTATCATGCTGCAAAATGACTATATTGGTGGTGAACATGGAAACTTTTCCCATGTTGATCTTGACACCCCAAAAGTCTCTTCCTCCTCCCCCTGCCTCAAGGGGAGTGGGGGAAAAGGCAAACCCATAATGTGGCGCAGGGCAGAGAAGTGAGATTAAGTCATCTCAATTCAAGCCCAATGAAGACACATGATTATGCAAACACATACACACTCCCACAATTTGCTTTCTACAGTAACACGTCAGGTCATTTCATGTCAGCAGGCTCTCAGCTTCCCACAGAGGCCTCTGGAAAGGCATGCTCCTATTTCAGACACTGCACCTGGTCTGGATCTTGCACAATCCCAGTTATGCACTAGCCGGTGGCAAATAATTCTATTCTGCTTTAGAGGGGTGCATGCTATGGTCAGTGTGATGGAGTACGTTTGGTATCTGGACTAGTAAATCACCATGACAAGTTCACAAGGCTGCCATTCTGCATTTTGTCATGTTGCAGGTTTCTCTTTTTGAATATGAAGAAATAATGAAACCGCCTACTTATTTGGTGAATAAATGCCAACATTCTAAACTGCACTTTTCTTCATGCTTGAAATGGCTGAGTCTCAGCACACCGATGCACAAGAAATATTATCACTTCAAGCGTGTCCTTGAAGAGTTGGCACAAATGCCGATTCCGCAAAACCTTCCCAGTATAACCTTGTTTCAGACTGAGATGATTGTGTCCCAGAGTGGCACAAATCCCTCACTGGCCCACATTTTAAAGACAGGAGAGACTGTACTCCTCTGTGTATATCATCACTTAACTGTATATGAAACATTTACTCGAACAGGGAATCAGAAATAGTATCACACAACAGCAGCCCATCCTTTGAATTATCTCTGCCTTCCCATTTACACCACAGGGCTTCATGGGTCTGGGCAATTCCCACGTGATCCCAAATGATCAGTTTGTCCTTTTGCCCACTGCCCTGTCATTGCTGCCATGAAACGCTGGTTCTGTTTGGTCTCATGCTCCTGCAGCACCTCATTGACATTTAACCAGCTCAGCAGCCAGCACACTCAGCCCATAACTTCCCATGAGGACACTCAAAAGGCAATTTTGGAGCTGAAGAAATTTCATTTATATTTTTCGGTTACAGGCTGTCAAATTTACTTTCTATTTCCACAACTGTAACAATTCAATTATAGGGCACGATTCTGGTAGAATTCAAGTGAAACCAGCTAGAAGGAAAATGCAAATGCTAACTCACAGCAATCCTGCACAGTCAGACCCCATCATGGGCACCTGCAACACACAGCCATGCATCTGGCTGCAGCCTTGTGTGCTGCTTTCTGTCTCAGAGGGCAGCAGCCAGCAAACATGACCTGTCGGTATCACAGCACAGGCTACTGATGGGTGCAGTGCCTGATCCACAGCCACATGAGATTCCACCTCCTTGTCAAAAAGGGAGTTAGGATCCACAGGTCTGCTGTTAACTTCCTCTGTGATGACCTGCTGTTTGCTCCAAGTAATATTCTCTTCCTTATCCCTTGTGCTAGTTCAGCTCCAGCAGCACACATGCCCATTACCTCCAGTTACAGTCAGCTGTGACTCCATTTACAGGAACATGTGAAATGGAGAGATTCACGAGATGACCTCTAAAAACAAGAGCTGTGGCACTAGAGAAAGGGTTGCCAACTAGTTGACACAGTCTTCAATTATGCTGCTATTACACTGAAACACATGTAATGTAGCTGCAGCTTTAGAAAAAAGAACCATCTCCATTTGTGAAATGAAATAAACTGAGTCCTGGCTAGGCTTGCTTTCAGATAGGGCACACAACCATTAGGCTATGAATGAGATTTCAAATGTTAATGCCTTATCCTGACAACCCAGGAACAAAGGGTGCCAGACGGTTCGAGCCACGTAGCTGCCGTATGTTGTTGAGCTATGCCTGTGAAGTGATGAAGGTCACTGTAAAACCACACCACTGATGGAGCAGGCACTGCTAGCATTCATCCTGGTTGCCTGGAACACAAAATTTACCATTCTCCCCGCTCCTGATTAGTGAAATCTCATTTTTAAAGTACAGCAGGATTTTTTCTGTGTGTTTTTCAATAAAATAGTTGATTAAATTGTAAATTTCACTTTAAAAAAAATTAGGTATTAATTTCTTTTTTAACTTTGATACATTCAGGTTACTTGCAAAACTATGAGTCTTGCAGCATTTTGCCAAAACCTTGTGTGCACACAAGAATTTTTAATTTTGCCTACATGGGAAAACCTAAAAAAGACAAGGTTAAGATAAGGTTGAAAATATAAAGATTAATAAACAAAGTTATGAAATGCACAGAAACAAGCTTTCGAACTGCATAGGCAATGTGTTCCATTAGTTATACCAATGTGCACATATGAGAGTTTCCATCATTATTCACAGAGATAATGGCTGTATTTTCTATTTACTGTTTCACCTTTGTAATTTATATGCATCTTATTTTCATGGCCACACAACTCCAGACTGTAAAACATAACATCAGAATAACTTCACTCCCACATTCGTACAAACAAAGTGTGCCTACCAGTCTCCCAGCAAGTAAAAACTGCTACCCTGCAAATAATGGGCACTGGTTTGTTTAAAGGGCATGTTTTCATGGGTATGCAGTTCTTGTACCCATAAAATTAACTGGACCTAGAGTTATGAGAATGAATTGAAGATGGACAGAACTACAACACACAAGCCAGTGTAAGAGGTGGAAGCATTTTGTCTCCTTCCATGTAATATCAAACACCCAAATGAGATACTTAACACAAGAAAGTACAAATGGGAGAAAACTTATAAAAACGTGTTTATTTTTATGTAGATACAGCTGAAGGTTGAAGATGACGTTCCTTACCCTTATACTTTCACCCCAAAGTACATTGACCGGGCAAAGAACAACAAAGGATAGGACAGTCTGCTTAAGTTACAGTTACACACCCCTCCAGCAACCTTCTTGATATACACATATCTGGCAAATCAACACAAGCAGAAAGACAGAAGAAGTCATAGCAGATCATACACCAAAATGGAATATCCTAGAAGGCTGCATCTTGTATAACATCAGCAATTTTAACAGCATTTCTATTAATGAATGTTTCTATCAATTGCAGTCACGGAAAGTGCTGTTAGTCACAGATTTAAATTAAAAATTACACGTGACAACATGCTTTTTAAATTTTTTATTGAATGTAATATTTAAACAATTTCATAAACAACTAAATCATAAAACCGTCTGTTCATGATGCTTCCAGTCTTCTGTTCCTCCATTTTTCCACATAAAACTTGAATGTCTCCTATAAATAGAGTAGAATAAACAAGTTCAACATTGTTTCAACTGTAAAGTTACTAATTCTGAACAAAGTCTTATGTCCTGACAAAATCTGTTATTCTCTGTCATGCAAAACTAGATCTGTATTGAAGTCTGTATAATTAAGAGAAATACCAGAGAGAGTGAATAAAAGGAAAAGGAAAACCTTGCCAAAAATGCATAATGAAGCTTCTCTTACTAAATGCAATAATATAATCAATTTCATTTTTAAAATGAAAATAATTCTTAACTGCAATCTGCAATTGTGTCAAAAAAATTGAGATGCTTTTAAAGACCAAGCTGCATTAGAGAAAAATTGAACAGGGAAATCAGAAAATGAATCATCTCAGTGACCTGGAAAAAACACTCTTATTTTCACTAGCTACATACAAGAAACAGACATTCTAGGTTTTAAATTCGCAGTCAAAAAAATAAGTAGATTCTAAATTATGTCAAAGCTGCAGAAAAACACACCATAGCTGTTGAAAGGCTAAACCACATATTTTATGCCAAAATTTTTTCCAATCCTTTACAAAATTCGAAAAGAAAATCATATTTATCATGAAGCAATGTGGAGAAACACTATATAATCAGATCTTTACAGAACTATAGAAAAATATTTGTTTTAGAATATAAAAAGTGGTGAGAAAATAGGAATTAGAAGTTTGCTTTGAGAGGCAAAATACAATAAGTCTTTAAAATCTGCTTAGCAAAAATGGTACTAATAGACTTTTAGCCAAAGATGTACAACTATTTGACAGATTTAGCATCATGCCACTTGCCACCCTCAAGTAACATATATCTGCACATTTGCATACATATGCTGGCCAGGCAGCAAGAAGCAACACTGCAATAGGAATGTAATTCCTACAGTTCTATAATCCCACCCTACTAGTGCAGCAACTTGTACTGGACACAAAACAGGTAATTAATGAAAACTAAAAGCCATTAATTGCTAATGAAATACCCATTCTATAAGCCTTTTCAAGTTCAATTGCTTAGATAAATGCCCCAAGGAAATTTGATAGAGGTACACCTGTAGATGAGTGCCTGATAACAACGAGGTAGTTCAAATATCGTAAGCCCCAAGAGGTTTTATTTCCTGAAGTCAAATCCCATGCAAGATTACTATAGCTCCTACAACGCTCAGGACTTCATACATTACCTCCTTTGAGGAGTCTCTGCACAGACCCAGTCCCTATTTAATTATTCATGCAATTTGTTTTACTAACATTGAACATACGCAACTCTGCAGATCTATTTCTTAATTAGGAAATACTCACAGGGGGTTCAGTGAAAGGGACAGGCTCTCCTACTTTCTTCAGAAAAGTTGCTAAAGACTTCAGAGATAGCTCATGCAGCTGTATATTCTTTGCTTTTGTTTTCTCATACACAGCCTTTGCAGATGCAACATCCCCATCCAATTCTGAGGAAAAAAATAAAACCCAAAAAATCCCAGTGGTTACTTGCTTCTCTTTTCACCTGCTTCCATGATGTCATGCATTCCTACTACTTGCCAAAACACATTCTATATATTTTAATATACAATATTCTAAATATTCTGGATATTCTTTGTATTCTATATATTAATAATCTATATATTTTAATATACAATATTCTAAATATTCTGGATATTCTTTGTATCCTACTGACAATTTACATCAGACAGTTTACATACAGCCATTCCTTTTCACCTGAGGCTAGATAATCAGTTCCTTCAAGCATGTGCTGGAACCACAAAGGAGGAGGATTTGCACAGTGTAAACACACAAATGATAAAAAATAAAAACAAAAGCTAAAACATAAGCCACCCAAATTCAGCCTAGAAGACTCTAAAACAGAATTTTATTCCCTTAAGTAAGGGCAGAATATTGATTGTTATGGTTTCAGGTGCTGGCTACATCAAAACTAGAACCCAAAGGAACAAACAAAACAAAGGTCATATGATCATTTTAGAACCCAAATTGAAAACCATTTCATCCTATTGAGCAGGAAAAAAGTTTTGCTGACCCACTAACTCATTATAAACCTTAAATACTTAGGCAACCAATAGCATTTTTCAGGATATTCCATGAAAGGCACCACCCCCTACAACAGGTTCTAACTAATCCATTCTTCATTTATTTAAAGCATTATTAACTTCTAGCTGGAATGCAATGTATTTCTCCTTCCTCTAAAGTGGGAGAGGGGAGGAACTCCTCCTACTACATTGACTCATGCTTAACCATCGACTTCTCTGCTGCTCAGACATTTCCTTGAGAAGCATCAGGATGAGACTGAAGCGACCCCTGACAGTTTCACTGCTGCCCTCAGGGTCCTAGAAACAGTACAACTGTTCCTGGCACCTTGTGAACAACAAGAAAGCCATCATGTCCAGTTGAATTCATTCTGCTGCTTGGGAAAACGCAAACACCTGCAGCATGAGAGCTGTCTTAGGTTTCAGTTGTTCACATTTGGAAACACCACCTTCGCAACCACAGGG
This sequence comes from Pseudopipra pipra, assembly GCF_036250125.1. Lineage (NCBI taxonomy): Eukaryota > Metazoa > Chordata > Aves > Passeriformes > Pipridae > Pseudopipra > Pseudopipra pipra. The sequence continues at coordinate 26,359,445 of NC_087551.1, forward strand.
GCTACAAAAACAATGGTTCATAAAGAAAAGAAAAAAGCTGTAATTATGCAGAAATGGATAGCTTGTGTCCCTTTCTCGTGAGAAAAAGCTTCCCACTCACATCTGGGAAATGGCTGAGCTCCTTTTTGAACGTGGGAGGCTACTGCAAAAACTGCAGGAAATGACGGCTTAATGAAAGCATAATAGAAATAGTTCACTTTCTATTTCTTTAAAATAGATTTATTGTATGGGAAACACCAACAAAAAGAGCTAATACTTAGATTGCATTTAATGGACCACACAAATGTGATTTTACATATTTCTTTTTTTCTAGAAAGTATACAGCAAAGGATTATGCATCTCACCAGATAAAGGAAAGCTAGTCCTGGCAGTGGATCACATCACAAGACAAGGAAAGAAGTAAATGTCCTTTTATTTGTTCTGTCACAGATGTCTGATATATGATCAGACTTCTTTCAGCTGTGATCTATACTCTACTATATCTCTGCTAAACATATAAACAATTATAATTTTATTTGTCCATTTATTTTGATAGCTAGCAACAGTAAGAAACTGTAGTAATACTACACTCTTATGTTTCATTCCCCTTAACTAAAAATAACAATGGCCTGAAAGGAGAATCATTTGTTCTCTTGAAAATTATGATAATACAAGGTTGGAATTGGCCCAAAATAAGAAATCATGTTTGAAAGCTCATTAGTTTTAAAATATATACTAAAAAAATTCTTTTATTTAAAACACCTTATTTCTACCCCTCGTGGCTAGAAAACAACCTAAGCACAGCCTTCTGATTTTCAATTGCGCTAAATATTTTGCTGATGATCACTTTAACAGTCAAATGATCAATGTCTCATACAGGTGAGGTGTTTGCACAGAATAACCTGGGAACAGCTTTTAAAACTCTCCATGCTGATACTGAATGTCTCCTCTAGAACTCGCTATGAGCCACCTACATCTCTGCCTAAAGAGAGCACAGCAACCATCTGGTCACATAACAGTGTGGCTTCATATGTTGAATACACTCTAATCACTCTTTCAGGTATAAAAGAGCAAGTGACTGATTCTCTTCAATCTATGAAACTGCTGTACTATGATGCAGTTGGGAAGGATACTGAAAAAGCTGATTAGTTCACTTATGGAATTTGTACTGAGGTAAAAGCAGCGAAGAGGTAATGATAGTGTAAAGCAGCAAGTACAGTGTTGGTGACAGAAAGGCATTGTTTGTCTTATAAAAACATGTTAGAAAACTTATCCTGCTGTGAATGAAGCCACAAGGCTAAACGATTTTGGTAGTGATTGCTGTTTGGAATGTTTATAAGCAAGCAAACTTCATAAGTTAGATACCACATCATGGGAATTTCTACAACTTGATTCAATAAGGATATATTGCTTTAACACCATACCTTGGATTTAAGTTCAAAGTATTTTACCTAATTATTCCTATTTATCTCCTCTGTGATAGACTGGCGCACAAGGACTTCTGTCATTGTATTTTTTTGCTTCTAACACACACGTGGGAAGTATTTACTCCCTGTAATAAAACTGGAAGATGATAGAGTATCCAAAGCAAAGGACTCTACAGCAGAGGTGCAAGCTTCCAGCTGAGTGTTGCCATAGGGGCTGTATGTCCTGGTTTTTGAAGAGTGAGTCTTGCAAATAAACAAAATTTGATTTTTTTAGAGGTGCTCATTTTGACTTTAACTATAAAGAGAACTGATGAGCACTTCAAATCAACTATTTATGTAAATTCAAATGAAGGCATCTGCAATATTAACTTTGGCTAAATTACAACATGTATAAAAATCTACACTAATAACAGTAAGATCCTTTCACGTTACTGATATAACTGATCACTTACAATTTTTGAACACACACACACACACACATAAAAAGGACCCAATATACTTTCTCCATGTTTTTTGGGAAAAAAGCTAGATTCATTTTAAAAGCCATTCATTTCTACAGTATTTTTCTCCACGGGTTAGGATGGATTCCTTTTTATTCCATGAAGCCCCTGCTTATCCTCTATGTGTCAGTTGGTGCTCTTCCATCCTAATAGCCAGGATAGTGCACACACCCAACAGACTTAAACAACAAAAACCTCAGATACCCCAGCATATCTTTATGATTCAAATTGTAAAGCTGCTTACACATTGTAGACCCTATTCCCCTTTATAATGGTTTCCATGACCTTTCTGAATGTCTCAAGAGTTCTTACTAAAAGAAACTATTCCAAGGAGAGTAAATTACCATAACATCTCAAGAGGTAACGGTATGCCACTTCTGGATCTAGATGCTCAGGAATCAGTTCTAGAAGTCTTTCAATCACCTTTGCCTGTGAAATTTAATGCACAGACAAAAAGAGCATTAACTTGAAATCTTAAAGAACAAAACAGAATCATCAAAGTTAGAACAATGACTTAGAACAATGACTTCGCAGCTTTGAAGTGAAATGAAGTGTACTGATAACAAGGAATGGACCTGTGCGCCTGAGAGAGGACATCATAATTTCCTTCCCAAAATTCTGTATGCAGAAACGAAACAGTAAAAGAAATGTTACAAAAAAATGTAACTAATATAATATAGGAGTAAAATCCATACTCCAGAAGCCTAAATATTACTGTCTCTTCTTTTTTCAAGTAAGCAATTAATGTATTAATGAGAATATGTAAGGATTTCAACCAATTTAAAAAAACTGCAAAACACTCAGCAGCCTTCATTGACCTAGAGGTCAATGGTAGCTATGATCAATGTTTAAAAAGCATTAGATCACTAACTAATGTGTTTAAATTTGGGGCCTCCCTCCCTCAACCTCTGATTCCAGTTTCAAAAACTCTCTCTTTTGAATTAAAAACAGTTTATTGAAATTATTAACATCTTTATCACATACTATTAACTTAAATGTTTTACTAAAATTTCTGCTTGACAAACTAAAAACATTCAAGGTTTTTAGCTCCTTCTACAGACACCAAATGACAGTGTTTATCATAATCATATTTATCATCACCACTTCAACAGAAGAACTTTTAATCTCTGAGTATTTAATGTTAATTTCCACAAAATGTAAATGTGCATTTTCCTCATTTGAAAAATACTTATTCTAGTTTGTGTGTTGGCTGTCTCCTGATGCTGCTCATCTATGAAAGAAAAATCAATGTGGTTTTGCATGCATGTGTGGTTTTTGGGGTGGTTTTTTTGTATTTTTGTTTGTTTGGTTTTATTGTTGTTGTTCAGTATTGGATTTGGGGGGTATTCAGGACTTTTTTGTTTGGTTTTTAGGGTTTTTGTTTGTTTGTTGGAGGGGTGTTGGATTTGTCTTTTTTTTGGTTGGCTGGGTTTTTTGTTTACTTTGTGAGGAGGGAGGGATATGAGTAGAACAAGAACATCAATGAGAGCATTTCAAATTATAGGGAATGAGCACAAAGCCAGGAATCCAAACAGATGTCCAAACCACCACAAAAAGTGATATGAAATGTGTCTTTTAATGTAAACATAGAAGCATTTTATCATTAGAGAGAGATTGAGGTTTTAACTTGCATTTGTATTCATACAACATAGCCAATAAAACAAGTACTTTCAGGTTGTGATACTGAACTGGATAATGCAGGAAAACATTTAAAGCACAATGTTTGTAGGATATACAGTGTAACATCAGAAATGTAGGAAATTACTGAAACAATAGAAAATTTTAAGTGCACCCTCCTTTCCATCATGATCCATAATGTAAACTGTTCCTTTAAATGTAACCAGTTCTGCAAATGAACCTCCCCCCTCCCTGAGAAACCCAATAAAACTGTCAACTGTGAAGTTCAAGATCCAAAACACTTTAACAAAGGTTGATGAAATTGTATTCTGCTATATATAAAATTATATAAATGAAAAAAAAAAATATACCTGTCCAGGTTTAGTTGCTGCTCTAGACATAAAACTCCCTAAAGTTCTCTTCTCCTGAGCTATTGCACCACACCTCTGAAGAAAAAGAAATGATTAATGTAGCAGACGTGAGTAGGTTAGTGATAAACAAGAAGGCGAAAATTTCCAATTACAGATGCTTAAAATAATATCCTAATATATTATCTATTTACGAGGTAAGTAATTGACCATTAGATTGAAAAAGAAAAGCAAAAAACCAATCACAAAACAAGTTCATTTCATGCACCTCTTTGGTAAACATTTTTAAAATGGTAGCTATAGTTTGTTTAAAACAATAAGGGAAAGAATTAAACTAATACTTCAACATACCACAAAAATGAGATTTAGGACTGCAAAAGAATGAAAAAGAGAAACACTATTCCTCTCCAATTATACTGCCAAGCATTCACAAGTGAGCTAGGGATCATAAGGTTAATTATACATTTAATAAGGTGTCAGGGAGATAACTGCTCGTTTCTTTATAAAAATTAAAATGTACAAAGCAAGTTCTCTTTAAAGTATAATTACCTACACTTATGCATACAAAGGACTGATTTCAATCTCTCTATTTTATAAAAGGCTTTAACTGCAATAGACAGTGTTTGAGAGAGAAGTTGAACTTAGAAAAGTTTGAGACAGACTAGATAAAAATCAAAAATCTATCTTACTACAGAAACAAGGTCAAAATAAAATATACAAGACAATATTTAGTGTATGTTTCTCAAAGATGTCAGTCTTAAAACTCTTACAATGCACAGTGCTTTTCTTTTTTTTTACCAGCTGCAATATATCAGTACCAAAATGCACAGCAAAAAGAGAATATTGTGCATATAAAAATACACATATCATGAATTTCCTACAATCAATTAGTGTTGCAGACATATGCAAACAGGAAATTTTGGGTTATGTCACTATGAATGTTCTGTATGTGAAATATGGTTCAACAAGGTCTTTCAGGTCCAGGTGAGAAGATGTGAAGCCTCATTCCAAACAGACAAAAATGTACTCGTAGTGTTCTGACAAAAAATGGCTTTATGGTGCTAAATAGAGGTAAAATATTGACGAGAGAAACTTGCAGCATTTTATTGCCATTCTCATCTACTGCCAGTAGATGCTCTGAGAGGAAAGAGTCTAGCTGGAGAAATGTTTTCCACAGTCCCCTTTCACGTCAAACCACTTTTGACTTTCAGCAGCAAAAGCATTCTCCCTCCAGACAGTACAAAAGACACTGCTGCTGTTTCATGAACTTTTCAATAGATTCCTACATGCATTTTTGAAAGCAAGGAGTCTCCATGTATACACTAATATTTCAGATTATTACAAGAAAAACAGTTAATTTAGACTGTGGTTTACTTTTCAAAAAAATAACAATGGAGAGTGATTATTCCTATTTCTAGTTAGCTATTAGTAAAATACGTGATCCACACAGCAGTCACAAATGCTTAACACAGCTCAAAGTTTTTCCTGCACTGTATAAAACTCAAATTTTCTCATATACAAGAAGTTCCAACTCAAGCTTATCTGTGAATATCCATCCACTAAGCACGAAGTATTCTTAACATGAAGAAATTCTCCCCCAGGATATAGCGGATACAATCTTATTTCAAGTATACTGTAGCCATGAATGTAATTCCAATATTTGGATGCTGTTGTAGTAAGTTTTAGGAATATATGAACGAATATCCCACATTTTTGAAAATTTTAAGAACATACAGATTTTACTTAAAAATGCAAAAACCTGTATCTTCACAAAGGCAAGAAACTGTGACCAATTTTCATTCACTCATTCCATTTCATTTATTTTAATCAAAAAGTCAGGAAGGGTAAAATAACTTGAGACTTTTTTTTCATTTTGATGTTCTCAACTATACAGCAAGAGGGTTTTATATCAAAATTGTTGAGTCTCCTTTTAATTTAATACTCAGATGACCATCTAGGCAAAGCAACAAGCAACGTAAGGGAACACACAAATAATACAAGCTCCTGCTGTAGCAGAAGTAACTGAATACATTTGTTGGTATGCATTCTGCTCAAAAAATGGTCTCGGAATATCATGAAATATCTGATGGATGGAGCTTTTTCTTTAACAGTTTAAAATACTTAGGAACTGGTAAATGAGCAGCATGCACTACCAGGAGATGATAAGAGGCCTCAATTTGAGGCAGGACGCTGAACACACATCAGCATGACTGCTGGACTGTCACCTGCTTGGATCGTACTCTCTGACAGGGTCTGTTTGTGCATGCTGCCAGAGCAGATCCCAGCACCCACAGTTCATCCCACCTCTGCTTGTCTTTGCCTTTAGCTCTGTACAAATGGCATGAACGCAGCTGTTTCAATTCCTAATTCAGCTGAGACTGTGACCCAGAGACCAACATTTGGGTTTTAATTCATCTGTGACAGTCAAATGAATAGAAAGCAAACCGAGCTCTTAATAAACTTTGAATACAGCATTTACAATATTATAGCAGCCAAGTGAAATAAGGTCCATGAAAAGCACACACTGCCTGCTTCTGTTTTGCAAACTGTACAGCTGTAAGATATTATGTTTACTGCACTTAAGAAATCAGGTGAGAAGTTGCAAGGAAATGGTTTGCAGGAAACAAGTGATGTCTAGCAGAAAACTTAATAGTATTTGCAATATACAAATACTTCCTTTATTTCCTTCAGGGTACTGGAAGACAAAATCCCCTTTGACTCTGGCTACTGATAGTAGCTCATGGTTTGGAATAGTCTAAACAGTGCACTGCTACTCACACCGTAATTCAAATGCATACCAGTACTAGTCTGTGCTATACAACACCTCTTTTTGACAATTTCTCAGTTAACCTTTGAAGAGCTCTAAGCATTTCTGTACCTCTCTTGTTATGTCATTACCTTTATCAACGATCTGGCATCATCCACTCTGTCTGCACTGACATACTGAAGGAAAAGATCTGTGACAGGTCTGTAAATTCCAAACTGACTGGCCAGTCGTTCTGCCATCACACCAACTGCAAAATGATGGGTACATAAGGAAAATCTTTGATTGAAAAGCCACTTTTGTAAACTTCACAGGCATGATTTATGCTGACTGAGCAGGTTTTACATGTAATAGCTCTTCCATAACACCTCTGTCTAGTCAGAATATTTAAATATCATTGCAATTAACTTACATTTTTCCAAAGCTGGTTCTAATCCTTCCTCAGACACTTTCCTTAACAAATAGGAAATACTTTTGACAGCTTGATCAGGATTCTGTGCACCAGAGATAAGCAGAGGCTCAAGGTATTCCACAGCAGCATCAAGGTCATTGCTAGGAAAAGAGATTGAACTGGCTCAGTTTCTGAAATCAAGATTTCTAAACCTAAAGAAACAATTATATTAAAGTTTTTGTTTTCTATATCAAGCTTATATTTCCTAGAAATAGTTGATAGCAAAATATTAATGAAAAAAAACTACTTCATTCAGATATTGTAAAAGTGAAACTATTTATGACTGAATGAATAAATTAAGCCATACACAAAAGTTTTAATGGCCTTTGACCTGTAGAAAGTTTAAGTATTTTTTTCCTCCTTAAGAAAGAGGAGTTCAGCTTGCTGCTTTAGGAAAATGTGTCCTGCAAATCTAGAAAGCAAAATCCAAACATTAATGGAGGGTATCTGAATAATTAATGCACATAAGTACAATTTAATACATAAGTATTTTTTTACGCTATTCAATTAATTATTTACCTGATTTTTCCAATGCCTGCTTTTTTGGATGCAAAAGACAATCCTAAATGTCATTTGGTCATTACATTAATCTAAATGTTTTTAATCTTAAAACTTAAGTACAGCAAATGTTAATAAAATCATGCAGGAAGTATTCACCAAAGTGTAACCTCTACTTCCAGCATTCTAAAATATTCAAATGACAACATCTCTTATCAGTCCACTCTAAAAACTAATTCAATTGAAAAAGAAATCTGAGCATGATGAATGCTTTTAGGTGAAGCAGAAACACAGCACATTTGAGAGCTATGAAAAACCCTTTGAAAACTTTATCAGAAACATGAACCTACCAATAGCTGAACACGTATTAAAAATATCTGTAAGAACCTGTTTTTCAGAGTTCTCAAGGTACAGATTGCAAGGTATTTAAGAATATATAGGGTGTGTATTTTATGCTGCTAAGTCTTTTCATACATCCAAGTGAGTTTCAGTATGGGAAAAGTTGACGCCGCTTAAATAACCTCTGCTTGCATACAGCAATTTATTTATTTATTCTTGTCACCAATCTACATTTTATGAACACAATCTGACTTTGCAACACTTTTACAACATGGAAATACAGGAAAATATAGCTTATAAGACAAATATTGAAGTATCTCTCCTATCTGAAGTGTTTAACTTAGGTCCATGCACTAGGACTGTGTGTCAAGGACCACCCAGATCTAAAAATTTACAAGATCAGTCCTTTGTACACAGATTGTTTTTTCAGTGTTTGGAATATAGTAAGATCACTACTGAAACAGGTTTGAGTGGCTCTCCTTCAATTTAAGTCCTCTTGCTGTTCCACACACTCCAGTGACTATTCTCTCTGGTGTGGCACGACTGAGGCATTTGGGTATCTGTGATGTACTACAGAGTTCTACAGCTTTCCTGCAGAGTCAGACTCGGGGGGGGGGTCTACCTGATGAAACTAGTTTGAAATAAAATAACAGAATATGTAGGATCCTTGAAGATTGGTTCCTGCAAAGTATATTTGAGAAGTTGATAGTATGCCCTTTCTCCTACAGGTGCTTTGCCCATGCACATGCTGCACAGTACCAATGTATCAACTAAACCAGAAATGCCAGGCAGAGCACGATATGGAATTAAACAGTTGAGTCACAGGATACTCGAAATGTGGGGATAATTATCATAGTTGAAACTGTGGCCTAAATCAGCACAGGATTCAGTTTTACATTCAATTTTACATTCAGATTTCATAGATGCTTTTGATCTAACCCCAAGGACACTCTCTACAGGTACATTAGAACAAAGGTGTCACAGCTAACTTACAGCACCAGAGAAGACTTTATACTCTCCCAAATGCTTCACAGTTATCCCTGTATTTCATTAAATTATTTTCAGCCCCAAATGTGTTTGGGAAACAATACCAGAACAGAACTGCATGGTACACTCAAGTTGACCAGAATTTTAACATCTAGGACGCTGTAAGAATGGAAATAGAACTAAATGGATAATACAAGAGATTTCCCACCACTCTGCAGAAAAGAATTACATACACTAGTCCTAGAAATACTTACGTTTTCATATGAGCCAATGCAATAGCATTAGCCATTAGTGAGGCAGAGAGACCAATTGATTTTGTGATGTCTTCCAGCATGTTTTTAAGTGCTTGCAGGTTCTTTAGATCTCCTTTTTCTGCCAGAGCCTGAACGAGAGCAGTAACTGCTGGTCTGGAAGGCAACACGCCACTGTCAAGCATTCCTTTTAAAACAGCCAAGGCATCTAACAATGGTAAAGAAACAAGGCAAGCAGAAATCAGACTTTAGCTCAGAAGGCAACCATGCTGCTGGTATCATTAATCCTACCTGCTTAAAAACATGTACAGAAAAAAATTCTTTTGGCAAACTTCAGCCTCAAAATCGCTATAGTGAATTCCAACTTGAATATATACACATACAAATAAAAACTTCCAACAATTACTTAGGTTAAAATCCTGTAATATTTCATAAATAAAAGGCATTAAGCTACTTTTAAGATTTCAATATTTTTTTAGTAACCAGCCTAAAGAAATCAGCTGTGCCATACATGTCCCTCCCTTATGACTTCAAAGTCCTGACCTTTTTACCTTGTTTTTTCTCCAAACTATAATCAGTTTTCTTTAGTAAAAACCAAAAATGTTGAATACTTAAAAACAAATATAGTTTAAAAATGTAGTTCATTATTGAAACTGAAGTATTATATTGAGATTTGTCTTTTTAACTGTGCACCAAAACTTTTGTTTCCCAAAATTTAATTTTTAACTAAAAGTATGGGACACAAGCCTCCATACAAGACCAAAAACTCAGAACTCAGCAATTACCTCAAAAACTCCAAAGATTATAGCAATTACCTATGTTAAAAACACAAAGTCGATCTCCTGTCCATCTGGCACTAATTCTCCAAACCCACAGCAGATGAAGTCACCCTTATTTCTCTAAGCAGAATTCTTGTCAATTTATGTTATACATGAGCAAACACACGCAGAAAGACATGCCCCTCTGGTAAAAATCTCTTGCTCCCTACCAGCATAGGCAGGATTAGTCACAGATGATAATTATAATACCAAGGGATAACACTTCTAACATAATATACACCCACATGAACTCCACAGCATTAGCATTCCAATTCAATGCACTGCAGAAACCAAGTATTACCTTTTACAAGACAATAAGAAAAAACATCCTGTATGCCTAGCCTTCCTTCAGAGGAAATTTTCTTTCTGCCCCCCTCTCCTTCTTGTTAGGGAAAAAAAAAGGAGCAAACACATCAGGGGCAAGATTTGCAATACTTAAAACCCAATCTTAGACCACATGCCAATGTTCAAGTTGTCTCCTAACTGTAAGTGTGGACCTCTCTCTAGCATGGAGCACGACCAGCCTTCTCAAGAACAAGGAAAGAGAAAGATTTGAAAGCTGCATATGTGCAAGACTACTTCAAGAAATTACGTACTAGTAGCATACTGGGTAATTCTGCTTGTGAAAATCAGCCACTCATCTTTCAAAATGCTTTCTCCTATAAACTCTGCAAATTTCCTACTGCGAATCTGAAGTTGTGACTCTTTAAAGTAACCTGGTTTTTACCAAAAAACTAGAAGGTATTAGAGTTCCTGTTAGTATACTTAGGGGCCTACATAAAAAACTTTGAACTATACCCCATTACACAGCAAATAATGTGGTGAACTATATGAGGAAGTGTTAAAGCAAGCAGGTTTTACGCAAGTGAAAGCCATCACAGGATGCAGGTCAAATGGAGCTCACCAACACTTTTTGGGCACTGTGCCCAAAAATATTCTGGGTAATCTATGAGCCTCAGAAAATGACCAATATGGTTGAAATATTTAGTAGCTTGCATTTTAAAGGCTTCACTTAGAAAAAGAGAGGCAGTATCTTTCAAATTAAAATAGAAACAAGGATCAAGTCTGACTATTCAACGAAATTACCAGAGTAAAGCTTGTTCTATGCACAAGATAAAGGAAAATAAAATTTTGCAAAGGGATGTAAACTTCTTGAGAAACTTTGTACTGTGCAAAAAGAAAGCTTTTTAGAGTACAGCAAGGAAGAGAGTTCAAATGGTAGAAAATTTAATATGCTAGCTAAAAAAATCCCATATAGTTAGGGCAACAGACTGGCAGAATATAGAAACATCAGTGATGTTCTGAAGAAGGGAAGAATTTTGGTGTGCAGTAGTAAGGAAGAACTGGGAAAACTTTACGGCATATTGGAGAAGAAAAAGGAGAAATTAGAATAAAATCAGACAGAAAGTCAGCTGTGAAAGCTGAAAAAAAAGATCTGCCAAGAGCGAGAGAAGCAACTGCATTCACCAAACACTTCAGTCGATGACAACTGGCAATGATGTAAAACTGGAGACTGAATGAGGAAGGCATTTATCAGCTACAGGAAAGAAAGAGTACAAGGAGAAGATGTGTCTAAACGCTCATCTTGAGTGTTTTAATGTAGCCGATGTTACATGGGTATGGGTACTACAGCTACACAAAATGGAACGAAATAAAATGATGGCAAAATCAAAAATGGATTTTCTGGTATGCCTTGTAATACCCAACTCAAATAATACATTTAAGTCGTACACAGCTGCTTTAATGCTTAAAGGTACTGACAAAAGTATGTATCAACACTGTACTTAAGACTTGCACAGCACTGCACTCCACCTAAAATTATGTGCCTGCAGAGTTTTCCTCTCTCGCAAGAGTTCTACAGCACAACTAAATAAGTAAAGTGTAACGTTGCAGAGGCGACCTCTAGGCTGCAAAGCAATCAATGCCAACAACTAAAACAAAACAACTGTAAACTTTAATCCACCATCTTGCTGGCTACTCTTACGTACTTTTCAGCCACCATTTTTTTTTCCTATCATCATTGTTACATTAAAAAGAAAACCAAGCCGAATATTTTGTTACTGTTGGTATTGAGAACTATTAAAAAGTATTTGATTAAGTTTTTAAATCAATATTATAATCATTTAGTGCACAATCATGCACATTTAACAGTCAATTTAACTCATCTGGTATCTCACACAACCAACACAATATGCAAGAAACAACTGCTGGGAATTGTTTCAGATGCTCTAAAGTATGTTAATTTCCAAAGCAAAATGACTTGTGCTGTGAATTTTAACACACTTGAAAGCCTGTACTTTCTCTCGTTCTGGAGCACAAATTTTGCATGTCTGAAGAGCTGTGATTCATCTTAAGAAAACCCATCTTGTGTTAAATGGAATGGAAACTGGACTAAGTGGTCAAATGACAAGTACATTCATATTCAAGCTGTATTATAAATGCATGTACAGTAATTTACGTCTCTCAGCTACCACAAAAGGCTCTTGATAAGCAGGTAATTTGCTAAATGGACTCCTTTATCCAAGTATTCGAAGGGCGTTACAAGAAAAATCTGCAGAGGCATTAATGTGACGTAAAGGTCAAGCATTGTGACATACCTTTCAAATAATCCCGCCTAACTTGCGATATGATGAGGAGGCTGCTGGCAGCACTGTTCAGTGTGAAGCCCTTGATGTGGGTCTCAGCACTAAAAGAAGCAGACATTTAGAAAGGAATTACTGACATGCTTCTGATACGATAATAAATGGTTGAGCACCAAGGTGAAATTATAAAAACTACTGTTCGTATGTTAAAAATATTGCTGCAAAATATCGACCTGGAGACAGCTTTTGTGTTATCCTGTCAATGGTTATAGAAGGATAATTTTTTTTTGCATTCTGACAGATGACAAAGTTGGAAGTGAGCAACAAAAGAAACAAAGTACAAGATTTTTTTTAAACAATCGGTTCAGATTCTTGAATGCTGACATATTAGATGACTAAAATAACTGCATGCCCTGCATTGTTCTGTTATATCCCAAGCTGGATACTTTTTCTTCTTTTTTCAATAGTCACCATAATTATAAAATATAAAACTATTCTTTCAGCAATAAAAAAATGAAACATTTATTTTCAGCACTGTATATTTTAAACATAAACTAAAGCATATTATGAACTAACACCATGTCATTTGGTTGATTAATTTTCAAATTTCTGTCATCTAGATGTATACAGGTTTTAAAGTGAACATCCTACATTTGCTGCCTTAGCCATGGTAAAATTGTATTTTGCTTATCAATTCTTTATCTCCTCTAATACAAAACTTCACGTATGTATATAACAAAAACAATCTTTAATGACCTTGCTAAAGCTTTTCTAACATTCTGGAAATTAGTAAAGAGAGACCAACCAGCAATCACATTGGTCTTATAGTACAAAATGTTCCTGTTCCTAAATGACATAAAGCCAAGACCCATTTTTAATATATAAGGATAACTTTACAAATGTTCATTTCTAGATTACAAAATCTCTATAGAGCAAAGGGGGGCATTGCCATTTACCATATCAGCAATCAAGATAAACCTCACTGATCATCTTGTGGCAAACAACTGAGCAGCCTACCTACTTGAACTTAGGGGCTGAGCGGATTGGGAGGTAAGCAGGGTCATTGCTAAATTGTTCTCCTCAATCCCAAGAAAATCCTTCACATTGCACACAATATGACTATCCTCTCAGTCACTTTCAGCCTCCCAGGCTCACAAATGCAGTCACTGGACTCAGGATTTTCTTACTCTCCCAACCAATCCCCTTAATCCCTGCCTAAGCACCCACTGCTCAGTTCCGCCTTTTTTTTTTTCCCTTTGTCCCATCTGTCAAAGCCCTTAAGTCAACAATTCATGCATGAGACTGTAAATTACATATAACAAAGGATTTACTTTCTCCAATCTTCCAATCTTTAGTGTGATTAAATAGATGTTAGCTACTATTACAGAACTAATCCATCATTCCAATACTCCTAAATTTCTATTTAAAACTTCTTGGACTACATGCAGTAAATATTCCTCAAAACAGCTCTAGAATGTGAAAGCAACTACACTTGGACTGACCAATAGATCAGTAATCTGAGTTGTTTAGTGTTTGGTTTTTTCCAAATGCAGGGCAGGAATGTTATTTCCTTCTTCTCCCACATCCCTTTCTCACGGAAGTTTCTCAGTTCTGATAACAGGAGGGAAGTTTTAAAATTATTGTACTTTTTAAATAAAAAAAAAATTGTTATTTTGTTGCCTATGCTAATGCTCACAGTAAGACTGTGTAAATATTGTTTACAATTCAGATGTGGCTTCAAACAGTAAAAAGAGTATTTTATGAAAATACTAGGAGCTGCACAAGTTTCAGGCCACTGCACACATTTAGACTTTGTAAGAGTAATCTCTTTGTAGTATGAGTTTGGAAAAATTGTGAAGCATGCAGAAATGTGTGCAAAACACAGATATTTGTTATTTCTCAACCACAGGCACACACACAATCACTTTCTCCATTTCAGTGAATAATTTAAAACTTACAGACTTTTGAAAATGCTTAATATAAGCATGATTGTGTTACTAGAAAAAAGATACAGATACATCATGAACACTGCCAAGACTAAGCATGTTCTGTCTTAATACAACAGTGACCTGTTACAGGCTTCTTGGAAAGTCATTATTTGGCATTTCTATGCTACAACATGGAGGATGAGAGTTCTGAAAAGCACAGGGGTTATGATGATGGTTGACCAGTGACCAAGAATAGAACTTCTTATAAAATTCTATTTATTTTACTCTTAAATATCTCAAGGTTCAGAGGCTTAATCCTTTAAAACACATTTCCAACTGTTTTAGTATTTAAAATTATTTTTTTCCTACAACACTTATATAAAGTGGGAATTCTGAATAACTTAAATACTAGCAACAAGAAACCACTTTCTTTCTGCTCTTCCAATCTGCAAATTCCTGCTGGTAACATGCATTACTTTTGCATCTTCTTTACAAGAGTGTTTAAAGCCGCAGAGCAGGGAAGAAGTCCATCCATGTACAAATCTTCAGTAGAATGTTTCAAACTTCTTCCCTGAAGAACCTTTCAATACATCTTTAGATACCTGAGTATTTTCTGTGAAACAAACTAGCTAAATTTTACCAACATTCTTTGTAATCCTAAAACATCTCCTCTCCATCTTCTTCTATTTGTAAAGATTTATCAGTTGCCTCCATTACAGGGAGCTTAATTTGATAAGCTGTTTTAGTTTTCCCTTGATATAAGCCATATATCCAGCAAGCACAAACATTCCTTATCATAAAGCCCAGTTACTGTGACCTATTTGAAAAAATATTATTTGTTCTTCTGAATGCAGAACTCAAACACTTTTTCAATGAAAGACATTTCTCCAGTCTAAACACTTTTAAAGAAAACATGAAAATAATAAATATAATTTTATACTACACTGTTCCTGGTCATCAAAAACTAAGTTATGTCTAAAAATTATTAGGTTTTTTATAGTGTTCTATGCTTTAGATAAGTTACCTACAGGCACTTTCAAATTCACTGCATTCAGTCAGTGAGTACACTTGACAACAACTAGTCTTGTTTTTGCTGAAGAAACCAAAAGACTTAAAATCCTTAAACTTAAATTTTTGTTCTTCTTAACTCTACACCGAAAAGTCACAACACTTGTAATTTGAAGCCTATAACCTGACCAGAACACACACTACAGGCAATAATTAAAGCAAGTGGTGTACCATATAACTCACTAAAGGTTAATTCAACTCTGTTGATTCTAATAGTTCATGACAGCAGGTTGGATTTATTTCAGAAGTGTAAGAGTTGGATCTAAGGTTTATGGTCATCTCCTAGCCACTGGCATCACAGTCAAACGTACCATTTTGCATTTGGCAGGCAGCCAGCTGCCAGGAAGTGTGGGCAGGGTAAGACAGGCATTGAGGGGAAGGCTCACGGGCAGCTAAGTGAAGGAATCTTGTCTGTTTGGATACTGTTCTAAAGAGGAAAGGCAGACTGCCAGAAGGGTAGACTTTCAGCTCTGATGCCAAGTACATTTGTTCACATTGTTAGTTCAAATAAGTTATTAGCAATACATACTGACACTCTAGTACCTTTTAAAAATATGATATATCGCCCTATGAAACGCTAGTGTATTTCTTACCGCAGCTCCTAATGACTAGTCATGACCTGTTTTTCCATTAGAAGACAAGGACTTGCCTGAAAATGATCCAGAAATTGTTTAACCACCCTCTCCAAACCAACAAAAATCCGCCAAACAAAGAAAAGCCTTACATGCGTTTCACTTCAATGGCTTCTTGAAGACAATTCTGCGCTAACAGTGCTCTTATAAGGGTGTCATAAAAATTATACTGAAACTCATCCTTCCCTTTTGTTTTCATGAAAATATCGTAGGCCTCTAAAGAAGAAAAAGAAAGTCAAAAAGAAATGTCAGATTGCGATAATGTTGATCACAGAAAGAAATCACATTGCAAAAGGTCCATCTTAAATTTATTTATCCTTTGCTTACATCTTTAAGCCCAAAGCTGCTGATCACAGCTTGTTCAAAACTGCTTGTATACAACAATCAACACATACTTCCACAGAAGAATAAGTTTGCTACTACTCTTTCTTTACACGTGGCTGTTGCTTCAATACCAACATAGCTGGTTAGAAGGGGAAGACTTGGGATTTTTAAAGCAACACCTAATTCTGGGGTATATAGTTACAGCATCTGGTGCGTGATCACAACAGCATTTAACAAATAATATAGGAGGTGACTCCAATATGGGGAGATCAAATTATTTGGCTACGACAAGATTTATACAAAACATACAATTTACAAATATACAGATATTTAACAAGTAAACTACACTGCATTTGTTTGACTGATTAACAGTTTTATTTCATGCATTCACAATAACTGTCAGTGTATGAAAAGATGTTACCAAAAAGGGGGAAAAAATGATAAGCACACTTTTCAGTCATTTATTTTTCTGAAACAAGATTATACAGCTATAAACACACAGCTAAAACTGCCATCCACACTGTAACATACACTAGAAAGCTGTGTTAAGAACCATAAATGTTCTTTTATGTCTAAACTGAGACTGCATGTTTCATTTAATGATTCATAAAATAATCCATTTGCTAATTCAAATCACAGTCACAATAACCTTTACAATTTAGTCCAGAAATAGCTGGTCTATCACTACAAATTTCACAGCTACGCATCAAGTTTTCTTCTTATACTTTGAAAGTAAAGATGAGGGCAACTCATTTGAATCTTACTGACACAAGAAGCATCACGCTAACCACAGTTATTTGTGTGTTGTGGACTTTTAACCAAAGCTGTTGGTATGCCTTTTGGTTTGAATCTTAAACTCCTTCAACCAAAGATTATACATAAAAACTTCCTGAAATGTAAGCACAGAAATGACTATACATAAAATTTGTTATTTACATCACACCGAGTTAATAATTAGAATTAACGCGGCTATTCATGATCTACTTGGATGTTTGGAACTACATTAAAAATATACATGAATGGAGATAAAGGATAAGAATATCACAGGAAAAATTAAATTCACTTCTGTGCATGTGAGTTTCACGTACACAAGAGAGACATTAAGAGTATGACTCATAACAGTATTGACATTACAATAGTGATTGCACTGTCGACCGAAAGACCAATGAAACAACAACTGGATCACACAGGAAAGGTCTTTAAATCCTTCATCACTTTTACTTATAGGTCTGAAGTTAAGCTTGGCCTGCAGCAATGTGCTGAACTTTCTTGCCTGCTCAGATGCTGATCACCAGCATTCATAGACTCTTCACATTTAAATTCAGACAGAAAGACGTTTTTTTCTTTCCGTGGTTCTGAAATCTGAGGTACCAGCAGACTAGCAATCACATTCAACAGTATCAATAAACCTTTGGCTGGTATCATGTGCTACAAATGCAACTAATGATTTACAAAAATGTAGCTGACTGGTGATAGGTTTGTTCTTTCTGCTCATAAATGCCTGTTTAAATTCTATTTTTTCAAGGCAAAAAATTTCTTATGTTTAGAGACTCCTACAAAAGCTCTGCTGTCTTCAGACTGAACTACGATTTCACCCTGTGTTTAAGAATTGCTTTGTACTGGTTGGGTACAGAAATGGACTTGCTACATGAATGTCAAGCACATCATACCATTAATTATCACAGTCCTTAAAATGCAAGATCTCTTTCTACCAGGAAATGTATTTAATTTTTTTTAATGACTTGTTCAATGAAGAACTAAAAAATCTTTGTGTCGGTTTTGTTTTCCTCTTCTAGGATGTTTTACTGTGTATGTTAGTCTGAACCTCAGAATGATTATACTATTTAGATTATTTTCTTAACTTTATTTTGCATCAGTGCAAGTAGCGTGTTTGAAGTATTATCAGCTTATGTCTTCTTCAGGTGGAATCTAAAATTACTAAAGTATATTAGCATTCAAAAGAGAAATTTCTTGGTTTTAAAATAATATTCTGTTATACTACCTGTTTCAAGAAGAAAGATTTGTTAGAAAAGTGACAACTTGCCAAGAAAGTCTCAGCTCTCAAAACAGTCAAATCTGTTTCAGAAATTGTGACTGCTTGGGATATGTATTCTCTCACTGAGGAATCAAGATAAAAATGAAAATATGACTTTGCATAAATCAAAAACTCCAGAGAATAGACTACCAAAACACGTGTCAGAGTTGGTAAGTTCATGAAATAGTTACATAACTAGATTGAGTTAATCTTTTTCCCATCAAAAAGCTGCTCTATTACATTCACACCAAAATTACATGATACTGTTATATAAAAAAAAAGCAACAGCTTAGTCTTTTTAGGTTTTCTTTAAGGCCAAGATAATGGTTTCCAAGAAGAGAAGAACTGTTTTCCAACATTGTCTTTTTTTTCCTTCCTTCCCAATAGCTCTAGACCAACTCCTCTCAAATACTGCATCTTTAAATAAAAGAATATGCAGAAAGGGTTTACAGATAAATTCAATATCCAGTGTCATCACAGACTGTGATTTTATATTTTTGTTTTAAACTCGTCTTCTTGCAAAGTCCAAGGCATACTTAGTTTCCTCCTGCTCTCAACCTGATTTAGAACACCAAAGGCACAGGACATTTTTCTAGTGATAATGTTTTAAAGTACATTTCATTAATTTTGCCTGATTTTAAGTGAAAATGTTTCTTCATTTCTCATTTACTTATGATTCCCAAAAGTTACCAGCAAGCAGAATCTCCTGATAACATTAACTTTATTTGTGCCATAACACTCATGATTCTTAATGTGATATTGCACTTGCTATATACAGAATGTCTTGACTCAATTTCAGACTCCTAATCTGTACAGACTGAATATTTAGACTGAATAACTCTATGGGGTCATTTTATTCACAACGTAAGTTAAATGTGTCAATGACTGATATATTCTCCTTTTAAAAACTCAAAGCTTAAAAATCTGTGTGTCCAACCTGTAAAATATACTGATTACACTCAGAGAATTACTAGGTGTCTTGCTTTACAAATTTTCCTCATTCAGCAAAATTAAATTCTTTAAACCTACTGAATTCTATTTTCTAAACCACTTTCAAGTGAGATACCTAGTTACTGTAGTACAGATGAAGAAAATACGGATTCCCAGAACATTCAAATGCTCTGCTCCTTGGCAAATACCAGATATAGACTGATTTGGAGCCAGGCTCTTCTCGGGGGTGCTGAGCAGAAGGACAAGAGGCAACAGGCAGAAACTGATGCACAGGAAGTTCCATCTGAACATAAGGAAGAACTTTTTTACTGTGCAGGTGACCCAGCACTGGAACGGATTGGCCAGAGAGGTTGTGGAGTTGATCCCACTGGAAATATTCAAGAATCCTGCGCCATGTGCTCTAGAATGACCAAACTTGAGCAGGGAAGTTGGACCATACAACCCACTGTGGTCCCTTCCAACCCATTCTGTGATTGATTCTGACCCTGCTTTGCAAGGTCCAGTAAAGCTATTTCTAACTCTGTCACCCTGCTCAGGATGAGATGGATACGAATGGATTTCCAGTGATTAAACACAGACTAAACCAAAGGAACTGCACTGAAGCACACTCCTCTCTTCTATACAAAAGTCAAACATAAATGAGTAAATCAATTCTGTTTTTATTGGAGACAGGGAAGTTTGCACCAAAGAGCGCTGCAGTTAATTGAAACCTTAAAATGGATGTGGAAGGGGAAGAAAATCCAGTGGATTTCAGTTTACCTTTTGCTTTATTGCTTCTGCAAAGCATCCTTATTTTTCTTTCTTCCTCAATAGTAGCACTTAAACTTCTGGTATCTTCATGCCTAACCTTTAAAACATTCAAACATTTAAGTTAAAGTAATGCTATCTGTTTAATGTTTTTTTTATGAGAAGAAATACATTCAAAAGTGATGTTAACCAGGAAAGTTAAACTCCAATTACCTTAGGTACCTCAAATGGAACAACCTGGCCATTTTTCTCAAATATATCAGCAAGTAAAGTTAGTGTTTTCTCACGAGGAACAATATTTTCTTCTTGAATTTTAGTCCAAACAGCTTCAGCCTTCCCCCAGTCATCATTGTTCTCTGAAACAAGATTAAAATCTTAAAATAAAAGCAATTGAGAATGTACATACTTATCTAAAGTGATTCAAAAAAGGTGCCTCTGGAAAATAATTAATCAATTAGTCACATACTTCTGCTTCATATGATCAGCAATTTGAAAAGTTCTGAACTACTTTAATACATAGAGGATGCTAGAAGATGTAAATAGAAAAAAACCCCAAAGATTACATGAATTTTCAGATGAATGAGCAATTAGCTAGAAAGTATTACAGAAGTGATCCTCCCCACTCATCAGTTCTATTATTCTTGATTGTTAATTGAAATTTATATATGCATCACTGTATGTAACTGCAAGTAAATAGAAAGTTGGACTTCAAGCAAACAGTTAACTACTATTTGACTACCTAAGCAGGTGCTCTCCTGTTGCCTTTACATTTTCTAGCTTTGTAGTCACCAGTTGTGAAGCATTTTTGACTATCAGACACTACTGATTTACATCCTGGTAAAACTGAGCTCTCTAAAGCAGAAATGTCCTTCCCAGTGAGCTGCCTTGGCATTTTATTTAAATCAGATTTAATTCTCCTGCTATACATGCAAATTTTGTAAATTCTTCACTGTTGCTTCTGTCACAGTTTTGAGTTCCAGAACTGCAAGAGATCCCAGCAACTGGAGTAAATTCAGCCATGGAGACAGACATGATCCTTGTGGGTCCCTTCCAGCTCAGGATATTCTATGCTTCTGTGGGGCTGGAGCAGATCAGGAAGAAGAGGAAGTCAAAGAAGATGAGTTCTGGGCAGCCTGGAGAAAATAGGCTAACAGGGAATGCAATTGCTGCCTTCAATTACCTAACTAACAGCTACAGAGAAGAGTGAGTCAATCTCTCCTTGCAAGTGCACAGTAAAGGATGACAGGTGATGGTTAAAAGCTGCAGCAATGGAGTATCTGAGAATGATCCAACCCTGGAACAGATTGTCCAGAGAGGTTGTTTGATTTCCACCATTAGAGGCACTCAAAACTTTACTAAATAAGGCCATGATGTGATCTGACTTTGGAGCTGTCCTAGCTCCAGGAAATGGCCAAGCTAAAAATTCCTGAGGTTCTCTCCAGCATAAATTATTCTGTGATTCTAAAAAATCAAATGCCTTGTTTTCAACATTTTTGATCACTGCTTGGACTAGGTGGTAGGTTCTTTTTTTATATGCCTAAAATAGATCTGAAGTTATGGCTTAGGTACACAGTGACGACTCTACTATACTTGTGCATGGGGCAGCTTTGATAGGTAATCTAAAATGGTTGAAAGCAGGATTGTGGATGGGTTTTGTCTTTCGTGGTGACAGAAACCTACAAATGTTTTCCACTTCTTTGAATAGATGGAATTGGTTCTGTCTTCTGAAAGAAGACTGAAGATTTTGCATGACAGAATTTGATAAACTGTATCTTCTTAGATTCTCTTCCTAGCAGGCACACTGTCAGACTTAGTCACTGCCAGAGGTGAACAGGATGAGCAGAGAAATAGGAAGGTTCCCTCCCTGTTGAGACAAGATTGATTTTCAGGCCTACTTGATTTTTGATGGTGAACCAGTATGTGCAAAGCCAGAATTAGGTAAGGCGACAGTTTCATTTGAAGCTTTCCAAGGCTTCAGGAAATGAAAGGCAGTAAAATCCTCAAGGGGTCTCTGGTCACTTTTTTTGTGGAAGTACTCATCTCTCTAGCTTGAGCTTAGTGCAGTGGGGAAGAGGTCTCTTTCATTACCATATAGAAAGAAAAAAGACAGTTTGAGTAGTATTTTATTTAGCATTACAGCATCACTAGTCTTAGTCAACCCAAAATATACATGAGGAACAGCCTAAAATTAGTTCAAGCTCAAAAGAAAGCTTTTCCGTCACCAAATATATCAAGTTGCTATAATGGCTCATTAATACATATATACAAATATATCACCCAAATACATAGCAATCACTATAAAGCTTTATGTCCCAATTTACTATTTAGTGCTCCATATCCAATTTTAAAACAATATATTTTTTCAAGACTTTAAAATAAGTGAAGGCTTCAAAAATTTTATTATGATACACTGAATAATAAAACCAGCACAGGCTGAAAAATACAGAAAAGAGGAATGAAAACCACTACAGACACATCCTATGTGTCTATAACACAGAAATGAACTTTCAGTTTTAAAAACTGTTCCATTACTATAAATGATGCAAAAGTTAGGTTGTGGCTGGTGAAGAATTGGTAAATAAAATAAATATATGCACCTTTCCGAATCAGGAGACCTCAGATTTTTATTAGCTATGAAGAGAACATAGGAGCAGTTTTTCTTCTTTAAGCATATTGAGAAGCAAAACAGAATTAACTTTCAAATTACAACACAAGACAATAGCATGGATTGGAAGACTTGTACTATATAAGTGCTACATAAGTGTTCAGGTCCGCAGGTAAAAACAAAAACCTGACCTCCCCTCACTTGCAAGATGCCTCAGAAATGGCACGCAGGCTAATCGCGTATCAATATATAACTTCTCGCCAAGGTTAATTCCTATCCCCATCCACAAAAGAAAACAGATTACAACACGAAAGAGATCTCAAGCTCACTTACCACACAGTTGAAGCAGGTAGTAGTACATCTCATCTCGATCACATTCAAACAGATTTTGAGTTAATTCTACCAAATGCTCCAAAGTTTCCATCTTTCAAAAGAAAGAAGGAAGAACATAGTTATACCTCAGCCAAACAATTATTTTTCTATGTGCACAAACAGAGATACATAGATAGCATGTGTGCATTCAGCTAAAATAATATTTCTGTTTAAGTACACACCAGCATTTACACCAAACATTAAGTTCACCTCATCAGCCTGTCACATGTCCTTTCATAAACATAAAAGTCAAGCAAGGAAATATTTCAAAACAATTTTTCCTGGAATATAATGACAGTTCCACAGAACACATCATATGAGTCACATACCTGATTATTTGATATACACTTTTTTGCAAACCACTGCAATCTTCCAGAGTGTGCTCTCAAACCAGGAGTCTGTAAGATATTTCCACAAGAAGAAACACATTACTTCACATAGAACATTCTAAGGAAAAGTAAACATAATACATGTATTCATAATAAAAGTTCATGGCTTTTGTTTGAACTCCATTTGTACAGACTACCACACTGTACCTTCTTGGCACCACTGAGAAGCAGTTCTTCCACTTAAATAAACTCTTTAAAAAAGACAGGAAAAGTCAAAATTCTTAAAGAAACATGTTACAAGCACTCCAGGACTCATGTCCAACATATATAAAACAAGTTAGAGAAAAAAAAAGTGTGCAAAGCATCCATCATTTTTACATCTTACCCTTTCCTCCCACAGAGTACATGGATTTATTTGCTTTAAACTACCTTGTTTTAGCAAAGGATCATTTACAGAGAGGACTTGGCTTTCATTTCAGGTGTCTAGATTCACATTAATATAGCTCAAAGTAATTCCAAGGAAATGTCTGTTCACCCCTACAGAGAAACATGTTTTGACTCTTGAAGGTTTTTAGCTTGCTTTTAGCTTTTATTGTAAGAAATCTCTACTGTTTAAATGTGAAGTGCAACTTCCAAAATTTTAATGCTACTTTGCATAGAAGTGGCAATTTGAACAAAAAGCTCTGAGAAATATTAAGTCTTAGTTCAAAAATAGTGGAAACATTACCATTGAAAAAGTCAATTTACCAACACCCTTATATACAAATAATTTCCTTTTCCCATATTCTGCAACTGCAGAATTATTACCATTGCATCTTTCTGAAATAATTCAGCATACACCAGAAAACCAGCATACAAAACTTCAATCAAAACTGTTAAAATTTGCTAAATACATAGGAAACAGTGTTCTGCAGGGTAAATCTTAGGCCACATAATGCTACCAATCACTCAAAGCATTTTATGCAGTCATTGTAAGGTTTTGCAAAAAATAGGACACTAACTCCACAGATCCTCAACATGGAGTATCTCTATGTGTTTAGCTGTACTAAAAAATAGTCTCCACCCAAGAGGTTACAGAAAAATACTAGCTTCTCAAGTATTTAAAAGTGGTATATATAAACACAGTTTTGCTTTCCAGGTACATGCTTTTATCCCAATTAATTGTTTGTTCAGTTTTGTCCTCCCCACAGTTATTTATATTTATAGGTACCTGTTCAGTGTTTTTTAAGAGATACAAGCAGTTTCACATAAAATATGCTTAAAACTAAGTAAAGAATTAACATCTTACACAACAGGCTCTTGATACGCAACAGGCTCTTGAAAATGAAAAAGAAAAAAGTATGTTGCCTGCATTTGTAGCTAATCCTCTTTAGGACATGGTAAAATTCAAATGCTGAATTCACTTACAACTTCCAATATCATTGCTGATCCGAATGCCAATGAACTCAACAGCTCCAAACCTACAAACTTTTTATAGTAAATCCTTTTCTGTTCAGAAATGATTGATGTGTCTGTCACTACAAGGACAGCTGAGTTATACAACAGATATCCTTGTGTTTCATTTTGAAATTGAGAAGTGTTTTCACATACTGCAGGTCTCAATCATCAAA
Source organism: Pseudopipra pipra (assembly GCF_036250125.1). Lineage (NCBI taxonomy): Eukaryota > Metazoa > Chordata > Aves > Passeriformes > Pipridae > Pseudopipra > Pseudopipra pipra. The sequence goes on from NC_087551.1 coordinate 26,384,627, forward strand.
AGAACATCTAGGTCAGATTAACTAAATCTCCAGGGCTTGCCTGATAGTCCATATTTGTAGCTTATCCCTTACAATCTTCGGGAATTTTAAACATTGCATTTAGCAACAAGCAGTCTTTCTACAATACAGCAGACTAAAATACAGAACAAAAAAATGCACAGAATAAAAAAAAAAAATAGGAAAAACTGTTACTCTAATTACTCTTCCAAATTCCCATTTACAATTTTGATCTTGCTTGTTTCGATGGACAAAAAAAAAAAACCTGTTATTGAGTCTTAAGGTATTTTTGTGGGTTTTGTTTTTTGTTTTTTCCTTTTGAGATTCTCAAGCAATCCATACAGCATCTAAACTAAACATGGAGGTTTTCTGGCTTTTAGATTCTCTCAGAATATAAAACAGTTTTATTGTACCAAAGCAAAGCCTGTTATCCTCTCCCTAACACACCGAATATAGGAGAATATAAAATGTCAGAAAACACAGCAATACTTTCCCTTCAGTGCTCTTCCACTCTCCAACTACCTGAGGTTTAGTGGATCACAGTGTTTCTAATAAGTGGTTTCTTTTCCATGAGTTTTTCTGGATGCCCCTAGAACACCATAGATCTTTTGGCAAAGGGTTGCCTCCACTACTTTCTGCTGAAAACAACCAAAATGCTACCACTTTTTGTTTGTTTTCAGTCTAATTTCTACTAGCTTCATTGGAAACCTCTAGATTTTGCATTAGAAAATGATCCACAATTGATTTTTCTTATCTTCTCAATTTCATATAATTTATTGGTAGTATTTAAATAATTCCCAGTTTCACTGTTCCTTCTCTAGGCTAAGCAGAACTCACCTACTTCATCATATCTCCTACAGAAACCAGTCCATACTCTTATCAACTTTGTTACTATCTTTCTGAGGTTCAACTTAAACGTGGTGTGATTCTTGGGGCGCCCTGTGCAGGGCCAGGAGTTGGACTCAGTGATCCTGATGGGTCCCTTCCAACTCAGCATATTCCACGTTTCTACAATAATTATACTACACTTACACCCACACCAATTTATTTACTGATTCTGTATCTTCACATACAGAAAGGAAAACTAGCCAGAAAGGGAAAAAATATGCTGCATCTTTGGAAGAGCTCTTGTCAAGCAGCACTCAAAAATCATGGAAATGCAATGATCCCAACGCTTTAAAAGCATTTGATTTGTTCTCCTCCTTCCTAGAACGAGTCGCTTCGGACAGGTGATTGAAGGAGTCCAATCACCAAATTTTCTGTACTAACATTTTTATTTGAGGTAATTTCTACGTCTTATAGCTGAAAGAAAACAGACTGCTGCGAAAATACTGACCTGTCAGAGAGGAATCTATTAGATGTTTTTCTAGATTTTTAGATAATGATAGAAACAATCAAATTCTGTTTACCTTAGCATTCTGTAACTATTACAGCCAATAGAGCAACAGTACTTTTTTACTTTCAAAAAAACTCTGCTAACAAAAAAGTTAAATAATTTACAGAAGACACACAGAAATATTTATTTACTTCTCTCTACTTGCCTAAACCAAACTTTTTCTCTTTAAACACAAAACTTACTTAGAGAGAAAAACCACAAGAGACAACTTATAGACCAGAAACCCCATCTTGCTCAAAAAGATGACTTTTGGGAAACTAGGAGCTGAATCCATCCCCCAACAGTGCCACTTTTGCTCTAGCTGGCTTAGGTTGCATAATTATTTGAAAGCCAGCAGAAGCATTTTTCATTTGGCATACACATGACACAAGATGGAGGACTTCTCTTTTAACATTCCAACACTGCACTCTCACAAATTACTACTGTGCACTGTTTGGCAAAATAATTCTTACATATACTGGTCAACCCACTCTGGCCCTTCTTGATGTAACTTCACTGTGAATAACACACCAATTCCAACCATTAGAGTTGAACTCTGACCTCCTTAACTGGTTTATGTTTTCTTCAAAATCCCTGTATTTTCTCTGCAAAGTTCATTCTTTTCTTAGGGAAACAGTTCTACTATAATCACCAATTCAAACATATTGGAAGCAAACAGCCAGATTTTATAAACATTCATGTTGCACTTTTTAATGATATTCTTTGGAAGGCTAGATCCATTCATTCCTCTCTTTGCAGTTGAAAAAGTCAGTAATACTAAGAGACAGCTAATGCTGCTGAAGGAAGAAGAACATTTCATGAAGAGTTACATCAACAGCCATAACAGACTTATGCTACCAGTACCAGAACCAGTTACTGAGATTTAAATGCCAAAGCAATGTCTTGCAAGAAAATGCATTACTTCTTGGAACAGACAGCCTTGAACAGACAGCTATAAGAACTGATGTATGTCATTTCTAACAGCTCTCCCTAACATAAGCATCAGTGAAAACAGAACATCTGACGGGAAGTTCTTAATTTAAAGGCAGATTTTTCCGAGTCCACAAAAATGCCTATGAAAATCTCAAAAATTCCAGGCAGCTTCAACAAAGCCGGGGATATCTTTGCATGGCAGCTTACTTGAACAAAGTTTTTTACAACATAAACACTGTATGTTTTGCTTGAATCTTCCCCTTTGTTAAAACTCTCAGCAAAAGTCTTCACTTCTACTAAGCAGTATGTGTACTTCTTAATCAGAAGTTAGAAGAACACACAGGTACAAAATTCCTGTACCTTATGTAGCCATCTTAGCCTAGTTGCTAGATAAGATGGAATTATGCTACTCTTCTATTATGTTTTTTCCTCTTATTAAACACTCCTTCACCTTCAAATAGCAATGCAGTAGTTTTCAAAAAATACACATTAAAACATTTACTTTTTTTAAAAATAATCTTAGAGTTCACACGCATGAAAGTATATTGCTTTTTCTATTTCTCACATTATAAAATTTATAGCAAAATGTAAGTGAAGTATCATAGTGGGATACACAGAAAAAAAGAGAGCTGGTTATCAGCTCTGAACATACCAAATAACATGCAATAGTCCAAAAGTTTACCAAAGATCCAGCTTTGGAGATGGAGGGATCTAACTATAATCTATGCATCGAAAAGCAACTTTCCGGTTGCAATCATATCAGCTGTCTAATAAACTATTTTAGTTCTCTTCTAGCTCAGCTTTTCTTTAAGTTTTGTACTATCAGGATGACAAGAGCTACACTGTATATGGCTGGCAATGGAAGCAGTACTTTTTCTAGAAGTTCATTTCCCACTTTGAAAGAAGTTTAGTTGTCATGGATTTAAAAAATGGTTTCTTCGATGATGGCATAGAAAGATCCCTCACTCACTTTACTCTTTAAAAAAAAAAGAAAACCTTGCAAACTGCTCATAGCCAAAATGGGATTTCTCTAAAAAATTAATCATTCCTTTTGTTCTTTGTAAGCAATTTTGACCAGAAACAAATAGGACTAAACACACCACAATCCGTGTAATACTGATGTCTTTAACAAGAAACTCATCTGAAATATCTGGACACTTGTTCAACTTTCTGGGCAAGGGTTAACTGTATGAAAGCCTGAATACAATTATAAATATACCTTCAATATAACTACTTTTCATGTTTGATGAGGGTAAGTATTTTAATGCAGTACTGAAGTATTAAAACTTATGAGTTGCTCCACTGCAAGTCATGCATGTATCTGATATTTTATTCGCACTACCAGATATCTAATGAAAGACAAAGGGACACATGTCTACATACCTACCCTCCCTAACTCTCCTGCTATGACTGATTAGATTTCAGGCTCGTGCCCCTTTCCACCTATCCTACAATTACCCAAGATAGCAACCAGTCTAGTTCTATTAGGTTAATTTTTACATAAAAAGCAGCAGTTCACAAAAAGAAAATACCAAGCTTACAGTCTCCACTGGGAAAGTTTTTACTGTTTGTTTGTGAATTTTTTTGCCTCAAAACTTCTGTCAGCTTCACAGTTCATTGACTTTACCAATACAATTAGTATCTGTTGAGTAAATACTCATGACTTAATTTATTTCACTTGAAAGAGACATATGTGCTACTTTATGTTAGGCAAACCTTAAGAAAAATGTAGGGCAACTTGATTATTTTCCAAAACTAGTAAAATAAAAACAGGAAAGAGTTTTACAACTTAATCATTACTGATGACAACTGGAATTGATGTATGTTTAATCACTACTGGAATGTTCTACATTTACCAGTAAGATTTCCAAGATAAATTAGGCAGTGAAGTATTATTATTAGGCAATAAGAGATCTTCACAACAATAATCACACTAGAAGAAAAGGTGACATAAAAAACATGCAAAAACCCTGCTCAAAACAAAATCATCAAGAATATCCTAGACTCAAAACAGAGCAAAAATTTGCACTTGGCCTTGAAATGTGGTTTTATGTTGTATGATGAAAGAAAAAAGCATTATAAACCTCTTCCTTCTAACAAAAAGTCCCTGGAACTAAGAAAAGAAGCACAGCTCTTGCCATGATCCCACATTCTGAAGATATTACTCTCTCTCTTTTTGGAAGGAATTTTTTCAGTAGTCATCTCCTTTACCAAATTTACTTATTTGAAACATATTCCTAACTCTATTGGAGTCCAGTTTCAGAAGGAGAAGTAATGCTTTTCTTGGAGTTCCAGGACTCAATAATAATAAAAAAAATTTTTTTTTTCTTGTAATTATAGGGCTTGTATGCCTAAAAGCTCTTCAGCCTTTCCCCTCCCTCTCAGTTGTATACAGTTACTCTAATAAAAGCTATTACACCCCCTACAAACTATCCCTAAATCTCAGACCACTGTTACACAAACATTTAAATTTTGTTTTAATCATCTCCACTCTTTTCTCAACAGGACCAAAAATAAGTCTTTGTAGGTAAATTCAGACACTAGATATAACCATCATTAAATTACACATAAACACCCCCCCCTAAATCCTGCTGTCACAAATCAAGAAAGCATCTTCTACTGATAGTTTATCTCCAGCATAAAATCAGCAAGACTCAATTTTATGATGTAGACTCTTAAAAAAAGCAATCTGGATGAAAGAAGGTTGTAATCTCTCAATATCAAGTAGAAATATTCTCATTGTTTTTATGGTAGATTAAATCCAATGGCAACTGGTATCTTGAGGTCTGCTGACAGTGGATGTCACAATTCTTTGCTTAAATCTATTTACCTCCTAAATTAACCTGACATCTGTTGATAGATATATTCCTGTACACTATACTCACCCAAACCAGTCCTTTTGTCAGGTCTCAGATTTCAGCAGCAAATGCCTTTTCCTGCATTTATTCACATCAGAACACATTTCATTGAACTATTTCACATTTGTCCCTCAATTCTTCACATAAATGTCTTGAGATATGTGGGATATGGTATGATATATTTAACTATTAAATATAAATGACATATTTAATATGAGAGCAGAAGATGAAGATAGTATCACACTTAATTAAAATCTGGTTAAAAGAATTCTGAAGCCATGCACTATCCCTTGACATTTTCAAGGCAGGTTCCTCTAGTGGTAGCAAACTGTACAGGTTGATCTGAAAAATTTTGCCATACAGTTCTGAGATCTTTCCCTATATTCCAAATACAGTAATCCTCTTAGCCTTCATTTCCAGTAAAACCAAAACCAGAGCAGAAACGAGAGCTTTTACTCTTTCACTGAAGTAACAAATTAACAGCTGTTAATTTAACAGCTGATGTGATTTGATCTAGACAGATTTCAAGAACTTATCTCTCAGATAACACAAAGACAGTCCAACACTGCTACCAACCCACAGTTCCTATCGGAGGAGTCCATAAGCACTCAATTAAAAATGCAAGTAACCTGTTATTTTTCTGAATGTGGGCCTTATTTGGTGAAGTATTTTGCTGTGCAATGAAACTTCATATAAAGTGCAATGATTTTATCAATACAGTGCAGAAATGGATTTAACACCAGTTTTAAACCTTGCATATTTAGTCACAGGTGTGCAGTGTTCATTTCTACTCCATGAAAACATGGTTTAGACTTCTGCTAAGCAGATTTATAGACGAGCTTGCTTGAACCTCTGCTGCAAGACTGTTACAGCAGTGAACGATATATAAATCTTCTAACTCTACCAGAAAGGGCCAAGAGTGGACATGGGCTTCATTACACATAGATTAAGCAAGTATTTCAATAGCTGCAACCAGCATAAATAAACGAAGAAAAAAGGTCAAATCGAAATGTATTCAACCATCATGCATGTAACACAGCTGCAAATACGAGATCTTGGTGCAAAACTCAGAGATTAAAAAAAAATTAAAATTGAATGAAAATGACGGACATCAAGTGTACTTTAACTACTTCAGGTAGTTAAATCTTTAAACCTCCCTGCAGCATGAAAACAATAGAACAAAGTAACAGGTGACAGGGAGAGTAAAAAAATTCCCCTAAGGTGGTGTAACATTTACTTCTTCATTCCTACTTGCCTGGATGACCTTCAAATTAGTACAGCTCTTAACCACGAGCTCTATTAGGTTAAAAAAGTGGCAGTCAATAACTGAGTAACCACAAGGGATTTTCAATTGTCCAGTACTGCCAACAGGTAAGACTGGAGAGACCTGGGGGACTAGGTTCTAGAAAATTCTCTTATCATTTATACAGCAGACATAAAGAATACTAGGCCAAGCAATTCTAGATTCTCTGATATACTACCTGGAGCAAAAAATAATTACACAAGATCTCTCTCCAGGAGGAAATTTGATTAAATACTTTTGAAGTATAAGACAACATTCAGGCAAAGCAAATATTTTTCTAGAAGGTACTTTTCCCTTAATCCCATTCATTGAAAATCCATATCCCTTTCTTTTAGCCTACATTAGTTTTAATGTAGTTTATTTTAGTAAAAGTCAAAACATATTGACTTGAGTTTTCCCTATTTCTTTTTTTTTTTATGAAAAAAAAAAAAATAAATTCAAGGACAAAAGGCAATTAAGCTGCCTTTCCAAGCAAGGGAAAAATCCTAAGTAGCCAGGGCTAGATTTGATGACACAGAAGTCATACTATGCCAATCCAAGAGAAAGTAAGTTAGTATGTGACCTTGTGGTAAGACAGATAGATGTGCCAACTTTGTTTTGACAGGATCATCTCTGATGGACTCAAGACAAAAGCTTACTTATCAGTTGAACTGCACTTAAGAAGACTAAATCATGCATTGATGTACTACAGCACCCAGTGGTAGAACTTGTTTCCAGTGTAAAGCAAAATAGCATCTACCAGCACATCCATCTACCACAGCATGACTTTGAGGGCTCAGGAATCTCCAGGCACAACTAGAATAAAATAGACTTACATTTCACAGAGCAGACAAGGCTACCTTATTTGGAGCCATTGCCTCTGAGAGCACAGACTTTCAAAAGCTTAACAAGGCAGTCCAGCAGCACTATCACACAAACTCAGTGATGCCTCAGAAACTGCATTTCCCCCCCAGTCTTCTCAATCACAGCTTCTCTTCCAGTTAGCACTGCTTCAGAAGAGACTTGCACTGCCAAACTACTACATGCTTCAGTCTGGTTGTTCTAGCACGGGTCAGATGCATTCTTTGCCTCATCTCCTTTCCTTCTTTTATACTATCATTCTCTGCTTAGTCTTGCTGTTCTTCCAGCAAGGAGATGAGCCCCAAAGCTTTCAGCTTTCTTGCTATATCCTGAAACACAAGTTTATATACATGCATTCACAATACGTTTGTGGCCAGATAACGGAACATACAACTCTGATCTGATTTTTATAATCTCACTCAAATCTTACCCTTCTTTCTTTCCCAGTATTGCCACCCGCTCACATTTTACCAAAGATTTGAGATTTAAGAGTCATTTTCTCATTGCTAGGGCTTTGAGTTTCAAGTTTTTCAAAGCAGCACTTGTCACTAAATTCCACATAACCGCCTCGAGTACCTCTGACTTCTAAAAATAGTCAGAGCAAGCAGAGGCAGTGGTCTCCAGTGAGTTACACTCCATTTAAGCAACCATATCCTTTAAGGTTTTCATATCCTTAGCTCCTAAGGAAATTTTTTCCAGCTTCATTACTACCCTTGTAGATACTCTTCATTAATTCCGCAGACACTTTCAAAACAAACAATATCATTAAAACCAAGTGACCGCCATAATCAGCAATATTTGATGAAAGTACATGCTAAAAGGTAATCTATGCAACAGCATCTGAAAAGCTTATTTCATAAGCAAAGAAAATAGAAAAACTATCTGAGATGACCATCAAGAGAAGTAATTTAGTCACAAACCCCACTGGACTAGAGAAAAGGATACACATACACCCTGTACTCCATCTTCCACATTACACTGATTAGGGCTTCGACTTCCCAATGAAAAAAAAGCAAATAGGAACTTCCCTAAGGTTTAAAACAATAAAATTCCCTTCTTTGAGAAATATCAATTTTAAGATTTCTACCCTCCCCTCGTGAAAAAAACTGCTTTGAAAATACTTAACATATTGTTATGTAACACAACCATATTGAAAATATAATGCATCATATAGTAATCGATTTTGTGCCACTTTATCCACTGGTAAAATACATTCATACTATTCCTAGCTAAATTCCTATACTACTAATAATTCCAGATTTTAAAACAGCTTTTCCTCAACAGCATATACAAAGCTATAATTCATGCTTCATAGAAGTTAGGTAAAAGTAAGAAAACCTACTTTAAATAGCTTAAAAGGCAGGAAAACTTCCATTTAATCTCCAGGTATTTGATGCTTAAGCATCTGTGGTTACTAAAACTTATGATCCATTACCAAATACTGAATACCTGCAAAGATATTTTGGTAGCTATTAAGAAAATGACAAAAGTTTCAAAGCCCCACGAATTTTATAACTTCCTTACTTTCCTATTCATGATTACTGAGCTCCAGACACCAATATAAATTTTGAGAAATTAAATGCCAGTATCAAAGAAAGAGCTGCTAAATCACATGAAGTTACAGTTTTACTCATTTAGCTTTAATTTTACTTCCAAATCTCAGATTTTATCCTTTTACCTCCTATATGCTTTAATCACTGCAAAAAGAACTCAACTCCTCAGTATCATCTACTGTCAGATACTGATATTTTTTTTCTTCTTGTGTATTATGAGATTTTGTGCTCCAAAAAACCCTCTCAGAAGAGAAATAGCAATGCTTCAGCACTGTGCTTAGCAGTTTCCCTTCAGCCACAGCAGGACAGTATTGTTCCACCACAGACAAACAAGTAGATCTTCAGTTAAGATTTTTCAAATGCTAGAATTCTATTAGACAATTCAAGTAGGGATAACTGGTATTTCAAATACTCTAAGGGGAATTAGGAGAACAAGCATTCTTTGTCTTAGGAAAGAAAAGACAAAAAGAGTTGTGTATGCACAAAATACAAAAACGTTGAGGACAAAGTATTACTTTTTCTGCAAGATGCCTCCTCCCATACATTAGCTGGAAAACTTATGCAGCATTTTAAAAACATACAACTGTGTTAAGAATAAAAATAATCATAATCTGGGCAGACTCTGCAGCTGCCCCTTTGACTTATCAATTTCAGTAAGCACAATTTCAATCAAGTCTAGATAAAATATACTAATCCTAAATAGACCAAGTTTGTCACCTACCACTTCCTATAAGCTGCTTACTATCCTGAAAAAGGGAGAGAGAGAAGAAATGCTAAATTAAATGCCAAACAGTAGCAGACAGCACTTGTTTGGCTGATTAACTTGTAGACAAGCATTACAAATAAATCTGAGCATGGTCTGCAGCAAATTAAATTCCAGTGCTTTTAAGAACAAAGAATTCCTTCGGAAAGAGGATTAGCAACTTTACACCCAGGAATGCCGGTTTAATTTAATTGTTCCACAATCCGATATTTAATATGCAAATATCATTTTGATATATAAGAGCAAATTTGAAAAAGTGAGGAAACAATTTCAACATACAAGACGACTGTCTCTCTTCTGAACTGTAATTATACAAAATAAAGCTGGTCGAGGTTTTTTTATTATTGGAATTGAATTCTATTAACATGAATCAGAACAAGTCTAATTAAAGGTTAAAAACTTTAAATGTTTCTAATTAAGAGTCTAAATAGCTGCACAATTAGAGTACTATAGTTAAAATCCCACCTCAATGACCTTCCTGGCCTCTTTGTATTTTCCTGTTTGCAAGAAGGCAAAGAAGAGATCATAAAGAGCCATCATGTCACCATATTCTCTGCTTATAAAATCTGAAACTAAAGAGAAAATAAACCTCGTTAATTTACTAAACATATTGATGCATTTTAATATTTATGTCAGACATTCCTAATACCAATATTTTCCAAGCCTCAAAAAACTCCAAGAATAAGCTATAGGAAGATAAATTTTGAAACATACGGAATGATTACAACATATGACACAATTTGTTGAAGCTTTGTGCTTGAGCATATTAAAAATGGTTTTGTTTACCTGCACTACATTTTGAACTACATTCAACAAAACAGGCAAGACTATATACTGGCACCCTCTGCTCATAGAAAACGAGGATATTAGGTTTCTGAAATGCACAACTATTTGAAAAACAGATACATTGCTTCAATGCTGTATTATACAAACATCAGAGTTGTTCTACATTTAAAATTATAATCAATTTCTTAATCTGAAGAACGTAGGCATCATTTAAGTGCTTTAAAGTTATACATGAAAATGTAAACGATTTTTTTCTTTCAGTTGAAAGAAATTATACACAAGTCCTGGAAGAAAAGCCTCCAGAAAACACTTCATACAACCAGACAGCATTTGACTACATGAAACTAACCCTTTTGTAGAAGATCAGCATCTCCTTTTTCTACCAATCTACAGTAGATGTTATGGAGTTGAAGAATTTTACCATACTTCTTATAACAGTTGATTAAAGCTTCCAGAGCTGCAGGCATGTCATCCCTTGTGGAATAAAACAAAACAAGAATAAAAACAAACATTCTGAGCAGAAGCAACACATGCTGAAGCCACTTTAATCTTTAAAATTTCATAGAAAATTCATTTAGCAGTCTCTATATAATTCGAGCGTGTATTCTCCCCCTTGACTAGATAATTTTTGATTGCATGACCACTGTTCACTACAAAGGTGTAAATGGTCTCATCATTAGACACACTTTATTTTTGAAGTAATATTTTAAAGTTCTGCTAGGTACTATCTTGACTAAACCCAAATTCCACGGAAATTTCACTTTTTGTTTCAGAGTTCTATTTTTCTTGCTTGTAATACTGTGCACGCTATATTACATCCAAATATCTCTGTTTAGACATTTTCAATTTCTAAGCTCTTTACAATTTTTCCACAGCACCATTGTTTCAATACAGATCTCCAGAATTAACTAAGATAACCACAGCTCTTTAGATCGCTTTATACTTGTTCTATGCCTTAACAGACTGGATATAAATCATCTGTTGACTTCCATTTCAACACAATGGAAGGGCTAGCATTTTTCCATTCCATATGAAGGTCAGAGTGCAGTGGATATTTTCTGCTAGAAGTATAATTTTTGCAATTAATTCAACAATATATTAAGATACCAAAATGTATTTTATGCTGGCCTAACCACGTCCCAGTATATATCCATGTACTAGTAAATTAGTGCAGACCATGCTGACTTCCTTAAATGCACTTACTCAGGAGCCTTTGAGCAGCAAGTGCAAGTAACACATAACAGTTCCATTTTTGATACCCCAATCCCTCGCTGAATTTTACCATATGTAAAAATATGTGAAGTTATTATTTGAAGGGGAAGGTTTAAACTGAAACAAACTAAAATCACACACACAAAAATGTAGTAAGTAGCCCAACAGTCAGTAAGACTGCATTTTAGATTTCAAGAGTCTTACAAAGGAAAAAAAGAAATCTTTTTTTTAAATATCACTTTACAGCAGCAGCTGAAGGCTATAATAAAACTAAATAATGATTTAACATTCCTGAAGCAACTTTATTATTGATCAACAGAACCTTATTGAAATAAGATATTATTGTTAAACAAGCCCAATTCAGATGTCCTCTCCTCACATCACATTTCTTGTGCAGCACAGATTTTGCTTTTTTCAAAGAATGAACTACCTAGACTACTACGTACTATTTCCATAATCTAGGCTAGTATTTCAAAAATTTTTAAGAGTAAAACACAGGAAGAATTAATTTTGTTCAGAAATACTGGCATTCTTAAAAAGAACCTAAGGTGATGGATTTCTAAAGGTAGAAATAGGATCCCCCTTACTGAGCCCTGTTTACAGTGCATCTTCTGGCACCCCATGGAGTCATTTGAATTTTTGTCATTTGGGGTGAAGACTAAATTACAGGTTAATTTCAAAACTGCAAGTAGATGTTTCAGGCTAGATTACTGTCATAAAAGAGAAATACTATGGTAGTTACCATAGTCAGATATAAAGATTTATGTAATCAGTATTTTTCTTCTGCTTTAGATGCAAGTTCAGTTAACATCTAAAAAAAACCAGTTTTACAGAAAACTACTCAATTTCTAGGGAGGCACAACAACATTTACACATTTAAATTAAAGTTTTCAGTGATAAATCTAGCTTTTCAAACTGATGCTCAAACAGCCATAGTATTGTCTCGGCTGTTATTCCTAGAGGATCAAAGTGACTGCTTTTAGGTCAAAGCTATCAATAAATGAGTAACTAATTGGAATGTCATTCAAACAGTAATACTAACAGTTTTCTAGTCTCTAAATGTATACTTCTGAAGGCAATACTGCACATACAGAAAAAAAAGGTCAGCAAAGAACTGAGAAAACAAAAATGGAAATATTGTCCTTGTTACTGGTACTTACTGCTCAGAGAGGCTGAATAAGTCTGCATTTAAGGAGGTTGGTATCATACACTGATTTACACACAAATGTTTTGAATCTATCAAAATCAGATATATTTGGTTAGTTGCATTTCATCAACCAACCAGTCACCCACAGCTTACTAGAAGACAGGGTTTATAAAACAGATACACTGCTAAAACTGGCAAGAGACAAATATAAAACAATAAATGACAGAGAACTTCAGACTCTACAAACAAATTGTTTGTACCACCACTGCAAAGGAAAAATGATCAAGCTTATGCTGGTACTTGAATTTGTACAATTTGTTCAACAACGTGCAGTATTTTTTAATTGTCACAAACTGCATTTAATTCCAAGTACCAGCAGTTACTTTTGTAAGTAGTTTTTACAGTCCTGTTAGAAAATGAAAATCAGGAACTCACTGTAGGCTTCAAATTTCAAGTAGAGGTAACATTTTAGTGAGTTTCTTGTTATGGTTAACTTTAAAAAAATAGAACTGCACAAAAAACTGCATTAAAAGCCTGGTCCAAAATTACTATTCAATTAATATGGATCAAGTCAAAAAGGTAATAAAGCCCATACACTCATAGCCACGTTGGAAAAATCTGATTTCTGGAGTCGGTTTGGAATAAACAGTATTTAAAATGTGAACATAGATGATCCACGCTTCATTTTGAGTTGGCCAGATTACTAGAGCTTTAAGTCACTCACAAATACTATCTGTTCAGGACTAATACCTGTTCCACTTAAAGATTAGGTGTATTTTTTCCGGCACATTGAAACTCGTTCTTTTAAAAAAGAACATATACTGTTATTTTTGAATGACAGAAGGAGCCTCAGCCATCACTACATTATGCTTGGCCCTTATGCAGTCCCAGAAGAGTCCTACTTTGGCTATTTGTTAGTTAAATTGATGCTCAGGTTAAGATATCAAGTTATTTGATTCTTTTGGTTTCTGTTTAGGAGGTTTATAAAGTCCCAAGATATTATGGGTCCAATTTTACAAAATATTTGTGGGGGCAATTTTAATCACACAAAACTATCTGAAGAGCCAAAGTTACTCAGATGTCAAGAGTTTCTGCAGAACGCACTGTAGCAGGACTGGCTATAATGTGCATGGATATGTCAGTCCCCTTTAATTTCCACAAGCCACCCTCCTCTTGCTTTAAGAATGTAGCACTAAATCTAACCCTTTTACTTGTAATAAACAACTTTCCCAACCAGAGAGTCTGCCTGATAAAAATAAGACTCCAAATATTGATTTTAATTGGAATGAAGTGCTGCAACATTATGCATAAAGCTTTAGTGAAGTGGCAATTTACCTAAGGGGTTTACTGATTGAAAAGCTCTCAAACCTGAAATCACTAGAGAGGTAGAAAGAAAAAAGGGACTCTCTGGGGTGGGGGTGGAGGGTAGCCTGGTAAAACAAATCCCTCTCTACAAATCTGAAGCAGATGTTAGTGTAGAGGGAAGTCAATTCAGCAAGGTGCAATCAGCTTTACAAAAATTATTCTGTTAAAAGAGAACAGGCTCTTGATAGAGCTAAATGTGTTTCTGTTCATCTGCTATACTAAGGAATCTTCAAGGAGACTGGTGTTGCAATTACAACTAATCCTCCCCAAAAAATTAACTGTGTTGAAGGCTTTGTAATTTCCCTAGGTACAATTTAGCTGTCACTTACTTTAAAATTTACTCAAACATGCGTTCGGAACAGCACTAACTTCACATGTCAAGTGCTTTCCAGCCAATTGAGTCTAAACTGGAAGTCGGTGTTAAACAACTGAATGATTAGACAAGATAGCTCATTTCCCTGCTCTTTTGTTCAGAATAAAATGCCACATTTACATTATCAGACTCAACAGGATTTTCTGACAGAAGGAGAAAAAACCCTAGTGAACACTGTCCATAGCAAGCACATGAAGCCTGTCATTTACCAATCATCCTTCAAAAAGCAATAGCCATGAATGTAACTTAATTACGACCCAATGATCCTTGACGAAAAATCATCTTATCACTGTCCTGTCCCCATAGGGCAAATGAGACACTTTTGTCCTTTGGCACTGATGATGCTAAATTCCTAATTGCAATAATGGAGTAAGAGAGCCAAACATCCCTAATTTCGTTGCAACACGTAAAGGGTTTTAATACAAATATTTGAAATAAAGCCGCTAAAAATTAGAAAAAAAAACCTCTCCCCACTAGAGATATTTTTCCCCCACTAAAAATACCACTTAGTTTAAAAATATGCCTATTTTAAAAAGTGCATTTAAAAGTCAAATAACTTGTGCCACTGAATGATCTCAACCAAAACCGTAACTGAATTTAACTCCATGAAAACAACAGAAGAAAAATTGTCCAGGCACTGCATTCATGCTCTATCTACTACATAAGAAACTAATCAAAATGGGTTTATATAAGATTAATGACAAACAAGCCAACAATGCTTTACCAGACAACACTGTATTAAAATACACTAACCTATTTTAAAGAAAAACAATCCAACTATAGCATTTTGATCATTTAATATACAGATATTAACTGTTTGTGTTTCCTGACTTAAAACTACAAAATACTTTGTTCATATGGTCTGTAACAATGTTTTCACAGTTTACCTGCAAATTTTCTTCCCTCTGCTTAAGAACATTTCTGATATAGGGAATTAGTAAATTTTAAATTTGAAAATGTTTTGTTTCTTTTCTCAAAGGTGATATTATTCAAGGAGAACAGAAACAAACCTATGTTAATGAAAAAACAGGAACCATATCAAGGTTTTAAGGTATGTATTCCTGTTTTCAGTTGTACAAAAAGTTGGCTCGTGTATTTTTCTTGGAGGAAAGAAAAAAAAGCAACAGTAGTTCATCTGTCAATTTATCCTCCTGTAAATAGGTATTATCCAATATTGTATAGGACAGGAACAGCTGCAAAAACCTCTTCAGCAAAACTGTTCATGTTCAAATAGGTTTTCCCTGAGAGCTGTTAGAGGATGTAAGCCAAAAGTACAAACCTTAAAATCTTGAAAACTTTTACATGGTGAAGGTAACACAAGCTTTTCTAATTATTAGCAGCTGGAAGAACCAGTTCAAAAGTAAGATGTATTTTAAGAAAAAGTACAAGCTCTTTACATCCTTGCAGATTTTAGAAACTAGGATTTTTGTCATATGGTCCAGGGGAAGTTTATCACCTTGAATGACAGACCATCTTGAGAAACTGGTCAAGGTCATAAATAAAAATCAACACAATTTAAAGCAGGGGGTAGTTCCCCTTACTCAGGGTCAAAAAACCCCCAAGGTAAGTCTGAGTTCTCTCTCTAGTTACTTCAGTTAAATATTTCTCAAAATATTGAAGGCAAAATGTACAATACTAGATTTTGTTAGCTTTTGTCAATTTACGTGTCCATCATCAACATTATTTTCTTTTCCATGTTCTGCTGCAAATTGTCATGTTTAACATGCACTAGGACTTAAAACTTTCAGAATATTCAAGACTGGAGAAAAGGAGCAGATGAAAACATTTTACACCTACAATTGTTGTAATCTTCAAAAGCAAATCATAGATTACTTTACAAGCAACTTAAAAGTTTGAAATAAATTAAGAACACAAAACAGTAGCAAAACCACTGCTGTGGAACATTAAAAAATATCCCAGAGCTAATTTCAGAGGTATGCTGATGACCTGCAGCTAAATGACAGCATTTCAGCATGATACTCGAGCTGCAGGATGGCAAACAGTAAGCACTACTGCTGAAAGAAACTACTAATATGTATTACACATATTTCAGTCACTCATAACTTTCAAAACAAAACAAAACAAAACAAAAAAATACAGGAACAAAATCCCAGTGAAATGCAGTTATTCCTCCCAAGCAAATTATGCAGAAAAAAACTTCCCATTTTTGTCTACCATTGAAGAGGAATCAGTCTCTCCACCCAAAAGGTACCAAAAAACCCACAGGAAATGAGCTTATTTTGCACTGGATCTGTATATATGAAATGTAGTAAGAGTTATACAGGTGAGTGCCAATGACTTGCAGCCACACAATTCCAGAGTCTGGAACTACTTCCTCCTTTATTAATCTAGTCTCATCAAAAGTCTCTTCCTTTCTTAAAAAAGAAACTTTTCAGAATGTTTTACCAAACGTTTATAATCCAAAAGAACATAGAATTAAATTAAAATAACACTTATTGCCGTCCTGCTTCTCATCCACAGATGATCACATCTTTATCTACATCATCCTACACTACATCTCAAGTGCAAAGAACCCAAGCAGCACCAGGTACAGCTTGCACGTCAACGCACATAAAGCAATTATGGAAAATGCAGCTGCTCTTACTGCACACTGCAAAGCAGATCAGATATTTTTGCGACACATTAGTTACATATGATTGCAGTTAAATTATTTTCATAAACATCTGCCTTTTCTTGTGATGTAACCAAGGCAGAGTTGCTGCCTGAAAAGATGTACACTATATTCTTAATTGTTGACCACTACACTAAAATACTAATTTTAGAAGAGAATGCACATACATCTACCAAGAGTTACATCTTCTTGACAAGAATTTTCAATATAGAAAATGTTACACAGACCTTGCATATCCAGAGTACTTACAAGAACTAAGAAACCTCTACATGGCTGACTTATATGATATTATGAAAAAGTCACCCATTTCATAGGCATTATATTTAAACAAATAACATTTCATTTACATGAACCAAATCTCAAGAAACTGATTAATCAACTCTAGCTGCTAGAGTTTAAAATCCAGGAACTACATAAGTGACACAGAAAAGAATAATAAAAGGATTGTACATACAGTAAAGGAAGTGAAAAGAGACCCTTTGCTTAATTTTAATAAGAAATTGTTATATAGTTTATATGTACATTAATTCAAATATTCTACACCTGATACTGAAAATTTATGTGAAGGAACATAACACATGGAATTACAGATACTTCCTGACAGAATGACTGTATAAAATTCCTTTTCTCTAAGAAATAGTATTAAGAGTATATATAGGCAAGACCCTCCCAAGCATAACAGACAAGCCAGACAGCTTGTTCTTTGAATTTTAAATTCATCAACATAGCAGTCTATTGGCAATAATATCAAATTATTTGAATTATGTGAATTAAAAATATTTCAGTGTTCAACAACTACCCTTCAACCCACCTGAGATATATTGGAAGACACAGCAAAATAATGCTGTTTTGATGGGAAAACACATACCACTTAACCACGAGAGCTGAGACTACACCTATCATGCTCTGAATAGCTATCCTGTCAAACAGACTTTAGAACAAACTAATTCATAAGCATATTCCAACATATAGCCACTTCATCTCTGATATGACCATAAAACACAGCTGTTGCTCCCACACATGATGTCTGCCTGATGAAAACAGACGTAGCTAAATTAGGAAAACATATTCATTCACTACTGCTCTTAGTGTTGTGTGTGCACGTGTACACGCTTACGCACGTGAGCACTTCCAAACAGGCATGTGAGCAGCGTACACAGGTCATATAACACAAATAAATATCATAACTTGTTTCATCTGAAGCCCAAACACAGCTTACTTTTCAAGGTGAACGGTAATCAGGGGGGAATGAAGGACAGGACTTTCTGCCAAGCCCAGGTTCACAATGGTCTCGTGTAACCGATTCACTGTTTCAACTTCACCTCGCGTGGCAGCGGCATTAAGAATGCGGGAGAGAGATGCAACTGTTCTGCCTGAGATAGGAACATCCTTCTCTTTCATCTCCGTTAGAATGTTAATAGCATCTACAATGAAACAACACAAAAGACCCTTAGGTAATTTCATGTAGGGAAAACAAACTGCTATTAAAACAGCATTTCAAACCCAGCAGGAATGTAAATTCTGGTGTATAATGCCGATTTCAAGTTAATTACTACTTGCATTTCTAAACGAGACTACAATTATAAATCCACAATAGCATGGTTTTATCATTTTGCTGCAACTTTGACTACAAATTATAGATAGGAACTGTGTGCCCACTCTGCACCACATAACCCCGTACAGTCTGCCCTATAGCTGCAAGATTCTGCTAAATGGATGCTTTTATCGTTCAATGCTAACATCTGCTAAATCACTCCATTGTTTCTTCAGCAGATGGCTTGTCACGAGGCCAGATAATAAAGATATGTTTACACTGTATATACAGCCAGACTAATGGTCTGATACCGATAGGGCCTGTTTGCTGTGTCGATACTAATTAGCCAAGGAGAGCCAATGAAAGCTTTCTAACAGACTGCATGTTAAAACATTAGGTTCATTAAGCTTCATTAGTAAGGCAGAAACAAACATTTTGGTATACGGAATAAGTGCATTTTTATCATGTTTTATAATGTTCTTAATTATTGAATAGACAGAATGTTTCGACCACTTTACATTTGGCTGCACTTATGAATTATTTTATTTTCTGAGGGACATTTATGCTCCTAAAAGCAAGCTCATCTTTTCAAACTGCTTAATGTAGAGGTGGTCATGATCTGATTTATTATGATATGGAAAACATCAGCTTCATTTATTATTTTTTTAACAATAAACTTAATAAGAGGCCAAGACAAATTTCAAAGGAAGATCTTACATGAAAAAAATCACATTAGTTTTTTTATTTTATTGTATAGTGTTTCACATAAAACCATAACATTTTGTATCTAGGCTTGGACCACACTTTTATGGTGTTAAGCCCTCTACAAAATCATAGAACTCAATATTCAGAATTACCTTTTAAAGTTGATGACAGTCTAGAGGTCTTTTAAAGATCAACCAAATCATGTAAACTACAGAATTATATTAGACTACATTACAGAAATTAAAGAGCTAACAGCTTAATGCAAACATCTAGAAATACAAAAGAGGCAGTTTGCAAAAGACTCATTAAAAGCCAAAATTTCCAGGCAGTCTGCAGATTAAATCTAAAATTCAATAACAAACACATAAAAGAATAGTAACAGAAAAATATATACTTTATAAAAAGTTAAATGATTTGTTGCAGTACTTGGCTCTTATGAGAAGGTTATGTTTATAGGTTTTATGTTCAGCCTTCAGACCTTCTTAAGCAAAAACAAAGCCATTAGTCTAGGCACATACACAATTTGTGCCATAAGTCATGATCTTCAAACTCAATCCAAACAGCAATGCTAATAAAAACTAGCTGCAGAAATGCAAAAAGCACTGAGCTGTGCAAATGTAAATGACAAGCTTGCCAATCCATTAAAACTAATGGCCTGCACTGTCCAAGCATCTCTGGTTGAATTCACATGCAAATTTGTATGCAAAATGTTCAAGCACTTTTCAGGACATGATATACCATTAATATCAACTCACATTTTTATTCTTGAGCCAAGATACCTTTATTATATAGCAGAAACACACAATGAAAGCAAATGGATTACCTTCCAGTCTACCATGCTTTTCTAAGACTTCTACCAGTGCTATGTACTTTCCAGTGTCAAGAGCAACAGGTGAATTCTTAGGGAAGCTAGAAATTAAAACATTAAGAATTGGATCAAAAGAGGTTCACATTTTATGGATTCAGCTTAAAGATTTATTTTTAAAACTATATAACATGACAACAGCACCGAGAGCTAAAATGATAATAAAACTTAATGGAAAAAT
The DNA here is from genome assembly GCF_036250125.1 of Pseudopipra pipra. Lineage (NCBI taxonomy): Eukaryota > Metazoa > Chordata > Aves > Passeriformes > Pipridae > Pseudopipra > Pseudopipra pipra. The sequence goes on from NC_087551.1 coordinate 26,405,049, forward strand.
CTGATTGAATTTAAAAAATGCACAATTAAAACATGACTCAAAAATTACCTACACACCTTCCCGTGCTCAAAAGCCAAAGGTTATGTTTCTGAGAGGGAGAGAGACTGTTTAATTAATTAATTGGAAGTTATTGCAAAAAGTAGAGTATTTCTCAGAAGCCTGGGAAGAAAACATAGTCCATGTGGCTGCAACAAGGCTACATTCTATATAAAGAAATATTTATAAAGAAAACGAAACTATTCACCTATGGTAACAAGTTAAAGGCCACTATTTTGAAGTTTCTGCTACGTGTTTGTTTTCTTTTCTCTGTAAGTATTAAAAGTTAATTCCTCCACTGTTGTTTCACTACGGTGACTGTGTGAGAGCAGTAGTGCAGGCAAAATCAATACACTACTGTTATTTGCAGAGTGGCAAATTTCTTGACATTCACAGCTCAATCATTTCACATAATTTCAAACACTAGCAAGATGTAATAGCACCTGCCTGCTAACCTACCGTAAAACCAAACCAAGTATTTTGTGGGTGCATATGAGAGAACCTGAAAGTAGCACGTAACTTTTTTTATATTCACTGTAGCATCCGACCAAAAGGAGCCTTTCACGGGAAAAAGGACAGAAGCAAATAGAAGGATCATCTGTAAGAATTTGCTCCAGGATAAGTCATGCATAGCATGTTTTAGCTGGGAGCTAACTTTTACAGCCAAGATACAAAGCTCAGAATATAAAAATTTAAAGCAGAATGCTTGCTGACAGTCTTAAAATGGCATTACCCAAACTCTGCTATTCTAAAAACAACATAGGTGTAGTGCATTCTAAACACATTCCTGGTGCTTTCAAACACACAACACAGGTACCTTTTTCCCCCTTAAATGAAGCCAAACTTCAATTCAGACATGATGTATGTTTACAATAAAAACAAAACACATCCTACGTAGCGAACTTCCTTTTTCCAAATAAATGTAAAAAAAAATTACTGACCACACAAAGTAGCTGCTTCTAATGTTCAATTATACAAAGCAAATTTTTTGTTTCAAAAAACCACACCCATGACTGTTTTAAATGCACATACATTGGTGGGGAAAACTAATTAAAAATGGATGAGGGGGTTAATACTCAACCTACTTAATTCAACAAGGTCTGTGTATCAGCATAAATCTCTGTGACATGTTTCAGAGCCGGTGTACTTACACTTTTTCTTTCAGGTTCATTGCCTCTTCTACATTATCATGTCGACAGCACAAATTTATTAAGGCTGCATAGCCACCGACAACCATGTCCGGTTCGTATTTGGCTTTCACTTCAAGGGCTTTTTGCATATTCTAAAAAAGGAACAAAGCAAAGATGTGAACTAGAGGAAAAGTCAATCTGACATTAAGATTCTTATATATTCAGTGTACAGTTACATGACTGCTTTAGTGCTTTCAGTAGTCTAAGATCACATATGAAAACAGTGCTGTAATGCTTTAGCAAATTTTGAGATTGAAAGTTATTTTGCAGAAATTAATATTTTTGTAGGACACCTTTTACACGAGCTTGAGATTATAATTTTTCTTGCTTTACATTTATATTTCTGGCATGTTTTAATATAAGACTTTTTTTAATCCAGAGACCATAAAAATTATTAACCCAAATTCTAAAATAGTTCTTATTTACTTGAAATTCATAACAATTTTCACCTGGTACACTGTCAAACACATAACAGAGCTACTTTCTAAAGAATAAGAAACTACTTAATAATCCCATTGAAAGCTTATTTTTCTATAAATTCCTATTCATACATTTGACCATTTTGAACTTCCAATGGTGTTTGCATCTAGACTTATTTCATATGCAAAATGGTAGAGACACACAGCTGAGAATCACTCTTTCTAAATTGCATTCTTAGCAACACAGAATATTGTGCTATCATCTGCATGACTGTTACTGTTCCTATATCCACAGCTTTATAGGCAGGATCATACTGAACAAGAAACTGAACAAAAGTGCGGTGATACCCCACAAATTACAGACACACACTAAATGAATGTAAACTACAGCTGGACGCCTGCCGAATGAAGGCAAGGGACCCTTTATCTCAGAAGAGCTTTCCTCCTGCAGGAAAATGGAATTTCAATCCCTGCATTAACAACCTAGTAATATTTGAATTGCAAATGACTAGTGCATGTATCAGTTGCTTGACAATCTAGATATAAGAGACCGGAGCCATGGCTTGAAAGGACATTTGGCATGTATGATAAACCTATCACAGCTGTTACTATCATTCACTTTGCAGATTATTGTAAACAAACTTCAGCAACCCCAAAACATGCCATTCAAGGTGTTGCTGAAATTAGTTAACCTTTTGATTTAATTGCTTTTTGCACTTATGTTTGATTTATAAGCATCAAACCATGAAACCTCAAGCACTGCACTTGTCTTTGCTTAACTATGTCTTTCCATAATACAGTCATTTATGTCCCTTTAAAAATATAGCTATGTGTTTCCAATTATCTCTGCATTGCTTAAGATACCTCTTCTTCACAAAGAGCATGTATGAGTTGTTTCAAGACATCTGTAATAGGCTGGTTTTCAGCTTTTCGCTTTTCTAGTTTCTTCTCCAAAGCAGACACGTCAGATTTAGCACTCTAAATGGAGGTAACAGAAAGAATGTCAGTTGCAAAAACACCCTCCCTGAACAACTTGTCGGATCACTTTAATAAAAGACAGACAAAATAATCCTCTTCTTTCATACTCAAAGAAATTTTTTAATCATTTAAGGTGTTTTTATCTGTTTAAATAGTACATACTAATTGAAGATTTGAGTCAGAATACACTAAAAAAAAAAAAAAGCATTAAGTCGCATATCTACAAAGGTCAACACTACTCCTTCTCTCGTACTCAGTTCTTTGTGTTCAGGGAAGTAGGGAATAGAAGCCTGCTTCTTTTTCTGTCTCCACTTTGCTCAGATCAGGGATGTAAAGACCTGACACTCCACCATTAGAAGCAGTATGGATTTATATGGTTCCTGCCACTCAAGTGGATCACTGTAATTTACAAGCACGAATTAAGCCTCACACCACTACCGTTAACTAACTAGAACTTTCAAAAAATATTTACCAGACAGGGAAACTGAGGCATGAAACCTCAGCCAACTCCAAGGTCAAGTATTGGGTCTATGTGAAAATCTGGATAGCCTTTACTCCTACTCTGGAAAGTAACCTCTGAACTTCAAATGGTAGATTTAAATAACGTTAATATACTTCCATGATCTGAAAGCTAGCGATTACACTTCATCTAAACCCCATATCCAAACAGTATTATTACAGTAAGAACAAGGATAGCTATCTGTGAATTTACTTACTTCTGGAATGTCATCGGTAGACAGGGATTTTTTATGACACAGTAACCTTGCATCCTAAAATGCAGTAAAACAAAAATATCACTAATCCCCCCCAAAAGTTCAATCTCTAAGTAAGCATATAGTACTAAAAACATTCAAGATCATTATATAATAGCAATGTTAAAAAAGCTGTATTCTGCAGCATTATCACACTGACTTGAGAAAGCACTTATTAAATGTATCCCTTTCACATATGAAATGAAATCAGCTTCAACAGTGAAAAAATCACGGAAAGGTAAAGAGGCTTACATATAATCACTGCATGAAGCTATTTATTTTGCAAAGGAGAATATATTCACAGATTTTTTAGATTCAAAGCAATTGCTATAGAACCACAGACCTTAATTAATTCAGGAACTTGAGAGGAGTCCAGCAGTCTGCAAATGCCGCTGTAGTGGCTTGTAGGGATAACTATATTCTGTACCAAGAGGTGGGGAGAAAAATTATATGAGTTTTGAAACACAACCAAACTGAAATTTGTCTAACAGAAATTATCTCAGACGTAATTCAAGTCTCCAGCTCTTGCATGTCATTGAGAAGTGGTCTGGTTGTACTTAAAAGCAGCAATTTCAAACCTAATAGATACATGTCAGGCAGGACAGGCATTATGTAGCAAAAAATGAAATGGTACCATCTCCTTCAGCTGATGGAAGTATTGTCTCAAACGCTCCTCCTTGGCCTGTACCTCTGAGTCACTCATGCTGTCAATCAAGTGATAAAGAAAATAGCCAACAGCTTCTGTGGAAAAAAACAAGAGAAAGCATTCCACTAAAATTACCGAGACTGTCATGTTATCAAGATTAATTTATAAGAAATCATTTTGGTGTGAGATGTCACCCTGATGAGAGGCTCTGAAATGGCAACAATGATCACTGAGGCATAGAGATTATGTGGTTTGGGAGCACATATCTAACTGGTGAGTGAAAGGAATATTAATTATTTTCAGACCTAGTGACAGCTTTTCAGTACAGAATCTTACTTCAATCTATTTTTTTCCACTACTGTGTGACAGAAGTGGTACTGCCCAAGGCCTTCCCCCCCTTTCCTGCCTGCTACCCCAAATAGTTGCCACAAATATTTTGTCATCGCTCAAAAGAAAAAACAGATTTCTAATACTTTGCATATTTATTCTGTACATTTTATCCATTATATTCCATTACCAAGATACATTAAATATCGTAATATTAATATAATAACATACAAAAATACTTTAAACATTAGATAAACTAATACTGAAGAAATGGCCTATTGGCCAACGAAAATCTAGACGAACAGATTTCAGCAAATAGTGCTAAGTTACTTGTCTAGCAAGTGCAAAAATATATGGGGTCCTGCAGCCAAGAACAGGAAGAACATCAAGTATTGCCTTCTCAAAGGTTAGCTGTCCCCATACCCCTGTGCCCCTCTGGCTCTGAAAGGGGAGGGGGGGAAACCCTAGCTTTTCTGAAAAAAAACCAAAACCAAAAACAAAAAAAACCCCACATCATACCAAAAAAAGTATACTTATTTCAAAGTAGAAGAACTGGGATATTAAGTAACATTTTGTTTCACAAAATCAAAAGAGCTACTAACAGTAAAACTAGATTGAAAGACTGCATTTTCTAATCTTTTTTTAAAAGTATTTAAGCATTGATACTGTATTCATTCTAAATCTCCATTTTGGACTATACATTTAGAAAAATAAATTGTTATCAGTAAGATTTGTTTATAATTCTAAAAAAAAAAAAAGGTATCTCACGGATCTCACAAAATATGCTCTGATTATTTGAATCAGGATTTTACCCAACATGTTTTCAAATTTCACTTTCAAAAAGAAGCAATCAGTGTTTACTGTTGTAATCCCTCAAACCCATCATTACACAGAAGAACGGATTTGTGGATAAGTTACAATCATAGAAATTGAAACTCTACCAGTAGGTCCTGGAGGCGTCAGGCAATAACGTTCATCCTTGTACAACAGTTCTGTTATCTGGTGAGACAGAATAATCGTACATTGCAGCCAAAAGAAGCAAGCAAGGACAAATAGTATCTGAAATTGAATTCTCAAAATAATAAAGCATTTCTCTGTTAAAAGTATTATTCTTTACCACATCATAGTCATTCCCTAAGAAATACAAAGGGGTTTTTTGTAAATAATAGGTTTTTCCTGAAAAAATATTGCAAAGAGAAATGCTTTCTGTGGTATGGCATTAAGACAGAGACACTCTAGTATTCTGTTTATATATCATTCTACAGAAAGTTACCTATCATAAGACACTGCTTAAAGAAAATATTAACCAGTGTCACTCCTGGAGATGCTACAATTATGTTTCAATTCATTGAAAGGCTGAAACTGGCCCATAAAGCTTTTTTAAAATTTGAAAGAAGCAAATACATAAAAAACAAAGGAACGTCATTTATCATGCTCTGCTAGAATTAAGGTAACTAGTACAGCTGTTGTAAATAAGTGCAATTTTGCATGACAAAATATGCAGCTATAAAAATTAATTGCATTCAGTCACATTTAGCACACGTTTTATCCTTCATACAAACCAAAGAAATGCACAGATTTTACCTCCTCTGAAGAAAAAGAAGCATTTACTTAAAAGCCCCCACATCCTACCTACAAATACTTTAACCTAAACAACATCACTTTAAAAATCCATTTGACTGTTCTTAAGGAAATTAAATCATTTTAATTATTTAAATCTTCAGTTAGAAAGTGAAATTGTGTTTCAAGAATTTTTGTTTTATCTGCCATAATTCTAGAATGCAATCTCAAAGAAGTCAGGGGGAGATGCACTCTCACTGCCAAAGTGCTGTGTTTTAAGTAATTACAAAAGAAAAGGAATTCTCAACTTCAATTGTTGATGAAAACGGATAAATGAAGCCATAAAGTACCAAACATGCTACTGAATAACTTATCTACTACTTTTCATTGTATCAACAACATGGACACAGCACACTGTTAAACTACAGCTTTCATCTGCCCTTTTGCCCTCATCTTCCTACGACAAATGAACACACACTACAATAAACCCCAAGGAAGTCATAACACAGTTCTTTTGAATCAAATCTCAGAATACTAAAAGGGATGGAATATAGAAAAAAAATTAATGTGTGATATTATTTCTAATGCTAAGTATCTATTATTTCCCAAGTTAGCATTTCTTATTTTAGAAGTTCAATGCACATTTTAACTCTTAAATTTAGTGAAGACAACAAAATTTATCTTTCTTCCATTGTGAAGAAGAGGAAGTAACTCTAGTTATTACTTCATATGCAGACCAACATTATTCAGCTCTCTGACTGTCCTTCAAAATTATTTTCGTAATGGGAGCAAGAGAGATCCTCTTTTTTATTTTCCCTGCCCTCTGTTTCTTTGGGGGTTTTTTAACGCAAAAAAGAAAGGAGAGAGGCAGAAGACAAAAACACCCTCTCACCAGAATCATCACACAACAGTGAATGGTAGAAAAATGTAAAAAACCCTGCACTGATTTTATATAAATCAGTAATCAGTGACATTCCAAATGCCAAGTTCCGTTTTACTCCAAGATTTCTTTGCAAAATCTAAAATATACTTTCATTAGTCAGCAGTAACAGTACTGAAGAATAAAAGCAAAAAGCACAATGCATCCCTTCCCAAACTCAGTAACCACATTCCAGTCAGGATGTGCCAACATCTATTCTACTGTTCTGCAAAATTTATTGACCAAGTTATGTTGCAGCATTTTTCTAATGTATCCCATACCAGGGATGGCAAGATGATTAGTAATTTCCCCTTGATTTCATTCAGTTGATTTCAGTGTTTTAAGTTATATGACTGAAACTTTAAAAACTAATTGTGCCTTCCTATTTTATTAGTACTAGGGCGGGGATAGACCTTGTTCCAGAAGCTACAACTATCTTCAGCTGTAACAACATTGATCTAAAAATTGCAGTAGCATAAGCTACTTGACATGGTAACACCACATTTGATTTTTCACAATTACACTTAACTGTCCAAGTTGAAAACTCAATTTCATACACTTGTACAATCTGCCACTAACAGAAGACTTGCTCAAATTAATCAGCTCTACAATTATCAGGCTCAGAATTCAGATTTACAGTAATGCACCATAAACATGCAGTGCCTAAAGAATCTGGATTTTATTTACAGTTTTATCTCTACTTACCTTACTCCAAAGATGTACATCATCTGAGCTGAAGAGGGCAGCAAAGGATAACAAATTAAAAGCATCAAAATGATTTTATGCTTGTATCTTTCTTTAAAACAACACAGAACATTAACACTGAGGATTTTATTATTTAGATAAAATTGAAATACAGTAGTTGCCACATTCCATTTAAACTAATTTTGTACAGAGTATTGGACTTTTTACTATATTGCATATGGTCATAATTTCTGCTAAAAACCTTAAAATAATGCAACATTCTGAACAGACCACTTAAGACTAGAAAGAATATGGTTTAGTTTTATTTTTAGTCCATTCTTAACATATCCTACTTGTATTTTTTTATTTTATACTTCATTCTATGCAGCATTTCAAGAAAATAAGCTTTGCTCAAACAAACTGCACTTTACATAGCAAACGCTCAATATGTGGAATTTGCTAGAGCAAAAATCTAGGCTCCCATGCATTAGATTTTTAATAAACAAAAATTTAGGCAGCTATTAATGCATTTATACCACACAAAAAAAAGAAAATAATAAAATCTCTGAATATATAATATTCATTATAGTTGAGATAAACAGATAATATTTTTAAAAGTAGAAAACAAAATTTTCCCTTCATAGAAAAGAACTTGGTGTAAAGAACACTTCTCTGTACATCATGAACTTACAACCAAAAATCATACATCAACCAGTTCACGAAAGTATAGAACCCTGACATCTTAATGTAAAACCAATTCTCTGGAGTATAAAAATCCTGACATATTCCTATAATTTGCAGAACATCAAAATTCTCACTAGAAGCTGTAACTTTTCAAGAACTATAACTTTTTGGCAACTATAAAACAGCATTAACACAGACAAGAGAACAAAACCTTATGACCTGATTTTATCTTCCTAAAATTCTCATAAGAGGAAAATAAGATGTCAGTCTGAACAGATGCACAGAAACTTGAAAGTATTCATAGAAGTTTAGGATTTTAGTTAGGAGGTTCAAGCCTTTGAAACATATATTCCTTTTGTGCAACTGCTACTTGTATTTGAAAATGAGTCAAATGTAGGTCCAACAGAGAAAGAGAGAAGAAAATTGTCATCTGTGAGGTTAGTTAAGCTTCGTTGGATGAACTCACTCCACCACTGACAGCATGACAATGAACTGCAGATATCAAATGCATCAATTTCCTAAAGTACTTGACTCTGAAATAGTAATGGTACATCAGGCAAATAGAATGGGAATACTTTGAAGCAGTTACTAGAGAAGAGCAGCTTCAACAGAAATCCATAAACTAGTCTGCCACAGACATTGTTCATGTGTCCTTGGTGTCGCTACCCTGTACTTTGCTACGCCAGTCCTAAACTCTGCTCATTTGAACACTCAAAACCTGTGTTTAGCCATAAAATTTTGCTGTGGCTTTTACAAAAGGTACAAATATTCTTCTCTTCTATCCTATCATACCCTCAGGTTTCATGTTCAGGTTGTTCTAGTTTAAAAGCAGCATTAGGTTTAAAACATGAAATGAAACATCAGTTGCCATGCTTTCAGAAAGAGCATATGGGTGAAATTTGGGGAGAGTCAACGTTGTACATAGCTTCTGAAGCTAGGCAGCAATAAAGGCTCACAAAAGAGGAATATTACAGAAATAAACCAAAACTTATGCCACACTTACAAGTGGCAAGGAAAGCTTGAGTAAAAAGGAAAAAACTTCCAAAAAAAAAAAAAAAAAAATCCCACCTAAACACCCTCAACCTCAATTTCTGTCAGAATTCTGAGTTTTTAGCCCAGATGCTCAATAACTATTGAAATCACACTAGTAGGAACTGTGTCCATGATGAGGGGAGTAAATGTTTCACTTGAGAAGACTATGACTTTTAGCAACTAGTTTCCTAGCAAGATGGTAACATTTCCAAGATTCTGAACACCTGTACAGTTCCCCAGTGGAAGGGGTATTTCACGCTAGGGTTGGCTGTGTGTGGTAAATATTGCCATGGTTTCCTTTCCAGTGCAAAAACTGCTTCAATTGTATACCTATACTTACAGAAAGAAAACGTGTTTCAAAAATCTGTTACTTTAATTAATACATCTGAAACAGATGATTCTGGGACTGACTGCTAGAAGGAATAGCAAAATACCCCTGGTTGCACCTAACACATTTTTTTACTTATCCTTCAGATGTCAAGGTCAGCTAGGGCCTAGTTAACAAACCAAATTTCAACACTGGTTTGCTTTTTCCTCTCCTTTTCCCACAGTAGAGCAGGATCAGCTAGATAGAACATGCAATTTACTAGGAAATTATTTTGATCATGTTCACCTAGTATGTTTTACTATTATCCAACCTAAACATAATTCTAACTCATCCTGATCGCAAACTTTTAGAAAATAACTTAGTGAACAAAATCAGCCTTCAAACCCTGGTCCTGAGTAGTAATAAGTTACCTCCCTGGTTCCCCATGGCGTAAGTATGCTGAAAAAAAACTCTTATTCACAGTTCTAGATGTCTGACTGGGGCAAATGCCCCAGTGCATGATAGAAATGCTTGCTAATTCACATGTACTTGCATAAGCTTAAGACAACCTTGCAAGTTAGCAAGGAACCCTCCTTGCAAAATGGGACCATATGGCTGTGAATATGAAGTCCTGGCAATGTAGCACAAGACCAGGTGTTACATGTGAGCATTCATGAGTCATATTAACCCAGAGGGCACAGAAAGATAGCTGATGTAGCAGAATATGCTAGGCTCCTACTGGTATTTAGCCTTCATTAAGTGACCCATTACTTTACTGCTTAATAGTGATAATCTTTAGGGAAATCTCAGATTAGCATAGCTGTTTATAAACAAAAAAGTGAATAAACTCCCAAATGTTTATATACTGGCAAATATCACAGAACAAACAAGAAAAGTGAAGTTCTTTTTAATCTACTATAGATAATGCTTTAAATGTATGCTCATATATAGCAGAGGCGAGGAAAATGAGGAAAGCAGGGAGAAGCAACAATATCCCCAGCTACTTCTGGAATGCTACTTATAAATTTTCAAACATGGAGTGGGGGCCAAAAGACCGAACAGACTTGTGCTCAACTAGACAAAAAAGAGAGAGGGAATTTTGTTACAGGGAGACAACAACAAAAAAAAAAGGTATTCACATAGCAACCTTACCTTTTGAAACCCAAGATGAGACTGTTTCTAAACAGACGACAATCAACAGGAGGTGTGCTTGCTGAAGACACTGTAAATGAAAGAAATGTTTCTTAATAGTCATCGTAAAAAAAAATCCATAGTTAATACATTATGTTTTATATGAATTATTTACTGAGCTAAGCGTCTTTATCTGCAAAAAACGAGAAGACCAATTCCAAAAAGCAAAACGAACCTCAAACAATCCTAACGAAGAAAACTTGGGATATTAGTGCTGGAACAAAAAAAGATCCACTGGAGGTAAATGGTTTGTTAATTGTTTCAGACTGAATACCTGCCTTAACATAGGTTTCACAATTTTGCCTTCTATTTTTTTAAATAATAAAATACCACCAAAAAAAACAATAACAAAAAAACCAATCCACCAAACCAAAAACAATGGCACAACACTTTCTTAGATGTTTGCTTCTGCTAGTGTAGATGGTCTGACAAGAAAGAAAAAGTAGTTCCATTTAAAGTGCTATCCACTGAAATAAATTACACCTAAGGGGATAAAAAGCGAAAAATACACAGTTCTAAATGTTAATATTTACAGTAATATTTCAACACATAGGAAACTGCAAAATCAATTAAAATTAGATGTCCCTGAGAGGTCATTTACAGTTATGCCTTATGTCCTCATCTTTACATCACTTCTTGGCTAAATATTCCAAATCATTCTACCTTCTTCCTCTAGAATTGCTGCCTCTCCTTCCAGCACTTTAGACAAGCAAAGAAAAAAAATACAGTAGTAGGTGCATTTATGTCCTCTATGAAGTTATTATCATCTCTTCAGCATCACAATGGAATTAACTGCTGTAAAAACCTGAATGCACAGGGCCATTTCAGCAAGGGCTGCAATATCGTACACGGTAGGAGAGAACCAAAATAAAAGCACCAGCTCTAAAGAAACACGGAAAGTAAAAGGCAGAAACGACATGGTAAAACCACTTCCTTAGTCTAACTCCAGACATGTAGAAAATCAAAAGTTTTAAACATTAGAACATTTATTTTTTTTCGAAAATCTCAGGTAAAGTTGGTTTCGAGACACCTTCAGCAGAAATTCCCATCCAGTATATTAAACTTTTTGCTCGTAAAAAGACAAGCAGAAAAGCATCTTAGTATGCTCAGCTGCTGCTGACAATCGGCAACCTGGTTTCCTTAGCAACAAACAAGTCTGAGAAAATCAAGGGGCTGACAATGAAGTGGAATGGAATGGCATGATAAAGGGAAAAAGCGGCTCTCATGTACGCTGCCTTATGCGTCCAGATTCCTCAGCTGATGCTTCACAGTTTTCATCTTGTCAGTAGCAGAAATCTATACATTATAGGGCATGAGAAGCTGAATCAATACACCTAGATAGCAGCCAGCATTAAGAACCAGCCTTCGTCTCCTGACTACACTGATGAGACAATCTCAAACTATTTTCCATGCTGCATCTATTTTTCCCTCTTTGTAATACTGCAAAAGGAGAGAAGTAAAAAAAAAAAAAAACAAAAAACACACCAAACAAAAAATCAGCTGTTTAATATCTGTGCCTTATCATCACATAGGTGCTAATTAGATTTACTAGCATTCATTTCAGCTTGGTAAACTATTTACGGAGTACCTTCCTTTAAAGCCCAAGTTCAAAGAAATTTGATACGTCTTCATGAATTATTAACCCTAGTCTTTGTAAACAGAAATACCACTACAAGATTTAAATTCAACTCACAGACAATAGCTAAATAACATATTCTGTGATACGAACTTCATGACAGTAAGACAGAACTGCTATATGTAGTAGTAGCAAAGTAGTCTGTATCGTACTTTTGATACCATATATATTTACCCAATACCAGGGATTTGTCTTAGAACACATCAAAACCTGACTATTTCAGTAAACCAAAATGAGTGTGCAGTGGTGGGTCTACTTTTTCAGGGGAAAAAACCAAATCTCAAACTGTTTCAGCTTCTGGAAGAAATTTCATTGCTCTTAATAAAGTTGTCCTTTAAAATAAAATTCCAAGTTACTTTTAGGTACTCAATTTTTTTATGGTCAATGGTTGGGTTTATGCTTTTTGTTTTGTAATTAAAAAAAATAGCGGCAAAATGTAAGGTGAATGTTAAAGATTCACTAATCAATAAATCTCCAATATCAAAATTAAATCACTGATTAGTAACTACTCAACTTTTTCATTTGCAACACAATGGCTTTGCAGAATCATGGTGTATAGACTACTTATTTCTATATTTGTTAAATATAACAGTTCATATCAACTGCAGCAAAAGACTGCTTAAGCTTTTCCCTGAGCCTTGACACATAAAACTGTTGTTTACAGAGATCCTTCTGTATCAGAATTTAGCCCAAATTTAGATGTTTTATTAACATCTCAGTACACAAGGCAAATAAAAACTGTATTATTTAAATTTTGAAGCGAATCATATATTCCTACTTAACCAAGTAAATTATCCCATGCCATACATTCAGTTGATGACATAAATTAACTTTTGCAAGCACTGAGAATCACAACAGTCTTAAACATGCTGCTACAACTTCAACCCCTAATTAACCAATCACATTTACACACATAACTTCCATGACCAGCAGATCAGCAGAACACCCCTGGGTTAGTGTCAGTGCCAATCAGTTCTTTAAAGCTGGTTCTTTCATTATAATTCTGTAGTACTTCAGAGCCATATCGTTAGACCAGAATTCTGTTGTAATTGATGCAGCAAACAAATGCAATCCCAGCACTAACCACCTGATAGTCATTGTGCAAAACAAACCGTTTCCTTAACCTCTCCAAGTACAAGAGTGTGATGCTCCTATCACAAGCACAGTAAAGATATTTGCAAATAACCTACAGGTAAATCTTGTGGCCAGGTCCAATACCACAGAAGATTTTAACCATGATACATTGTTCAGAAGTGGTAATTTTAAACTGTCTGACATCTCATCATAGAGGGAAACTTTGCTCATTTCCCACGTATCTTTAAACCTCATATACTAATGCAAGTAAATCTCTTAGCCTACAACCAATCAACACTGCTGCCAAGTACAAAGTAACATGCAACATGAGAAATACTTACATATAGAAAGAACATTGTCCAATCTTCCATTTGCTGCTTCACATCTTATTTCTGCTACACGGAGTCCAACACCTTCAAATAGGCAGCCATTTTTCTAGAGAAAAAGCAATCAATCATTGGAACTTCACACAGATAAGACGTTTTGATCCTTTGCATTTTAAATGCTTTCTTCCCGAAGGACATTAGCATTCTTGTACTGATAGCTGTTGAGAAGGTGCTCTACAAAGTCTACATGGCTGGCCAAATAAGTTGCTACTGATCAATATTTTGTATTAAAATCAACTGCAAGAGACAAAGTTATCAAAGGCAGAGACTGGGACACTTAAACTATGTCTGCAATTCTCAATTCTTCAGCAAATAAAAAAAAAACATCCACCAGAAACAACTGTAATACTTCCAATCCCCAGTTTAAAAAAAAGGGCATTATCATTTATTTAGTTTTCCACTTCAGGAAACAGAAAGCTACTAGGTCTGGAGCAAAATATTTTGGTTAGCTCCAAAGAAGAAAAAGAAAAGCAGCGGGAGAAAGACATGGTAAACAAACTGAATCAGTGCAACGACTGCTTGAAAAGTAAATATTCTGACCAGGCTTCATCATACCAGGTTCATGTTTAGAGTGCTACTGTGACCTAAAGCCTCCACAGAGAACACAGAATAATAAGCCATGCAATAGTCACTTTTACAATTTTTAAATGTAAACTCACCTTCAGTTGGGCACGAGCAGTTTCACTATTAGCAAAATTTTTAAAAACATAGTCTGTGTATGTTTCTGCATCAAGTTCCACACCCAACTCGTGCATCAGTTTGAGGACCTCAAAGACACCTATGAAAGCAAAATTGGTAAGGCTAAGCACTTCAGAAAAATAAAAACTTAAGAATCAACATTTAAAAATAAATGCTGCTTTACAAAAAAAGGAACTGTCTCCTCAATTTCCCTCCTTGAAATTGCCGTGAAAAATCCTACATTTTTATTTTAGATGTTAACAGAATTCTTAATTGTGAAATTTAAAATAAGATATACTAAACTTCCTGTTTAGTGGTGTACTATAAAAAACATGAAAGTTCAGTTTGGAAATTGCTAGTATACAAAGTTGTTTTCTAACACAGTGAATATATGAGTTTTCATGTTCACAAAACACCTTTTAGAGCTGTATATCAAAATGTCCATAATACTGTGCATAAAAAACAAATCTGAAATACGATGTAAAGTACACAATCAAATTCAAGATACAAACACATTCTTCAATACATCATACATTCTTAGCTTTGTTCCCAATATCCAACCCTGATTAGCAAGGCAAGCATTTAAGATTTGTCTCTGGATTTGTTTAAAATTAATAACATGTTTGTAATCAAATAGGTTGATTACTCTATCAACACATCAACTTCAAACTGGAAATTCAGAAAAAGGCTGGAGTCTCCCAAGTGAAGCTACATCGTAACTTTTACAGGGTTCAGGTCATATCGCTCAACTGGACTGTATATCACTTCTCTAGATATGCATTTGAAGAGAACAGATACCAAATAGTAATAGTCCAGCAACTAGAGTGTGGTTTTAGAGTATGTGTCATTCTTTTTAATTGCTCACACTCTTCTGATTTGCAGAAACTTCTCACAGTAACCTTAGTTAGCAAACTCTGCACCCCTGTCAAAACCAATACAGGTATAATCGGTTTTTGCTGGTCTAAAAATGATTTGTCAGTTGCTGCAGGACACCAGTACCAAACAGCATATGTTTTTTTCAACTTGCATTTCATACTTATTACTTTAAAGATGTCCAAAGTCCCTGTCTTTGCCCTGGAGTGCCACCTATGGAAAAGTGACACTTCCATGAATATTTTATGGAGTGCACTATGGTGCAAATAATCAAATGTGAATTCCCTTTGAGCACTTGAAAATACATGCAGGCAAGTCACACTAGATTAAAGTCGCATCATCTGTTCAAGTTTGCCTTAAACAAAACTCTGATTTTGGACCAGAATCTGCAAAAATATGAATAAAGAAATAATTACACTCAGTACTTCTTGATACCTTTCTAATGTTGACAGCTGGTTTCTATTTCATGTTTTCAACTTCCTAAAAAATACATCAAGTCCTCTTATGCTCAAACCTTTGCAAAAATAACTGTATCTGTATCACTAAAAAGTAGTTTGGAGACCAAGAACTACACCCCAGAGCAAATAAGGTGTGGTAAACTAGGAAGGTTTGAGTTCAAACATGTATCCAGACCAAGAATAGAAAACAGGCTTGTTAAGCATCCTCACTCCCTAGTAGATAGAGCAGGGCACAGCTCCTGAGCAGGAAAGGGCATGTATGAGGAATGGAACACCAGCACAACAGTGAGCAGCAGATTAAGGAGGAATACCATAACAATAATGCACATAACCAAACTAATTGCAAACTTAAAATGAAGGTATGTGTGGCAGCCTTTTTTTTTTTTTAAGATGGCTGATGTACGATTTTGAGGGGACAGAAGATTAATGAAAACCAACACAATTTTGCATGCATTTTCTACCTCACTGAGAGCAGAACTACTTTAAATTCAAATAAATACCTTCCACAATACAAAGCAATGAAGCACTTTCATTTCAATTAAAATTCAATAAAATTCTCAAATGCATGCATGAAAAAGGATTTGAGCATTATGTGTGCGGACTTTTAGAAATTCTTTACTTCTCATGCTGGAAAATACACTAACCTCTTCTCTCTCTTTAAGCCAAAGAACAGACTAGAAAAGACAGACACAGAAGCGTAGTCATGTTCGTCTAGAACATTGGTCTCACAAATGTTTTTGAGAACATCACCAAATACATGCATATTGATTTAGAAATTATACACATGTACCACTGTACTGCTATATTATGGGCATTATAAAACATACACAAAAATAGAACATAAAAAAAGGATAAAATATTTATTTATTAACAACCTGCTAACAGTCCAATGGATTATCTTGCACACCCCACTTCAGAGACTACTGATCCAGAAGACTGGGCATGACTAAAACCCACAGTCAACTCTCCTGCTTGATCAAGAACAGATTTTTTGAGATCTTGAGCTGATGCATGAAAGGACACAGGAGCTGAGTATACAGAATCAAATAAATGAATAGGTGGAAAGACAGAAATAGGGAACCAAACACAGCCAAACTTCTGTTCTTCTTTTTGTCAATACTGAAAGCACTCAAACACCCCAACAGAACAGATTCCAACCTCGAATCAGTATAATGGAGAACAAATATAGAAGAGACGAGCTATGAGATTGTCACAATGTTTCCAAAACTGAAAAGTGAGGCTTGCATTTTAGTCCACCTTTCATTTCCTAAATTTTTCACAGTTAAGTCATGCCTTCTCCCTAAAGCAGTCCCATAAGAACAGGAGGAATTTCTAAGGCAGTTATGTACAGTCCTACATGTGCAAGGGCAGTAAAATTTGGCTTTAAGCATTTTTCTAAAGAAACAAAAAACCAAAACTCCAGTTCGAAAAGTGATGTCACATTCAGGAAAACATAGTGCTTCATACACTTTTGCTGTGCTGGTAATTTCAGATGCACTCAGAATGTTCTTTGCCAGAAAAATCTGTCAATAAAACAGTATTTCAAGCAGTTACTTTGAGCAATTGCTATCCTTATTCCCCTCTGGACGCAGAGTCTTATTTTCCAAAGTAAATTACCATTCACTAACCGTGCTGTTTGTATATAACAATAGTTTAGTAGAACCCAAAAGTAAAATACACAACTGACTTTTAAAAACTGTCTTTAAACATAACATGATCATTCAAAGATGAAGGAGAGGTATAAAATATTCAGTAACAAGCATAAGTCAAATATTTCTGCTTATTTACACTAGGCCCTCCTTAATGCATAACTTGATATGAGATCACCTTCAGTGCCAGTAACAGTTTCACATTCACCACATATTGATCTTTGAAACCCTGCAAGCTCTTTCCACTCCTAAAAGTCTAATAAATACTAAGGAAATAAGTATTTTTTAACTTGGATGCACAATAAAGGAAATGCCCCACCTGAAATTATTTGCCTGGCAAAATGACTGAAAAGAACTGTTTGCTGTTTAGGGTAGTTAGGTTCTCTAAGGTTCATGTAAAAATGGCCCTGTTTAGTTTCATTCCTCTTAACCACCACTTCATTGCTGACTTTCGTTCAAATATGATTCCAGAATATAGAAATTGCAGAATTTCACTTGATATTGAGTGTCAGGTTTTTCTATAACAAACGTTAGAGAAGTGTGTAATTAAACATTGCTACTGATTGTACAATTGTTTGGGTCACACCATATGTGTGACCAATTCAGACATTCGTACACTGCAGTTCTAAATAGGTTTTTGTTTATACTCTGTGTTCTTTAATGATTATTTAGTCCACTGTCTCCATCCTATCAGATTTTTAATAGTTTTTCCTCAAAGTTATTTTCCATTTCCAGCCTTACCTATAGCAAGACACAAAATCAAACACAATAGGCTGGGCATTACTTCTTTGTTGAGAAATTAATTATTACCTCACTTGTGGTATGGGATGTGATACAGTGTCCATACTTCTGTTCACTCAGCTCTATTACTGCTGCTAGAAAGCACCATTCTGTAATTTACTATGTACTGTCACCTTTAGGTTCTCACTGCAGTATTACTGCTTGGTCTATTATTTCCATGACACAATTTCAGGGTGGATGGCTTCTTTTTTCCCTATTTCCTTTTCTTCAAGTGTATTGCTTCTATTTTTAGATATTGGATCTCATTCTTTTTTTTATTATTAACTTTAAAAAACTGAATGCAAGCTTCCACATGGGAAAGAAGACAACTTGTTTCACTGTTGAGCAAGAAGAGTTACGCTGATCTTTCACTACAGAAGCAATTGACTAGATATGTTCTTACCTTATGTATTTTAAAAATCAAAAAATCACTTGTGTAGGTATGCACAAAGCAGTAATGCTTCCACTTGACAGTATAAACTTGGACACTAAGCACCAGGATACAAAAATGAGTTTGCAAATCCACAGTATTATCTTACAGCTATACAGAAGTATATGTATGCAATGCCTTTGCAGACAGAAAAAAAAAAGGCTCTACAGAAAATGGCTAAAAATGCTAGAATTGAGGGTTCCTTCATCAGTTTTCTTCTTAACTTGCTTACATGACTTCCAGCAGGAACTACTACCCAAAGCATAGTTGATATCTACACTAGGAGTCCAAATTAAGGCAACTTCTGATCTTGACAAAGACTAAAAGAAATAGAAAACCTAAGTTTCTCTTGACACTCAAATATTGCTTCAATTTTGGGAGCTAAGTTTAAATCTAAAAACACTTCCAATGTCTTTTAGAATTGTGTTAGTGAGTTGAAATTTACCATGGAGTAACAGAAAGCACATTTTTTCAGTAGGCAGCATCCACACAGAGAAGTATAACACCAATTTCAATTTACTTATTTTTGGCAACGTTGTACTTCAAGTAAGTCACAAAGGACTCAACTAAAACGACATTGCCACACTTTTAAAATATCACAGAACTTTCAAGGATTTGAAAACCTGGGAGAACATAAACCTGGGAAGTAGTCTAGCAGGAACAGAGCCTAAGGAGTTAATAAAAACTGAATATTGTTTTCACAAAGGCTTTTTGAAAAAGACTTGAGACATTTTTATAGCCAGAAACAATTAGGGAATACTTGTTTCAGCATTTCTTCCAAACTGGAATGTGACTGTATATTTAAGATAAAATTGCGATATGAAGAGTCTGCTAAAAGCACTTTTTTTTTGTTTGTGCATTTTGTTTGTCACCCAGTGTCACACTAACAACTCTGCATCTCATTCTAAAGCACATTATACTGTGAGATAAGATGAAAAAGACAGTTTTTTGTTTCCCCAAGGGGGAAGTACTTCTGTTAAAAGCATCTTTTTACAATACCATTCTTTCTGAATTACCAATAACGCAAACCAAAGAATTAGATACTGTACTCTAAAATTTAATATTTGTTCAATTCTTATTCATATCCTGTAGACATCCCCATGTGTAACAGGGGAAAGTATGCTAAATGCTTAAACCTACTTAAGAATCCCAAAGATTGAGCATTTTTGTCCTTCAATCAGTATGCTGTCAGGTCAGGCTCACACATTCAGCGATGGAAGTTTTCTCCTGCAGTTTTTATGATTGTAACGAAGCTCATGTTTGGTTTAGCAGGCAGATAATAAGAAGCTGGCTTGAAAAATGGACTGGGTTTGCAGTCCAAGAGAGCTACTATAAACTAACCTTTCTTTTAAATTCTTCACTTGTATTTCAGTTTCTTGAAGAGTAAACTCTGAAAGGTAACAAGCAGCAAAAAGAACTGGTGGGAAGCAGAAAGAATGTGAAGAGTTAAAAAGATAACTAAACACTCTCTCACATCTTTCTGTGCAAAGGTAGACTTGAAATTTGTAGAACTGTATCAAGATTAAGAAAGAGGTTTTGAAATAGGTCTTTCTGAAGGAAAAAATGTTTGTAACAAGGACAGGCACAGCAAAGTCTTCGTTTAATTTCAAGAGTCTGATGAATCTCATGCAAGTGTTGTAATAAAGATTTGTGCACTAGGTTTGCAATAATGCTACAGGAGCATTTATCAGACAACTCACCTTTAAGATTCTTCTCTTTCTGATGCCGAACTAGCAGTGGCCAGAAATAGTGAGGTCTGAGTGGCAAGCCTTCTGCTTTCATCATCTTCATCACATCAATGGCCAAGGCTGAAAACATTCACAAAATAATTAAACAGTGTCCAAGTAGTCTACATAAGAATATGTAGAATAAACTAAATATGTAAAATAAACTAAATAAGCAGAGTACCTGATTTGTTGGTCTCCAAAGCACAACGCAAAATAAACGGTAATGGTGCCGAGTGCATTTTCGCTTCTTTTAACTCATTACAGAATTGCTTCAGCTTTTTCACAGGCTGCAAAGAATTTCAAAACTTTATTTCATATATTTTTCAATTTCTCAAATTGCTAAGAACATCAGATTCTTCTAATGTTTAGAAAATGGATATTGCACATGCCCTCGTAAAAATCAATTTACTATGCAAGTTGATATGAAATAATAAAATTATTCTTTTGCTCTTGAAGAACTGTGCAAAAAATCTTCACAGTTGCATTAAATTAAATAAATACACTGTTATTAGTAGATTAAAAAAAAAGTATTACTATTCTGCTTACCATATCTCTATTTACACAATGTTGCAAGAAGAAGCTACCCTGGTCCATATTATCACGTGATAAATGACTAAAAGACTTCAAAATACTGAAGCTTATATCTTCAAAGCCATGAGTTATCAGAGTCAAACACAGGTTCATTGCATCTAGCAATTGAAAAACAGAACAACAAAATTTAAAAAGCGCACATAACAATTTCTCATCGAACTACTAAAATTAGTGAAAGCTAGTAAAGCAAATGTTTGACAAGTACCATTAACATACTTTTAAAAATGATTAAACAATCAAATTTGAGACTACATTTTCCAGAATTCTTCGGTTTGTTAATTAAATTCACCTTTCTCATTAGAAGACTATAACGAAAAGTACAGAAGTATCACCACTGCAGCATGACAGAAAGAAACTAAGTAAGAGAAACACATTTCTAGACACGTAAAAAAAAAAAAAAGAAAATGGATGAACTATAATTAACAGTTATCAATCAGATCACACATACTGTGATAGAAAAGTGATTTCCAATGTAGATAATAAAAAACTATATTCAGTATTTAGTATCCCTTTTTTGTGTCAGTCACAAAGAGCTCTCACAACAGGAATTTTAACAGTGGTGGTTGAAGAAAGGACTCCACACTTGCTGCTTTCCTATAAAATCCTAATGAATTTTAGAAATTTAAAAAAATCCATAGATTAATTTTTATGTGCAAATGACTACTGCTGGTTTATATTTAAATTTTATAAAACGTAATCTTAAACAGCAGAAAAGAATCCACAAACTAACAGAAAAAATATTTTTTTGCCTCAGTATTCAAGAGAAAAGTGCAAAATTACCTATTTTTGAACAAAAAAAAAAGAAAAACAGCTTTCCCCCTCCAGCCTGTTACAGGAACCAAGGACATACCTGGAATTAATTCCCTTTCAAATTTGATGCGTTGTTTAATATCCTCGATGTACTGTGGATATCCAGCTTTGGCAAGGCTAAAAATCACCTGCATCAAAATTCTATCCATAAGGTACCCTTCAGTCTTCTCAACCTCTTCTAGAGTCTGTAAACCAAAGTAAACTTTACTTCAGTCAACTCCAAAGTGACTCCAAACAACACATTTAAGAATAAAAATAAAATTAAATAAAGAAACCAACCAAACAAAAAGCTGTGTTTTTTCTTTTTTTAAAAAAATACAGGTTTAGATAAGCAGAACATAGTATAAAGAGAGAAAGAAAGAATACCCAAGAAGTACTGAGAGAGTCCCAAACACCTTTAGACTGTAAAAAGAAAGAGGGACAGCTAAAAGGGATATAATAGATAGTTTCTCTCTAATATCTAATAATATATGAAAACAGCACAGGTATTCCCATTGTGAGATGATTTTCAAAAGAAATTACTTTGTAAAGGGAAGAATAACTAGTCAAACCTTTTTTGAAAGAATGATGGTTGATAAAGATTTGTTTAATTTTTAACTCACAGAATAAAAATTATGTTTCCCACATCCTCTTCCTTGATTTGGTCCTCTACATCTGATACTACTTATTAAACTCGTGATACTACTAATTAAGATCAAACCTATTTTCTTTTCTCATTTTTTTCCCAATATTTCTTTGATTTAAAAAATGTAAGAGAGAATACTTGAAAAAAATCAGCTTGCAGTTACATAAAGGGCTGCAAAGCGGCCTCATGTTATTAATACCTAAGTTGTTGGTATGATCTCTCAAAAAAAATTATTTTTTACCAGAAAGATCCTGTGGCTTCAATGGCAGCCAAAGAATGGCTCAATGGAAACAAAATAATGGAGGTTTAGTTTTTATTTTCATAAATAAACACATAAATACCTCACATGCACTATTTGTCTTTAAAAAAATCCCTAAATTTTAAATCATTCACTGACAAATCTATCTTCTCAGAATAAAGCACCACTATCAAAAGACAAGTATTTTAAAGAAATTATGAGTTTGCTTTCAGTTAACCAGCTATTCAGATGCAATTAAAAAAATAAAATTGTTAATTACTGCAATAATTCTTTATTATTCCTCCTGCATGAATAGAAAGCATTCCAAAGATATACTGAACAAAAGATCAAACAAGTTGTATTTAAACTTGAACTTGCCATACCTTTTTGATGCTATCAGCATCACCCTTTTCAGCATAGACATTCAGCAGTGATAAATAGGTATCTGCACCTGGTTCAACACCAGCCATCCTCATCACCGAAAGGATGTTTTCTGCACTCTTCATATCTCTAGAAGAATTCAAAGAAAGACCCTCAGTATATTTAATCAAAATATTTATTGCAACTTCCACATTTACCCATTTAATTAATTAGAACTGGAAACAAAGACTGCAACAAGCTTAGAGAAACTTATTTTAACTAAGCAAATCCCAAAAGGTGAAAGTGAAAGTCTTTTAATTATTGTATTACTTAAAATACTCTTTTAACTTTAATAGATGATAAAGTTCAGAACTAAGTGCAGCAATTTTTTTTCAAACACTACAAAAGTACAGTAATTTATCTTGAAATTCAAGATTTTCAGACACAAGAAAAAAAACTACTTTGTTAAATAGCTCTGTTTTGCTTCAAAAATGTATAAAGAGACAGTCTTCTATATATTATTATTCAAAACCATCACCCTATTCTGCAGCATGTAATTTTTCTGTACAGTATCACTCTATATTTTAGTAAAGCTAAAGTAATCGAAAGAAAAAAAGGTATTAAACATTACCCTGCTCTTGCATGACCTTTCACAAGGCTACTGAATACTGCCTCAGTGATTGGAAGATCTTTGTTCTTCATAAATCCAAGAATCTTACTGCAAAATATAAGACAATCAATGGGTATTTTTGTTTTGAAAAGACAAACACTGCTGCTCTGCTGGACAAAAAAAAAAGCACTAAAAAAAACTCATTAAAAAACCCCAAATCCTGATGTTACTGAGCAATTAAATTTTGGGATGCTGCACAATATGCTTATAATTAGGTAATTTTAATTTTTTAATATGTATTTGTATTTGCCACTTATAAATACGCAGACAGAAGGGTATCTTTTTTTATCTTGCCTGTATTTTTATCTTCCTTTTACTCATTTCTCACGCCCCAGAATTACACTGTTGCAACTTAACCTTGTTAAAATTAAAATGTTAGACAGATGTCCAGCAACCCCTGTGTAACAACAACAGACAGAATTACTACTGTTTGCTCCTCAGCCCACTTTGTTCTCAAATGCCTTTCCCAGTAGCCATTTTCTTACAAAGGGAGTAAGCCTTCATAGCCTCATACTTTTTCACAGTGGCTTTAGAAATGACAAAACAAGTTCTGAGCGAGGTGAATACAACTTGAACACACTAGTGTACCACTCATTTTTATTTTGCTTTGTGTAGATTTCAGCAGACTCCAGGAAATTCCTCCGCATTGCTTGGTTAAAATATACTTAAACCTCTTCTTCACTTGGCTCAATTTCTATGAATTACACAGAAATGAGTTTTAACATTATTGGCAGGGAATATGAGAAACAGATTTTGTGGAAATCCCTTTAAACATAAATCTAAAAGAATACCTCGCTCCTTCAATGTCACCCTCATTGCAATAAGCAGCAATCAACCTCTGGTATGTAACCTACAGAAAACAAAAAGGTGAAGTTAATGATTTCCAACCAATAAGTGGATACTACTATTAAGAATGAAGATATTATAAAAGGGTACCTACTCGATTGGGCTGCACATTTGCTTCCTCCATTCTGGCCAAGAATTCTGTCGGAGAAAATTTGTGCTCATTCTGAAGGTAGACCTTAAGTAAGGCATTGTAATGGCTTGTATCATACACAGCACCTAAGGAAATGTTTCAACCACAGTCAGTGAATGTAGGTTCTCTAAATTCAACGTGTTTTTTTTAGCTTTCTCAGGTAATTAATTTCATGCCAATTTTACTCTGTATGAACTTATCAGACTGCTTCCTTTTATTCACCTTTCAAATATCAGACATCTATTTAACAGCACATGTGTTTATAAAGGGACAAAACATAACAAGAGCACTGCCCATGCTCATGTGCATGCTATCCCATAGTCTCTACATCTGTATTTATTTCACAGATTCAGCATTACTATCACAAAGCAATTTATCTATGCATTATCTATAGATAAATGACTTGCTTAAAATAAAAACATCATCTGATAAAATACGTGGTAACACTAAGAATACTCAGCCCATCATCAAGGTAACATCTAACAGAAAAGTGAAATACAATAATGCAAATGAAGCAAAAGTCCAATCTTCCAAAAAAAAAAACAAACCCAAAACTTTAGATTTTTTTATTAACACCCCTAGATGTCAGTATAACCTCCAGAATTAGAAACTCACCTGAATAATAAAATCTACTGCTTATTCTGTAATAAGTACAACCTAACTTGTTAAAACCTAACATTTAAACACTATTAAAATACATTGTCTTCATTACAGAAAAAGTCCTTGCTGTTTTTGCAAGCAGGACTAACAAACCCAACATACCCAGTTCTTTCATCTTGTCCCATATCATATGGGCTAGTTCTGTTCTTTCAGGTGACGACACCTCTGGTAAGAGAGCACCACAACTTCGCAACAAAAGCAGGGTCTGGTTACTTCCTGGAGATCCTGCAAGTGGAACAAAACCACGAATTTCTTCATGAATAACTATACATTCAATATCAGAAAGAAGATTTGAGACCGACCTACTGAAATATTTAAGCTTTTTCTACAGAACGCAATTTTCTCAAGACTGAAGGTTTTTACTGAACAGGATACCCAAATGATTAAACAATGACACTACTGTGCACTATCAAGAAAAAGATTTGTGATAAAACATGTCATTTAGTACAATAATGAGCTCAGTTGAGCAGAAATTTTAAAAACTACAACACAAAGCCCTAAACTCAGATTATCTAGTACTTCCAATTTCCCAACTCAGGATCCTTAGATTGTTTCATCCTAACAGGGGTGTAACTTTCTCATAAATTTCTAAACTGTCAAAATACTTCAGACCAATTCAATACTATTCCAAAACTGGTAGTCGGAGTAAATATAAACCTCCATTTCCACTTCTGTGCATGCTCAATATAAAATAAATGAGATCATTTACATCTAGAGAATAGTCAAGGAAAATGCAAGATTATGCACCTTTTCTGACTCCTGCACTAGTACCAGATGCTGAAAAAGTAACTATAACCTCATCTCTTTCTTGGACTTCACTACTGCTTTTGAGGCAAATTAGGCAGAACCTCAGAATCTATCACAGTTTACTCAATAAGCTGGAGACACATTTTTTTTGTAATCACATCTTTATATCTAAACCCAGCAATTTCTAATAAAAATGAGAGTTTCTTTAGAAAGCAGCACACTGTAAAGTATGATCACCAAGTCGTACTTGACTAACTTTTAAATCCCTGCATACAATTACTTCCTGCAACGAAAATGCCAACACATCTCCAGTTTCATAATGCCAATGTTACAACTAGTGACTGAGTACCTTGAAGACAAAAGAAGACAGAAAAGGTTTGCCAGTATGCGTATGGAAAGACGCAGGACAAAAGATTCACTGCAAGCACCTTCTTTAGGCATTTTTTGAGTTGTAATTAGAAATGGAAGAACAATACAAACACAGGCAGAAATCAACACTAACCTCCCACACTTCTGCTAAATTAGTTTCATTATTGTTCATAAAAAAGGACTAAATTTTCATATGGAAATATTTGCCATTTATTCTAACAGCATCCTAGTTAAATCTCTTGTGAGGTTCTATGCTTCTATTTTTAAATACCGTTAAAAAGCCAAAGGAAACCACTATGAACAATTAATGTTTCTGTTAATATGACTTCCTAAAAACTGTGTAACGAGTCAAGGTTCATGAAGAACTATTTGCAGAGAAGTTTAGAGACATAAAATTCTTGCAAACCCAGAAGCAAAACTTAAAAGTTTATATCTAAAAAACCAAAGCAGTCAAGATCAGAAAGGATATCACACGCAAAAAGAAAAACTAAAAAGTTCAACAGAAAGAGTGTGAATTAAAGACTCTGCCTTTAAACAGTGAAATGCAAAGCTTTTAAAAGCACAATCCCAGCTATACAAGCCATTACAGTCCAGAGCAATACACAGCAAAGTTTAAACTTAAAAAAAAATACATGCTGTCATTGATAAATATTGACAGTAGTACTTAGTGAGTATGTTCAGCAAGTATCTCCATTGACTCACCCTAACTGGTACCAAACCTCATCAATTGTGCCAGCTGGTTTGCAAAATACTAATGTGGTCTGGCTACTTTAGCCAAAGAGGTTTGGAATCTGTCAGAATGAACAATGCCTCAGCTACCTGTTTTTGTTTAATTAAAAAAAATAAAGCTTTCTTGTCATGAATAACCACAGTGACCTGGTAATGTGGAAACTTGGGGATCACCTACATATTTCCCTGCCATAGTTCCGTTTTAAAACACATAATGTGTTAAGGACAGCATAGTTCACTACAGTAACTTTAAAAATATACTGTGTAAACCAGATAGATATGATCGCTCTTCAGAGAGCACAGTACAGTTATATGAGGAAGATGCAACATTACCAGATAAAAAAATCCACAATAAGCAAGCAATATGTTAACATTTATTAAAAGTACACTGCATTTTTACAAAAGAAAAA
Source organism: Pseudopipra pipra (assembly GCF_036250125.1). NCBI lineage: Eukaryota > Metazoa > Chordata > Aves > Passeriformes > Pipridae > Pseudopipra > Pseudopipra pipra. The sequence continues at coordinate 26,432,650 of NC_087551.1, forward strand.
AAATCTTGGAAAAGCAAACATGCATTCAAAGCCAAATACATCTCTAAAGTATTTAAAGACTGTCCATCAACATATGCAGCAGATTAAACAACGCTTGAAGACAAAAAATAAATTAGAACTCCTTCAGTTCATTTCCTTGGTTTGCTGAGTCATTATACAGCAGCTTTAAACTTACCTGCTTTGCTTATTTCCTGGAAGATTTTTAGTAGAAGAGATTTAGGAATGCGGCCAGTTTTTCTGACAGAGTTATCCACTCTATTTAATGCCCAGTCAAACTGATAGGTTGGTCTGGTTCGAATTTCTGAAACTGGTTCTTCTTTAACACTTCCTTCCTCTTGATGTGCAAGTGTAAAGAACCTTATTTGGTTCACAATATTTCTGCTTAAATAAAAACAAACACAAAAACAGACATTACACTTCTGTGAGTCATTTTGCAACTACGCCAGTCACACAGCGTCAAGAAGATAACACACTTCTTGCTACTGAACAGTGTCTCAAAAACATTCCATATTGATATAAACAAAGAAATATAGGTGATTCGTTTCAGTGTCTTTCTACTTAAGATATAGTCATGTACATTTTCTCACAGTGACAACTGTTTCTCTGAGATTTGCAGTTAGATTCACCTCGTTAATTAAATGGTTCAAATACTACTCCTACAAAAATTAAAATTTTTAAGTCATCCAAGTGCTATAAAAATCTTATTTTCCCGTTACAGCTTCTCACAAAAGCTCTCACACTTTTGAAAATCACTTCAAGAACAGTCACAGACAGATCTTCCAGAACACAGCAAATCAAAGTAGCAAATTGCATCTTTCTTTTCAATTCAAATACACAAAAACTAATGCAGAGGTCAGTATTTTAGACAATAGCTTAAAGAATAATAGGATCATTCTCCATCCTGTCGAATTTACAATAGCCAGCATGAAGCATCCTTTCATTCTGCCATGTAAACCAAACATCAACACTGGATTTGTTCAAATATTTATTTTCTCAAAATAAACTAAGACAACAATAAGCATAATGAGAAAGCGTTATTATTTCTAGCAAAGCAAAGCAAGCTTGCCTTTTTTTTTGAGAATAAGTTGATGTACATAAGAATACAAAAATGGTATTTGTGCCACAGCAAGATTGTGAACAGCTTGTGCAGGTGAAATTATCATTTCTCACAAGCATTTTGGAAGTCTGTTCTCAGTTGTCCTTACAGCTGCATAAAATAAACCAGACTATCCTCCTCCAGAATCCCATACAAAGAAAGTAATACTTGCTGGGTGGCAAAAAGATTCAGCAGCTTCTGAAATTGCCCTCTCTCATCTCTGGCTCTCTAGATAGCTTTTCAGCTAAATTTCTGTAAGCTCTCTAGACTAATTTAAAAAAAAAATAGTTGTACTCCCTGCTGTTGCAGATGCTCCAGGAGTGCTATGCAGTAACAGGTGCACATTTTGTTGAAATGGCAGCCTAAAAGTCAGGAGTGCTGGCATTCTCTACAAAACAATCTTCCACACCTAAAGCTTTTTCACAGGTGTATCTGCTGGTTGTTTCTCATCAACCAGTGCTCATTTAGGACCAGAGGAGAGGAAGTCCAGTGGAGGGGAAAAAGCTTGCTGGTGGCAAGTCAGTGTTTCAGAAGCATTGGCAGCAAACTGCTAAATGGCAGAAAAATCATCACTGGGGTAGAAAAAACAGACTGCTGTTTTACCACGTGGTTGCCTCTTGTGAGCAGGAAGTAGCCCAAACACAATTTTTTCTTTGCTCTTTGAAATCTTGACTTGATAACTGAGCAGGCCCTAAGTTCTATAAGTAGCCTGAAGCAGAATCTCTTTCCTAATGGAGCCATGAAAACAGTTTATTAGATGATATTTCATTTCTGAAGGTATTTCAAAATAACCTTTAATAATGAGGAACATCACTATTATTTGGCATTACCCTTTTCAAGCATGCCATTTTTTTACATTGCTCAATCTCCCCAAGTTTCCTCCTGAAGAATATTCCAGAGATCAGCAAATTATCTGCATAGTATTTCACTAGGGAAAGGATAAGGAAGAAAGAATGGAAGAAGGGAAAAAAGACTGCCAAAAAAGGACAAATCCCCTCCTTCAGTCCGTTTTAGCTCCTTCTAGATATAAGTTCCTACTGATTCCTTTGGGCTAGCTCTCATTTTAGTCAGATCCCTCTGTAAGCTTATTTAACTCACTAATTTGGTACAACAGCAATTCATCCACTTTTACAAAAAATTAAATTACTGTTCCATCAGGTTAGAGCAGGAACAGCTCGTGATGTCCAAACCCCACCAGAATTATCCAGAAAAAAAAGAAATTGAGAAGGAATAGGTGCTTAAAATCAGAGAAAATCGAAAGAATAAAAAAAAAAAGGGGGGAGGGACACCAAAACTGAAACAGCACTTCTGGTGGTAAACAGCTTGACAGATTAACACCATCAAACTTTTTTTTATTGTTACCAGTTAATGCCATCTCTCCCTAATAGTATTCCCAAGGGTGTAATTTTCTTTCCTTCCTTCTCCTCTTCTCCTTCTCCTGCATCATGTAACGAGACACAGGGTACTTTCCATAAAACAGAAATCATTAGACTAACTAGAATAAAATTCAGCAGTACAAGGTAAAAATAACAGTAAGATAGTAAATTTTAACTCCTCTTGGGTTTAACAACCAAATGAGATGTCTATAACTTAAATAACTCTTTAATAACACATAAACAGCAATACTCAACTTTTAGCTAGCCAGCAGATTGCTATAAGAATGAAACTGCAATGATTGCAAGTTCTTTGTTTTTTCTTAAAGATATAGATAAAAAACAAAATGGTATCATCTACTCTTATGTACCCATTAAAAAGCTACTTGAAAGCTTTTCAGAATACTCCGGAAAGGTTGGAAAAAATGCTTAGGAAGCCAGCATCAACAGAGGGCTTACTGTCTTTGTAATACAGAAATTTATACTTCGATTTCCATGAACAATCTAAGCACAAGTGGACAAAACGCTTGAGCTTCAGATTAAAATTGCAATGTCTTTTTCTATAAAAACCTACTATTGTTTTATAGTATTTTTCAAATTATTAAACTATATCTTATGACATGTAGCACACTTGTAACCATAAACAAATTGTTATGTATGGTTTTTAAGTCCTGTGCTTTGTAAGATTCTCCACGGTCAACTCACAAATATCTTAAAGCACTTGCACAGCTCCATCAGATTAAGTATAACAATAAATACAATATGTGCATGCTCAACATATGCTGGTTAGCAGCATGAGAGGACTCTAAAGTTTCATTTGTAACTAAACTCTCCTGCTTAACATTTAGTATGATGCTATTTATAACCGAAGTTTAGAATATTATAGTATATCTATGGCTACAGTTGCACACTGTAAAATATTACTTATATGAAGTGTTATTTTTATACACTCAACCTTCTGAAAGATGAGCAGAATTGGGTATTTCTATTTACACACAAACACGTACCCCAATATTATCAAATATGCTACTGGTGCTTCTCTTAATTTATACTAATTGAAGACATTTTAAGGAATGGCAACATAGGAGTCCAAGTTTTAGTCTGAGACAGACAGATGAAAACAGTATGAGAGTATAAAACAACCTCAGGAACTTTCACTAGCATTCACCTAAATTACAATTATCAATCTGAAATATTGATAGTTTAGTGTAACGCTCAGGTACACCTCACCATATGGAGGCCTTCAGCATCTGAATAAATTACACTTTTAGCACTATTTAAGGCACTGTGTAATGTTAAGCCAATCCCATAGTAAGACTTTGTTAAAAATAACTGTGGCTTCAAAAGCTGGATGAAGCTGCAGGGATCTACTGTATTCAATCTGGTACTTAGCACTACAAATCAACTAAGAACACAAAACTTAAGATGAAAAAAAAACCCTAAGAGGTCACTATTGAATAAGATGAAAGATTGAGCAGACCAGAAAGTCAGCTTCCAAAAAAGATGCAAACTTAACAAATTAAGGGACGTAATATCAGTTTGATTTCAGGCAACCAAGTGAAGGACAGAAGAACGCAGTAGATGATATACTGAAAATTTATACTAATGGCACAACTTCCCCATGAAACAGAACAAGTTAACAAAACAAGGCACTTATCCATGCATCAGGAATCTCTGATTTTTAGAAGTTGAAAAACAGCACATGATTAAGGGGAATAGAAAAAAAGCAAGGATAAAAATCAAGGTCATGTTAACCTTTCCAGTCAGGAAGTCACCTAAAAGTGCAGTAAGAAAGGCTTCTAAATGTAAGAAAGATAATTTTAGAAATTATATATACTTCTTCAAAGGGAAAAAAATTCCAGATCATACATTGTTCAGCTTTCAAGAAATGTTAATTGCAACCATTTCATGTAAATTTTAACTATCATATCATTACTAATTTAACAAGGAGATGGGGTGTAGGTGAGAATAAGGAAGAATGACTTAAGTAATTTCTGAAAACATTTAAGATAAATTACACTAAAGACACATTAACAGACCTTACTCAAACTCCAGTCCTTTGGAATTACCTTGAAAAATTTACGGAAGTTGTGGGAAAAACAGAAGCATAATAAAAAATACAGACTGATGTACAGGCTTTTGGCAACACCTCACCTGACAACCTCATAAGCAAACCAAGGAGATACAATGTACTTCTAGTTACAAAATATGGGTACAGTAGCTGTCTAAACAAAAAATTTAAATATATATACAAAATTAAAATGTGGTTTGTTGCAAAATTTGAAATATTGTGTGGGAGTCTAAATGAAGCTATCTCCTGACTCAGCTAGGAAAAGACTGGTACAATCTATGACCATTCAATCGCTTCAGTAACAATTTGGATGATAGAAAAGTTAACAAACTTTTCAAATTTGTGGATGACACTGTAATGGTGGCAAACTCCAAGAAGGAGAGCCTCAGACTTCAGTAATCTCGATTACTTGATGTAATGGTCTGAAATCAACGAAAAGGAAACTCAATACAGACCACAAAAAGTTGTATGTTTTGGACAAAATACAAATGCAGAAACTTAAGATGGAGTTTGCAACAGTGCAGCCAAAAAATACTGAAAACGATCCACCGCTAAACATGAAACATTATGCAGCAAAAAAAGACAACTTCAGTTTCTCAAATCTTAAAAAACAAACGTAGATTAAATGCAGATAATGATCAGCTTGTCATGATGTGTTTTCTCCATAAAAAAATCCCCAAGTTTAAAAGACTCAAAGGACTCATCTATCCCATCCCACTCTCCAAAAGAGAAGCAACTGGACCTAATCCATTAAGCACCACATGGCTAATATTAATGGCTGTAATATTAATTTTAATGAAATATTTGAACAGGATACTTCAGTCAAACCTTGTAAGTAGGAGTATTAAAGTGAGATTAGGAAGGTGAAAAAAATCTATCACACATCACCTTGACATTTCTGATCCTGCCTCAGTACTAGATGTTAGATTATATGGTCTTATGATGTAACCCCGTTTTTCAATTATTTTAATGAACTTTGTTCAGAATTAAATGCTGTGCTACACAGCAGAACGCATGATACTTCTGCAAGGGCTGCAACAAGTGCTAGCATTTACTTTCATCAATTACCTTTAAATGGCATTTTAAGATTTTCTCTATGTGAAACATGATATTCGCAAGCGCATGAAGCTGCACAATGTACTTCAGATCTGGAGTTTCAATGAGCAATCTGATTTTTCCCCAAAATGTGTAATTTCTCTTTACTATCCTTCAGAACTAAGAGAAGCTCAAAAGGATATCCTAAGCTCTATAGAGTGATCTCTCTCCTATTGCCACAATCACAGGATTAGAAGTATCCTTCTGATACCGGAGTCTTTACATCATCTTCAGCTTTGCCTCTGCAACTGCAGACCTCACCTTCACAGGAAAGGTTAAGCAATCATGCATTTGTAATCCCAACACAAGTGGCAATTCTTCACCTCCAATTTAGCTTATAACATTGGGAAAATAGCTGAAGATAAACTCACAGAAAAACTTATGCACAGATGAAGTGTGCATAGAGAAATTTATACGAAGTCAGCTCGTAAAATTTTTCTGTTTCCAAGTGTTTAGTGAGAATCCCAATGCCTACTCACATACTTCACATATTTTCCACATTTTTAAAGCAGACTAAAGGCAGTGCCTTGAATTTCCTAAAGGAACATATCTTCCACAGTAGCCCAAATAAAAACATCCGATCTTTCTCAAAACTCAAAAAGTAGGTGATGCCAGTGTTCTCCCTTGCAGCAGAAAGTTTACTTTCCGTAAAACTTGACCAATTCCAAATATCTGAAAAAGAATTACAAAGTCACCATATGGATATTTGCCTCCCTTTATCAGAACCACAATAAGGTAGTTGCTATGCTTTTTCTAAGAAAAGTACTGAATCTGCAAGGCAAAAGGTGTATGAAATAGTTCTCAAAATAAAGCCATGCTCCAAGTAGAATAATGGTAAACTTAAGAGAGTTAAAATTCATTAGTGTACACAAAAGCACTACAGACCCATCTTAGTTAAACTTCCTAAACATAAGGCTAAATATACCACCTGAGATCCCAGCATAATTAACAAGACTGTTAAACAGTATTTCCCCTGACTTAGCTATGATCACCTATAAAAAAAGGCCACAATATTCAGGCTGCTGTATACCTGTTTCATTGAGATAGAGTGGAATCCTGTAATAGAGAAAAATTAAAGTTCCTTTATGTAGACTGATAAATCTCAAGTTTCTTGGAGAATATCTAAAAATTTTGCCTAAGTGGCTCATCACAAGTAAAACAGAAAAACTTTGCTGTGTACTGCACTGAGGATATTAGGAAAAATTCCTTCACTGAAAAGGTGGTCAGGCATTGGTACAGGCTGCCTGAGGAAGTGGTGGTCACCATCCCTGGAAGTGTTCAAAAACATGTGGCACTTGGGGACATGGTTTAGTGGTAAAGATAGCAGCATAAGGTTAACAGCTGGACTTGATCTTGGAGGTCTCTTCCAACTTTACAAGTCTGTGATTTCTTGGGAAGTATCTCTGCATTTTATATCCATCACTAAAACACACACACCAACTACAACAATAACTCTGTGAAACTTCATTACAACAGAGTATTACCAAAAGTGAATCTACTGTATGTCTCCTGTGTTTTTAAAGACCATTAATTCTGCCATTTTGCTAATGTAATTAAACATTCAGCTCTACGTTTTTGTTCAGTGGTGATGGATTGCTGAGTATGATAGTAAACAGTCAAAAGCAACTTGTTTGCAGCTAATTAAAAAAAAAAAATTAAATGTACCATGCATTCAACCATGAATCATTTGGGATTTTAACTTATGGTTACTCTAAGCTCAAATCGAATCCCCCTCCACTCCTTGATTTGAAACAAGACCTTTTTTAAAAGGATATTTTCTTTCCCATCTCACCAACATGCTTCAAACACACCACAACATATCAAAAGGCAAGAGTCTTTACAAGGACAACTTGAACAGCATAGCACATGTGCCTTCTGCACTGGTTTTGGCTGGGTTGGAGCTAATTTTCTTTAAAGTACCAAGTATGGGGCTGGGTTTTGCACTTGTGCTGAAAACAGATGACACAGAGAAAAGCTCATGCAGGAGCAGCAGACTCTGGCAGGACCTGTGGGCTCCAGAGAGGAGCCCATGCTGGAGCAGGTTTGGTGGCTTGACTTCTTTTTGTTATTGTATTGATTCTCCTTGATTTTCCTCCTATCATGAAAACTATACTTTCATGATCTATGCTTTAGGAGCCTAACTGTTCTCCTTCCCTGATTTAGAGCCAGACAAGCTGGCCAGCAACAGGAAGGTGGTCAGTGTGGAAAGAATTGAAGCCAATACCCCTTCTCCAAGCACTAACTTTCCCACAGCAGCAAGCTGTAACATCAAACCATAACATAATCACCTACATTATGTAGAAGAAGGTCCCCCAAGACATTCTGATGTTAATGCACAATCTACTCTAAACACTCGCCAATGGAGCAGGTTTGTTACATTCTTGACAGTCAGACTCCAGCAACAAATTTAGGCACTCCTCACTTCTGTGAACAAAGTTCCAGTAAACAGTTTGTATCACATAAATCAGCACAGTGCTGAAGTTTGCTGCTGCAACTCTGAAGTTTGTTGCATTGGTTTGTCACAGTTTATCTTAATAAAATTGCATGGCATGAGAGTTACAACATATAGCTCAGTATATTTCACATTCCAGACTAGAGGTGGTCAAGTGAAAAATCTGCCTTAGATCTGAATTGCTATGAAACACTTCTCAAGTACCCAATGCAACTGGTTATCCACCTGCTATCCTAACCCATTTGCAGAAGTTTAGATTAAAAACCAGAGCAGTAACAATGCTTTGATAAAACCTCAGCTTGAATGTGACAGTTGCTCCTTCACATCTTTAGCCCAGTCAACAGATCTGCAATTTTTCTGCAACTTTTATTGTTATCAGAGTCACAGACTCACCTCTGAACTGACTTCATTACGTTCAATGCTAAAGCAACTATATCAAGCATATGCAAACATATATATACAGTCCTCTTGCAAAATGCTAATCATTCCTTTTTATTTATTTAATCTTAAAACATGTGTGTGTACCCTTACTATTCCAATTAGAACTTTATGAAGTCTCTGGAATTTACTGCAGTGGACCACATGTGTTTCACTCTCAAAATCTTGAGACCTAAACAGCAGGTATAGTAAGCTTAAGCGTAGTCCATGTGTCATTCTAATTCTTCAAAGGAAGTCCATTTGCAGAAATTAAGGCTTGAGTAGAAAAAGAAACAACAATGAATAGTTACTTAAGGTAAAAAAAGCGAAATGAGATCATATACTTAATACACGCAATTTCAGTTCATAAGCGTTACTTTTGCTTTACAGTTTGTGGTCTAGAGCATCAGTTGTGCTCTAGCCCATCCCATAACGTGACAATGAGACAAAGATTTTAGGTGAAATCTTATTTTAGGAATGAAATTACTGGACAGAAGGAATGCACAAAAAGTTTCTTGCTACAAGAAAAAAGCATTGGGGGGGGGGGGGAACAGCCAGAAAACCAAAACCCAGCTGTTAGAGCCAAAATATCATTGCAGAAAGCATTTTGAAGTTTTTTCAGAAATGGAAAAAATGGAAAAAAAACTAGAGAAAAACAGCACTTAGTCCTTCATCAGTCATATGTGAATTTCAGTGAAAAGCACTTCTTGCAACAAATTAATTTAGGGAATTAAGCTTCACACTGAGGCAAACATAATTTAATTACTAGAAAGTAGAAAGGTTTATTCATGATTTGCAGACAACTAAATGTGTGGTTCTGTTGCCAACTGTTGAGCAGACATCCTCCCAGTTTCCTGGCCCTTCCTGAACCACTCTACTCCATCCTTCACACCAACTATAACATTTGATAGCATGTGATACACTTCAGTGACTAAAGGCAGCAGAAAACTATTCTTTTTTACATAAGATTTTCATCAGGCTACCAAATAAAAACAGCCCCAGAGTAAGACTGATAAGTACTAAACCTAGCGCAGGTAGCAACAACTTTATTTTGGAGGTGAGACTTCCCTTAGGAGTTTCCAATGCTCACTCTTGTCTGTTCCCATCCCTCCTTCTGAACCAGTGCTAGAACTCACCAAGTCGTCTGCTGAACCTATCTATCTATCTAGAATAGCAGAAAAGTCTTGGCAGAAAACCAGAACAGTTAAGTTACATCGACTTAGAGGGAGCAGCAGAACTGTAACACAGCACAAGAAAGTCAGGACAGAGCAACTTTCTCCCTTTGGCAGCACTAAGTTATTTTACCAGCTCACAAAGCACTGCGTGTCTGTAGTTGTGTTAATGAACAGTTGTGTCTCCAGGCTTCCTGTAGGGCACCAATCACATATTAATGTGGTCAAAACCGCAGTCCGGATGTACACAGGCGGGGCAGGCTGAGTTTTCCCACCCTACCTTCGCGATGGGAGAGGGAACCACGGCAAACGAATTACAACGTTCCTCCTGATAAGAGAGTCAGAGGGCACGGGGAGGAAGCCCAGATTCCAACTCTGCAGTTACCCACAGTCAATCACAGTCATTTAAACTGGAAAAGACCTCCAAGATCATCGAGTCCAACCTGCGACCGATCATCACCATGTCAACTAGACCAGAGCACAAAGTGTCACGTCCAGTCGTTTCCCGAACACCTCCAGGGATGGTAACTCCACTCCACCCTCTGGTCTCCCCCTCCTCCTCCACTCCCCCTCCGGACTGTGTGTCCCACCACAGCCGCATCCCCGGGCGCTCGGGGCTCTGCTTCGCTCCGAGCCCAGCAGGATGCGGTGGCGGGAGGCGCGGTCCGGCCTGGCGACCCAGCCGGTGGGAAGCGGGGCCACGGCATGACCTTTGCCCCGCGCTCAGCCCGAGGCCGCGCACACGCCGGCGAGGCCGCCGGGCCGGGTGGTGCCGCGGAGCCCCCGGGGCAGTCCCTGCGAGCGGCGCCGCAGGGCCCGGCGGCACGGCCGGCAGTGTCCTTGGCGTGCGGGGCGCTGCCTCCGCCGGCCCCGCCGGGCGGCGCGGGGTCTCACCTGTCGGGGCCCGGCGGGCGGGTGGCGGGCGGGCGGCGGAGCGGCAGGAGCGGGGCCGGGAGCAGCGCTGGGAGTCGCGGGCGCAGCGCCCGAAGGCACCCGGCGGAGCTCAGCAGCGCGGCCATGACCGCCCGCAGCACGTGAGTCGCGCGCCGGCGCCGCACCGCCACAGCCCCCACGTGATGGGGGCCAACCATTCCCTGCGGGGGGAGCCGCCAGCTCCGGCCCCGGAGTGAGCTCGTTCGGGCACCGGCGCTCCGCCAATTCCCCCCCCGCGCGGCTGATGGGCCGTCCCAAAAGAGCCCGGGTTGGGCGGCCCGGCAGCCAACCCGGAGCGGCTCCGGCGGGAGGCGGGCGGGCGCGCGCCGGGAGCGCGGGATCCTGGGGGAGGGAGGGGGAAGCGGTGCCGGGGAGCGCCGCCTTTCCCTGCGGGCGCTCCCGGGAGCTCTTCCGTGGGGTTCCGCGGGACGTGCCGTCCCTGCCCGCCTGGCTTTCCCAGCCCAGCTGCCCAAATCCTGCTCCCCCGGGAGCCCGGCGGTGGCTCGGGGCGCGACAGAGCCGCCGCTCCCGCACTGCCCGGACCGCGTTCCAGGGCCCGCCAAAGCGTGGCCGCTGGCGCGCAGGCGCGCCAAGGAAAATCCCTCGGCCGGTTCCAGCCCATTAGTGGGAAGAAGCAGGTCCTCCACTCGGTGTTGGCCGGCGTGTGCGCCGCGCTCCAGGGAAGCAGTGCTTGGGAAGCAGCGCTTGTCATCCCCTGGGAGTGACTGGCAGAGGGAAGAACCTTAATGAAACCAAATGTAAACAGTAAATCTCTTCCTGAGCTTGCTTATGTTTACTGAGCTGCCACCCGCATCTGAGCTTCGTTTTAGCATCCAGGTCAGAGCTGGTTGCTGTAACGTAAAACATTAAGCAAGGTACTTACAAATTAAGTGCATGTTTTCATGCAAAACCCATGTCACTGTTTTTGCGGTAACTTGCAAATAATTACTCCAAGGGACAGGTTGATTTTTATTAAATCAACTGCAACCAGCCGCTTTCAATTGCGCTTTACTTGAAAAGATTTGTAAAGCCTCATCATCAAGATGCGAAGAGCCCAGTTTAAAAGTTATATATATATACATATGGATACCGGGTTTTGTTATTTAGAAAGTTCTGGATGCTCAACAGTTTTTACTATCAAGCCCTAAGTCATGAGTTACAGCTAGTAAGACAATATTTGTGATGTTACTGCTTATGGCTTCTGCTGTATCACAATGTTAATATTTCCTGGAATACAGGCTTCATTCGTAGTGAGGAAGAGCAAAACTTTTTAACCCAAGTACAAACCTAATGCTAATTATTACGCTGGATTAGATATGTGATCTCCAAACTTGATTATGGACTAAAGCCCCTGGGAGCTCACTCTGGTGACACAATAAAAAAAAGTCTACATTGCTTACAATAAGGATGAGAAATGGTAAAGTGAAGGACTGGAAGATAAAATAGTTAAATTACACTGGTCAGCATAATAAATAATAAGTTCTCATTGCTAAGACTTCACGGCTGCTGAATCAATAAAGAACACATTAAGAAGTGTTTAGAAAGAAAACAGTGGGACAGATGCTGACCAAGAATTCCTCCAAAGGACATAGAAAACACAAAGGTGCTTGTTTGACAATCCAGCTGGTGGATAACTCGATGTGAAATGAAGGCTGCTCGGAGAGGAGCTACCTTTTCACTGCCCAGTTGAGAAGTCAGAGACATGATTCTGGTTTAGAGGTAAAGACAGCTATTTGCTTGATGTGAAAAGGAAACGAAGTCCTGGGGAATTAATTCAAAATGTCGTATAGATGAAGCAGTAGAATTAGGAAATTATATTTGCTGAAGTTCTCTGAATGGATGAGAGAATCTAGATCACGTTTATCAAGATTTCAAAAAGAGGAGAATTTTAATCAGTAAATTGACACATGATGGAGTTTTTTCCCCTCTCTAGGCAGACCACATACTCCAAAAGTCTTGGCCTGATTCACTCTGCACAGGGAATTCTATTAAGAATCCCCAGAAGACTATCCCTGGAGATAACAATTAATAGTGCCAGGTTCTGTTTCTGGGATCTGGAACTGGTCTCTGGTATTGATTCCTTTCTCTACAATAGTTTCAGCCTATGCCAGACAATTGCCTGATGTAGGTTGAGGAATTAGCATCAATCAGCTTGGAAGTGTTGCCAGTAGGCAGTTTGGTGATGGCCACACTGTACTGGAGAGGGGGAGGATTTATAAGCCAGAACTCCGGCCAAACTCTTCCAATTGGCTCGCAGGTCACAGGATGGCTCTGGTTATTTAAGGTAATAGATGGGCACTGCCTACCTGCATACTGCCTCTCCTGGAACTTTTAAGTTCTGATAGGGTGTCTGCTTAGTTGCATTGAGAGTTTATCATAAATTCTTAATATTAACTTCTAAAATTTAATTGAAATGTGTAATGGGTATTTCCAAAGCAAGAGTTAAAATAACGTGGTAATTAGAGCTTTCTTCACTCACTCTCCTTCTTTCAAATAAACCCCCATATGTATAAAACACCTAAAGTAGCTTATGCCACAGTTGGCTCTGGAAAATCAGAGAATCCAAAGTTTAAATTATGTATAAGTGCATCCCCAGGATCTCAGTGTAAAAACTTTTGGAGTAAATGATCCAAGTTGTGTCAAAAAGCCTTGGGAACAGTGAAGGAAACATAAGAGAACATGCAGAAGAGAATCAGCATTGGCCTAGGACTGTTGCCTTTAGGCAGTTTGGATGTGGCTGCTGCATGTCAGGGGGCAAAATGGTAGCAGGAATCGCAGCTATTTATGTCATATAGGAGGTTTATGAGATGTTAACCTTTGAAGAAGTTGTGGTCTGTGCTTGTAGTGGGGCCTGGGTGAATTCTGGGGGTCCTTTGGGGGTCTCAGAGGTGTCCTCTGCTGGCACTTCTGCTGACTAATGGAGCCATCAAGTCCCTATTGGAAAGGTGGGGTTCCTCTCTAGAGATTTCAAGGCAGGATGTTTTAAGATGAGCACAAAGCATGCTGTAGTGTGTAGGTTAGTCTTGCCTCTAACCTCCTGATAGCTTTGCCTGTTCTTCCCATTCCCTAGATTAAGATGGCCTCATCTAGAGGCAGCTCTGTGCAGATGACACCAGTGCAGTAAGACATCCATCTTTCCACTGTCAAGGTAGTGTATGATCTATGTTACACAATGGGGTGAGAGAATATAGTTCCCAGCATTGATTTATTGGCTTAATTTGTCTTGAGAAATGGACTATCAGGAAGGTTTGCCATGGAGAGAATAATTTGGGGCATTTACTTGAGACTCCGGGGGAAGGTAGGCCATGGAATGGAGAAGATGGCAAGGTACTTACATATATGTATTGTTAATATCTATATTGTTTTTATTTCTGATGACTGATTAAGGATAACCTTAGATTTCAGACAATGTGGTACAGAAGAGGTGCCAGTGTGGAGAATATCCATCCTTAATATATCTTGAGGGAACTAAAAAGTGACCTTTTCCTTGTTCTCTAAACCTGACTGGAAGTTTTGGGTGAGGCCTCTTGCCTCTTGCCTATTCTCAGGCATGCAGTTCACTCCTGAAAGAGGTGACTCTCAAGGCAGTAAAAGACTGAAGGATAAAGAGGAATGTGGCTCTCTGTGGTACTCTGTATGTTTATATATAGATATGGATAAATCTGTATACAGATACTCTCATGACAGCAAAGAAAATCTAATTCTAAATTCATGCTTGCTAAGGTTTTTGTACACTTTTAATATCTCATTTCCGTTTTGTTCTAGGAGAAAGTTGGATCAGCTTAAACTACTCGCACTCTTGTTATTGCAAACTCTCACATTTTTCTGTTGAATCTCTAAATATTCCTCAGATCTTGTGAAAACACATATTTCAGGTTCATTTGAAAAGAAAAAAAATTAAAAGCATGGCCTGAGAATGTCTGCTGAATTTAGAGAAAAAATAAGTTAAAAGAGTGGTTTTTTTTTAAAACCAGAGTGTGATTTTTAGAGCCTGAGTTGCTTAATGCTAGCAGTGATGTGGTTTCCTTGTTTGGGACATTTTCCAGATTCCCAAGTTGCCTCCAGCTATTGCTACATCAGTGTCTTTCAGGTCTTGTAGTTTGGCCAGTGTTACATATAGCAAAGCAGGTGCTCCATAAAAAATCTCTAGTTGCAAATAAGGTTGAAGTCAACGAGTTTTTTGAACTAGTCAGGTTTATTTTGAGAGGATGAAAATGAAGTAAGATATTAAGAGCTACATAAGTGAGGGGGGAGATGGTACAAACATAAATGTTGTTCAGAAGGAAAGTGGAGAAACGTGACACAGAATAGTTTGAGAGAAAGGAAGGAGAAATCCGAGATGGAAGTAACTGAGTAACTCACAAGGTTCCTGTTTTGGATTTGTGCAGGAAACACTATTGATAATACAGGGATGTATTCACTACTGATGAGCAGCACTGACACACAGTCAAGGTCTTTTCTGCTCCTCACACTGCCACACCAGCCAGGAGGTTGGGGTTGCCCAAGGAGCTGTGAGGGGACACAGCCGGGACAGCTGACCCCAACTTACCAAAGGGACATCACATACCATATGGTGTCATGCTCAGCAATAAAACTAGGGAGAAGGTTGGCTGAAGGGCCACTGCTCGGGGACTGTCTGGTCGGTTGGTGGTGAACAGTTGTTTTAATTTGCATCGCTTGTCTTTCGTGGGCTTTATTTCTCTCTGTTATTTTTTTTTCATTACAATGAACCCCAGGAGTTCCCATGAGTTTTCTCAATCCATGAGTTTTCTCACATTTACCCTTCCAAATCTATTTCCCATACCATGCTGAGGGGAAGGGGAAGCTGGCAACTGTATGATGCTTAATATGCTGGCTGAGATTACACCATGATAAAAAGGGATTGCTGTTCACATTCAGAAACAAGATCAAAGTAAGCACAGCTCATTTTTAGGAAGGTAGTGAGAAGATTTTTTTTTTTTAGATTTTTTTCTTTTTCCTGGAGTTTTAAGATTACACTTTGTTACTCAGATGCCTTTGGAGGTGTATTGGGTCTAGCTGAGCTCATTTCCCCATAGTAGCCCTCACAGTGCTGTGCTTTGCGTTGGTAGCTGGAAGGGTGTTCATAGCACACTGGTATTTTGGCTACTGCTGAGCACAGCATCAGCACTGTAACATTCCTTCCTCAATCGAGGGCAAGATCCTGGGTGGGGACACAGGTAAGCCAGCTGACCCAAACTGACCAAAGGGATATTCCAGACCATATGACATCAGCTCAGATATAAAAGCTAAGGCAAGGAGCAGGAAGGCAGGCATTCATTGTCTCCAACGGCTGCCTGCTGAGGGACTGTCTCGCATGCCAAAGCCCTGCTTCTCAGGAATGCAGGCCGACCATCTCTGCACATGGGAAGTAGAGAACAAACCCCGCTATCTTCCGATTCGCTTCGCTTTTGCACGCGCAAGCTTTCGTCTGGCTTCTGCTTTAATAAACTACCTTATTCCAACCCATGAGTTATTTTCCACCTTACTCTCTCCGCTATCCGGCTGGGAAGGGGAGTGATAGAGCAGCTGGGTGGGCACCTGGTGTCCAGCCAAGGTCAACCCACCACAGGGGGCTGTTTATCTCTCAAGTGTCAATTGCTTCCCCTCTTCCCCCTAACAAAAAAAGTTCTGCTATCCATACTGTAAGTTTGTTTAAGTTTTAGCCAATCTCAGATTTTATGGAAACCTGGCTGCACAGCTTTGATGGTCTGGCATATTGGTTTGGCATATCGGTTTGCTGTGCCCTGAGGAACTGGAACAGGAACTAGCAGTAGCAAGTAAAAAATCAAAGAGCCAGGTCTTAGGATCTGTAGAATAATATGTAAGTGTTTTGTTGAAATTACAAGCAAGAAGGCAAACCCAAGAACTGGAGAAAGATGGATAATAAGAAATTTGAATGGAAAATTGCTGCTTGAGAGTCCTATTGATTTGTATATAAAGAATGCTCAGTTTTCATGTAAAACAATTCCTTTCCAATGGCCAATGGTGACTTAATCCCTAATAAAATGCTACACTTTTTTCCTTATTGTATGTATCCATTAGTTAAAATGTTTCTGCAGGCAAAACTATGCCTTTGCTCTTGTTTGATCTAACTCAAAATCTTTGATGAGCTCTTTTAGAGCTGTATTGCACTGTAAAATAATTATTTCCACTGAAAACGCAAAAGAATTTATCTCCCTGTGCTCCTCAGCTATGTTAGTTTTGCAAGGTTAGTAGAAATTTTAATAAGTAGTAGTGCCTTTATTTTTGTAACCAAGTCAGCAGATCTTATCCTGGCTATCTACAGGGAGTAGATCTGATGAGTAAGAAGGTGCTTTTTTTATATAGTTACTTTTCAGAAGATCACAGTTTGAAAATGGTTGTGACATAACTGGGTCACATCTGAAATTTTTCTATAAGCTGCATAAAATGAGAAGTTGAGGTAGCTGCTTTTGTCAGAAGGTATATTCTTCGAGCTGCAGTGAATCATACAGCTCAGAGATTTGCATATTCTACTGTTACTGAAAACTGCAAACCAGTCATAAATCTGTAACCAATTAGTAGTCCTTCAGTATCTTCAATCTGTTGCATTTAAATGATAGCAAAGTAAGAATTAAGATATAGATATAGAGATATATAGATATATAAGCTTCACACACCGTATGTTTCCTGTCACTGCCTTTGTTTTACATGTTTGGTTGCGGGCATGCTGTACTACAAAGAATACCATGTCCTGAGGTTTGGCTACTATGAGTATTGGAGAGGAAATAGTTGGAGAAAATAGTAAAACAAGTTTCGGGAATGGTAAAACTGTATTTCAGCTGCCTGTAGCTCCAGTATGTAATACACCTTTTTCAGATTTTCATGCATGCTTTAACTTTTGGTAGAAAGCAGATGTGAAATGATTAGAAAATCATACAGATTGGTGGCTGGACTGGGAAATTATAATAAACCATGATTAATAAGATTACAGATTTTACTTCATATAAGAATCCTGATGCTGTTTTTATATCAATGGGCACACTGGCTGAGTCTCTGTAAATCTCCTATCCCAAACAATGAAAAATATTAATAATTCTAGATATAAAACAGATGAAGTGAAGAGCATCTAAACTCTAGGTACCTGCTTTAGTTCAAAATATTTGAGGTTTTCTTACACGTATTCCCATTTATCTTTATAGTTACCGAATATTTTTTTAGTCATATGGGATCTAGAAGGGTTAATCCAAAGGCCAGTTAGACTTTGCAAAACCTGATCCACTAACATTAAAACAAATGTTAAATCTCTTGGTGTGTACATACAGTATCTGTATACCTCACACATGTCTGCCTCTCTGGTTTACATGCCAGGGACAGATACAGCACGCTGCTATACATTTGTACGGCTCATTTGCCTGAATAACAAGTTGGTTTCATTCAGATCCTTCAAATACGATCCGGCTGTCTAAAATGGTAGTTGGATTGTTATCTTTATGAACAATAATCAAAATAGCTTTTATTGTATTAAGAGCTTTTATTTATCTGTTTATTTCTCTTTCCTCAGAGTAGGTCCACAAGCCTGACTGACTAAGAAGACAGAAATATCCAGGGAAGTGTAAAATAGCATTTTGAAGGGCAAAGACCAAGAATCTCTTAAAACATATCCATCCCTGCTAGAAAAAGTTCTAAATTTTTTTGGCAGCTGATCTGTTTTGAGAGTTTTTATTATCTTGCTAATTTTTCCATCATTCCTGCCCCACTGATTAAGTCAAATGCCAAATCAAATGTTTGTATGGCTGTGCTCTAACTGAGGAATAGTATTTCCAATTGTGAAGGCAGGGCAGAAACAATTATTTTTTATCTTTTTTTTTAAGTGCCAATACTGATTCTGTTACAAAACAAAACTTTGAATTCAAGTGTCAATTAGTCATGTAGAAAATTTATATTTTTTCCCTGGCTTTAATTTTTTTTCTGAAAGTGTTTCCTTCTGAACTCTAGAGTTTAAAAAGTTTTAAATCCAAACAGATATACTTACCATAAGTAGTGTTCAGTGGTGGCCTTTTCCATGTTGTCCTTGAATGGGTTTTGTGGTTTTTTTCATGTTGCATCATATAAAAAAAATCTGAAGTTTTTTTTCCCCTCAAGAAGTGCACATTTATGGTGAAACATCTTTCTAGCTAGACCTGTGCATGCACACAGTGAGTTAAGGACAAAATGTCAGCTCAACTGAAATAAAATTTTCAGTTAATGAAAGTCAGGTCCAAGGGTGAATTCCAAATTTGCTTAACAAACAGCTTCAATTCCTTTGTGGTTTGAGAGTACTTTGTATTTTCCTCACTACTTAGCTTTTATACTAGTAAAAATAAACATTTGTCATTAAATACTGCAAACTCTATCAAACATTTGTTTTCATAAACTTCAGTTAGGATTACTAGAAAGGGTATCATGTAACTGGAGAGAGTAACCTGTTTCAGCAACATGGGTTCTACTGCTGATATTTTCCCATTGCTGCAATGTGTGAAGGCTGGAAAGTTCAAATATTTCCCTTGGGGCAGACACTGTCTGGATAAATTAAGATTAAATAACAGTCAAATATATTGAGCTATCCGAGGTGCAGCACAAATGATCTCTGCAAAGAAAGAAAAAATTATTAGCATTTTAAACATATCGCCTATGAAAAAAACAGCTTTACTTTTCCGTAGTTTGTCTAATGAATTACTTTAAATATGTGAGTTTGTGGCATAAAAGTAATTGTGTTTTTCTGTAAACTCACGTTTTAAAGGCATTAATCAAAAACATGCAAAAAAGATGGTATTTTTAGCAGTGTGGGAAGAAATATTTCAAACATGGATTCACTCTGCAAAATCCTCTGCTTATTATTGGAAAATATATGTTCTGATGAAGCCATGAAACACTTTTTGATTATTTTACTAAATCAGTGACTCAGACAAGAATTTCGTGCTCCACTAAGTCTGATTTTGAATATTGACTTAAAATGAAATTTAAAGAACATCTTTGTCACCATTCATTTTGTTTCTTGGATGCTACTGTTCTTTGGAAAGTACCGGTAAGAGCTGCTTAATTTCAGAAGGAAGAGCATATTGCATCTTTCCCAGTGAGAATTTCTTCCCACATATTTGTAATATTTGAGCTGAATAAATGTTAGCAAGGAAAAAATGAAATAACCAGTTCTTAAATGGTATGGGTAGATTTAGAAACTTGCAGGACAAACTGAGATTGAGGGATTCTTCCTTCTCTTCTGCTTTATGTAAAGGAGCTTCTGGCTGCATCTGATTCCTGGAAAATTTCACTTTCGTCCAAGAGACCAGGTGTCTCTCCAACATGCACTGTACTGGGTTTGGTGAAAATCATACTGTGTTGGCTTGAATCCTGTTTGAAGTTTAGGCAATCAATAATCTTCAGTTATTCAGAATTTCTTGGTGCCCCAATACCTGATATAATGCCTCGTTGTTTTGCAGGTACTTGGTAGTCAATATTGCAAAGAAAAAGCAAGGAAGAAATAGATAGTAGGAAGAAATTCTTTACTGTGAGAGTAGTAAGGCACTGGAACAGGTTGCCCAAATGTGGTGGATGCCCCATCCCTGAAAGTGCTTGAGGCTGAGTTGGATTGGGCCCTAAGCAGCCTGGTCTAGTGGAATCTGACCCTGTCCATGGCAGGGGGATTGGAGCTAGGTTATCTTTATGGTCCCTTCCAACCCAAACTGTTCTATGATTCTATGATTTTAATGTAAGGAAGTTGAGATGAGTCATCACAAGAGATTCTTAACAAATCTGTCTGGACCAAGATGTTGATTTTAAATGAAAATCTGAGAAGTTCCAGAGAATCTGGAGTATGATCTGCTACTGTTGTAGCAAATAAGATGTGATTTGGGCAATGTGATATAAGACAGCTATTTAGGCACAGAACCTCAAGAAAGTAACAGGCCAACTGATAATGGACTTCAACAGAGAATTAAATGCTGAGAATACAGTTAATGTTAACTAGCATGATTTCATAGAAATAAGGTCTTGTCAAATGACAATGTTATTGTTCTGAAGGACTACTGGTCTTGTTGATACAGGTGACAACTGTATTGGTACACTTTTATTAAGCATTTGACTTAATGACACCAATTAAAAATGATTGCTCTTCAACAACAGTAAATTCAGAATGGGTTAACTACTAAAAAACAAACTGTATTTGCTAGGAATAGTTAGCAAAATAAATTATAGTCTAGTAAGGTTATATAGAGAGAGTTCTTAGCTTAGTACTTTACTTTAAACCTAAAGGAAAAGTCACTGTTGAAATTAGTGAGAAAAGTCGTGAAGCAGAAAGTGATGGAAATGGTTCACTTACACACAATTTTTTGGATAATGTTGTCAGCTGTACAGAATGAACAATAACCAAGTTGTTTCAGCACATGTAAATTCAGGTGTGTTGGAGTGAGTGGTCACTGCTCAAGAGGACTTTATTAGAAAGGAAGCCTCCATGGAGATGTAATATTACCTCCGTGGGGCCTGCCTGTGAATGTCCTTTGTGTGGGTCAGGGCAGCACTAGGTGATGGGAGGGAGATGTTGCTGGTAATGAGAACACCATCCAGTGCTGTGATCAGCTTGATGTGTGCTTGATCAGGTCCTGTATCTTTCTTTAGTGTGTTAGACCAATGCTATGCTGTACCCATCCACACTTCTCTGTTTAAATCCTTCCACATGCTTCTAATTAATGAACATTATCATCCAGTTTAACTGTGTATCCTGAAAAATTCACAGAGGAAAGAAAAGGGCAGAACATGAGTCAAGGGATTTTATATATAAAAGTTTGAAAAAATTTGATTTATCAAGTAAATAAGCTTAACCTTGTTGTTCTGTTGGAAGCAATGGACTATGTGTCAAAGTGTGAGGCTGTTGTGTGAACACAATTTGATGTCTGTGGGGGAATCAATCTGCCACCAGGAGCTGAGAAACACTCTGAGATAGGTAGCAAGGAGGATATATTAAAAATATTTCCCTCAAACTGTATTTTGCTTCTGAGTCCTCACTTGTTTCATGCTTTTGTGTTGGCACAAGTGTTTATATAGTCATTTGATGAACCAGATGGATCACAGAATCACAGAATATGCTGAGTTGGAAGGAACTCACAAGGATTGTTGAGTTCAACTCCTAGTGCTTACTTATCCCCAGGAGTCACACCACGTGCCTGAGAGTATCATCCAAATGTTTCTTGAACTCTGTCAGGCTTGGTGCTGTGACCGCTTCCCTGGGGAGCCTGTTCCAGTGCTCAACCACTCTCTGGGTGAAGAACCTCTTTCTAAAATCCAACTTAAACCTCGCCTGACACAACTTCAGGACATTCCCTTGAGTCCTGCCACTGTTGACCACAGAGAAGAAATCAGTGCTTGTCTCTCCTCTTCTTCTCATGAAGAAATTGTAGACTGTGATTAGTCTGGATTAGTTTTAAGACAGATCATCTTCCCAGCCCTATACACTGCACAACCGCACAAATCATAGAATAGTTTGTGTTGGAAGGGACCTTAAAAATTATCTAGATTCAACCCATCTGCCATGGGCAGGGATACTTTCCACTAGGCTAGGCTGCTCAAAGCCACATCCAACCTGTCCTTGAACACTTCCAGGGATAGGGCAGCCGCATGTTCACTGGGCAACCCGTTCCAGTGCCTCACCACTCTCACAGTGAAGACTTTCTTCCTAATGTCTAATCTAACCTACTCTCTTTCCATTTAAAGCCATTACCTCTTGTCCTGTCACTTAAAAGTCCCTCTCCAGCTTTCTTATAGGCCGCTTTTAGGTACTGGAATGCTTCTATAGGGTCTCCCTGGAGTCTTCTCTTCCACAGGTGAACAACCCCAACTCTCTCAGCCTGTCTGCTGAGAGAGGTGCTCCACTCCTCTGATCATCTTTATGTCCCTCCTCTGTGTGTGCCAACACAGGGTGATTACAAGGAGGGGGATTGTGAAGGAATGGAAAGCTAAGAGACTGATGGTGCCTGTGTTGTTTTAGCATTGATGCTATTGTAACCTGTCAGTATCTTTTCAGTTTTTAAAATGTGATCTAGTGAGTTATTAGTCCTCATTTAAGTGAAGATTTTAGTAGAATACTACTAAATTGATTCTAGTACTGCTGACAGGTTCTCATGGTTTATAATGCTCTAACTGAAGTCAGGCCAAGTAGCATATTTTCCTGTGTCTTAGCTAGGGAGTAGAAGTGGAAGCAAACAGAAGGATGCTGGTGACAATTGTTAGCTATTCATATACTAGGTATGATCTTCATTAACGATATTACTTAGCTTCTTTCAGCATTGAATGCAGTTCTGGAGGTAAGCTTGATATAATTTATCAACAAGTTTGAACTTTTATTGCAACATAAGAATTTCTTGAAGTATATATAGAACTTAAACTAAGAGTGAAAACATGCCTGATACAGAATAAGATAGGCACCACAAAGATTTAATCAGTGATGCTTTACATTTACATTCTGCATTCCCCCCAAAAAAGTTGAATGTCCTTAGAAATCTGTACAGTCACATCCCAAAGTTGTGTAGAACTTCAATGTAAGGATTTCATCAATAGTGTTTTAGGGTGTGCAAGGACTTATGGATAAGCTTAATAACAATTATATTAGTTTAAATTGCTTCACTTGCTGCAATTCAGTACTACTGCACACTTTTTCTGGCCAGGTTATGTTTGAATGTCTGATACTTTGCTCATTCCTGTCTTAAAAGTACCCACTTTCATGTAGGTTCGTTTACATTTAACTCTCACTGTCTGGTCAAGACTCTCCATCTTCCCAGAGTTTTAGTAAAAGTTATTTGTACATGACAAAATTCAAGCTCAAACTTTTAGAAAAGATTTTTGTGAGAGCAGGATAGGTCAAAAGAAGAATGGAGTGCCTCTCTTACATAGAGGATTATAGGAAGTTAATATCTTACATTTTTTCCCAATATTAGCCTTCAGAATTTAACTGTTTTCTTCTGTTTTTCAGTTGTGCTTATGTGTTGCCTTTATTTCCTCATTTTTGGGAGGAATTTATTCACTTTTGTCTGTGTTTTGATTTAGTTTTAATTTCTGCCTATAAACTTCACAATTTCACATTTACTGTGATCTTTTTAACTCCTCGCTTGATAACTCCAGCCACTGGCTTAAGTGTACCTAAGGCATATCTTTACTAAGATGTATGTGAGGATACAGATATGCCTAAACAATTGTGGGGTGAAGACCCAAAAGTTCCTTGAGCAAATATGTTTTCTTTGGGAACACCAAACTCTGCCATGAATATTTGATACATGGGTGAACACACAAAGTTTTTCTTCTATATCTTTTTGTATTTTCACCTCTTTTACAATAATTTCTCCCTTGACTTTAACAAAACATTCTTTTTTTCAGATTTGTTCTAAGAATTACCTTAAATGTAATTTGAAAATAGAAAAAGAAAGCCCTTTTACTTTAGTTCTTTTGATTTATTATAAAATTTTTAAAAGAAGGTGTCGTGTTAAATTTTTGTGGTAGCAGAAGAGAAAACACTGTAACATTAGTTAGTATTTTTTATCCTTTAGAAGAAGATATGTTTTCAATGGGGCAAAGTATAAATTACTTTCTCAGTTACTCAGGTTTAATGCAATTCATATAGCACAAAAATCTTATCCTGCCCATTGTTTAGCCTTCCATGGAATCTATGAAGAAAAAAGTACATGTGGCTCACATTTCTAATGTAAGCAAGTAAAACTTGGAATTCTTTACTTTTCCATATTGAAAAGTATCAAAAAGAACATAATATATTTTTTCCCAGTCCATTTAAAGTTTCTTGGGCTTGGGTCATCATTAGATTTATACTGGGGATGAATTTGGCCTCTATATTTTTCCTATCCTACAGATATTTTCCCACTCAAAGCATTTTTTTATTTTTTTTTTTACTTTTGTTCCAAATATTTCCTTCTAAGCCTTTTCCTAGCCTTCTCTTGATTGTCAGCATCCATTTTTCTTCCTTTCCTGGTACCTTTCCAGTTCTTCAAGTAGAGCTCTTTAAACATTTACAGTTTCAGAAAGTTTCCAATCTGCCATTACTAGTAAGCTTTTAAAAGAACTCCTCATCTAGAAATGTCTAAGTAGAACATTGTTACTTAATCAAAAGATTAAAATATTTTTTCTATCTATGCGCCAATTTAAATTGTAACACTTTTGTAGAAATTCTTGTGTTTGGTGGTTGTTTCCTTAAATACATTTCTGTGGGAAAGGCAAAGGTTGTGAGCATCAGCAAGATATGCCTTCAGACTGTTTAGGTTTGATTGCATTGCATTATAGAATGCTTCATTACTAGTTTAACCTCTCAGAGGTTTTCAGCTGCTGTTTTATTTAGCTATACCGACTACACTGCCTACAGCAACTCCAGGCAATGATTCCCCCAGTGGCATGCATGAGCTGCCCTGCTCTACTGCAAAAATACATTATGGCTGAATTTGCCCTCAGAGTTTGGAAAGATCTAAAGTCTTTGGAGACTAAAAATGTGGTTTTTCCTTTGTTTTAGCTGGCAGTATGAGCCGCTGGCATTTCAAAGCGCAAGTCATTAGCGTCCACAAGGGTGATGTTAATATGTCTGTGTTTCAATCTCAGGACATTTTCCAGTTGCTTCTGCCACAACAATCTCTGCCATCTCAGTGCTTTTTAAGCCCCTTGTGAATTCAAGTAAGCTTTGCAATGCCAGTAAGAATCACTGTAGACTTTGTCTGAAACCAGTTGCTACCTGATTTATTCTTTTTTGCAGTAGTTGGCAGTGAGGTTGAAAGTCTTTCATTCCCCCCTTAATGTGGGGGGAATGAAGAGAAAGGGGGATGTAATGTTTAGAGACTTTAAAAACAATCAAAAGAAAAGCTAGAGGATTTGGGACAACCTTATTTTTTTAATTATTTATATTTTTAAAATTGAGGAGCTATGATTTAGGCTTACAATAATACTCAGTTGCCCATAAAAAATTCCCAGCAACAGTGATAACAATGGCATCCAGAAGTAAAGGCAAACTAAAGGATCAATTGAAGCAGTCAAGAGCATAGCCTGAGGGACCAGATGACAGTCCTCATTGATGAGAAGCATGGAACCTGTCAACAAAGGTAATGCCTTGCGGGAAATGCAATAAGGCAACACAGAGATCAAGGGCTGACCCTTTCACCCAGTGTGTAAGTGCCGAGTGTGGATGTACGGCGTGTTTGGTCAATTGCTGCTTGCTTTCACTGGGAGGAATGTCAGAAATATTCCCCCTTCCCTTTTAGATTGCTTTACTGTATTCCCTCCAGTTCCCAGCTCAGGCATAATCCCAGCTCCCACAACTAAGAGGAATGTAATCTAATCAGAGGGATAGGGCAGACGAATAAAAGAGGTCTGAATGTGAAGACAACCGAGCGAAGCTAAAAACATAAATGTTTTGGCAAGCCTTGCCAGTTTTAGGCATTTTGCATTTGGTCCTGGGGAAAATGAAGTGCCATGGTGCCAAGCCAAACTGCCTGGGGTCAGATCACAAGGTTTCACAGCCCACATTGCCTGTCCCCACCATGTAAATATATAAAAGGACTGGGGGTGAAGAAATTCAGTTTCTCTCTTAGTTTTCTTCTGATTCATTATTTGTTTCCCCTTTAACGTCTTTAAATTTGGGAAGGACTCTGGAGGAGATTATTCTCTGAGCTGCAAGCAGAGTGGGTCTCTCTGGCATGGGTGGGCTCCTGCCCATTCCTGCCGCCTGCACCAGGCACAGGTCTGTTAGGGAAGAGTGGGAAGGGTCACCTGCGCACGTGTGCCCACCCACATGTCTCTGCCACCTTGTACCCAGCAGGGTGAGGGCTTAGTGTGAGAGCTTGAATGGAAGGGATAATCCTGGATCACGTTATAATTACTGCTTCTCAGTGGATTTGGTGCTTTACAGAACTGAATTCCTGGCTCATGAAATATACGAAGAGTCCCGAAAGGGTTGTGGTTTGGACAAAGACAATGCGGATCTTCAGAGATGCAGGTAGTGAGATGGTGGTGTATCAGTAAAAAAAAATCCCTGTTCAGTTCTCCTATTTAGTTTTACATTAATTATTATATTTGTGGATAAATATAAGGCTTTTCAGATGTTTCTAAACTGGGATTTCTTGAAAATGGCACATTTATTATTCTGGTCCTGAGTAACACATCTTCCGTTGTCTCAATAACTTTTATTCATAATATTGGAAGTGTGTATATTCATTCTGGCCACTTCCTTGGGTTGATGTGTTATAGTAGCAAGTAGGTCTGGTCCAGGTAAGACCTTACAGAAACTCATGTGTTACTCTGAATGTTGATAATATTTTATATTGTATGCTGGTCTGACCTGCTTACACATTGGCCTACAAGGAACTAAATCTTCAATATAAATTTTGATTTTGATTAAATTGTAGCCATTCTGGGCCTGTGCAGAACTGGAAGTGGTAAGGATAGACAGTGAAAGAGATTAAAAGCAGAACTCAGGTGTTGGCTAACTCACAGTAACTTCAATGGCAATATCTGAGGAGAGGGATGGATTCTTTTTTGTGTGGAAGAAGATCAAGCTGTCTTATGGGAACTGCAGCAGTAAATTTATGGTCATGGGAATGAAAATTCAGAGTTTTGTGACTAAAGTTGCAAAGGAGGTGTTAGTGCTAAGCACAGACTTGTGCTGGTTTGACTTCCAGCCCTGTATACCAGAGCACGTCTTGCCTGCTTTTATTTGATTTGGACATGACTGGAATGAGGAAGTTACCCTCTTCTCATGCTCTGAAAACTATGTTAAGGTGCTTCATTAAAAGTGTGAATTTGACAGGGTTCACAGACAAGTACCAGAAGCAAAAACTAGTAAGCCATGTCTTGTATTTCTCCTTACCTGAAAGTTGCACATCAGAAGCAAACACACACTTAGAAAGCTTTGTACATGTTCTACTGACAAGAAGAGACAAGGATGAATGTGGCCCTGTGTTCATGTAACACGTCTGTAGGATGTAGATGTCCAGTGCATCTGCATCCTAACAGGTTATCTTATCAGGCTGAGTGATCTGATGTATTTTCAATTTAATTTATTATTGTTTATTTGCAAAAACATATTCTTATGAATAATGGCCAAGTTTTCTTTATATTGTTCAAAAAAATAGCATTCCATTTTATATAAATTCAACACAAATTGTTTGAGAATAATTGTCTGAGAATAGTCAGTATTCCTTTTATATAAATTCAACAGCAATTGTCTGAGAATAATAGCTACAAGAGGTTCTGTTTTGCATATCTATCATTCTTCCAGTTGGATGCTCTAAAAGCATCTTACAAGCAATAATAAATTTAACTTTACAACACCCTGCTGGTGTGAATGAATATTGTGAACATTTTTTTAAAATAGGAAAACTGAGGCATAGAGATATTAAAGCAAAATGCCTCCAAGGTAGCCACTGGCATTACTTTGGGATGCTTCCATTTTCTGTCAGTGAAAGAAAATGACACTACATTATCAAACAATACATTATCGAATTGGCGAAAGTGTAAGGAAAAAGTTTTATGATGCTGTCATCCCTTCTGCACTGTTTGTCCCAGGAAAATGAGTGATAATCTAGGAGGATGTTCATGATTTTAAAGAGAATCACTTCAGATTGGAAAGCTGGAAAGGTCTGTTGTGAATGTCATCAGACCTTTTGCATAAGGCAGTGCATTAAATATTGTGACTCATAATTTGTAATAATGTACAATTGTATGTGAACGTGACTTTTAAATGACTTTCTAAAATAAATTGTGAACATTTTATGTTTTGATAATAAACCCATTCCAGATTTTCTAGACGTGCATTTAAAAACATTTCTCTTAAATGGGCAGAGAAATATTTTAAATTGTCAATATTCTTATAGTATTATACTGTAGTATTCCAACGTAGTATTACAAACAGAAAGATATAGAAAAAATCTCTTCATTTTTGCAGATATTCAGTCGTGCTAGTGCAACAGGAAGTCTTAAAAAGCCAAGGGAGAGATATTGCATGACGTGTTAAAAGATTTTGCAGATTTATAGTACGCAATAAGCTTACTATTCACACAGTAGACACCATTATGACTGTAGCCCATTGATGCATCCAGTATTTGATCTACACTCTACTCCATGGATATGAGAAAGGTAATCAAAACTGATGGATCTTTACAATAATGTAAAGTTCCTTTGGCTTTAAACATGGTTGTTATATTTGTAAGTTGATTACACTAGCTGTCTTGAGTTTTTTGTCTTCTGCTTCAATTAGCTATGGAAGAAATTCTTGATGGAGTTTATTGACAATACTACAAAGCCTCTGCAAATCTTTGTACTGAGAGATCTGAGGACAAGCTATAGAAAGTGTCAGAATGGATATCAAAATCAGTCAGGGCTGAAGGCAACCCTTAGTGAAAGTATCTGTGGCATAGTTACACATCAGTGTAAAATTTACACTATTTGTAAAAAGTACTCTGCCTTATGTCCTTACTGTAGAAAACTTCAAGTTTCTCATATATAGCATCACTTAGCATTTATAGACTTACATCTTTAGAATTTTGCCTGTGATTCACAACCTCCTTTGCAGCAAAACAACAAAGGAAAATTACATGTATAAGTTATTCATAAATTATTTCAAACTTGAGAAACCGTTCTTTATAAATGTATCACTCTTGTCCATCATGTACTTATTTTAGCATCTAGTAATTTGTGTTGTTTCATTATTTATAATATGCTCCTTATTTCAGCTACTTCACAGTTTATTTCTAAGTTAGTTAAATAAATTAATTGGCATTAGAATGATCACACATCAAATTCCAAAATGGGACTCTAGCTAATACCAATTGCTATGTAGCTACTTCCAAATGTAATTACCTTGGAAATCCTGGCACAGGAAGCAGGGTAACTTACATCTAATTTTGCAGGACTCTAGAGCTCCTTCCTGCAGGTATGTCAGAATGCTCTACCTGAAACTGAGCATTTACTTTTGAGTTGAGCATTAGCACTGATATGCTGCATCTCAAGGAATTAACACAATTAAGTAAGTAAATGAGTTAAAGAAAATAGAAAGCAGGAGTCTGTGTTCAACCAATTCTGATTTATTCTCTATCAGTGTTCTTAAAAGTAGCTCTGTGTCAACGTAATTAGTTGCTCTGTCAGCTTTTCAGGGAAGGAAATCTTGCTAACTTAAATATTAGGTCTCTAAGGACTATTTTTACTTTCCATATGGAGAAAGTGCTGTAATGTGGGGCTTGCAGGATAGATGTTACTCATGAAACATTGAAATCAGTGAATCCTGCTTTAGAACCTCAAGATGTAGAATAACAGCTGGTTCATAATGCTTCACAGAGAGACCACCTCAGTCTCTGAAAAATCAGCATGTCTTTTTTGACCCTTATTGTTCCTCTGATTAGAGAGTATTGTGATATTCTCATTTTTTCCTACTAAACTGGAAATATCCTTGTGGGTTTTTCTCCCTTAGTTTCCTAAGTGAGCTATTGCTGAATATCCTCCATTTTAGCTGGATGGGACTCAGTTCCTCTGGGCTGACAGTATAAGAAGGGGAAGGCGTTAAAGTAAAAGCTGAGCAGCAGAGCTGAGCCCTATAGTAAAGTTATTTAATCAAATTGGTTTTCACCTGTTCACAGAAATACTTGATAGAAGAGTTTTGGTGGGTTTTTTAAAAGGCTGTTTTGTTTCAATATTTGTTCTTAAGACTCAGCGATGGGAACGCTTTGAGTGCACTTGGAAACTTGATCAATTTTAATATAAATGCTTATTCTGAAAATAATGATTTAAAGTTTTTGTAAGACAACACCCTTCAAAAGATTAGTCAGACTAATCTGGTTGTACTACCTGGTGAATCTATGGAAATCCTGTGAAAGCCAGACATTTTTGCACGCCAGAGATGTAGAATTACAAGATTTAAAGTTTGAATATGAGTTTGCTACTCAGTTCTCAGTGTCACCTGAACTGGAAATATGCTTGGATCTTTACTTCATCTCTGCAGAACAAGGTGGCTGAGGATCCCTCTTCCAATTTTTTTCTATTTAATGTCATTAACATCACTGGTTGTAAAGTTCTGCAGGCTCTAAATGCCTTTGAAAATTCTCCCCGTGGTCCATTAAAACGAGATTATTAATGTTTTTACTTGTATAGTACTTTGGACTGAGGACACTTCTCAGACACTGACCTAAATTGTACCTTTGAGCATACCACTGATAAAAATGGAGTCAGAGAATTTCATACAGCTCACAATAATGTAAGCAGAGGACCTCCTAGGTCTTCACACCGAACATGACCACACATAACACATCTTGTAACTCCGTAACTTTATCAAAAATCATTGTGCTGGGGAGCAGCCTTTTTGCTTTCATCACTCAGATGAGAAGCTGCTTTCCCAGAAGCTCCACGGGAGCTTCCTTTAGCAGCCGTTTGGCCCACATACAGACAGTCATTCATTTGCCTGTCATGGTGGCTAAATGGAAATTCTTATTTCTTATATTTCTTAAAAGAAATCATCAGCCTCAACAGATCGCTGTCTTCTCATATTATGCCATCAGATAGCATCTTCTTGCAGGATCATTCCAGTTTGAGGAATTCTTTCCTGAACTAGGTGACCTGAAAGCTTCGTAGTAAGGTGTCACCTAAAGGATCTTCCCAGCTGTGTTGTACATTGATATCAGTAGATCCTCAACATAAAAGTCTCATCTGGTACCAATTTGATATCATTTGCCTTTCTCACACTGTCATCAGATTGTCATCTGCAACTCCTTCTGTCATCACTCATTACACCAGAATCTCGCTCCTTATCCAGCTGTTGGATTCCCAGCTTACAACATAGGTTTTGTTACTAGTCTCCAAATGCACGATCTTGTGTTGTATGATAAACCATTTCTTCGTAGTTTTATTATTCCAGTCATCAGGTCTTTCTCTGAGATATGCTGAGCACTGTCAACCCATCTCATCATTTTTCTGTAAAGGTCACAGAACTTTCGACAAAGTTTGTTTTTAAAATGATCCTGGAATATTTCCACTAATAACTGTCTCAGACTTGAAATGCTTATTTTCAACATTACTTATTATTCTATGCTCTTAGATCAGTTCCTTATGTACCAGGTTTTCCTTTATTAATTTCATCTCTGATTTTCACAGGTAGCAATTTGTCAAATTTTTCACCGGAAACCTGGCAGAGATTTTCCTCATTTCTTATAACCACAAACCATTGAAGAAAAAAATGAGGTTAGACAAACATGAATTACTAGTGGAAAAATCCTTTTTTTCTGCTATTTTCCATTCTATTTATTGAGGAATTTCCTCTAGTTTCCAGTCTTTCTTGCTGATTCTCTCAAAGTTATTCCTTTTATACAAGTATATTATTTATGTGTGATTAACAGGTTTTATCTCCTTCTCAACCTGTACAATTTTCTTCCTGACTTTAGAGACTATTGTTCTTCAGTCCCCATTTAGAAAAGATGTTCAAGGACTTCAGTATGGGAAGTTTGAATTGAATGACTAATCCCAAAGTGAGAAACAAACAGCTAAACAATGGATTTTCTTGCTTCAGCTGTTAATTGGAATTTTTTAGCTCAGGAAAAACAGAAGTTTAGCTGATAGTACCTAATACAAATTTTGTATTTATTGCCTTTCCCTATTTTTATGCCTTCTACAAGAGTTCTAATGAAGGATTCACGAGGAAACCCAACTGGCAGTCACTTCCCTATACATTTTATCACATATCCCAATAGAGTGACATTTTTAGCATGCTTTTCCAAGTTGTTACATTAACAAATTTGCACTGATTTCTTTATCCTGTCATCTAAAGACCACCTTGTAGTAAGACAGTGAACTTTTACAGCATTCCATAGTTGATGCACTGTCTAATGTCACAAATGTCTGCTCAAATTACTTCACTAAGACTTGAGAAGAGTCTACATTGTGCCTTCCATTTGAGCTTGATTTGACAGAATCAGTCCCTGCGCTAGCTCATGGCACTTATCAGTTAGTCAGCCTTCCTCAGGGAAGAGAATTTAGAGTGCACCATATTCAGTTTTCAGATCAAGCCCTGTCCCCTTAGGAAGCTACGTACTGCATTATTAAACAAGGTGCCATCAGCCGTAGCACCATGCTTAAACATTCAGTCAAATAAAAGACGACATCATTAGGTTAACTCTTTTTTCACCAGCCTCATTTGTCTTTCAGTGATCTAAAATGAAACACTAAGACAAAGAAAAGTTTCTTTTCATTTCTCTTGAAAGTGTGTAAATGTGGGCAGTAAAACCTGTCTGATGTTACAAAATAAAGATTAAACAATGCTATATGAGATAGGATTTTGCAAATTACAATTTTTAAGTTATTTGAGACCAATGTATTGTTTATTTTCTAGTTTTATGTGTAGTTCTCATAGAAACTACTCTGTGTGTTTAGATTTAATGGTCATACCTATGTGCAACCAAATTCTGATGTTTGCTGTGGCTTTAAATATATCAAAGACAGAAAAGTTAATCAAGCTAATGGAGCTAAATAAGGGAAGAAATTGCTCATAAATATAAAACTCCCTTTATAAAATATATTACCTGTTATGCTATCAGTGCACTTTACAATAAGGTATAAATAGACTGTGATCAAATTATGCATATATCATCAGGAATTATGGATCCTTTAAAGTATTTTATATTATTTCAATCAAACTGAAAATCACACAGAAGGAAGACATGCTCCCCCTTGAAAGTGAGTAGATTCAGGATATATATTTTAAGATTTGCATTTTAAATCTCCTTGGGTCTTCTTATATTCAAAGTGCTTTTTTTACATCTTTATTTTTCTTGTCGTACCACAAATTGTCAAGAATCTCTGAGAAAAGGAAAGATATCCTTTTTAAAGCTTCATGTTGATATAAATATGAAAATGGATTAAACTCTGCTTCCAATTTTCAAACATATGTACTTCAATGAATATTAAATGGTAGACCCATATCATCATCATGACTTATTTACTTTGTAGAGTTTTTATCAAAAAAGGACTGGAGTTTGCTGTGGAGCGTGAAACTCCACTGTAATTGAGTTTAGAGTGGGAAAACCACTAAAGAGGCCATGGCCCCAGAGAGTTCCCTGAAACCCACCTGTCAGCTGGTGTTACATCACTGATCCAACAAGCCGTGCCTTCCTCTTCCCGCTAAAGATTTCTGTGGCAAAAAAAAAAAAAAAAAAAAAAAAAGGAAGGAAAGAAAAAAAGATGAAAAAACACTCGAAGTTGCTCCTAGAAAAAAAACCCTCTGCAACAGCTGCACAGTGTCAGCAGAAATAATGATCTGAAACTCAGCCTCCAAGGGATGCTAGTCTGGGTCTTAATTCTGTAAGGTGTCATTTCTTTCATTGCAATGCCATTAAACATGAAAGTAATGGAGATGACATGAAGTATTCTTTCACCAAAGTATAGCAGGGGAAAGAAAGGGTGCTTCAGGATATTGAGAGGAAAGGTGTCTTGTTTTGCTAAAATGATCATCTTAAAGTATCCATGCATAAAAGGGGCCATTTAATTCTCACTATTTTACAATTGAAATCTCACATTTTAACCTTGTAGCTTTTGAAATATATGTTCACATGAAAATTGAAGTTGTAAGCAGGTTTAGTTCCACAGTTTTGTTCAGTTAAAAGCAGTTTTTTGCAGGTGGATTGAATGACTAACAAGACTAGTACTAGACTACTTTATAATCATTGATGAAATCAGTCCTCAGGTGAGGTGTTCTTGCAGAACTCTCTTTACTTCAGTTGAGTTACTGCTGTGCAGGATCTGGTTATAAACCAATAGGGACCGGTGGTATTTAACAAATGGTTCATCTGTTTTCTGGACAGCAGACACTTAGATCTGAAGCAGCCCCCGCCCCCACTGTAAGTTAAGCATCTGCACTAGCCTTTTGAGCAGAGATGAGGAGACAAACAACATGGGAAATAGCTTTTTTGTGACACTCATGGTGATTCCTGCAACAAAATGTCAAGGCAAGCCAGCAGAGCAGTTTTCCAAAATGGCGTGATTATTCTATTTTTGGCATGAAAAGAGGCTTTCGTCTTCAGGCTGTCAAGTAAGTCCCTTGACAAAAGCGAACACCTAGCTTCAAAGACAGCTAAATGCCCAAACCTTATTTAAGATCTTACCTCCACTGAATTCACTGCCATTCTGATGTTGGATCAAAGTCTATAAAAGAAAAGAGTCCAAATGTTTTCTTTTGAGAAGATGTAGCTGATCATGTTAAGTCCCTTTTTCAAGAAAGGGAAAGAATCTGCTCTGTTAGACT
Organism: Pseudopipra pipra; assembly: GCF_036250125.1. NCBI lineage: Eukaryota > Metazoa > Chordata > Aves > Passeriformes > Pipridae > Pseudopipra > Pseudopipra pipra. Next base: position 26,467,530 of record NC_087551.1, read on the forward strand.
TGGATTTGTTTCAAAGATTGTGGCTGACAGATGCATTGTTCTGAAAACTACTCCTGCCAGTTTTTTTATCTGTTACACCTGCATTAATATTCAGTGCAAATGAGTCCTCGGTTTGGTCTTTGAATTACTACTGTGATCATCGGTGCTGAAATTGAGAAAGGATATAATATTTATCCTATATCTTTGCTGCACATCGAAGTCTGAAATAGTACATCCTACAGATGTGCTGCTCTAAAGAGTTATCCTGCTGTAACATGCTTCAAAAATAGTTGCTAGGAGGAACATTACAAATTGCTGTGCATTACCTACTTGATCTTGGCATGCAGGCTCCCTGCAAGTAGTAACTCCAAACTGGTTCGCTGCTGGCCAAAGGTACACAGAAACTTCCAACCTACTCGGGGAGGAATTTGGACTTGCAGCCTACTCCTGAAGAAGAATAAGGCTGTTGTTAGTGTGGGTGCTCTCCTAGCTATATGGAGGAATGGTTTTTTTAATCAGGGAAGTTTGCTACTAATTCACTGTCTCCCAGTGTTTCTGCTTGCTTTCAGCTTCAGACTCAGAGTCTTGAATGATTATTTATGAACAACATTGAACTGAAGATAACAAATGTAATCACTCTCACTGAAGAAATCTTCTGATTGTCCATCTTTTCAATATTCTATGCATTTTCGCAATCAAGGAAACCTTTAGGCATATAATGAAGTTAAAAACTGTGTGTTGAGAAGAAACACACATTTTAACTTCGGCATAATTTTTGGTGGCTATCTGATAGAAAACTTTTTCCACTCCCAGTTGGTTTTCAGTTGGATCAACTCACTGATCTGGCAAAATCTGATGCTATGGGATCGCTAGACCTGACATGAGGCAAGTGGTAGGAGCACAGCACTGCAGAAGGACAATCTGAGTGACATTTTTGGCATCAGTCGTAGTTACACAGGATAAGAAATATCATAAAGTCACTTCGGATTTGATAACAGTGCTGTTTTATTACACTAAACAAACAGGGAAATTGTGACTCAATACCTCTCAATGACCCTGCTTTTTCTCCCCTTACTCTGACCACCACTATAGTGCCTGCATTCACATCAGCCTTTATTTTAGCAGTACATCAAGAAGACGAGAGTTGCTTAAGTGTTTTCATAGATTGTCACAGTCTTTTCCACATCTCTCTGACTGAAATACAACTTCTTGTCAAGAACTCTGCTCACGCACAATGTTTTCTGGCATCTGTATTTGAGAGGCCTGAAACGGAACAACTGAAGAAACAACGATGCCCCAAGGAATTTACACTTTGATATTTGTGGGAATGCAGCAAATTTCAGGTGTTCATACTTGTCTTTATTGTCCATGAGAGGTTTTAGCAATTGTTTTGGACTCTATGGTAGTGTATTTTAGAAGTCTATGCTCCTCAGTGATAACAGAGTATTTCTGCTTAGAGAACTGCTGGAATGACAGTGGTGCTGTGGATTTGACGGTTGATATCTGAATATGGAGTAGCTGAAAAGAACCAAAAGAACAAAACATTCCAGTCTGCATGTCTTCAACTTCCATTACTTGTTTTTCTGTCATATGAGGGTGGTAATTGGGTTATATTGTCCTCCTTACTGGAGATTCAGGAAAAGTGTGTTGTTACAATCTGTTGCACATCACACTGGTCTATCGGTTCTAACAGTTTACTGAAGTAAGTGACCATCGAAATGGCCACAGTGTATTCAAGGTATTTTATCATAATGTTGTGCAGCTCTTCTGCAGAAGACTCATTACTTTTTGAATGTGCTTGTTGGATGTTGGATGTTGGATCAGCAGCTTTCAAATAAAACACATTCACAAATTATTCACACGTACCACCCAAATGTCATGGATGTGAAAAGTTATTCCTATTGTTAAGCCTTACATTTAATACCCAAGCGTGGTATCAGTAGCCTGTCCAAAAAGTGATTGAAGGATATATTACGGGTATTATAAACATTGCAGAGATTAACTGATGCTTTCCCTTTGACAAACTATATCCGACACTAGATGGCACACTTGGCCTCGGGATCACAACCACTTGTGCCTGTCCTTCCGTTGCCCAAGCGCCTTACCTAGTATACTAATTTTGAAACTTCTGTGATCTTCCCTAAGATGCTTCTTTCTGCAGATTTTGAAACAAACATTTAAAAATCACTGAATAGAAAGGAAATAGGAGAAATTGCAGGGCAAATGTTAGAGTTTTTTAAGCAAACAGTAATTCATACGAAAATAAGGAGAAGGGGGTTGCAAAACTGTTTTCAACATTTTCCTCCTCCTCTGTTCCATCTCCATCATCTATTATTCTTATACTTGCAGATTAAAAATTATTGCATAAACTAAAAATAAATTGCTTCATGTCAGTTTGATCCAAGTCAAAATTTTACTTTATTTTATTACAGTTCTTGATTTGATCATTGAACCAAAAATCCACATTTTCAAGGTCCCCTAAGTGTATCACTTTGCTTTAGATGAGGGAAAGGTTGTGGATGTTGTCCTCAGTAAAGTCTTTGACACCATTCCTCACAGCATTCTCATGGAGAAACTGGCTGCTTATGGTTTGGACAGGTGCACTCTTTGCTGTATTAAAAACTGGCTGGATAGCCAGGCCCAGGGAGTGGTGGTCAATGGATTTACATCCAGTTGGCAGCTGGTCACAAGTAGGGTTCCCCTAGGCTCAGAATTGGCATAGGTCCTGTTTAATATCTTCATTAATGACCTGGGCAAGATGATCAAGTGCCCCCTCAGTCAGTTTGCAGCTGACATCAAGCTGGGTGTGAGTGTTGATCTGCTGGAGAGTAGGAAGGCTCTGCAGAGGGATCTGGACAGGCTGGATCAATGGTTCCACAAGGCCAAGTGCTGGGTCCTGCTCTTGGGTCACAACAACACCACACAGGCTAGGGATAGTCTAGCTGGAAAGCGGCCCAGTGGAAAAGGGCCTGGGGATGCTGATTGACAGCTGACTGAACATGAGCCAGCACTGTGCCCAGATGGCCAAGAAGGCCAATGGCATCCTGGCTTGTATCAGAAATAGTGTGGCCAGTAGGACCAGGGCAGTGATTGTCCCCCTGTACTCAGCACTGGTGAGGCCACACCTCGAATCCTGTGTCCGGTTCTGGGCCCCTCACCACAAGAAAGACATTGAGATGCTGGAACACGTTCAGAGAAGGGCAATGGAGCCGGTGAAGGGTCTGGAGCATAAGTCTTATAAGGAGCAACTGAGGGAGCTGGAATTGTTCAGTCTGGAGAAAAGGAGGCTCAGGGAGGACTTTATTGCTCTATAAAACTACTCGAAAGGAGGTTGTATCCAGGTGGGGGTCAGCTTCTTCTCCCAGGTAGCAAACAATAGGATGAGAAAAAACAGTCTCAAGTTGTGCCAGAGAAGTTTTAGATTGGATATTAGGAAAAATTTCTTCATGGAATAGGTTGTCAAGGACTAGAACAGACTACGATGGGTAGCAGTGGAGTACCCATCCCTGGAGGTATTTAAAAGCCATGTAGATGTGGCACTCAGGGACATGGTTCAGTGGTGGACTTGGCAGTGTTGGATTAATGGTTGGACTCGATGATCTTAAAGGTCTTTTTCAACCCAAACAATTCTATGCTTCTATGATCTCTTGAGAGAGAGCTTTCCATGGTATTACAAAATCTCCTTCAAACCATGTGTTAGTTATGCCTGAAAAACACATACTGCCCTTTCTTGCTGAAAGAGTGGAAACAAGACACAAAGCATGGCTTTCTGTCAGAAGCTGCCCTGGCAAATGCAGGCATTGAACAGAGTGTGGAGGTAGTTTTTGCACTCTGGTACCTCTTGGTACCAGCATTTGCTCTAAATGTTTAAAAATAATTAGGCATCAATTACTTCTAAACTGTTCCACCACTTAAATTTAAATTTTACCTGCATTGTTAATGACTTACATCAACCAAAGTGAGAAGGAAATCAAACCATGGAAACCTTAAGAAGTGAAAAAGAACCTTATTTTACTGTCCACACTAGTAACAAATGCATTGATTTTCGTAGTTCAGCATCCTAATTTTTAGAAGCACTGAAATAACTCCCAGCTGGATAAAAAAATGCAGGAAACACAGCCCTGTCTAACTGACACAAACTCACAAACCTAATAAAGGGAATGCAGCACTGGAAAGTACAAAAGTCAACATGTCAACATAAATCAACTTTGTCAGAATGAAACAGATGAGTCCATTTGTTGGTAGATCAGATTAACGTAAAATCAAGGCACTATAAAGGTTATACATTATAGGGATTTGTGCCTGGTAAACTTTCATAGTGGGATCAGAGATAGTAATCATCTGGCAGTGGGAATAAAAAGTCAAAGAGAAGCTTAAACGCTGAATCAAAAATCAGTCCTGTTAATGTCTAACATGCTGGGGTCAAAAATTCATACGAGTCCAGCTGTGAAAATAAGATGGGAGCTGTATTAGTTTTCTCCATTCTGTATCTCACATTTAAGTGTTGTCAGTTGATGAGGGTTTGTCCCTTGGGAATTGTCGTGGGGTACTTTAGTCCATGTAAAGTGAAAATTTTGCATCACATAGAGGGTCTTGTGAAATTCTGTAAAGCATGAGGACAACATGCTGAGATTCATAATGGCAAGGAAGGAACAGTAGAAACAGTAATCTGCCACATGCCCTTATCTAAAAGTGGTTCTTGACAAAGAAGGCAGCATGTTTGTAGTGTGGAAGCTAACAGAATCTGTAACACATTTGAACAGTCAGTGGTTATTAATGGATAAAAACTGGTAACTTTAGACTGATGTTGACATATAAAACTCTTTAGAATAAATAGAAATCCCAATGGACTCATTCTTTTCATGCCTTTCAGTACTATTTCTGTTTGTGGCATTTTGTAAAGTTCCATTAGTGGGTCAAAAGTTTGATGTAAACAAGCAATAAGCTCTCTAGCAGAATTTATATACTGAGACAACTTGAATTAAGAAAACAAATCACACACAGCTTCTTTTAGGCACATGTTGCATAATGTCTCTGCAAAAATTTTACAAAGCCTTTTGTACTTTGTTCATTTTTCCTCTTTGTTTTCAAATAATAAGCTCACAATTCATTGTTTATAATTCCAGAAAATTCTAAATTTGTGTAACATTTCGATATCGTGGTTTTACTGTGTACCTAAGAGAAAGAATCTGAATCAAGCAAAGAATGAACTTTAGAAGAAGTTAACACAGTCCTGCTTCCTTTCTAAAAATTATTTCAGTTCTTGGAATATTGTTTAACCTCTATCATCCAAATTCAGAGCTATTTAAGAAGGGCTTTTCTCTGTATGCATCTCTGCTCTCCTATTTTTGGTCAACAATGCTTTCCAAAGAGGAAGATGCTAATAAGTACATGTCACATCGATCTATGAGGGATACATTGCGTGCTTGCGAATGGCATTACACAGAATTGTTGATTTAAGGTATGAAAAGAATTTTCAGAAGTGTATATGTCTAGTATATTTAGCCTCATTCAATAGATGGGGCACTGAGTGACATAAAAAATGGGGGCAGGCAATGTCACTACGTAACTTCTTCTCTTGTGGTGGTCTAAATGTAATCAAAGGAAGGTTGTGAAGATGTTGGCTGAGGCTGATGTGCCTGTGAACCTGTTTGTTTCCCCAACTCTGTGACTATCTATTTGTGAGTAATTGAAGCTCTGGAAGCTGGAAGTCACAGCCTGAAACAGTGATTTGTTCAAGATAACAATGACAGCTGTGGCAAAATCAAGATAAGATTACCCAAATATCCTGATTCTGTGTTTCCTGTTCTGATTATGAGATCATGTTGCCTCCTGCCTTTTAACTATAGTGAAAACAACATTTTAACAATAAAAATAAAGTTCTCATGCATCTATTTATCCTTTGAAAATACAAGCCAAGAATAGTGTTTGTAACTAGTGTAATGGCATGGTATCAGAAACACAGGTTCTACTACTCTTACTTGGTTAAATGTATTTTACTGAATATTCCCACAACTCCCATGTGGAAGACAGTGCTACCTCTTGTGAATAAAGGTGGGACAAACACACTAAGATGTACAAGTTTCCTCAACAAGTCATAAGGAGTTTGACTTCTTGTTCCTGACTTACAGTTCTCATTTAGTGGGGAAAAAATTTAAAATCTTACGTGATAATAAGATAAACATTAGTGCTGATGAGCTGGAAAGATTATAACCAGGATCACAAAATGTAGGGATTAATATACAGAATGGCAATGAAAGACAATGAGCGACACAAAGACAGATGACATCACTTCATATATTCTATCTTGTAGTGATTTTACTGACCATAGATTGTTATGGGATGATGGCCTAATCTAATAAAACATGAAGCTGATTAAACAACTACTAACAATAAGAATATCTACAATTAAACTAATAACTAAAGTAGTTTACTTCCATTCAGAATGGTCTCAATTTAGTTTAACACTTATGTGGAAATTATTTTATTTGCCACGTAAATCTACTCAACTCTGAAATGGGACAGAAAGCTTCTAGCTGTTCAGAGTAACACCACACTGGTTAATGACATAAAATGAGAACTAAAATATGCTATTTTAATAAGGGTGTGAATAATAAATACAGTGAAATGCCAATGTTGTGAGGCAGGCAGTCATTGATAGGGTAGTTGAAACCTGATCCTGTGGCACTATGAGTTGTGGTAGACCTACAGAAGAAAAAGGGACAATACTAGGTCCGAACTAGGAGCTCTCAGTGACCATTTGTCAATTAAGGGAAAAATACAGTATTGGCAGAAAGATCTGCAGACAAGTAGCAAGGGCAACCATAGACTTGTAGGGCAGGTGAAAAATGAATGATCTCACCAAAATAATGGTTGTTGTTTTAGACAGAATGTACTTAAGCTGGGTTTCATTCCAGGCATGAAGCCTGGCAACGTTGAAAATGTCTTGAATTCTTTTATTGTAACTTTCTAACTTCGTTCGCTGGTGTTGATTCAGTACTGCTGGGTACTGACTGAGACTGAAAAATACATCATGGGTGGAAAAGTACTCCTTCCTGCAAACATCTGAGTTTTCTTGGAAGTTCTCTGCCTGAATACTGACCTGGCCTGACCCTATTTAGCTTGTGAGATCTGATGAGATCAGAGCCTGAGGTTATGGCACTGAACTAAGAAAAGTGATAACAAAGCAAAAATGGCATGATTGACAGGGTAGTAGGCTGAACACAATAAGCCTATGGAGAACTATGTGTATGTATTCTACTCCTTAATATCCCCTTTGTAGATAAGAAAAATAAGCCTTACCCTGGAGCTAAAATAGTAATGGGATGAGGGCTGCCTGCCTTACTTGATGGCCATAAACAATAAGTATATTATACAAAGATGGATTACTGAAATGGAAAGTGGGTACTCATGAGATGCTACCTTGAGGCAGGACTGAGGCAGGATTGAAGAAGGAGCCATTCTGGACCCTTGTGCTGTCTACTGTTATCTCCTTTTGGTGGCCCCATGTGTCTCAGTAAGCTGGGATATGACCCCGTGTTAGGCCAACTTTAGTGCTTTTCACTGTCAAGTTCATTGAGGCTATAGAAGATTATTTTGCTTGGAGAAAAAAAATAGATATCTGAACTCGTCACTGAAAGCATTTACAGATAAAAGAAGTAGTCAGCAGAAAACTATCTTAAGAGGTTTCTTTTTAGTGCACCAAGGAAAAGCAGCTCCCTATGACAATAGAAAAAATGGCAATAGGAAAGTTACGTAAGGAAGCTCAGGTTTGTTTTTTTGTATCTCGTGTTTCTCATTAATCTTGAAAATTATTGAGACACATGCTATTAAGGTTGTGATGTAATTGTATTGAACTCATTTACCGGAATTCTAATGACAGATTTTTCCCTCTGCAATGAGTACTGGAAGTAACTTCAGAAATTAGGCCAAGTTGTGATGTTACTTTGTACTGTAATAAACAGAAACTCAATTAATATCAAAGGAATTGTTCTATATTGTTGTAAAATACCTATAGTTGGTCAATGTTGAGAGCCTCTGTATTTCAGGTTCTCAGAAAACTAGCATATTTTCTAAGCATCTTTCATTTTTACAGACTATTTTATATGCAAGCCAAAGGCTCATATAGATCTTCCACTTGCTTGGAACAAGATAGGACAGATCAAATGTCCCTGAGGCTTTTTTCTCTGGTATTTCAGTTCAAGATAGAAATGCAAATCCATGTAATGAGAAATTACTCAAAAGGCTTCCTATTTTAGAGATTCATAACTGGTTTGCAATTTCTGGATGTGAATTAGAGCTGGTGGGAATTTTTCTTCTGAAACAAATAATGGCGAATTAGATTTCTGAAGGAGTACAAAATTCCATAGAAGGGAGAATGCATAGTTGTAAAATTATAAATGAATAAAAGTTACAAATTTAATGTATTTTAGAGTACTTCTGATGAGAATCTCACAGTTCTTCTGGACCTGTTAAATTGAACATAAAAGCCACAATTGTTTTAGTGCAACCTGGAATACAGGGATTTACTTCTTTACTAAAATATCTAAAGTTATTGTCTTCTGTTCTTTCAGAGGATATTAATTAATTTGGAAAGCAATAGATAATTTTCTTGGTGATTTTTCCAAGTACAGTTTTATTTCCTTGTGAGGCATACTTGTGAGTGTTATTGCTTTACATTCTGTATAAAACTCAAATGCAATAAAATCCATAAAATCCTTTTAAGTATTGTTATTTCAGGTATTGCAAAGTAGAGTCAAATCAGTCAAATTTGTAGGAGTAGTTTTGCAAGTACTAAGAAGTTGCTTGCGGAGAATAAAATCACTGCAGCAGGGACATTTAAAATCCGCAATACAAATAATTTTGTAAAAGTGAAGTGGTCCAACTTCAAGTCTTTGTTACTGACCTCATGAATATGCTTTTCAGGCATCCGAGGCTGCTTCTTGGAAAAGACGATATTGGACAAATCCATGATTAGAGCCTTTGTAATGTTAACCATCCCTACTGCGCTGGAATTGATTACACACGTTTGGTGAAAGGCAATTTGAATGGTAAGTCACTTAGTCATATTCTCGTTTTCACACACCGTTCAGCTTCCTACTGTCCTTCTGCTCATTCTTTTCTCTCTTCTCACAGCATTGTGCTCAGCAGGCCCCCACCATTGTTCAGCATAGTTTAAGATGGCATTAAGATAGAAAGATTGATGTAAACATGTGGAAAAAGCTCCCAGTGAAATTTCTAGGCTTCTCCAGTGCACACACAGCAACAGCTTCCCAATGTCCCTGAAGAAAATGGAGAAATTATCAGCATTTTACTGAAAAGGCGAACTAGTTGCTGCAAGCAGGTTGAAGGCCAGTCCTACAAGTGGCTGGGCATTCTTACTGTACCAGTGAAGTTTGAGGGAACAGAGCATACTCAGCAGCTATATGTCTTAAATTTGACCATTTAACCAAAGAAGCTGTTTCCTGCTATGTAGAATATTGGGGTTGAAAATTAACTTGAAGATTAGAATTGGGCCAAAACAAAACCCAGACCTCAACTCCAAATCTACATCAAATTTATCTTTTCAATGATTAAATTTCCACATATGAGCATGGTGAACCATGAACTTCGCATTTTGCAGATTGTAAAATAATTTGATTAGTTTTTTACCAAGAGCAGCGTCATAGGAAGGCTCAAGTCTAAACTGATCTTCTTCCACTACTTCAAGCTCCATGATTTCCTCTTTCTTTTGAGGCTCTTACTGCCACATAGCATCACAACTGGCCTCTCATACTGACATTTACGTCACTCATATGTCAAACACTAGGATTATTTGATCTTGTTTAAAACTACTGTCTAAGTTGCATGGCAGCACTTAAATGTAGCTACCCATAGCCACGATTCTAACAGTTTTGAGGTCTTTTCGTGATAGCAAGGCTGTATGCTGAGAGTTGGGGAAAAACATTCGTAGCTGGCAGCGCAGTCTTGATTAGAGGTATTCAGCCAGAGTCTGAAGCTGCAAAGTGTATTCCTCAGTACATGTGAGGAGTATCAGCATGGCAGTTCTGAGGCAAGAAGTGTGAGCTGCTAAAATGGCTTAAGGACCAGCAGTACATTAGCACAGAGCTTTGCCCTGACTTAAGAGCCCATGTTTCTTGTAGAATCAATGTTTGGCCATCTGAGCTACCTGCCCCAGTTTAAAAAGCACCTGAAGTGCCAGTGCAGGTACAAAAATACGAGGTGGTAGGATGCAACGAGACAGAGGGGAGGTCAGGATGATGGAAATATCATCTCAGAACATCTTGGGCTAATTAATATGAAACTGTTCTCAGGCCAATACCTGCTCCTTGGAGCTGAAGACCTCATTTACAGCTTCATTATGCAGTCCTGGTAGATAGTCCCTTAGGTCTGCTCATGCTCTCACTGGAGCCACCAATAGTATTTCAGTTGAATTAAGGCTGGGCAGTACTGGCCCAAAGTCTGGGAGTAGAGGTATTGTGAGAATCTCCAAAACACCTCAGAGCAGTGATATCTTTAGAAACTGTCTCTGCAGGAGCTAAAAATGCTGAGATCTCATAAGCTGTGCATCAGTGATCTATACAGACAAGCTAAAGGACCCTCTGGTTTGTCTTCTTTTACAACACAGAGCAGAATTTCTCCAGTGATCGTAGTTTTATTCCATACATCAAACAGCCAACCCACAAAATGAGAGGGAGAATTTTACATAACGTACTTCCTATGTGATGCCCAGATTTCCTCAGTAAGTGAGACTCTATATTTGCTGTCTTTAACAAGCACACTGAAAAGGTCTGAACAATCACTTGCATTCAATGAATCTGACTTTTAGAAATGTATTCCAGTCTTGGAAAGGTTTATACCTTTCCTGTGTGGACTGGAGGGTGCAAATCATGGTTTCTTTGCTGCCTCTGTGTCAGGCAGCATTCCCTAGCACTCCTTTTTTTTACAGTAAATAACTCTGTGCATAAATAAGACCCTAAAAATCATTTCTCTTTGATAAATATTTTAGTGAATATTCCTGCTTGTACAGGGCTCTCTTTGGTTCCCCTGAAGCCAGATCTGGCCCACATACAGTGAAAATGAGGCTGTCTGCTCAACATGCAAAACTCCTTATGTTCTAGCTAACAGTAAGCATCAAGTAAAAGGAAAAGGACTTTTTCTTCCTTTGTCTTCCAGCGATGTTAGCTTAGACAGCCACAAGCACATGATCATTTACATAAGGAGGGAACTGCAGAGCTGCTGCCAACTGCCCATAGTGCCTGCCAAAAACAGATGTTAGATGTTACTGTTAGAATAATGTCTTCTTCAGCTTGACATGTGAGTGCTGCAATCTTTATTTAAAAGGAAGAGGAAAAAATATGGTTGAATTAATGAAATGGAGCACACAACATACGGTCTGAAAAAATTATAATGTAAGGGAAAGTGCTAGTTGTCCAATTGCCTAAGACTGCTAAATTCAGCTGGGTGGATTTGTTGCAGAGAACTGTTCTGGTCTGGCATGTAGATGGATTTGGTGGCCTAACAGATCTGTTGTATTTTCACATTTTTATTCCCATGACTTCACATCAATTTTTAAATGGTTTCCAAAAGGCAGCGAGTAAAACTTACTGTAAAACTGCAGAGCTCTATATTGAATAGCATGATGCTAAATCCAGCATTTTTTGTTCCCAAAAATCCTCATGTTAAGTATCAGGTAACATTGTCACAAAAAGTGTGATTTATGCTTCAGTTTTGCTGTAATCTTGCATGAATCCTGGGTTCTCTATAAAAATACAATTGAGATAAAGCTTTTTTATTCTGTCTGTGAGATATTTTATTCATATATCTTATGGGACAAAAAAGAGCCTGTCTGCAAAGTTGCAAAATATTATAATTTATTTCTTTGTTTTCCTGTCTTCCTGTAAGCAGGGAAGTAATGTTCTTGGTCTATAGAGCTGAAAAGCTGACTTATATTGCACTCAGCCTTATATAACCAGCCTCTATCAAAACATACTGATGATGGTTCTGGGGGGTCAGTAGAACCAAAAAAAACTTGATTTTACATGTCTGTGTTGAGACTGAGCTTTCACTCAGCCTCAGCCAGTTAGTTCACTCCAGCCCTTCCTTTGGACTATAGCAACAGTCTCTTCTTGCTAGCCAGAGGTCATGGGAACTTAACATCCTTGAGACCTCCGTCCCTTGTCTAAATGTGGTTGGAAGTGGTTAAAAAAGTAATTAAAAATACAGGTAGGTGTGCAGGTACATATGCAGTGTGATGTCACCAGCATTGTTTCTTCAGGAGAACAGGGCAAAATGGGTTTGGATTCTTAGCTTTTATGTGCTGGTTTCATTTCTGGTCCTGTAGTAAAAGCAATTTTCACCTGCAAGGTGTCTGTCCCACATGACTAGGAAATAAGGCAGGATATCTTTCTCTCCCTGCAAGAGTAGCCAATACAAACTGCCTCACAGGGGATGTTCCTGAAGTTTTTCAGGGCTTCAGCTTGAAGCTGCTGTGAGGAGAAAGCAGATGCCTAATTGCACAGCTGCCTGCTCTGCAAGGGCTTGCAAAGTGCTGCCATCTGCTTCTGAAGATAGATGGGACAAGAAAGCATGTGAGTGCTTTTTTTTCTCTGTGCCCTTCTTTTTTTAGTCCTTGGCTGGGAAACGATGTTGTCAGGGTGTTTTGCGGGTATTAGACTCCAATGGACAGGTTTGGAGGAGGCAGACTCTGCGGCCAGGTCACAGCTGGTAGTAGGGGAAGCCCTCATCCCCTTCTCACACTTACCGTGTCTGTGGCAAACTCTGGTGCTCCCCCTGCAGTGCACTGTTCTAATGGATTATCATGCATTTTGTGCGTGTTTTGATATTTTTACAGTTTTGGTGGATGAAGGAAGCTCAGTGAAGAGCTGCTCTTCAGAGAAGAGGAAGAGGGAATGGGATTGCACATTTTGGTAGCTCTGGTGTATAAGGCTGGCTCAGCCATCTTGCTTAAAAACACCAACAGACTGCACTGAGATGCTATCACAGCAACAGGGTTACACAGACATTACACTTTGTGACATGGTTTCAAAACTGCAATAATCGTAGCTTTTGGTCATTCTGATTATTTCAGCATTGTTAATCCTTTTCCCCTTTCAAATTACAGACTGTTTCTCCAGCCATTTTCAAAGGGACAGGAGGAGGATGCAGTAGGGAAACCTGTGTTGATGCAGCTTTGCAACAGCACACTGATGTAGAGCTTCAGCTGGATTCAAAATATACTGTGTTCGGTGGTTAAGCCCTTTTTCTTTGCATCTTCCTATCCAAAGAAGTATTTACATGAAATGTCAGTCACCCCGTGGAATTATATGAGAATTAATTATCTGTGGAGAATGATTTGGCCTTATTAATTATGGGTCTCATGTAAGAAAAAGAATAGGCCTAATGTGTCATATGACTTTTTTCAGTCAGTGAACTAGGAACTCATAGGCATCAAATATCAATAATGGTTTTGTTGAATACAGATTGATGACCTCTGACAGAAATTATAGGAGAAACTTGTATCATTTTGTCTTATTATAGCCTACTAAGACCTTAGTCAAGATTGGGGTCTTATTTTCTTAGGCTGTCATGCAAGGGGTTAAAGCCGATATTTATCAGATTATTATTTGCAACCAGTCATGAATGAATAAGGCTTTAATATACGTAGAGTCAGAAATAGCTGATGTTAAAATGCAACTGCAAATCAAATACAGTATTTCGTGGAGACAGTTAAAACATTATGTCTAATTAAGTCTTCATTTAAACATGTGTGTAATTTTGTTGTTCAGAATTATGTACAGCTTTGTAGACTGTTCCCTGCAGTGAATCGTGGTGCCTGTTTGTATCTTGCCATTTGGTAAAGGAAATCTTGAATTTTATGTTTTGCAGATATAGTCAAATATAAACAAAGTTCTGAGTTTTCTGAATTATTCAAAATCTGTGTATCTCACTGAGAAAAACTGAGTGTTTATCATTTTGTACTTTTAAAATGTGCTCTCAGTATTTTCCTGTCCATGAGTTTTCTCTCTCCCTTCTCCCATTGTTCAGCAGCTTTTCTGAATGGCTGCAAAGCTCCATACTGGCATAGTAAATTTGCTGGAATAGGGAATAGGTTCCTTTCCAGGGGAAATAGCTTCTTCACTGCAAGGGAAAGTCATACCTAGATACCAACAAAATAGATATCACCACCAATTATATGAATTTCTGATTATAGCATAAAAATATGAGTAAGATAAAATGGCAACCTCTTGTGTTTTTTTTTTCTTTCGAGGGGAGAGTAAGCACTGGAAGTTAAAGTAAAAATTGAAAGAAGGTTTGGATTTTTTTTCTCATAGACCATGCCTTGAGTTTTACAGGAACCCTGTAGAAGGAGGGTGCAAACTTTCACATTTAGTAGGACAGATTAATCAAGAAAAGTTTTTTCTCCGTTTATGCACTATTGCAGAACGATTTTCTCAGGAATCAGTGCAAGCTTAATTTTTGTTCAGACATTTTACTCATGCAATACCACACCTACTGTGCCTGGAACAGTAAACCTGTGAACAGAATTTGCTTTTGGGAAACAGTGCTCTGGTAGGAGCAACTAACATTGTAAAACAGATGATTCTCAGTTTTCAGGTAGTGGACTGTGGGTCAGGGCAACACATTGGCACATTCATCCTTCACGCAATTCCTTTGAGGGTGGACATTTAGAATTAAAAATAAATGGCAAGAGAAGCATCAAGAGAACTCCCAGCAACTGAGACTTTGTGTTTTATGCTTTAGAAAAATCATTTCCCATACTAACTTGGCTGACAAGATTAAGAACTATAGTTAAATGAAACTGCCAAACTGCAAATCACTTATTTGGAAACAGAAGAGAAAGAATACTCTAAAGGAAACTCAGATGATACAAATATTTTGTTGATATCAATTTTGTAGCAGTCTATTTGGATAGCATATAATAGGAAGTGCAGAGAGGGATACCCATAAAAACACTTAACCGAAGAAAATCTCCTTTTTTCTGTGTATTTTTCTTAAAAGTGTTTTTGTTGCATTTAGTGCCATTTCCACTGTCCAAGCTTCGCTTTTTTATGGCAATTTCCGTGGAAAGGATAAATCAAAAATAGAAATTTTCAAATATTTTTAAGGCAGCCTTCTCATAAGTTTCCTCCTTTCATATGTGTGTGGATATATGTACTTAAGCCTTCCTCCTAGAGCAGAATTAAGTAGAGCTTTTAATTATAGTGAGACCATGTGAAAGAGCAACATTACATCATAATTTTGGTTATTGTTTATCTGCACCCTGTACTGATGGAGAAGTGTATGGTGGAAATAATTTTTAATTCCAAGGAGAAAAATAGTCAAGTATTATTTCAAACGTAGCAAAAATGTTATTACCTATTTAGTTCATAATGATTTGATACATCTATGCAATCATCACATACCACGTGCTTAGAAACATAATCCTAGATATTTTTCACAGTCAGAGTCCTTTCACATTTTCTGACAGTTTCCCAGAGAAACAGGGAGTAAAGAAAATGAGATTTATTAATAAATTCAGAAAATGGGAAAAATATTTCTCAATGAAAAATTTATCTACTTCTAATAAGCACTAGCACTTTTATTTCTTTCACTGAAGTTTCAGTTTCACACTGTTGTAGTAATATTGATTTGAAAATTTAACCTCAAACACTAGAATGATTAACAATAAGGTATAAAAGACAATGAAGACAGAAGACAGGCACTCACCTTCATAAATGGCTGTAGTTCAGAGGCTACCAATTTAATTTTATTTCTAGGAATCTGACTCAGGGTGAAGAGTGAAAAGGATGTAAGACAGGAGAAAGAGGGGAAAAAAAAAAGGAAGGCATGTACTGATACCCTGGGCACAGTCAATATTTAGTTTGCATTTAATAAAAAGTATGCATTTTCTGCATATCTTTCAAGCAAATTAGACTCCAAAAGGATACAAGCACGAGTATTCTTCAGCACTTTTTCAGGAATTGATTTAAGGAGACTTATGAACAGCTCTTTTCTACATCTTTGCTATTTGTTAAGCTGATTAACAATTTGCTCAAAGAATAACAGAATTGTTTAGGTTGGAAAATACCTCTAAGATCATCAAGTACAACCTTTGACCAATCACTATTATTTCAACTAGACCATGGCACTAAGTACCATGTCCAGTCATTTCTCGAACACTTCCAGGTATGGTGATTCCATCGGCTCCCTGGGCAGCCCATTCCAATGCTTAATGACCCTTTCTGTGAAGAAATTCCTCCTGATGTCCAACCTGAACCTCCCCTGGCATAGCTGGAGGATATGTGACTTTATCCTGTCACAAGTTGCTTGGGAGAAGAGGCAGACCCCCACCTTGGTACAATCTCCTTTTAGGTAGTTGTAGGGAGCAACAAGATCTCCCCTGAGCCTCCTTTTCTCCAGGCCAAACAACCCCAGCTGCCTCAGCCACTTGTCATATAAACTACTCTCTAGACCCTTCCCCAGCTTTGTTGCCCTTTACTGGACACATTCCAGCACCTCAGCAACTTTCCTGTAGTGAGGGGCCCAAACTGAACACTGGATTCAATGTGCAGCCTCATCAGTGCTGAGTACAGAGGGACAATCACTTCCCTGGTCCCACTGACCACACTGCTCAACATCAGTATTTTACATACTTAACATCATAACGTGGGTAAAACATCACTGCATGTGGTATCATACAGGGACTGAGCACTCTGCCAGCCCTGAAGAATGACAAGATACCAAAGCATGGCATCTTGTCAGTACAGTATGATGGTATTTACCACAACTTCTATTCTTTAATCAAAGAGCCTTTTTTGTGAAATGGATATCACAGTAGTATACCAGGATCTCAGTCTGCAGTTGCTCTGAAGTCATCTACACTTACATTCAAGGGGATGTTCACTTCTCCCTTTAACTTTTCCTTGAAAGGAAAGGTGTTTTCTTTCCCTCTCCATTCCTGCTTCTTCCAATGACAGTCTTGGACTCATCAGAGCTTCCTAAAGGCACGAAATACCCTTGATCCTGGTAAACTCAGCAATAAATGAACGTGCTTGGGTCTTGTGAAGAGGAGACTTGAATTTATGTGTGTAGTTCCACCCAGAGGGCCCAGAGGAATTGTGTGTGGCTGTAAGATCACACACCACATGCATTCGCACAAGGGTGATGGGGATATTTACAGAAGCATCAAAGTTCGCAGCTGTCTGTCCTTTCATAGATAATCAATAAATCATACGTCAGCTCTGGTGATTGTGCATGTCAAGTGACAAGTCATCAGCATCTAAGCTATTAAAGATGGTGTGCTATTTTTGTGGTGTAAATCTGTTCTCGCTAAAAGAAGGAAACAGAAGGGAGAAAAAAAGAAATTCCGTGAGCCATCATTTGCTGCCATTTCTGACTCTGGTCAGGAAATGAAAAAATATTCATGGATAAGGGCAGAGCCCTCCCAAGTAAACAAAAAAGAAAGATCTGCATGATCTCTAAACTGCCCTACTTGTCACCAGCTGACAGATCTGAAAAATGAAAACCACTTTTGACATTTACTGATTTTAGTCTACCAGATGGTGCATGGCACTTCCAGACCAACGTGATGGGGAAGATAGGAATGGATGGAAAACAAAGCAGATCGTAATTGTAAGCATCCTGTTTTATAATTCTGACCATTTGCCACTTCATAAATTAATCAATTTGATTTCCGATGTATGGTTATAATTCTACTGAAAGTCAGACTAGGATAAACAGATTCTGGTCTGCATCCCAGGTGAAAATAAAGAATACAAAAAACAAACAGAGTTCTGTGAGACTCAGGCATCACTTTGCTTCCACTGGTTCCCTTCTGACACAAAGGTATTTGTCATCTAAATTAGTGTTAATGTTTTGCACACCTTAATTTGTGTTACTAAGTGGCTTTGCAATAAACAGCTAAAAGTGGAAAACATTGCAACTTTATTTCCCAGACTATAATTTTCTGCAGCAATAGAAATGCATTAATCCTGGCTTTGACTTCTCTTTTGCTAATAAGGGCATGTTTAAATGCATTTCTAAATCTACTGTACCTCATTCTTCTGGAGTAGTTCTTTGGCTTATTTCCAACTAATAAAACAGGCAAATGCTGGTGATCTGAAATCTGGAATTGTACATAACATCTAGGAGCTTCCCTCAAGATGGCACTACTGAACTGCTTCACGTACCTCTGAACCCTTATGTAATCTTGTTTATACAGCATCAGGGTCATTTTAAAGCTAAGATCACACGATGCTAATTTGGCCAATGATTTTCATTTTCATTTTGACAAAATGCCTTCTTTATGTCTAGGCAGACATTTAAAGGCACTATTTTTGTGCAGGCTCTGTCAATAGACTTGTAGTCAGGGAACACTTGGTAAAAAATAGCCAGGTTTATACTTTCCGATTTGCTTTAGAAACCATGAGCCCCTCTGAAATCTGCTACACAGATTTGTGTATATGAGATTTACAGGCCTCTTTTCCTGTTTGAGGCTCTGGATCTTTGCCTTAACGTATGAATTGAGGAGGATGGTACAAAGTAAGGGTGAGAATGGAAGGATTTCTTTTTCCAGAAGCTGCAAATAGGGGGAGTCCCTGCATGCAGCTGTCTATCTCCACTTTTACGGTGGAAAGCTTGCCTTTCTACCGCACTACTAGAGTCTCCTGAAAGTATAGAAATCAGAAGTCATACAGCAGCTAGAGGTGAAAGGTCTGGAGCAACGTCATTACTTCTTCTCTCATCATAAGCTCTGCAAGAAATGCACTCCAAACCTTCCCCATGCTGTCCTGACCTTTGCACTTGCACACAGACTTCCAGACTGGAAGCTTCATTGTAGAGAAAATCTGGACTATGATCAGAGAGGCAGTCCTTAGAAAGCAAATGTCTTTTTTGGTGTTTCCTCTTCTGACTTTCCACATTTATCCTCAAAATCCTTCTCTCTGAGAGGCAGCTATTCTTGATACTGTTGTAAAGCAATATGTTTCTGCAGAGAGTTCTCTAAGGAATTTCTTCATAGTTTGGGATAAGACATCAAGGAACACCTTGCTGATCTATATCAATGAACTGTAGAAAGAAACTGAGAATATCAATGAACTGTAGGAAGAAACTGAGATAATATCATTTGCATTAGCAATCATTTTATAAACCACTGGAAAGAATCTGGTTATACTTCATTCAAGTGATTAAATGAAATTATCCTCATCACAGGACTAAAGAACCTTGCTGTGCTATGCCAAAACTATGCTATGCCTTGGGTAACTGATTCATCACAGCAAAAACTCATCTGTGTACCTATGAATAATGTGAAACAACCTGAATAACACAGGACTGGGAAAAAGGTTTTACACTGTGAAAGATGTGTAGCATCATAAGCACATATTCTGTTCAAAATATCTAATGTTTTGTAACTGTTAAATGTCTCCTCTATGCTTTAAGGACAGCTGAAATCTAGGTTTTTATGCTTAAGAAAGATTATTAGGTTTTTACTTTTTTTAAGCTGTAGCAATCTGCAAGAAATGTACAGACTTGTGTGAGTCCTCCCTTTATGTGGCACTGACACAGGTCAGTCTATGCTTAGCACAACATTTATTCTATCTGTATGAGACTTCTGTATCGGACTCTGTGGAACCAAAACCTTGTCTGTTTGATTTGATAAGGTATATCACCTCTCCCTCAAAAATATTGCCTTCCCATAGGTGCAATTGCAGAGATCTCAAATTACTGTGAAAGGAGCTTCATGTCCGCATGCAATGTTGCAACTAGAGATGGCCAAAACTCTTCAGTGCAGGTGAATAGGGGCCAATTTTGCCTAGCATACCCTCAGCAGGAATGGCCAAGGTAAATAAAAGTTCCTTCAACAACCCTAGGTATATTTGCAAATGATGTTATGCTGGTAAATAATAATTTAGCATGAGCTGTGACAGAACAGTTGAAGGAGGCAATACAAAGATAGCATGTGGGACCTGTGCCTTGAACAATGATACCTGTATGTTCAACAGAAAGGTTGATCAGTACATCTAACCAGCTTTTGGAGGATAGAGGAAGAAGTGCATACTGAAGTGCATTTGCTTTATAACAAAAGCCTAGACTCCAATCACAGTGTTAAAAATACACATTGTAATACCTGAGCATTTTTTTGGTAAAGGAATTTACCTAAATAAATCCTTTTGTCTTCTTCCTTCTGTTGAAAATTTCGATATTTCTGAACAATAATGGTAAGAAACACTACGATTAAAAGGTCTAACTGAAGTCAATAAAAGCTTGCAGTTTATTTAAAGCGCCAGCAGTTCACTCCAGAACTCTTGAAAGCTGCTGCGATGATAAAAGCAAAGCAAAGTAAAATCATGGTGTCTTGCTACTTGCTGAATGCAATGAGCAGGCTTAAAATAAACTGTTGCTTACTGGGCCTTAGTCCCAAAAGCACATATGCATGTGCTACACTTCACAACATGGTCCTTCTTACTGATTTACGTAAAACACTTTTGTGGAAATGTTTTCAGAATTAAGATTCTATATCTACTGTGGATGAGCTGCAGGACATACTTTGCTGATTAACTGCTCAATGGTAGAATTATTATTGATTGCTTATGTTATTGATGTGCTCACAATGCACTAAGTGTTGTCCTTAGAAGGCACAGCCACTCCTACAAAGTATAATGGTTGGAAAAAGTATGAAATAAGGGACGAAGGGTAAGGGAGGGAGGCAGATAAAATGTGAAAATAAAGCTAGACACAATTCCAGTCTTTCAATACCTGCTGTTCCTTTTGCTCAGGCAAACAGGGAATCTATTGCAGAACGTTTCTGACTGTATGAACGAATAACAATTTCAAGGTATGCAATAAGAAACTCAAAACCTTAGCTTATAAAAATTAGTTTCTGAAGACATCATTACTGTCTTAGAATGACAAAATTTTTACTCCCACTGATCTGTATCTATTATACTTATCTGCATTTTTTTCAGGTTTTCTACCCTTCCTCTTCCCACTCCTCAACCTTCATTGCATGGCTACAATTTAGTAGCTTCCTGAATGGTTCCTGAACTATCCATGCATTTGGTAAATATTACTTAAAATTATTCCCAGATTTAAGGTTAACAAGAAGTAAAAAAGCAGAGAAAAAAATAAAGTCTAACTAAATCTTTGCATCTCAGCCAACACAGGCCCATGGGTACAGCCTCTAAAAATGACCCACTCTTAATATATTAAACAGTTCCTTTTGCTTAGAATATAATAGATGCCAGCGAAAGGTGCAAGAAAGTGTACTTCTGATTGCTAAATCTGTCATATCCAGTCATGTATGGAATGCTTCTACTTTCATACTCTGCATCAGTGCAACGTGAAGTAACACAGTAGGAATTTCTAGTGAATGAACGGACTTACAAGAATGGATGTGGGCAACTAGTAGATGTATGATATGTCAGTTTGATTCTGATGAGAAAGCAATATTCTCATGTCCAAGCAGAAGTAAGAAAGGAACTACTAAGCCTGGCTCTCTCAGAGAAGCAGCTACACTGCTAGATGGAATCTAATCAATGCAAGCCTACTTACAGGAAGGTTGGCATCAAAACACAACAGCTGAAGTGTAGCAGATGGCTAGATCTGAAGGAGATGTAAACAGAGGCTGAATAACTAAGCATTGCATTCTGCAGATGTCAAAGTTTCCAGGCTGTAAAAAGTTTAGTCTAAGTGCTCTCCTGAAAGCTCTTTTTGTTTTTGGCTACCTAAGTCCTGAACTCTACCCACACTCTCTCCATGTGATATCTTAAAGGCATCTGAATTGTCTGGTTTCCCAGTATGTGGTTGATGAGGAATTGTCCCTGAAAGGCTATGAAATGCAGAGGATTATCATTTCTCTGCTTCTTGTACATGGATCTGGCCAGCACTGGGTGCTCTAGGGATTTCATTCTCAGTAGCAAAGAAATATTGTGAAGGCAAGGAGATCATCAATATGGTTAAAGGATAGAGAAACACAAGGATGGAGTGGTTAATTCCAATTTCCTCCAGATCAGGAAAGTAACAAAATACCCTCCTCTTTCTTTGCACATTCCCAGATTGTTTATAGGGTCTGTGTAGGAGAAAGGAGGTCTATGCCTAGAGAATGGCAGAAAAACAGAAAGCAAGGCTATGTGCAGCAGTCAATTGTCCATGAGGCAAATAGATTTCTAGTAGTCCTCCAAATAAATACACAGACTTGAAAGCTGTATGAGTCAATCCTGATCTGTTCCATGCATTTTCTGCTACCTACTTCTTTTGTCATCCTCTACCACTTGTGACTTGCACTTCTTTTCATATCACACTTCTACTGAGAACAGGCCACTACTTTGCAGATTATAAGGACCATTCATTTCTTTCAATCTTCCCTTAAAACACTCTGCCATTGAAAAGAAAAATTGTGAGATCTCTTCACCGACAATAACTGGCTTGTGCATCATATTCTGCAAGCGAGATAGTGAGTTGTTCATTCTCGATGTGCTCTGTAAAGGGTATGGGCATACTTGATTCTGTATACACAGCAGTGTCTTCCACAGTCAGGTAATTCAAGCTGCTAGGGCAGATGTTTTGACTAATCTTCAAGGAAAGGGCAGCAAATGGCAGTGCAGAGGTGAATAATAGCTCATATGCTGAGCTACTACCTGGAAACCGATACTAAGAAAGAACTATAAGGAGAATGGTGCCTCCCGACTTATGAATAACGGAGAATGAAGTTCAATAGAAAAAATACTGTGAGAAAATTAACTCAAATTTAAAGATTATATTTAGTCCTTTGCTCTCATCTTTAGTTAATTGCAATTGTTCTTAAAGGGTAGATACATCATAAAGGATTTTTTTGCCTCATTTCTACCTTTTCTTGCAGGAATTCCAACTTTATGCCCTCTTAACTTTGGGCTGCTGCCAGCAATGCTTAATTAGCCCAATATGCCTGTCTGCAATCATCAGCAATGCCTTTCTATGCCTTCTATAGCTAACTTTGTCAAAGGTCATCAAATAACACCCTACAGTTGTCTCTCCAGTTCTTGCTCAGCAGGAATCCTTCTCACCTCTGGAATAAGGATTTTTAGGTCTCCCTTCGGACTCTTTTGTCTGTCTCTGTGGCATAAAGATGAAGGGTATTAAAATCAGAATTGAATGCCCCCTGAAACTGACTGAATAAAGGATAATTTCTATAGTGACAGATACAAATAATCTCAAACCATGCTATAAGGATATTACGGTACTGAAAGAAATGGCCTTTACAGACAGAACAAAAAATGACCATGCTTCAGCTTGAAGTATTAATTAAGAGTGAGGTTTTTTTGCTTTGCCAATAAAGCTTAAAGTAATCAAATTCAATCTGAGACAAAATGGCATGGTAAAAAGTAACCATGAATGACGTTGGCCATTTTGATGGTTTTGATGCTGAAATTACTATTAAAGCTGACAATTCAGTTCTGGCATGTGGAAAACATTATGTTGTAGTCTGGGCCACAGGCCACAGGGGGAAATGGAGGTCTACATCTCTAAAAGTGTAATTGCATGGTGTGTACATAGACTATGGATTCATGTCAACTATAGTTTTAAATTCAGATGCACAGATAAACATTGCCAGTTGCAAAGGTCTTTCATCCAGCTCAGTATTTTTACATGCTAAAGTGATCAGAAGTAAAATTCAGATCCAAATTGAAATTAACATTTTTCAGTAAAACATGTATGTTCACATGTATGTCCAAGTTCACATTCATCTCTAGCTAAATAATGAACCTTCTCTTCTTGAAAGGAGGAAGATAGTGAATCACAAAATTAAAGAATTAATAAAACAGAGACAGCCAATGACTGTCTTTGGGGTTCTGGCTGTTTTCACATGAGATGCTTTGGTCACTGACAAAGCCAGTGCTTTATCCTAGGTAATCCATTTCACCTCTCTTTTCCCAAACACACTATGTCGCTGAGACTTTGTCACTACCCAGAAAGCCCAGGTACTACACTGATGGAACTCGGCAGATTTGAGAAATCAGTTTCTCGGACAGCTCTGGGCTTAGTTTTGTCCTTTCGGAGTCACGAATTCCTTGCTTCTCTAGCTGTACCTTCCACTGCATGCCTTTAATTGCAAGCTTTCTGTGGCTTCTGCCTATGAATGAACACTTCAGTCTTCTGGTGCAAATTCAGTCCTTCTCAACTCCAAGGCACTCACTTAGGAATCATAGAATCATAGAATAGATTGGGTTGGAAAAGACCTCCAAGATCATCAAGTCCAACCCCTGATCCAACTCCAATTATTATATCATGGCACTAAGGGCCACGTCCAATCTCTTTTTAAAAACCTCCAGGGATGGTGAATCCACCACCTCTCTGGGTAGGCCGTTCCAATGCCTGATAACCCTCTCTGTAAAGAATTTCTTCCTAACATCTAACCTAAACCTCCCCTGGCAGAGCTTGAGCCCATGTCCCCTTGTCCTATTGTTGGTTGCCTGGGAGAAGAGACCAACCCCCGCCTGGCTATAACCTCCCTTCAGGTAGTCGAAGAGAGTGATGAGGTCGCCTCTAAGCCTTCTCTTCTCCAGACTAAACAATCCCAGCTCCCTCAGCCTCTCCTCATAGGACTTGTGCTCAAGTCCCTTCACCAGCCTCGTTGCTCTTCTCTGGACCTGCTCCAGCACCTCAATATCCTTCCTGAACTGAGGGGCCCAGAGCTGAACACAGTACTCAAGGTGTGGCCTCACCAATGCAGAGTACAGGGGAAGGATCACTTCCTTGCTCCTGCTGGCCACACTGTTCCTGATGCAGGCCAGGATGCCATTGGCCTTCTTGGCCACCTGGGCACACTGCTGGCTCATGTTCAGCCTCCTGTCGATCAGCACCCCCACGTCCCTTTCCGCCTGGCTGCTCTCCAGCCACTCTGTGCCCAGCCTGTAGCGCTGCAGGGGGTTGTTGTGGCCAAAGTGCAGGACCTGGCACTTGGCCTTGTTGAACTTCATTCCATTGGAATCAGCCCATCTCTCCAGTCTATCCAGATCCCTCTGCAGAGCCCTCCTGCCTTCTGCTGTACAGAATGCCGCACACTCTAAGGTGAGGCCTGACGCAGTGGAGATGCTGTGCATGGAAGCTACTGATGTAAACCCTGTTTATATAGGAGTTCATCAAAATTCCCCTTCCTTCTGCTGCTATGGGATGAGTTCAGCACCAGCTGATTGCTATGCTTTTCCTTAGCGATCTCACGCAGTATTTCAGACATAGATATATATTTATGTACATACATATATATATATATATTTATGTATATATGCATCTGTATGCATATGTAGAAATATATGTTCCAGCTCATTCAGATTCTTTTGGGGTAAATGCTGCTAACATACTATTTTCTAAGCTTCAAGTGTGGCTATTTGCCATATGCAAGGAAAATGTTATGACTTTGTTTAATAAAACAAGGAAGAATTTCCAAGCTGGTCCAAAAAAATCTAGGATCTGACCCTGGGCAATATCAGATGCTTCAGAGAAAAATTTAAGGGATGCTAAAGTATGTATTTCTGGAATAAACTCGTTAATTATATAGAATAAACCAATGTGGCTGCCACACTTAGTGAGTGAATATTAACCATCCATTGTAAGAAGACAAAACATGAGTGGAGTCAGCTGTTACTACCCTGAGTGATGTATGGAGTGTGAGGAGGTCAACACAGTCTCCAGCTCACTCCAAATTTTCTGCTTCTGCTTCTCACAGAAACATCTTGTTTGCCTCAATACGGCAGCAGAAACTGCACATCCCTGTCACTAATTAAACTGCAGAGTTGTTTGTCTCGGCTGTTTACAACTGAAGTATTCATATATATTCCCATATATCTTGTTCGACGGGTTGCTTACACAATTCTTCTCTGTGGTGTTTCTCAAACACACCAGTTATAGCCTTTGCTTTCAGTTTCTGAAGCTCTGCAGCAGGAAAGTTTCTATACACTGACAACCAGATACCAATATGTACAGTGTATAATGGACTCCAAAACATCCATGAGCTTACCCTCTGTTGGACAGCTTTGTTTTGATATCCCTTAAATATAAATTACTTGTATGGGGCTCAGCTCAGAAAATGGGATTTCCTTCCCAGAGGCTCAGAAATGCCTCAGTCGTGTCCTTTCCCCGGTGGTTCATGTGAGACTATTGGACTTTCTGTGAGCTTACAGTTTCGCAACAGCAAGTGGGTCTTGCCAACCAAGCTTCAATCTCTGCTCATCAGATGTGCCACTGGACCTGACTGCCACCTGAAAGTGAATTGGCACATTTCTGCCAGAGATCCACTCATAATAGATTACTTGCCCATGGTTATAGTTCAC
This sequence comes from Pseudopipra pipra, assembly GCF_036250125.1. Classification (NCBI taxonomy): domain Eukaryota; kingdom Metazoa; phylum Chordata; class Aves; order Passeriformes; family Pipridae; genus Pseudopipra; species Pseudopipra pipra. The sequence continues at coordinate 26,493,815 of NC_087551.1, forward strand.
AATAACACAACCATACCATTAACTACTCAGAAAGGCATATCAAAGACCAAGTGTGGGGTCACTCAAAGAGGATGGTGAGATGTGACTCCAAATCTGCTTTGCTGGACTCTTCCCCCTTCCCACACCTCCTGCACCTTCAGGAGGGAAAGATAGAGAGAAGATAACAGAGATGGGTCCCTTTCATTTCCCTTAGGGTCTGAAGTCCCTTTCACGATGAGTAGCTCCGGACATGTGCCCTGCAGAGACAATACTGCCGCAGCCATTGTGTTAGGGGTTATATAATGCTGAGTTGCACAGTTTTTGCTGTGTGTGTTTCTCCCAGGGGCTACCAGAGGAGAAAACAAACCAGCTGCTCTGCATGTTGGTCCTGCACCTAGCCACTCAAGCATCCATGTTGCTGAATGCACACCATGCTAGGAAAGCACCTCTGCACTATTTAGAATTAATATTTTTGAATAAGTAACCATGAATACTAATTTATTTTTACTGAAGAAATTTGAAAAGCCTAATTAAAAGTGTATGTCTGATTTAAAGAACAAAATGCCACAAAACCTGAAAAGCATCTTTGTGAGGTCTATTTAAATGTTCGGAGGCAATTCTGAGAGAAGCATCTAAATATAGTCAAGTGATTCAAGAGTTACATTAGCCTACATGATACCAGCACTAACTTGTCTGGCAGACAGCCAAAGCTGCAGGGCTAGATTGTGAGCTGCTGGAAAGAAGACTTACTTGTCTTAAGGAAAGCAATGCTAGTTACTTTTTTTCTTTTACATGTATATTATATGACTAAAATATGTAGAGAAAGAACATAAGATGTAACTAACACCGATGGTCTTTCTGATTCACTGGCATCCAAGTATTTTAAATGCTCTGCAACTATTGGTGCTTTTACTTGCAAACTTCATGTAACACAAGTAGGATGCTTGTACAAATAAGTACTCTATAGCACAGCAAAGTTTCTCAATACTGGAGAACGTCTCTAATGAAGACAGGCTGAGAGAGTTGGTGTTGTTCAGCCTGCAGAAGAGAAGGCTCCAGGGAGACCTTATAGTAGCCTTCCAGTACTGAAAGGGGGCTACAAGAGAATGTTCACGGCCAGGTTGGATGGGGCTTTGGGCAGCGTGGTCTAGTGGAAGGTGTCCATGCCCATGGCAGGGGTGCTGGAAAAAGGTGATCTTTAAGGTCCCTTCCAACCCAAACCATTCTATAATGCTGTGAATAAGTGAATGTATATTATGACAGTGCAAGGGTATTCCAAGACCTTAAGTTTACTAGAAGTAAAGTTAAAGGTCTCTCCAGAAACGTTTAGTCACAGCAAAAACTTCCTAAGTGACAATTCATTTATGCCTTCCTTCTGACCTATTCTTCCTCCTTATAAGTTACTATCTTGTATGGAATTGTGGATGGCTGAAATAGCTCTTTCTGATCAACAAAACACTCCTGAAATTTGCAAGGCTTTTGGACATCTTTCTGCATTCACCTCAGCTGTAATCAGATTTTTCAGCCTTTCTGAGACACTGGAAGTCTCAGCTCAAATGGTAGTTCACCAAATCCCATCAAAAGCGGACGGAAAGATTTTCCTTATCACAACCCTAGTCCTTTTGGTGAGATACATCAGCAGTATTGGCACTGGGAACTGGCTGCAGCAGTCCTACTTCTGGCATTTCTGTAACAGTGTGGATGATGCTGGGAAGACCTGGACATGTGGTAGGGCTGGGTCCCAGGCTCTGGAGTGACCTAAAGTGCAGAGTGGACTTTGTGGCAGGCCACTGTTATACCAACCCAGTTATCTGTGAGACAATCCATTAGCACTTCTAATTCCGGGACACTTTATCCAGACCCTAGGTACCTTACCCTATTACATTATTAATTCCTGTCCCAGCTTTGGACACTTTCACATGCCTGTTTTGTAATTGCCTTATTAAAAGTGCAGATGAAAATCAGTTAGAGCTGCACTACTGGCAGCAAATGAATTTCGCTTAGAAGCTATTATAGCTACCAACCCCAAATTACCCTCATCCCAGCTGGAGTGGTGCCTCAGTTAGCGATTCACCTTTTAAAATGTTCTTTGTGTGAATAAGAGAAAAAAAGAACCTAATTGGCCTTTGTTGTAATTTTCATTGGTGCGTTTCCAGTGGATCTTTTTGCTTCATTATGACAGAGTAACTCTGCAGCTTTGTGTGAACCAAAGTAACCATTTGTTTTAACACCACTGGCACAGAAAATGGAGGCAAATCCTCAGGGTGGAGATTCTAAATTTTTGACAGGGTTTCAGCTTGGACTAGGGCAGTTGTGGACACATCCCTGGTGTGGGATTCTGGATGCTATGGTCCAGAAAAGCACTGGCAAGTGCTATGAGATATCCCAAGCATGTGAACAGCAGTGCCAGAAGCACTTCACACTCCTCACTCTTACAGTTCTCGCTGTTCTTTGTGCACAAGTGAATTATCCACTGGCCGCACAATCCCTGTTCTGAACTGGTCATGGAGGATTTTTGTATACTGAAGGCAACTTGGGTCTGAGAAAGCTAAAAAATCCTGTCCTCAGCCACCATCAGTGCAGAAGGCAGTTCCATTCCTCCCTCTTCCACATGGAAGGTGCGTTGTAGATCTCAGTTCCCTACAGTGCCCACAGGTGCTGGCTGGGGAAATGCAGAGGGGCTTCAATTTCCAGTGAGTGCTCAGCTTTAGGTGCTGTTAAAAACTTAATGTTTGGTTGCTAATACAAGACTTTTCAGGCACATTCTCTTCATTTGCTTGCAGAAATGAGAATCATTTAAAGAGTAAGAAGTGGAAGAAGGAGGAGGCTGAGATTCAGGGACAGCCTGCTGGAGGCCATGCTCTACCAACATCAGACTGAAAGGCTTCAGAAGTGCTTGGAGTTGCAGGGCCTGTGTCACACTGAGACAGGGAATAGGAACAGGAAACAACACATCACTCTTTACTGCTTGCATGGCTTCAGTGCAAAACATCTCATTCACAGAACAAGACAGTTTTTTTAAGAAATAACGAAAAGAGGGCCAAAAGACCCATTAGGTTGCACTTAATTAAGGAACCAACTAGTAAGTTTGCTTTCTTTGGAAGCAACTCTGTATTTCTAGCAAGTCTCTCCTCACTTAGGGTGAAGCAGGCCATCAGGAGCTCTACTCTGTGCAGCAGTGATAGGAGAGGAGCTTGCAATATGGAAGTTCATCTATCTTAAACATCCAGGAAAAAATCACCTTTCAGGGAGATTTATCATATGAGAGTCTGAACAAAAAGAGTTTAGGAGCAGATTTTCATTTCCCTGGAATGTGATCATTTCAATATAATTTTATTTCTTTGTTAAATGTGTTATGCTCTGTTCCACAGTTCCTTGTGTTTTTCAGTTTAGATCAGCTCTTACAATGAGTTTATTCTCAAAATGATGGTAGTATGTGACCCATGGCTACTAATTTCCATATCTAATTATTCAGTGTGCAACTAAATAAATAGTCTTTATTTCTGCATAATCTTATCCTATAAATTTAATTGTAATAGCATTCATGGCCTGTGTGATCTTTGGAGCCCTTTGAGCTATAACAGTTAAGATATACCAACTTCTGCCACGCCAGAGAGCCATGTAGCTAACATCTATCTGCTTTTGACTCTTCAACCCAACTGCATGTTTACAGTTTTGGGAGGAGACACTTTTGAACAATCTCAGTCACCCTTATAACATCCTAGCAGCCCATTTTAACCGCTCCAACATTGTAGTCCTATGTTTTCCTGTTATCACTTAGCTTAATGTGCATTTTTAAACCACAGTTTGCTTATACACCAATACACTTCTTCTGAAATATTATTTTGCAAAATGCCACATCACTGGCAAGAATTTGAAATTGAGATGCTTGTTTAGGATCTGACCTAAGGTATTGGCATTTGTCTTAATATACAAAGCTTTTGACATCATGACAGCAATTCTTCTCTCCATATAACAAATCCAAAGACCAGAGAAAGCAGTCATGACCTTAATCTTATTAGAGCTCTGTTTTAAAGGTATTACTTGTTTTTTTTCTGTCACCTGTGATAGGACTGCATGTTACCCTGCCTAAATATTGATATTAGGAGAAAGACAGACGATATGAGGAGAAAGACTTCAAGAATTGCATCGTTTTAGGTGCCCTGACTTAGTCCGTCACTCGTGACTAACCCTATGCAGACTTGAATGTTAGTACTTACTCTTCTGATCACTCAAACACTTGCCTACATCCAGGTGAGATGAATCGAGACCTAAGACATTATTCAGTTATGAAACACGCAAACTCAGTCCAGATTTCAAACTCAAGACCTTTTCAACTCTTGTCCTGGCAGTGACAACACAAATGTCAAATCATTCTTTATCTGTGCCTGTGCATGGGTGGTTTCGGTCTTCAGTGAGACCAATATAAATCCACTGACTCCACTGGCTAAATGAGGTTTCAGAAGCATGACTGTGTATATATACTATAAGTAATAGAAACATAATAGTAATCCTCTTGGCGATACATTAGACAAAGGAGAACCCAATTCATTTCCCTCCTATGGTTGGCAGTTTTGCAGAGGTGCTTAAAAAAGTAACAGGTTATTTTTGTAATGAAATGAAGTGTTTCTGATACAGAAGACATGAATGAACAGGTCTGTCCCCAAATACAATAGCAGTCCTACAAAATAAGTTTTATAACAGAGTTGCCCAGCAGAATATATTTTTTTTTCAACACACTATTCCACTCAAGTTTCTGAGGCCAGCTGAGTTGGATTGTCCTTGCCAATATATCAAAGAAGATGCATAAAATTAAATGTCATGGAATGAAAACAAAACTTTTGTGTTTCCTTCTGACATGCTAATATTTGTATGAAAGGCTTCCAGTTCAGTGATCACTATATTTCCACAATCTGCACATCTGTATTTGAAAGAGTAACCGGAATGATGACATCCTGTTGTACCTAAAATAGACAGGACTACCAAGGGGAGGTGCCATGGAATGACATTTAGCAAAAGCTATGCACTCTTCCACAGCCCTGTTCCCCGCCCTGTCCTTCATGTCAGTTATTGATCAGATCTTCACTCGATGCAAAAAGCCTCTCTTTGAGCCCATGCTTTAACTGGAATAATAAAGTAGGTCATTGATTAACTGGAAGTATGACAGGCAGCTCCTCCAGTCAGGTTATGACGTACTGTAAGTCTTCAGGGAGGAGAGCAAGCGATGAATCAGTAATGTGAAAAGAAATAAAGCCCACAGGTTTTAGTCTTTTGGGAGGACTTCTCTCGGCAACATAGTTAGTAGCATTACCCTCAGCAAGTTGACGGCTATGCAAATTCACAAGAGAAGCTTTTCAGGTTTCCAAAAAAAGAAAAAGAAAAAACAAACATGTAAGATGAAATTCTCTTACCCAACTGCAGTACCTAGGGAATTTTTTTACTTTGCAAGCAACCAACTTATACGGGCTACTCCTACTCATTGTTCTCTACATTTAGATATAATATATATAATTAAGCACTGTATAATTAAGCAGTTTTACATGCACTGATTTCCACTGCACTGTCTTTTGGCAGCACTTCTTTAAGAGTCCTTATCCCCAGGTCTGCTCCATGGTTGCCCACCCTGTCCTGGCCTCCAAGCAAAGCAGCTGTCAGCAGGAGAGCCTTTGCATCTGCACACTCAGTGGGAGCCTCAGGGTTGCTCAGCTCCAGTAGGGTGGTGCAGGACAGTCCTGCAAGCAGTTCTGCCATCCTACACACCTCATTGTCCCAGTTTGACCATTGCCCAAAAGCAGCACGGACATCTTCTCACTCTGTTTTCCTGTGCCCTCGCACTTTCCAAGCAAAAATTGCAGCACACTCTAGCCTTTCATTACCTAGTTTGAGCCATTAGTAACATCTGAGGAAGGATGGTGCTTATACCACAGAGTAATTCCCTGTCAGACTCTCACAAAAGAACAGAGATGTGGCTTTGACTAAGCCACAGCTAGCCTTATCCTGACCATGCTGAGTAGCCAGTATTCCCCCTTTCCCTGCCCCTGCTGGATTTATTTTTGCTCCAAAATTGCTCACCATGTTCCATGGCTGTCATTGCTAGATGTCAAATCTGCTCATCAGTCAGTTCAGAGAGCAGAACAATGTTAGCACTATGCACTGTGACACCCAGCAGCTTTTACATGCACATTTGATGTGATTTTTTCCGAAGCACGTAAAATCCACAATTTCTGCCGCTGCCTCTTCACTGCCTCCCACTTTCCCACCAAATAAAAGCTAGCTCAGCCACTTGCATAGGGTTTTTTTCAGATACTAGCACTGCCCACAGTTAGTCTATATATTGCTGTGTAGAAAAAGAAAATGAAACAACTGGCATTTATTTAGTTATTTTTGATTTACAGCTCTGGTCTATGGATCTTGTCATCACCCACATGTCTCTAGCCTTTCTGTCTCTCATGTCTGAATCTCTGCTGCCCTGACAACTCCAGCCCTCCCCTCTCTCTACCTGTAGCTGCAGTGGCCTGAGCTAAGCAGTGGCTACTTTCATAGGTTTAAGGGGGAAATTTATACATACAAATTAACTCAGCTTGCATTGACTGGGTTGAAGTCAAATTTATTATATTTATTTTTTTATCAGAATTTCATAAATATATGTATATTCATATAGTCAACAAATTACATATACACCTATAAAATAGTCACATTCTCATTATATTTGTGCAAAAACCTTGAAGTAGTATTGAACATTGCTGAAGCGTGTGTCACAAGCTTAGTTTGAGTCTGTCATGCTTCTGTTTTATTTTTAGAAATTTTATTTTACTTTTTTCAATGAAAGAGGAGAATTAAAGAATGCTGAAAAATAATTTAACATAATTGTGTACTTGTTAAGTTATTATACATAACAAATTAATTAATGAAAAATTTTACCCCTATAATTTTCTCTGGAGCTTGCTTGCTTCATTCTTTCCTTTCCTTTTTCTATTCATTCTCTCTTTCTTTTTTATTTAAATATCAGCACTTGTACCTGATCTTGACATCCAGTTTATCAAAGCTGGAAAATGTAGCAGTAGGTCTGCATGGCACCGCTCAATGTTTGATGCTATCAGCAACTCTTAGCTAATGGTTACCTAAATGCTACAGCCATGGAAAAAGATGCCCTAAATTACATTAAATGAAGCAGCATATACTGGAAAATGACAAAGATTATTCAGCAATTTCATTTTAGCAAGTCCACCTCTTACTAAAATAGAAATGCAGAATGACCATATATTTCCTTAGCTGAATTCATCCACTGTCTGTTTAGACAGAGGTTGATATCATAAGTGCATTCAGGAGTTACTTAATCAGAAAAACAGTAGAAGGGCTATACAGAATTTTCGGAAAAAGCATGCCAAACCCTTGCAGTAAGGTGTGCTGAACACTTCCAATATCATCCTGTTGCTCAGTCAGTGACAGCAGCTGGAATTTCCCTGCTCAGAGACCTATATGAGGTCTCAAAGGGACTGAAGTACCAAAACACTTTTTCAGCTGAAGTGAGGAGCAACTCTTACCCCAAGATATAACAAAGATCTGGACATGCACCCATCCCACCTTTCCAGGAAGCCTGAATGGGAGTGAACAGAGGCTGCCAGAGCACTTGGGGGCTTCCACTGCCCAAGTGGAAGCAAGTGACATGCTGAGCAGGGACAGTGGCCTTCCATGTGGCCCAGGGATTTGCTCTTAAATACACCAGAAAGCATTTTAGGGCAGAAAGGAGGTAAATACACCCGTGGTTTTCCCTCTTGTAGGCCTACTCAGTGGATTACTCGCTCACAAGCTCTCTTCTCTGTAGGTATGATGGGAAGTGTTTAGGTGTGAGTCTGTGAACCTCAGTTTTGAGGTTTCTCCTGGGAAAGCTTGTGGTGAAAGAAAAGGAAATTCCATGCACCTTCTCCAGGGTCTGACGGCCTGTGCGGGCAGAGAGATCCTTCCTCAAAGGTAACTCAAGAAATATTCTTATATCATCTGCTGCAGCCAAGTATTAAATCGTCTTTGAAAAATCCTTTGTTCTGAACCTGTTGTATGGTTGCCAGAGTGGATTTCTCCTATTCATAGCAAATTTGGAAATATGCTCCTCCAAAATTACAGAAAATGTTCATATCTCATAGAAAGCATAAGGAAATGAGGAATCTGCCTCATTTTTAATAATTTAAACTAGTGTTCATCAACCCATTTCAACCATAAGTAAAAGTGAAGAAAGAGCAATCTATCAGAAGACTGAGTGTTGCTTCCAGCAACATTTGATAATGAGTTTACTAACATAGATGCAACTTTACATATCTGTATAACATACAGCTTAAAATATGCAAAGCATATTGAATCTTGACTTTCTGTGGAAAGACTACATGTTGAGAATATATTCCAAAATTGTATTTATTGTATGTATGCAAGTGTATATTGCATGTATATATCTATCTATCTACAATAATGAGTTTTTCTGCAGAAAATGTTTTCCACTCTCCCCTGTTTGCAGTCAGAAAACAGCAATGTCCCACAATATTTGATTTTGAGTAAAATGTTTGTGGTAAAGCTATTACTGAGTAGTATTATTGAGTGACCATGTTTGAAGAAAACTATTTCTGATTTTCTTTGTGTGCTTTTTTTACAACATGCTAGCCATTATTAACAGATATGTTGCTAACAGATCTTATTTACAACTTAGTTATATGCTGAAATCTTTGAGCTGTGTGGGGGGAGTTGGCAACCCTAATTGCCCAGTGAGTAAACAGCACTGATATTTGTTAAACGTGGCTTTGAGTTTGTCCTTGTGGTTGTACTTAAAGCCTGGAAGCCCAAGTCCAGCATTAAGTTGCCCTCAGAGCTTCTTGCAAAACCTTCGAAGGGCTTACATTATTCTGCAAGGTGTGCATAAGGTTGCCTATCCTAATTACTCTAGTTCTCTCCTCCATTCAACAGGGCCCAAGCCAATAAACAAGTTCCAACTATGGTGAAAGCCTTATAAAAATAGGCAGAGGCAGCACTGCCAAGGGTACCCTCCTTTACGTAGTGTATAGGAGTTAATATATAATTCACAGAATTAAAAAACAAACAAACAAACAAACAAACAAACAAAAACCAAGTTTTTACTAAGCCTACTAGCACATAGCAATAGCAAATGAAGAGCAGTATTAATTGTCTGGAATACTAGGTATATGATAGAGAGACAACTGTAAAGGAGTTAATTAGTAAACCAAAACATAATAGTTAGGAGTAAATCCAGGAAACATCCTCCCCTTAAGAATAACGAAAGAACAAATTCAGAATGCATTTGTCAAGCTTTTAGGAGAGTGGGAAACAAGAGTCTGCAGCCTAAACTAAGAGGTTAAGCCATTTCTATTTACACAGATTTTAACATCTGATAGAACCAGGGCCTCTGTTTTGTAACTAGATTAGCTGATGTGGATCTGGCTGCATCTGTATGGCATCACTGTAATAAGTGGGATCCAAGTGGATGACTAATCGTGGCAGTGGATTTGGTTTTCAGGCTGGGCTGTGAGGTGGTCAGTCAGCCAAATAACTGTGTAAGTATATGCCTATGAGCAATCCCAGTCCATTCACTGCATTGTAAGAGCAGATATACTACTTGTGAAACTTCCCTAATCTTTAGCAAAACTAAAGAAAAAGTAAATATTAGAGCTCCCGAATTTAACATGAGAAGGAGTGAAAAATGCTTTTCCTGCATTGCTGTACAAAATGGGGTATGTTGAGTAATTAGATATCCTATATGGAATGACAGGCTGGAAGAAAATGAAATCTGTTTCAGAGGAAAATGAAATATAGAGTATAGAATTTAACTTTTCCATGGAAATTAAGAAAAGTGGAAGGGAAGAAAACAGGAATAGTTTCAGCCTTACAAATTCTCATTTACTTTGCATTCAGAATCTTTCAGTAAGATGCCACAATTAAAAACTCCTTCAGAACAAAATTGACACTATTTTGCTTATTACACAGTTGGTGATGTCAGCTACATAACTTCATTTGTCATAGCATCTTATTACCCACTTGAAATTTTGAGTGATGGAAACTAGTAAAATTGGAAGAAAAAAAAAAGAAGCTCCTCCCGTTTCAATCAAGTAATCAGAAATCCACCTGATAAGCAGATGTTGCTCAGTTGCCTGTCAGTGTAATGCAACTAAGTAAATGATTTTCTTTGTAACCTACAGCTTTCCTAACAGCTTTTCATATTTGTGTTAGTTTTGCTTTATGAAAATATCAAAATAGAGGGATTTTTTTTTTCTGACCTCACATGTTGGAGCTGAGAACTCCTACAATATTTTAGGAAAGTCGGGGCTGTCATTAATGTCATCTAGACAAAAAGCAGGAGGATGGCATTATTCTGTTACTCTGACATGTTTCTAAATGTACCTTGCGGATTCACATAACCATAGGATGGTATGTCTGCTGATGACTCATGCTGACTCACCCACCGAGCCAGAATTTACTAAGACTTCTATGCCCACACACAGTGATATGATTTCCAGTCTGAGTGAATTCTTTAAAATTTAATTTAGTAGGCTTTAACTACAGAGACAGATATGCTTCTTTAACGGTTGCCTTAATTTGTTCTTATGTCTCACTGAATGTGTGTTCAGATTATATTTTGCAGAATCCTTTGAAATCAATTTTGAAAATAATGTGGATAAGTGCAACTGTACTTTTCAAATATGAAGGTCTGTCTGAAAACACTACAGGTATATAGAAGCAGTGATAATCTACTGATGCGATGGACCTAAAGGCCTAATACATAATCACTGCCTCTCTGCTCTGGCTTTAGCAGCAGTGCTTGTGGGCCTCAACTATGATAAGTCCCCAGGCTTAGGCAATGAATAATTAATAAAAAGACAAATTGACCTGATTCTGTTTTTATTTTTAAGACTGAAAATTGTATATTACCCAAAGGGAGTCAACAGAATTGAATTGTATAAAACTAGGTGTGAAAGCAATTCTTTAAATGACACTACAAATGTCTTCAGAGTGATTTTGCTTTTTCTGAAATAAATAGGAATTATATGGCAGACTTTAATGGGAATATGATCAGTCCAACTATTCATCTCTCTCCAAGTTCCGGTCAAAATCTGATATGATACAGCAGCCTGAAAAGTAATTTCTGTTGTTACAGTACAAGCTGCAGTGACTGAAGAGATGAATACCAGTGAGATTCTCTCTTGGAACCAAATAAAAGCTTTTCTTCAGTCTTGTACTTTTTGATATAGACTCATATATTTGTTACATCAGGATTTATGATAGTCCATTCCTCACTCCAGGATTCTTTACCCACCACACAGACTAAGGGAGAGAAAAAAATATTTGTTTGGACTACTTCTGCATGATTTGCTCTTTAAACTCTTCTGACAAATGACTAATGAATGTTCCCACAACAGAAAATGAGATGCATGTATCTTACCCCAAAATAAAAATGATCAAATGCTTCAGTAAATTGATCAAGCTCTCTAGACTGTTCTCCACCTTTCCAATATTCTGAAAGAACAGTTGATGCCCCCAAGCCACATAGACTTCCCTCTTTCTCTGGGTTTTTATGTCATTTCTCAAAAGTATGTCACCTTTGTCAGTGTTTTGGGGCTGTGTGTTTTACTTCTCTTGCTCCTGCAGTCAGTCAGGCATGATTCCTAATCTGTAAGAATTTGTCTAGGATTCTGTCTTCTCATCTCTGGGATTCACTAAATTGTGCTGTCCTCTAAATCTGAAAGTGCTGGATGAGTGGACACTTCATCCCCTGTGGTTTCTGCTTCCCTGATTTCCTTGTACTTTGAGTATACAGTGCTTTGTTTTGCTTTTGGAAAACAGAAATCCCAGACTTTAAGTCTTTAGTCCCATCTTCCTGCCCGCATGATTGTTCACACAGGGCTTTCTTGTAATTCTGTCACTAGAATTCAGGAGTTGTTGGGTTTAATGATTGAGTTAAATGTGCTTGAAAATAGAATATAACTTCTTTTGTTATTTCAACCCTCAGTGGTCATTAAGACTCTGTATGTAATGGAGCATGGTACAAGGAGAACCACACAGCTGTATGACAAGGTTTGAATAGAAACTGAAATAGGTGTTTCTACCTCAGTTCCCACATGTTCTGCTGATTAATGTTCCTCCTCTTGCTGTTGCACTGACAATCACAGTCTACCTTTGATCTGAGACCATCCACGATTTCTATCAAACAAGCACATGTGAAGGACTCTGCTCTGCTGAACTCCTGGGAGATGGATGCTCTGTAGTAGAGATATGCCTTTCTCTAAAGACAAGAGAGGATCATATACTGCAGTCCATCCTTTGCTGCAGGACATGGCAATTTCCTGGAAGTGCCATGATTGCTGAATATACACAACAGGTTGCTTGCAGCAAGTTTTTCATGCTAAGAGGATGAGTGCTCAAGAAATATAGCTAAGAGTAGATTAGTATTGCCAAGTAATTCAGACAGCTCACTGCTGGTCTCCCTCTTTCCAAGCAGTGCTACAGACCTGTGAGGAGAAAAGAGTGATTACTGGATTAATTGTTCTGACAGTAATTCATTTCTAAAAGCCCTCTTTCTCAAGGGACTCTGGTCCTTCCTATGTTTTATTGCTGGGCAAGGAAAGGGCCTCTGGAAAAAACGGTTGTAAGAAATAGGCTACTGCCACTACCTAAGCAAGTCGTCTTGCCTACAGCCTATTCCAGAGGGCTACAGACTGCATAAATAAACCTAGAGGTCAGAGCCAATGGAGACTGAATGCCCCAGCTCTATTTGATGTCTCTGCAAATACTGTATCTTCCTTTCTTTTACTCCTGATTTGCAAAAAAATATAATGACAATGTAAAAGTGATGTCCTAGTAATTGAAAAAGCAACATTATTTTCAAGGAGTGAAAATTCCCAAGCCCCATCTACCAATGCAAATAAGCAGTTTATAGTGTTTAAGCTAATATTGGCCAATATCAGACAAACATACGTGATTGCAAAGCCTATATTCAAAGGTCTCTCTCTAGCTGAATAAACTGGCACTGAAGTTTTCTGCATCTCTGTAGCTTACACACTTCTGACATCGTTTTAAGTACCATTCTGTGATATGGCAGTGCCAACAGTGTGTTTGGCAGTGTTCACCATGTACTTACCTCTGTGCTTATTACAGTTCAGCTGTGGAGCCTTTCTTGATTATTTTTATTTCAAACATTTTATGAAAAAGCTGAGCTTACTGCCATCTAAGAGCTTTGCGCAGTAGTGCTCTCCAGTTATTATGTTGTTATTCTTTCTTTTTCAGCTTTCAGAATTTTATTGTTCTTACACCCTTTTGAAACGGAATGTAATATTTACATTTCTTCAATCTTTTTATAGATATAAGATACTCACTTGGCTTATCCTGGCAGTCGTATACCCTGTGGCACTCTCACTTGACTGTCTTGGAGTTCCACCTATTCTTCTGCCTTGCCCCTCCTTCCTTGTGATTTGTTGCATCCATGGTAGAGCTGGAGCACTGTGTAACCTCCAAAAGATTTAATCTCGGTTGAGCACCTGCGATTGTGCAATCCCATGTGTTCAATAAACACCCCACTGGAAGGACTTCTCCTATAGTGCAATGTGGACTCCTGCTATTTGTTAAGAAATGCCTTGGTTGAATTGTAACTTGATTTGAGTCTCCATTTCCAAGACAGTGTAACTTCCCTTATGAATCTTTTTTCCATGCCTTTTTAAGAACTCATAATTTACATATATCATATATATATAATATATATAATAAAACTATCAACTGTACATCAGACCCTAACCTTGCAGCTTCTAAATAATGGATTACTTTATTCTTAGCGTTCAGACATGAGATGCCATTAATAATGATGATCAGTTTGGGGTTTGGAGCATTTTCTCAAATAATTTTCATTCCTCTTACTTCCTCACTTTATCATATCAGAGGCTTTATAAGTATTATTTTAACTTCCAATTCTAATTCCCTTAGCCATAGTTAATTATAGATATTCCAACAGCTTCAGAGTTATTTATTCCAGAGTTTCTTGATCATGAGCAGGCTAATCAGAGGTCTTCTGGGGGTCCTTTCATTTTCAGAAACACTGCTTTTAAAGTGTCAAGTCCTATCATCCAGACTTTGTTGATTTTGTTTCATTTTTGTACTGCTCCGTGTAAAATTCATGAAACTGTTCATTTCTGCAAAGTGGGACACATTTAAAATCCAATGTCCTCTTGTCATTAGCTTTAGATTATCTTCAAAATTAGAAAATATTTTCTAATAATTTGAAATACACTTATTTAGTTGGATAACAGGTAGCCTGTTAAAAAGATATGCTTTGCACATTTCACTGACTTAGTAGTTCTCCTCTTGGCAAAAAGAACCTTTCCAATATGGTTATTTTAACTTATTTATTGTTGGAATATGGGAACAGAGTTCATAACATTCATCGTGTGGAGAGACAACACGACAATTTTTATTTTATATTATCTTTCTGATAACTGTAACTACTAATTTATATTTGTTTTTCAAAAAGTACACAAGATTTTATTTTTCCTTTAAGGGGAATCAATCCTCTACTCCTTACCTGGCTTGTATTCCCACCAAGACTAGTGGCCCTCTGGCTTGAGCAGAGCTGAATCCAAAGGCTGTGATCATGATGCTAGTTTTCCTTTGCTATAACAGGAGGGAGTCAGAGAGCTCGGTACCTCAAAGGAAGTACACAGCATACCTAATGTTGTCACTGTTATTTTGGTTGGCATATTTTGATCATGTCTTTTTCTCTTTGATGCTGATGTAGAGTAATATGTGAACATTATCTTTAAGCTGCAATCTGATCTTACTGAGCTTTAAGTGCAGTGAAGGGCAGTGGATTTTCTCTTCAGCAGCAACACGAACAGCAGGAGCTCTGGAAATTGTAGTGGCAACAGCAGCTTCTGTTGTGACAGTTCTCTTGTAGGTCACCATGGTGAGAATGTATCTGATTGTTGGGGTTTTTTTCCTGCCCAGACACTAATATAATTTCTAGAATCCAGAAGAATAGCTTTTATAAATTAATATCCTTGTCATAAATAGTCTTCATGTAGATATGCTAGTAAGAAATACACAGATTTTCTTTTTTTGGAGGGATTTAATAACTAGACAAAGGATTTAGCAATACTTGCAAAAACTTAAAACTGTTGTTTCATCTGTTAGTATGTAGTTGGGAAAAAAACCCCCACAGTTAATTGAAAAAATTGTTAATCAACAACAATATGGAACGTGGCCTACATTCTGCTTTGCTTTTCTTTGTGAAGAGTCATTATATGCTTATATGTTTTAATACTAAAAATGTTAATTTTTGAACTGCAGATACTGCAAGAAAACACAGGGGACCTATCTGGATTTTGCATACAGAAGACTGAGCTCTTTGCTCAGAGCTCAAAATTGAAATGGCTGTAATGTGACAAAGTGTCTGACATTTGATGGTCAGGAATAGCACCTATCAAACCATCCTACAAAAATACAGAAAAGGAATAATTAAGTGTTGGGGTTTTTTTTGTGAGGGGCTTCATTTGGTATCAGTGTTATCACTCCTGTCAATCATGCTTATTATCTTTACCTCCCAGCAAGCTGCTGTGCAGCATGTTGATCCTACCGGATGGATTGGCTATTGGTGATGGTCTTTAACTGAGTCACCACCAAGATTTTCCATTAGCAAGTTCACAACCAGTCACATCTGCAGCTCTGGCCTTCTGGGCCACTTCTGGGGTTGTGCACCACTGGGATAGATACCAGACTGCACTGCTTAAACATTACAAGATTTTAGAGAAACAGAGGCCCTTTCCTTGCCGTGAGCTTACACTTCTTAGTTTGATTTCTTACCACCTTTCCTTTCTACTTAAACTGGTATTCATGAAGTTGCATGCATGTATAAATTACTCAACAGCCTCTGCTGCAGTTCAGCTCTTTAGGAAAAGGTTCAGTGACCTACTGGATATGCATGAAGTTTCTGTCAGAAGACATTTTTCCCCCTCAGTCTTGAAAAAAAAAAGTCTTCTCAAGACCTGTTTTGCTCATTGTTAATGTTTAAAATGTGTGTTAGGGCAACCCTTCACACTGTGCACAGTTTGGTTGCTGGTGTTTTTCCCCTCAGAAGAATGATGAGTCACATCTATTCCAGTTTAACAGCTCGTCTGATCTTAACAGAATGCCCTCACCAGAAACATCCTTGTATAATGCAGACCACTCACACAGATCAGATTGCTTCTGCCTGATTTGTTGCCCCATTCTAGGTTACCTTCACTTATCCATGGGTAGATGAGAACAGTGTGTGCTACAAGCCCCCGCTCTCACTTGGGTTTTCAAGCTGTTGTGCTTCCTCAGCAATGGGCAGAAAGAGAGGTGGTGGTGAATGGAAACATGGGAAGGTATTTTTGAAGTGCTACTGATTTTATGTGGGAAGGTATTTTTAAAGTGTCACTGATTTTATGAAGCGACCTTTGCCACTATCCCAGGTAATTACTTCTCATAGTTACAGTAAGGAAGGGTAAAATAGTGAATTAACAGTAATGATAATTCCCAATGAATTATGAAAATATCACAAAGATTAAGTAGGAAGCTGTTAACTTGTCATTAGATTACTATTAGAGACATGCTTAGGAAAGAAGTGTAAGTGGGCAGCAAAAGGTAGCAATGGAATTGCATTGACAGTAATAGATCTCAGTTAATAGCTGTGTATTTAAATGATAATCTCTTCAGACTTTTTTTTTTTACTCTCATGCTTACTTTTAAATTTTCATTAGAATGGTCTCTGCTATATAACATTGTGTCTATATAGCATTTGAAAGATGTTTGAAAAGTGAGAGAATATTGTTACCAAAGTAATTTATTTTATGGAATCTAAAAGCAAACTTGTTAGGCAAACTTGATTGACTTCTTCAATAATGTAAGCTTAAAAGATGATAAGGACATAAGTATTTTACAGTCAATGTGCTTAAGCTTTTGAACTCTCTTAAAATACTTCAGTCAAAGGGTAGAAAAGACAATCTGAAGTCCAGATAGCTAGTGAAGAACAAACCAGGGTAGTAATAATGATGAAGACACACTGGGGATGGTGAATGAGAGTAGTCTAAACAAAAAGTGGTATTCTAACATAAAAGTAAAATGTTCAGCAAGATTTTAGACTAGGAGACATCTCAACAAGAAGTTAACAAAACTAGCACTTCTGACCTGTCTCCCATGCTACCTACAATACTGCATTGAGTTCTGAGTGGCAGAGAGGAAAAGTGTGAACACATGCTCACAAGGTATTGGGTTACCAAGGCGAATTTTTGCTTATCAGCTAGGATGCTATGGCAGCGTACAGTAGCTTAAACGAACACATTTTACTTCAGCAGCTGGATGGGCTGGGAGGATGCACACAGGCAGTTATTACATTGTCTGTGGAGCAGTAACTTATTAAGCTATGCTAAGTCACGGCTTAATTACAAACTAGCTTGACAGCTTGTGGCTGTCTGTCCCTACCCAATTTAACAACATGAACAAAGCTCAAATGCAGACAACAGAAATAATCATGGCACATCAATCCCTCCAGTTGGTTACATCTAAAAGCCAGCTCATGGCTGCCTGTGTGCAACTCTGAATAAGTACTTCCACACTGCCAATTAAGTGCCTGTGTGAAGGCACTTAACCTGTTGCCCAGCCACATTTAAGATTGTATCTGTCATTCTAGTGCTGAAGCTGAATGGCATTTTATATCATGCTGTGATAAACTAGAATATTCTGTCCTTCTTTGTCATCTTTTTGAAGTGAAGAGCTCCCAGAAGCTAGAGGAAATTCCTGATGCTAATCCCCAAAGGTCTTGCTTTTATACTCTTGAACTTAACTGCCTTTCTATTTCTTCATCAGTTTAAATGTGTATGGTTTCCTAGCTTTCCTTACTGTCAGTACCCCTGAGCACTGGGTCATTTACAAATTTATTTTCTACCATTTTTTGTGTCAGTATCATTAAGGAAAATATCTAATAGGTTTAAGCCCAAAACTTATCTTGGGCAGGGAGGTTGGGGGAGGAGAGGTTGTGATAGTGGGAAGAGAAGAGAACAACCTTTACTCAGATACCTCACCACTGATCATCAGATTTTGCTTTATCCTGTATGGATAATCCATCACCTCCATTAGTCTCTGATATTGCTGTGCTAATTCCTGTCATCTCCTCCTTTATCTAGAAGTTGAATGATATTATCAAAGAAAGACATTAGGTTAATCTGGTAAGGTCCACCTTTTGTAAACAAACATTACACTTTCTCATTTCCTGATATACTTACTTTAAAAAGCTTACTGCCAGACAAGTGATTTCATTTGATGTGATTTTCTGACTTCTGGAATGGGCATTATCTGTTCTTTCTGCCCAGAGGTTGTAGCCTGTGTTTTATTTTCATCTTATATGTAATACTAGCAATTTCCTTTCCCTCTTAGCTATTAGCCATTCTGCCTTCTAACCCCATGTTCAAGATCACCATCTTTACTGAAAATCGTGGCAAAAATATGTATTTAGTTTTAGAATCAGACGTAGACTATCTCTAACCCCCACTTCTTCTTCACTGGAAAGCAACATCTCTTCCTTCTTACAATATTATGCCACAGCTGGATAACATCTGGCTGTTTTTTCAGATACCATAATGCAACCTGATTTTCCAGATAAATTCTCCCTTCGTTCTTAGATTTATTGACATTTGAAATCCTTCCCAAACCAGACCTTTTTTTCTATACTGTTATGTGCTCTGTGCTTATAATTCTCACCTCTTAATGCCACTTCTCTTCCACTTATGCCTTGAAGCCTCTATCTGTAAATTGTTCTGCCTTCTGTGAGATACAGGTTCCCAGTCTTTTGGTTTTATGATACCTAAGGCTTCTTCCACATTCAAATTTCTGTTTTCATTATACAAGCTGACTTTATTGCCAGTTTCCTTCATTTATCACAGTTTCCCTTTCTGAAGTGGAGAATGTTCTATTTTCTCTCACCCCTACCTTTCATCACACAAATTGTGATCGCCTACTCCAGGGCTATTATTTACTGTCAGGCCTTTGAGGGCATATTCCTGAACCATCCAAAAGCTTTACTTTTTACAGGCTCAGTGACAATTTGGAGGAGGATTTAACTGGCTAACACAGCCCAGAATGTCTAGCCTCAACTAGGAGAAGCATGTATTCCCCAAACTAATAACTGAGAATTTGAAATATCACTGACTGTTTCTTTGTAACCAAGCAGCACCATCTCTTCAATAACATGGAGTTTTCTAGCTACCTCCAAAACTTCCATCCAGGGTCTGTAATGATCTCTGAGCACTCTCCTCCCAGTACAATCTGTAGCCAGCTTTTCCAAAAATAAATTAGGACTAGATTATGAGTTGTTTTATTACTTATGTTTTATTTGCAGAACATCGCTTCCTTAACACAGAATATTATTACACATCTTTATTTTTACTTCTCTGTTTCCTCAACTGTAAATTCCCTCTAATCCACATGTTCTCATTAGGAACACTGAGTTTTCTTTCATCACAAGGAGGGTGCACTAACTGTTTTATGAAATTCTCTCTTTTTTTTCCCCAAAGTGCTAGAAATAGTATATCCACGTTTCAGTTATTTCATTTTGACACAGTAACATTACTGTTTTGCCTTTGTCTATATCTATCCTTTTTTTTTTTTGCTACCCATCCTGTGTTCTTCCTAGTCTCCATTGCTGTGTTAGCACTTAATCTTCCTCTTGCTAGGCAAAACCAAGGCAAACTATTATGTGAATCTTTCAAAATTTTTTCTGTTCATTTCTTAATGTGAAGATGACCTTATTATCTGTGGTGATTTCCTTCCTTTCTTCATAGATGGTGTAATCTAGAAGGGGTATGCAGGGAAGTGGTGAAGAACTAACTGCTGTTGTTTAGTGAATTAATTTCCATGGGAAGTTACTCAGCTGAAAATGAAAGAGCTTGTTTGCTTTACAGATAAAAAAAATATCCATTTACCATGAATATTCTCAGTGTCTGAGAATGCCTTCTTGTGAAACTAGATCAGTCGCCACTTGTCAAACCAGTATGAAGGCCAGCCAGTTAAAACACCAGATGCTTTGGATGAAAAGCTAACTTTTTCGAAAACAGAGCTAAAACTTGAGAAAACGACATGAAAACACTGTCAGATCAAGTAGCTTCCCAAAGGTACGGTTATTTTGTCAAGTCCTGTTTTACAGCTCATTCATTTGAACATCAAACAAATTTAATTATTGAGATTCATCAACAGCTATTTCTAAGAAGACAAATCTCCTCACCAATAACAATAGAACATTAAAAAATGGGAATTTTAAAAACTCTGTATTATAAGAACTCACCTTCATTCCTCTTTAGTGCAGTATCAAATAAAGTTGTTTGCAGATTAATTTTAACCCATACTATCTATTTGCTATTTATTAACATTTCCATAATTCATAGCTATTTTCATCATCACTTAGAATCAGATGGACATTGCACGTATTAAATAAATAAGGCATGCACACGTCCCGGTTTATCCAACACACACGTATTCTCACAAGTATCTTGCCTTGGTAATTTTAAACAAAGCTTAACTGGGGCCAGCCATGAAAAGACACAAAATCTCTAGATTAGCTATTAACTTCACATTGCCACATACAACCATTATTTCACCTACTTATTACTTCACCCACCGCCCCTGCTGCCTGTCACTGTGCCACTTGCCTCTTGCCACACACACCTCTTGAGCAATGCCAGCGTTTAGTTTTAGTCCACAGAAACCAGCCAGATATGCACATTTTCTAGTGATTAGGAATATGCTGTTTACACTCAGTTAAGGATTCGTGTGCACGGTGTAGGTTTTTAGTTAATCTCTAACATTTAAGCAGGTCATGTTTGAGAAGCAATAGGGGATATAATTAATTACTTTAGAGATAGCGCAGGTTAATATTTATTATTTTGGGAAGTCAATTCTGTAAATGTTGTACTGGTAGTGAGGTGAAATGATAAGGAAGTATTTTATTTTTTCTAAATTTGTTATAAAATTATATATACAGTTAGAAGGTTAAATGAAAGGGATCAGAACACCACTGTAAAATCTAGAAGCAAGGAGAAAGGCAGGGTCAGGAGGTTTGAATGACAGTAGAAAGACTAACTTGTGATTTCTTTCAGTATTTCTATACAGTTTTGTTTTAGCTGTCTCTGTGGGAAGAGTGGCTGCTACAGTAAATTAGATGGAAGAATCAGTAGCAGCTGAGTATACAATGTTCATACTGAGCAAAATTATCTAATGCTACCTAGGGTATCTCTCTGGCAGATAGCCAAGAAGCAAAGTAGAGGGTGTAAACAGGTACCTGATAAAATTACAGCCCAGTTCCAAACCTGCTGAAATCTGTGCAGGATATATCATTAAAGAGTGACAGGCTCTCAAAAAATTCTTGGTGAATCTCTTGAAATAAAAACTGTTTCAAAAGTCAAAAAAATATCTAGGCTAAATGAATTTTACATCCATGAACCCCAAGATATAGTAATTTTTAGCCAGATTTGTCATTGCTTTAATAATACATGAATTATATTCAAATTACTATGAGATATAAGTCTGAGGATAGGCAAAAAAAAAAAAAAAAAGATCCCTAGCTAGATACATAAAAGTGTCTTGAGTCCCAGATCATGTGGACACTGCAAAGTTAACTAGGTTGATTGGCAGCTGGGTCTGGGCACTCAAATTAGCTTGTCTATGAGCAAGTTTTCTATGACAGAAGGGTAACCGCAGTCTCAGCATTCTGGCTGTTTCTGAACTGGCTCACGAGTGCCCGTGCTGAGGCAATCAAGGTTTCGTTCTCATTCAACTCTGTCAACTGGTAGGGAGTTGTGGGAAGCAGCACTGTTACACTGGAGTGAACTTTCCTATCTTCTCGGTATGGAGTCGATCCATTTGATCCCACAGAAAGCAAAGCTTCAGCTCTTTGAGGTGCAGTTGCATCAGTTACCTGAGTGAAAATGTGCCTCCAGAGCTCTGTGTGCAAGGATTTTCTAATGTGAGTGGTGGTGCTGACAACCTTAAAGGTAAAAGCTGTGTAGTATTTTCTGCACTCCGGACATAACTCTGGAGACCTTGGGAAAATAAACCCATTGTGTGCCTATGTGGAAGACTGGGAGAGAATGCCAACTCCAGAAGTGAAAGCTCCAATCTTTGTCAGGGTCAGTTCCTTTGTAAACACTCCAGAAAAGACAGATGAGTAAATAAAAATGCTACACAAACTGTGTTTTGGCCTGTGATCTCAAGTCCAGTGTTCATCCACGCTGATCCCCAGCGTGTGGGGAGGAAACTGCTCAGTTTAAGGAAGGGGACAAGGGCATCAGTAGACGATGGTGTGGGAATTGGTATGCCATTTCTACAGATGGTGCAATAAGGTTTGGGTTCTCAGGAGTGAAAGGCAAGGACAGGACTTCCCTTCTGGCTCTCAAGGAAAGCTGCGGCAGCCGAACTGCCTTACAGAGCTGCGGAGCGAGGCAGGAGTGGGTCCCTCTCTGGCAGGAGTGGGTCCCTCTCCCCCCTCCAGCCCACTGGCTGAGGGAGGTGGGAATAGCACGGGATTATGAGCGATCAGACAGATTTTCGTGTTCTTTCCTGAATAAACAATTTTGGTTCGGGGCAAGAAAGAAGCTGAGGGGCAGGCGAGCCCACGCAGGGCGTTCATTGCGGCCTCGCGAGGGGAGTTTCCCGCCGCAGCCGAGGGGCCGCGGCGGGAGCAGCTTCCTTTCCTGCGCTCCCCCACCTGCCGGGATCAGGGGTGAGAGGAAGCTCAGGGTTGCCCTCATCACCCTCTACAACTGCCTGAAAGGAGGGTGTAGCCAGGTGGGGGTCGGTCTCTTCTCCCAGGCAACCAGGGACATAGTCTCAAGCTGCGTCAGGGGAGGTTTAGGTTGGACGTCAGGAAAAATTTCTTCGTAGAGGCGGGTTTAGGCATTGGAATGGGCTGCCCAGGGAGGTGGTGGAGTCACCGTAGAGGCGGGTTTAGGCATTGGAATGGGCTGCCCAGGGAGGTGGTGGAGTCACCGCCCCTGGAGGTGTTTAAGGAAGGACTGAACGCGACACTCAGTGTCATGGTCTAGTTGACAGGGCGGTGTTCGGACATACGTTGCACTCGATCTCAAAGGTCTTTTCCAAGCCAAGTGATTCCGTGATTCTACTCTTCAGGCGGGGCTCGGTGGGGCACCCAGGGCGGCCCCGAGACGCCTCCGATGGGCACTCGCGCGGGGCCGTCGCTCGAGCCCCGCCGGCGGACGGGAACACGAAGGGCCGAGACACCTCCAGCCTTGCTCTTTGCTGCGGTAGCACCGGCAGCCCCCACACCGTCCCGGGGCCGGCGGCGATCCCGCCTCCCGCTTCCAGCTTCCAATCCCCCGGGGCGCGCGAGGCGCAGCGGCTCCCGCGAGCGCGGGCGGGAGCCCGACCCCCGCGCGCGCTGATTGGCTGGCGGTGATGTCATCGCGCGCACATACGGGTACTCGCCACCGCCCTCCGTGGGGCACGGGGGAGGTCGCGCGCCTCTCGCCCGCCCCGCGACCAATCGGAGTGCGGAGCGGCGCCGCGCGCGGGCCGGGCTGCGCTCTGCGGCTCCGCCGGCTCCGCCTGACTGGCAGGGGCGGCGGCCAATCAGGAGAAGGTACCCGCGGGCCGGTTCCCGCCCACTTGGCAGAGCGGCGGCGGGGGCGAGAGAGGGTCCAGGAGTGGCGGCGGTGGGAGCCAATGGCCTGCAGGCAAACCGCGCCGCCGGGAGGAAGGGGATGTGGCGGCGGGAGGGAGGCGGGGAGGGGCGAGGACGCTCGCTGACAGACGGTTCCGTCAGCTCTACCCCGAGGCTGCGAGGCCGGTTATGAAAAAAAAGTGCGGAGAAAGACCGAGTCCGTTCGCTGGCGTCTTGATTGACAAGGGACGCAGCCAATAGTTACCAAAACGAAGCGGGGAGACCCAATCAGGGAAAGACGTTTGGGCGGGGCCGTCGGGTGAGCGGCTCACGGATCGCCAATGGCAGCGAGGAGGGGAGGTGCCGGCGGGGCGGACGGCCAATGGGTAGCGGTGGGGGGCGGGCCGGGGCGGACTCGGCGGTGCCGCCCGTGCGGAGCGCGGTGACGCGGGCGGGGGCACGGCGGCTCCAACATGTCCGCGCTGCTGGCGGCGCTCCGAGTGCGCGACCGGGCGGCGGCGGCGGCCGGCGGCGGCCAGCGCGGGGCGGCGCGCGCCTGAGCCCCAGCCAGCACCCCCCGCACCCGCGCCGGGCCCCGCAGCGCCGCCGGGCGCCGGGGGACGCCGGGCCCGCAGGTACACAGAGAGGGGCCGGGGCGGAGAGGGGGAAGGGGCTGAGCGGGCGGACCGGGGCCGGGGCTGCGGCGCCCGCGAGCAGCAGCGAGCGGGGCCCGCGGCGGGTCGGCGGGTGCGCTCCAGGCAGCGAGCGGGCACCGCCGGGCCCTCCCGGCGGGGGAGCGGAGAGGGCCGCGCTGACACGGGCCAGGCCCCGCGCGGCGGAGGAGCCGGCAGGCCGGGCCCCGCGGGGGTGGCGTCGGGCAGGGCACCGGGGGTGTCCGGCGTGTGCCGGCGGCTGCCGGGGGAGCTGGGCCGGGGGCCCGGCCCGCGCACGTGCCGGTGTGACCGACTGGGGGTGCGGGCGGCGGGCATGGCCCCGGTGTCGAGGGGAGAAGCTACCGTGAGGCCTGGGTGCTTCTGACGGGATGAAGTCATGGGTAGATGGACAGTGGCTGGGAGCCTTTGGGGAAAAGGAGTTGAAGGCAGTTCTTTCTCGTACTTTGGAGCCTGCCGGCTCTGCGAACCCTGTGGATATACTTGTGCTGTAATTTACAATAGTGCTTTCTTCGAAAGGAGGGAGTCGTTTTGGTGGGCTGGAGGCAGCTGGAAAAATCGGTACCCGTCTTGTTTTATGTGCTGCGGTAGGTTGAGGGATGTGTTTATACCGTGGGGGTACATGTGATGGGTGGAACGACATGTATTTGGGAGTAGTGGTACATGAAGGCCTATAAATTTAGGAGCGATAGGTAAACAGGCTTATGTGTGTTGTGAGAAGTAAGGTGGTAAGTTGGCTGGCTTCTAAAGGCTGTGGAGGAGGGAGTCTTTGGGTGGTAGGTAAGGCTGTGTACAGCTTACAGGCGCAGTGGTAACAGGTTGCTACAAGGTTCTGGACTTGTTTTGTTTGGTGGCCGGTGTGGTTAGACTTAATGTGCGAGACCTTCGTGTGTAATATGAGCTGGTATGTGGACAGCAAGGCATGCGTGTTCCTACTGCTGTGCATTGGTTTGTCTGCTGCTCACATTGGGAGCTGAGGGAGATGCCTGGCTGTCACCAGCACAGTGAGCTTTGTGTCCTGTATGTGGAGATGGGATAGAGCAGCAACCAGCGTGGTCTGTGTCCTGGGAACGTAAGAGGGGCTGTGAGTTGGTGTCTCACCTGTGATGAAATGGAAAGGCTGGGTATTTGTGGTTTGGTCCATGGAATACAAATGGGAAGATGTGTAGCAAATGCCACGTGTTGAGGTCATGACAGTGTTGTTCAGTGAAAAGTTTGTGCATGTCCTGGTGAGCTGTAGAACTGTAGGTATATATATTTGTGACAGATGCCAGGCAGTCTAAATTTCTGTCTGTGAGGGCATCGATGCACTCTTCTTGTGGGTTCCAAGGATTATTTGAGTTATAAGAAAGTGAGGGGGCTTGATTGGGTATTTGGGTACATTTGAAAAAGGGGGGAAGGATGAATTTGTGTGCATTATGCATATATAAGGTGAAAATTATGTTAGGCTATGTATACATACGTGTATCAGGGGAATGGTATTTGTGCAAAAGGGAAACTGGAGTTTTCGTATTGCTGAGTTAGTTAGTCTGTGTATAGAGAGAGGGTGCAGGCGTTTTTGGCTGAGGCTATGAAAAGTTGAAATGGTGTGGGGGAGGGATGATGGACTGGGTCCAGGGTCTCAGGTGGGTCCTGAGCAGGTTGGAGGCTATGGGGATTCTTTGCTGCTCATACTGTGGAGAGAAGTATTTTACAGTTGTGACATCTAGTGAAAGTAAAAAAAGTGAATAAATATAAGGCAATTTGTCACCATTATGAATATTATCAAATTAAAGGAGGCTACAGAACAGTCAAGGGGTTTCTGGTAAAGTGTACCTTTTTTTGTTTGTTTATTTTGTTCTGGTTTTTTTCACTGGGTAAATTTTCCATTAACTTTAAGGGTAAGCTTTTGCTGAAACTAGCACTCATAATGGTGTTGACAGGTCAGCAGCAGCTAACTAAAAGCACTTAATATGGTGTAGACAAGCCCCCACGTATGTGTGGGCTCAGGGGCTCCAATGTGTCTATTATATGTATTTATTA
Organism: Pseudopipra pipra; assembly: GCF_036250125.1. Taxonomy (NCBI): domain Eukaryota; kingdom Metazoa; phylum Chordata; class Aves; order Passeriformes; family Pipridae; genus Pseudopipra; species Pseudopipra pipra. The sequence continues at coordinate 26,520,152 of NC_087551.1, forward strand.
CATGCATTTTCTAGACCTTAACACTTAACTGAGTGCGTGTCTGTAGAAGGTGTGGAGTCTTTTGTACTGGACACGTGCTTGTGTTTGAGAGAGGGTTAGTGCATAAACATTTGGGAGTTGGAGATTTGTGAAGAGACAATCCATTTGGAATAGAAAGCTGCTTGGCACAGGTGCAAATGAGGAATAATTGCGTGTGTGTATCCCACGTTCTGCAAGTTGGAGACAGTACATATTATTTGTTTACGTAGCCACTCATCTCTTTTTCTGCACAGATATTTAGAGGAGGCTGTTACACAGAATAGTGATCTAATTACGGCACATAACATCAGATGAGGGAAGTGTAATTAATGTAGTGTGGAGAGGGCTGCATAGAGGGTGCAGAGAACCCATTTTTCTTTTACTGTGATAGCCATGAGGTGATCAGTTAGTGAGGCAGGGACCTAGAGAAAGAGAAGAGTAGTCTCGTAATTATCCTGGACAATCCAGTTCTCTTCTTGTCTCTGGTGTGCGTTTGTCATTGCTCACTTATACTTTTCCAATGATGATCAACTAAAGTGTGCTTCTGACTTACTAAACTTGAGACTCTGTCCCAAGAAATATAAACTTATCACAACTGAAATTACGGCTTGTGAAATCTGTGTGTTTGAGGTGCTCGGTGTCAAGAACTACTGCTCTCGGGGGGGCTGATGGAGAGTAGGGAGTATTTCTTACATGAATGTGTTGCCTCCATATTACAAAAGGGAAAGGCACTAAAAATCCTAGTACCACTGGATTTTTAGCAGTGGTGGATTAGTAGTGGATTTAAAAACTGATGTTTGTGAAGTATTTGTATTACTCTGTGGAGCAGGGTTTATTTAGACTGCAGCAAGGGATGGGGTAGAATGGTGTTCAGCCAGTACTGTCCCATTTGGAGTGGAGCAAACTGCAGCATACCTGGATGAATGCTGCCACAGTGTTCAAGGGGGCAGGGATGGGATTTTCTTGTCAGTGTGGTTTCTATTGTTTTGTTTGGTTTTTACTTGACAAAAATCACTAAAAATGAAAATTGATCATTTCGTAGTGTCTTGGATCATCACTCCAGTAGGAATGCTTAAATCTGCCACGAAGGCCTACTGCTATAGCTCAGGAAGTGGTAAATGGCTTCTTTTCCAGTCAGCACTGGAAGATAACTAGCTAACTGTTGGGTTTTGCCAGTCTCTTCCAGGTGAACGGGAAAGCCTTGGTGAAAGAATCCAATCTTTAGACTCCATGTGTGGATTGTGGAGAGTGATGATTGTAATAGGCCATGCCTATCTTTGTGCATGGTGTGGTTTTTTCTCTAGTATTGGTTCATTCTACCCACCACCTTAATTGAATCAAATATGCTCTAGTTTGTTTGGCTTTTGATTTTTTTGGTTCTTGACACCTTGTCCAAAAAGTTTTCTGATCTCTCTGAATTCAGTACTGCACTAGTGTTTTGCTTCACTTCTCTGTGAAAATGAAGACACATCCTTCAGATCTTGGACCTTTTAGAAATCCAAATGGTTTGATCTGAATATTATTTTTATCAGTAAATTGAAGGGGAGCAATGTTGATTTCTTTAGAAAACTGTTGAAGTAAAAATTTTTTCTGTCTTGGGTCCTTCCCTATTTATTACTTTTTTCATTCTGTGCTTCAGTTGTGGTCTTCAAGATCTGTGCTTGATGGTCTGCAAGATCTGGCTTATAGCTGTACAGGGTGTGAATGGTCACTTCTTCCTTCTCACTGGCTGTTAGCAGTATGAATGCAGGATGAATGTTTTATGAAACTTCAGGAGGGGTCTGGTTTAGCCCTGGTCTCCAACATATCTGGGAGGCATATAATATTCAGGGAATTTAATGTCAAAATCTGGACCAGGTATTGCAGCTTATTAATAAGAAAAAAAATAAAAAAGCCACCCAAATAAAATGATATCTGACTATAGAAGCCCAGAAAAGAGAAATTGAAAGATGTGTCCCTGAAGTAAGAATAAGGATGCTGAGTTTCCAAAAAGATAATCAAAACTGTTTTTCTTTAACAGACAACTTTGCAAACTCACCAGCTATTTGGATGATGTCTTTGAGCTTTGGGCAGATATCTAATATGGGAAACTTTGGTCAAACTGCTTAAAATTTGCTAATCCTGTGCAGATTCATGTTTGTATTATGTGCTAAAGTCAAATAAAAATCTGAAGTATCAATGAATGTCACTCCAAAAAAAAAACTGGTCTGAAAATCTTCACATGAGATGGTAGGAAATTCAGTGAGCTGGCGTAGCTCATCTCCAGTTTCCTGAGATGAGCAGTTCAGTGCATCTCAGTTTCTTGAGACATTATTGGCATCTTGAAACATAAGGGTTGCCAATGAGTGTCAGTTAAATTAGTCTTCTGTTTCTTAGAAAATCCTATTTTGGGAGAGAAGGCACAAAGATGTTTTAATGTAGAAAATGATAGAAGGGAAAACTACATATCTCAGCAGAAAACAGCCCTTCTTACAGTTTTGAAGGAAATTACTCAGGCTCAGGGATTATTGTTCTGCTAGGAAAAATGTCATCCACAACTCCTTTTCTCATGAACCATTAGTTCCTCATTAACGTTACTATTATGCCGCTACTATCTCTTCATCTCTGGTGGGAAATAACTTTTTCATTGAGTTTTCTTTCAAATAAATAGTACAAGTAGGTGCTTAAGTCTATTTTCACAAGAGTTAACAGGAAACAGGTCAGAAAAACATCAGGACTAGGCTACTGGAAAGCTTAAGATGGCTCTTCAGTGTGTATGGTAATGACAAGTCAATAACCACAAACTTCCAGTTAAATCACAAAGGAAAGCATCGTTTGTTCTTGGCAGTTTTCATGGGATTAGTGTGTTAACAGAAAATGTTGTCTTCCATAATCCTACTTTTGCGTCTGCACCCCAGTGTAGGAAGTTGACCTTTACTGAATGTAGAGCAAACATGGCTCTGCATTGTTAGCATGTGAATTAATTGTTTTTATCAAGGAGGTAATGAAGTAAGATGATGACTTTTTGAGCAGAGAAGGTAACACCTTTTTGTAATTTGTTAATACAATACTGCTTTGGTCTGTTCTCACCAGCTTGTTTGTCCTGATAAAGCCAGGTATTATGTGTTCGAAACTCATGATCTTGTATTTAAAATTTGGTATACAAAAAGAAAAATTGGTGACGGGAGAGAAAATCTCAATGATGAAACTGTTGGTGAAGAACTGATGTTTTGATTCAAGTGAAACAATGAATATTATGTTGGTCAGCTTATTCAAAAAGGAAAAAAAGCTCTTTTCTGGCAGCTTTGTTGGTTAAGCTGATGTGTAAGTAAAAAAAGCATTATTGAGCACATGCTGCTCTTCCTTTCCTATCCCCACCTGCAGTGAAGCCATTGATGTGAACTATTGGGTTGCGTTTTCAGTGTTATTTAAAAAGTTTTATAAACCAGTAAATATAGGTGATGCATGAAGTGTGTAGATCTTGGGATTCGGGTTTTTTTTAAACTGTATTCAGAGAAGTTTTTTAGAAGTATCCCATTAGCTTTTGAAACTCCTAACCTGTAAAGGGCTGGAAGCAAAAGTGGGTGAGTGGTGATACACTGCTGCTATTGTTATTTTAGGGAGAGGAATACTCAAATTTGCAGTGCAGCCCTCCTTTTTAGGGCTTTTTAGATGTGTGTTGGCAGTTTAAGTCTGTGGGTTTAGTCACTGCAGCTTGAAGCTGTCATAAATGAATGGACAGTATCTGCTGCACTGATTACATTTACATTAGCAAGCAGTATGCTGCAGTTGAAGAAAGTTGTAGAGTGAAGCTCTAACTTAGGCAGAATCAGCGTCCATAGTGTGTGTACTTCGTAGCTCTTTATTGTAGTCTGGTTCTGTGGACTGTGTATGCTCCAAACATTGGTGGGTATTAGGTGCTTTCCCGGATTTTTGGTTTAGGTTAATCTTGGAGATGTCCAGATACTGTGTTCAGGAACTTCTATGAGATGTGAACCAAAGTACAGAAAGTGGGGTGACAGATTTGCTTCAAAAGCACGATACGGATTCAAACTGAAGTGGCAGCATAGATGTACCAACTGGGTCTCTAGATCTTAGAGCATTGCAGAGGGTGTTGAGCTGTGCAGGGGAGTGGGTTCTGCCTTCTGCTGCCTCCTAAGTGCTGTTGTCAGGACTGCAGAAATTGTCTTGCTGCTCTCTGACTAAGGATTGCTTGTTTATCTTGAGTGGTAACTGAATGTCTGTTCCCAAATTGTTGTCCCTAGTTTTGAAATTTTGTGTGAAAATGACTGGTGTTAAAACTACTGTAAATTGTGGAAAGTAGTTTTTTCATGGTTTTACTTTAGTTAATCAAGAATATAACTAGCTGTGTGAGCAGCAGGTTACGAGGCCTGACTTCCTGTGACTTTGTGTCTTGTGGTTGGATTTTTCTGAGTATGCTGTATCATGAGCTCTGAAAGTGTTTTCATGTGTGTGGGGCATTATCTGTCCTGCTGTCCTGTATGGGAAGTTGGTTTTAGTAACAGCTTGAGCTTCTACTGCGCTTGTCCTCAAGGGGCACTAGTTTGGGTGTCTCTCCTTGACCTGACTGTTTATTTCCACAAAACTCACAAGACCTGATTATTTGCAAAATATTTACTCTTGTGTTAACTTCTGAGTTCTGGCCAGTTTCAGTGAAACTGTGGGGAAACACAACACATATAGCTTGGCTTGCTGCTGTTTTATTTTCCACTATCTCTTGTTTCACTGTTGTGGTTTTTGTTGTTATGTTCGTTTGGGGTTTTTTTTATAATTAACACTATTCAAAATGTCTTTCAGAACAGTTAAAAGTGTATCCCCCCAACGTTTCAGGTAACATATCTAGAAATAGGAAATGATGTTCTTTACAGCAGCTTCTTAAGGGATGCTAAAAATCTCTTCTTCGCAGGATAGATAAAATTCTTGAGAGTATCCAGCATGTTTATTAAACCATGTCCAAATAGACAGGTGTGAAGTTGCCTTTGTATATTGCAGATGTATGGAAAGTACCACATATAGTAGTTTGAGACCATGATTCTAGGAGAGAAGTGAACGAGGGTTTTGAAAATGTATGTGCTGAAGTCTCTGGAGTACTGCTAGGCTGGATTTTGAGGGTGGTGGATTAGCAATTGGAGGGGGCGGGGACTTGTGTTTGTGATTACCCTTGTGACCTTGAAAAACTGCTGAAACTGTAATGTGCTTTGAAACTTTTCAGATGAGAAGTACTGTACCGAAACTGTGTGGTACTGCAGGCTGTTTTGAGCGTTCTGTCTTCAGTGTATAAAGCTAAAGAAATTGTTCCTTTTGCTTCTGTTTGAAGTGTGCCTATACTCAAAGCATTGACTTCAGAGAGCTTCTCTAAAGGTATGAAAGGTGAATCTAGCACAGATATTATCAGGTTTTTTTTCTGTGTCCTGTCTGCTCCTGCTCTCTGTTTCCCTAGTATAGTAATAAAATATGTCTGTACTGCTTGTTCTAGTTCCTGACAGGAAAATCTTATCCTGGTCAAAAAGTACTCTAAATACCAGCTTGTGCATAAGACCTCACTTCAGATGTGGTACTAGTTGCAGCCACTGGTTTCTACTGTTTGAGATTAAGTTTGGTTCTCTGTGGGACATTTGATAAAAATTGTTTATAGTTGACTTTTCAGGAAAAGGCTACTTATTTTTAGTGTGCATCGTCAGAAGAAACATGAAGTTCTTTTCTTACTTCAGCTGTTGTAAAACTTGAATCCAGACCTAACAGAGGTAGTCCGCTGACTCCCCCAGGTAGCGTTCAGTCCCTCATCTTAAAAGGTAAAGCAGCTCCATCTAGCTCCATAGAGTCCCAGTGCACAGGACAGTCTGTTAAGACTCATGGATGTCTCACTTTGGGTGTTGTCATCAAGAACTGAAGTGATGCCCCTAAGGAGGTTATTAACAATGTCTAATTACAGGTAGGATTCATACCCAGTCAGTGTTATTCAGTAATTGTAGGACTACTGCCTATAGATGTATCAAATCGACTCCTCAGATGGGGCGTTTATCCATTTACTAGCTTGTCATGTTTTCTGTGCCTTTATTACTTTTCCAGGAGACATATTACAGCAAGAGATTTTTTTGTTTCACTTTTCCTTTTCTCTGAGATGATGTCTTTCCTGCTCTTTTCATTGCTGATTGCTTAGGCTGGTGGATGGAATCATGCAAAGTCTAGGTTGTATCTGATTGTGTTACTCTGAGGAGTACTTTATCTAAGCTAGTAGAAGGTTGTGCATGAGACTTCAAATAATAGAGGTTTTATACATAAACAAGATGAGAACACTGTTGTGAAAACAATAGGTAGAGCTGGGGGAAGAGGGGAGTGTGAAACCTTTCTATAAATGCTCCATAAGTGCACCACAATTCAAACTGCTGTTCAAAAGATAACCTCAAGTTCAGAAGCATTCAGTCGTTTAAAAAATGCATTAATAATAGCAATTGTTTGTTTTCTCTGAGGGTTTCCAACCAGGCCTCTTTTAGATTCTGTGCATCTCTTGCAATGTAAAGAAATTGGAAGCAGTTTAATGTGTCTGTCTCTTACAAGTAATTTGTGGGATCAAGGAAAAGACAAGCATACCACTTTGTGGATGGTTACATTAGAAAGAGATGTTTCTTAGTGTTTGCTGGAGTCAGTAGCTATTCAGTGTCCTCTGCAGGCAGGCCTTGAGAGCTCATTTGTGTTTCCAGAAGTGGTAAAAGCTATAGTTTAACTTTTTCCTGTGTTTTAAAATGGAGATAATAATTAAGTTTGTATGTGATGTGGAAGGAAAGGATTGTTAGGACTCTGCCATAATGATGCTGATGTTTTGTATCCTACTTTTATATCATAGTAAACAATACATTTATTTTACTTCTGGTTTCCCTTTGGTTTGTCTTATGCTGAACCATGTCTATGCTTCTATGTGTTTTCTTATGGTATTTGAGCATGAAAGTGATGGAGGTTAAGAGCTGTTGAAGATTAGTATCTGGCTTGTAATATTACATACAATAGGATGACTTCTCACTTTCTTAACTAGAATGCACCAAAAAAAATTCTATACCAGAGAAGAAATTCTTTAAAATGTTTAATGAACTCAAAATAGCAGCTGTTGTTAACCAAAACAGCTTATTTTGTGGTTTTGACTATTGTTGCAGTATTATTTTAATCTAAAGAAAAAAAGGAATGCTGTTGACTTAGCATATTTGAATTCTGGAGGGAAGAGGATAAAGTTACAAACAGTCAAAACAATTTCTGATTTTTTTAACATGAAGTGAAAATGGTGCCTTACTTCTGGAGTTGGAGGTGAAGAAATAAAATTCCAACATAGTTCAGGATTCTTGAAATTAGCTTGTGTACTGCTGTTGCCAGTGTCAGGAAACAGAATTTAACATGGTCAGAAAAATGTCACTGTGGAAGGTACTCTGCAATTGTACTTTATTCATATTTGGAAAAAAATTTCCTTGAAAAATACCATATATTCTCAATTGTATTTAATGACCATACTATTTTCAATCTGAAATTTTACGTATTTCTTAATCTGTACAGAACAAATATAGGGCTCTCATCTAGGAAAAGTACTAGTCAGCTACTATTGGAAGTGATTTGTTTTCACTGTTTTGTTTTGTTCAGGCTTAGCAGATTCAGATGTGTTTTGTATAAATAAAAACTTGGGGTAGCAATGCCATAACTGAAGTAACTAATTTTTTGGAAAGGTTTCTCCAGGTTCATCCAGTCTTGAAACCTGGTTCTGTTGTCCGTTTCACAAGGAATATGAAGCTGATGTGGAAAACTCCATTTTGTCTCTTCCTTCATAGATCTTGTTTGTTTGTTTATTGAAGCACTGATTAAAACAGAAGCTCGTGCATACAAAGTAGGCATGACAGCTTAGATCTGTCGTGAATTGTCAGATTTGTGCTTGAAACCTTTCTGAAGTAAAGTAATGGTCCTAGAACACTGGACTGGAATGTTCATCATCCTTTTCTGCTATTTCTCTTCTTTTTAGTAGTCATCTTAAGCTACCATTAGGGCAAAAAGAAGTGGTGAACTTCTGTGAGCAAACTTGCTTCTGTACAGTTCATTTTGTTCTGATTTCAGAACACTTCCCAGTTAGTGTTTATCCTGTCCTTTCCTTGGGTCAAAGTCTGCTACTTTTACTCCAAGAGAGAGACTAAAATAAGGCAGGAGAGAACATGAAAGGTAGCGTTCTTAGTAAGGAAGAAAACTACAATGCTTTCTAAAGAACTTATGTGATAAATTCATTAATAACTTCAGCTAATACTTGAGTAGGCAGAGCCCACTATTCATCAAGGGATATTCTTTCTTATTCTCATCATGGGGTTCTGTTTTCTGTTCATTTGTCTGTTCGTCATGTGAAAGATTTTTATCAGCAGATATGCAGCCTTTTATTACCAAGTGCTGCTGCCTGCCACTGCCTCCTGGAACTGTTTGCCTTTCAGAGGTATCTTGACTCTTTGATACTAGCATGGGTAAAACGCAACAAGTGGGAGTTGACCACTGACATTGCTGGGTGAGATGTGGAGGAGCTTCTTGGTATCAGTCTTCATTTTCTGTCCTTTTTGTTTATGTGTGGTTTCTTTAAGCTCTTTCTCATGTTGCATCTTGATAAAGGGGTAGGTGGAATGAGAGAAGATTTAGTCTATAGTGCTTTTTCCTGAACTGTGCATGTTGCTGGGTTTTTTTGTCCCAAATTGTGTAAGAAGTCCTGCAGATAGTGGAAAACTTAGTGCATCTATTTGTATTTTGGATGTAAGGTGTTATGGAATTAGTAGACTTCCGTGACTGTTGCTGAGAAAGCAAAGATTCTTCTAAGGTCTTTGGATGACTGAAAGTATGTACTGGGACTAAACTTCCATTTAGAAAGCAAAGTTAGAGCTGATGTGATTCAGAATGATTTTTAAATTAAAAGGGGGAAAAGCAATAAGACTTCATTGGTTCAACCAGTAAAGGTAGTGCCTTCAAAATCTTGGAGAAAGGACAGTTCAAGTAATTCAGTTGAAGATGAGTTTTTAATTCCGAATTTCTTCTGTGTTGGTTTCTAGTCATTAATTCTTATGTTACCTCGGTGAGAGTGCTGGGGACTAGACATATCTGATACTAGTTCTTTGCAGCTGTTTAAAAAGAATGGATATAGCATCTTTTTGGAAGCTGACTCATTGCACATAATATGGCTTTGGTTTTGTCTCTCATTATGAGAAGTTTGTTCTCTCTACACAAACAGATTTCTGCTACATGCTGCCTAGTTGGTGAGCATCTGGTATCCCTCTCTTTAGTTAAAGGTCCTTAGAATAGTTTGGTTTCTTACCACTTTTCAATGTTGATACAGTACAGAAAAGAGAGTTTTTGTTAGGCCTCTGCATGCGCTCAGGCATTTGCTTCTGGAACTCACTCATAATCCTGATTTTCATTGAGGAAGAGGTTTTCGTATGATTACCTGAGTATGTTAGTGCTGCTGTATTTCTGCAGTTTTCTGCTTCTAACCATGTGCAGGATCCTCTTCCTTGTCATGCTGCTACTCAGCTGTGTCTCATTTTGTGGTGAAAGTTAGGTCATGTGCATATGTTGGGTGTATATTGCTGAGATTAATTTTCTTTTAGTTTAGCTTCTTGAATCACCTTGCTATATGAGGATATGAGATGATGCAAAAGTTGGAGTAGAAAATACATGTGGCAGGAGGTGGGCTTACAGCAGTTACCAGTTTAGCTTATCATAACTTATTCTAAGATTGCACCTTGAGATGTTTCAAAGGATGTTCCTGTGCAGTTGTTAACATGGGTTCTTGGATACCTGGTGACCTGTCTTGTAAATGGAAGTACTATATTTACTTGGAACGTTACTGAAGAGAAGACCATAGAGAAGTCACATAACTATGACAATGATCCTAAAGAAAATCCTAAAGCAATCCTAAAGAAAAAAGGGCGTGCAATTAAATGTTGATATTAAAACATCTATTATAACTAAATTGAAAAGCTCCATCCCCTCTTTTGGATTTTCCCCAAATGCATAGCCTGCTACAGATGTTTATATGACTCCCTTCACAGTAGTCATTCCGGTTTAATTAAATACCAGTGGTTGCTGACAAGAATATCTGTAGGCACGAGAATACAGCAGAAACCAAAACTTTGCATAGTGAAGGTCATGGTAAGGAGTTTGCCAGAAAGCTCCTTAGCAAGTCAAGCTGTTTTTCTGTGCTTTTTGTCACATTTGCAAATTTGCTTAGGGGATAAGAGGACTGCCTGAGCTCATCCACTGTGGTGGTGTTCACTGCTTAATGTGCAGCTACAGTATCTTATCCACTGCCTGTTTCAAGCATAAGTTTTGATGAACTGCAAAGGGACTGAACTATTTTGGGTGAAACATGAGTAATGTCATCACTAGCAAAGAATAGAGTTTGCAGTTGTTTGTCAGGCACTGACTGATTCTGTGTCCAGGAGTTCCTGTATTTTTTCAGTTTCAGAGGTCTCAGTAAAATGCATTTTCGTGCAATACAGCTGGGGAGAAATTGAGACTATTGGAAAAGGTGGAAGCAATATGAATTCCAGAAATTCTTTATAATGTCCATAATGAAACATGTTTGAGTTTTCTTGGTCATTTGCTGTTATTTTTCACTTCTTTCTTTTCCCTTTCTCAGCCACTTGTTTCTGTAATAAGTTTTAGGTAGAGTTACAAAGACCAACTTTTCCCTTTTATAACCTCTGCTATTACTGTGTAGTTGCCAGATACCTTGAAAATTATCCAGAAACTCAACTGCTTTATTGCTGTGTTTCACGTGTTGAGACCTGCTTTTTTTAAATGCACAAAGTTCTTGTATTTAGGCTTCAGAACATTTGAATTCTGCAAATTGTTGAAGCATAGAGCTGGTTCCTGTTCACTGTTTAAGGCATCCTTGCTATATTATATAATAAAGAAAACCTTCTGTTTCACTTGATAAAAGCATTAAATACTGCTCTATTTGGATAGCCCTATCAGTAAGTAGTTTATATCAACCTGTAGCACAACATTTTTGAGCCCCTGAAAAAGGCGACTGGAACAGTCTACCTGGCTTTACTGAGGGTCGGTCGTGCTTGACCAACCTGACTGCCTTCTGTCAGATGACTAGGTCTTCAACTGAGGGTAGAGCAGTTTGGATGTTGTTTTTTTTTTTTTTTTACTTTGACCTTAGCAAGACTTTTTAGTGTTCCACAACGTACTCCCATTTACAGTCTGAATGGGAGGATGACTAGACAAGTGAAAACTGGTTTTAGAGGGTGGCCCATGGTTCATACTCTGCCTGGACAGCAGTTAAACTAGAGCTTCTCAAGGGTCTACTGTGACCTACTCTTACTTACCTTCTTTTATTTAATGTCTTTATTGGTGGCCCAGAGAGGGAGATGGAGTGCATCTTCATCAGTTTGTGGTAGACACAGAGGTGGGTGGCTCAAGGGCAGGGTGGCCATCCTGAAGTACTCAGGCTGGAGGAAGGGGCATGTCAGAGTCTTAAAATGTTCATCAAGGACTCATACCAAGGTCTTCTTCCAGGACTGGTAACGGTGCTGCAGAATGGTTGGGTTGTAGCTTTACTGAGAAGGACTTGGTTCTGGTGAACAGCAGGTTAAATACAAGTCAGCAGTTCACCCTGCTAGTCATGAAAACAGCTTTATTGCCTTTTAGTTGGCATTTGTTTCACATGGTCCCAGAGTGCATCTGCAGTACTGTCTGCAGTTTTGCTCCTGTGCTCCCTACCCTCAAGAAGAACAACACTGATAAACTTCAAGCAAGTTCACCAATATGATCAGGGAGCTGTTGTATGTGACCTGTGAGGGGATGCTGAGAGCCTTTTGTGACTGTTTACCCTGAAGAAGAGATGCTTAGGAAGGATGTAGTAGCAACCATCCTGGTATAGGCAAGGATGGATACCAGGAGATGAAGCCAGTCTCTTTACTGAAGTACACAGTGGGAAAACAAGAGACAGTAGCCATAAATTGAAATTCGGGGATATATGTTGAAAAGTTTTTACTGTAAAGAGGATTAAGAGATTTTAAGTGATAACCTGTAAGCCTCTGTAGAAGTTTTCAAGACCTGAGTAGATAAAGCCCTAAGCACCTGGGACTGCAGTCAGTGTTGACTGAGCTTTGAGGAGGAAATGGATGACTTGCTGGGTCCGCTCAGCTCTGAATCCTTCCATGAAGAATCACCCATGGGTGGGACTTAGTAGCAAAACTAACCAATACTGTTTTATTTGGAAACTTCATTCCTTGTGCGAATGGTGTTTATTTCTAGTGCTCCTAAGTAAAATAGCCTTACTATAATCACTTAGTTGTGTTGACTATTTTTGATATTAAGCATTAGTTACTTGGATCTGTCTACTGAGTATGCATGGAATAAGCAAGGTACATTCATTGAATAAACTCATTTAATCTAAGAAAGAAAGGAAAAGTACTCTTTTTCAGTGTCAAAAATATATTATGGTTATAATACAACTATATTATAGTTAACCATATGTCTTGCCTTTGTTATTCGAAACCTTGTGGTAAAACAAAACAATTTGTAGAGCATTTGAATTTATTGGGGAGGGAGGAGGAAGCAAGATGCTGGATAGTGGAACTAAATCTCCGTTTCTCTGGTATTGGTTCCCTTCCCTCTTTGTCCAGGCCTGTGAAAAAAACTATTATCTTAGATGCTACATATAAACATCTCCAAAATGGACAAGGCTTTGGTTAGATTCTTGCTGCAGAAATTACATACTGGGTGGGTTTAAGTGTGATAACCCTTCTCATGGGTTTGTGGAAAGTGCAACTTCTTTAGTTTTTTTTGTAACCAAGAGAGCGTAGTGAATACTTGTGTGTTTCTGCTTGTGCTTTGAAAGAAATCTGTAGTGGCCAGTAACAGGCTTCTTTGTCATGGTTTCTGTGCTTTTGAATAAGTTGCTATCTCAGCTTTTAGTCTTTCTTTTCCTTTGCATGCAGGGTCTGGATATATTCTTGTAAACTATTGCATTAGTGTATCAGATTTTTCCATTATCTCTGCACTTAGACATGCATGCATCCACATAATTGTATTCAGGCGCTCTCTGTCACGTGCTTTACGTATTACTGGTTTGGGAACGGATTTGGTTACACGATATCTGTGAAGGTGGTATGTATTGACAGTGGGAGTTTTTTGGCAAGTAGTGGCCACTGAATTGTTGATATCTTAAATCGCTTCATACTTTCATCTCTAACAAGTTAAAAGCATTCATGTGATGTTTTGCTGCATTACGTAGACAAATAGGAACTTCTTGACTAACTTGACCTCTTCCAGTGGCTCATGGAGTTTATGAGTTTCAGTTTAGCAGTAGCTATTGAGTTACAGATTGTATTGAAAATTGTGTTGAACTAGGAGAGAAATTGGTCAATTCTTCCATCTTACTGCTTTCAGACTCAAAGGCTCTTCTGCTTTATTCACCCTTAATATACATGGAAGAGTCTCTAAAGTGAATCTCTATCGGAAAGACAAAGATCTGAAAGAAGTTTTGCTTTTGTACTACGTTCAAGGTAAGACTTTCAAAATTGTCCGTGATCAGATGACAAAAAGCATGAATAGTGAGACTTGCAAAATGGGACTATTTCTGAGTTCTTGGCTTCTTGCACATTATACTATTCCTGCAGACTATTATGACTGTTTACTAAGTACTAAATACTTTGTTGAAATGCACTAATGATCAGAGGCATATAAGCTGGCAGTGGCTGTGTTCCTTAACTAAAATGGTCAAGTGAGTTGCTACTTGTAGCTAGTGTTTACTATGCAGAGCTGTCTTTTGGGTAGCATAGGTGTTTCTAATTCTAAAACTGATATACTAACTTGCATGATACAATATGGAATGTCTTACTAAATTGGCAGTGTCTTAGTAACTTTTTTGTTTACTTTTTATTCCTGTGCTGAGCTTATTGTAATTCTCTGCGAATGCAGAGACTGAATGCAGTGAATGCATTCGAGTGATAATTTGGTCACTTTCAAAACTTTGGGAAATACTTGGGAGTCAGAGGGCAAGTTTGCTGCGTTTTGGAGGGAATGGTAGATGCATTTCTTTCAATAAAACCATAGCTTCAAGCACATGCACAGGCAGCACCTGTCTGCAAGTTAAAACGCTGGTCAAGTGGTAGGAGCCATTAACATCATTCAGCAGTGATGCCATTGACTTCAGCTTACATGCACAGTTTGACAAAATGTTATTAGTGTTTGTTGTGTCATTCTCACACCACTCCCAGGGAAGAGTGGAGGATATATATATGAGGCCATGAAGATGTTCAGAGGGCTGGAGCACCTCTCGTGTGATGACAGGCTGATAGAGTTGGAGTCGTTCAGCCTGTGGAAGAGAAGGCTCTGGGGAGATCTTGTAGCAGCCTTCCATTACCTAAAGGGGGCTTACAAGAAAGCTGGAGAGGGACTTTTGACCAGGGTGTGTTGTGACAGGACAAAGGGTAATTGCTTTAAACTGCAAGAGGCTGGGTTTAGATTAGATAGTAGGAAGAGAAATTGTGGCTGCCCTCTCCCTGACAGTGCTCCAGGCCAGGTTGGATGGGGCTTTGAGCAACCTGGTCTAGTGAAAGGTGTCACTGCCAATGGCAGGTGGGTTGGAACTAGGTGATCTTTGAGGTTCTTTCCAACCCAAATCATTCTATGAAGAATGGAGAGGCACATAGCTGTCCATTGCAGAGACAGTACTTGTGTAAGAGGGGGAATACAAGGGAATACATCTGGTTGTAGAAGGGACGTTGGAGACATTCACATGTAGTCACTCAGAAGGACCTAAGAGTTATTTTGGGGACTAATATAGAAGTAGCACTTAATATAGGCAGCTAGTTCCCTAATGCTAGCAGTTTTGGGGAGGTGGAAACCTACTGAAATTGGCACTCATTATACTGCATTCAGCACCTATTTGAAGGCTTGGATCAGCAGTCTTCTATTCATGTACCTATTTCTGATTTTTTTGTGACTGTGGTTTTGTTTTTTATGTAGCAGGTTTTACTGAACTATTTGTGTAATCCCCAAGCTAAATGTCTTACTTTTTCTTTTTAAACTGCTAAATTCATCTGATTCTTTCAGTTGCTCTGCAAAAGCATGAATACTTAAGAGTATTCCTTTATGTGCCGTGATTATTTTACGGATACATAGTTTAATCCAGATAGTTTGTTAAACTAGTATAGAATACATGCAGGATAAGCTTCATATGTAGTTAAGTGGTAAGACTGAGATGTGAGTTTTGGAATACAGAAATCATTTTAAAATGTCTCGACATGTTGTCTGTAAATGGGATGACAGAGTAGGGTGTTTGCCCCCTTGCTACAGTTAATGTAGTTTTTTAATGCATCTTTGTGCTAAGATGTTCCCATCGCCATTCAGTCCAGCAAGGGCATGTCTTGCAGCCAACCGTGTCCAGGAGCAGTAGTAACCTTTGGTGGAGCTGGTGGTGGTGTCTTAATCTGTGTTATCCAAATTTGCCTGCAGCTGATGTCTGAAATGATGAGTCGTATAAAGTGAATGTTGAATTATTAACATGCTTGCTTTCCCGGAATCCTTTTTGCTGTCAAGTCTGTGTAGATGTATCGTTACTGCATTGACTGCCTGTCATGTCCTTAAGCACCCTCTCTAATAGTGATTTCTTGAAAATCAGCATGGTCTTCTTGCATGTTACTTTTAACATTCTTATTGACAAAATTGCCCTTTGAATTTTTACAGGTGTAGTTCGACACGTATTGTGATACTTGCATAGTGGCAAAACTAATACAGTTTTTACTCAATAGAAATATCCGAAAGTTCAGCGTTGAAATACATGTTGCAAATTGAGACTTTAAACTGTATTGATTAAAAGTGAATCCAAGTAATTTGTTGTGGAACTGAAGGTGCAGTATGAATTGGACAAAACTTTTGAGTATTTAGGCTTGAAAGTTGCCAAATGGCTGCTCTGTGCCAAGTACTCCTCTGTTTAGATGACAAGTGAAGCAGTTCAGATAGCCTCAATGCAGACACCTGAAAAAGATTCCATGTGTCCAGGCAACGATACTGGAGCCTGCTGCCAGAAAAAAAGGTAATGGAAATTTGCTTCACTCTGCAGTTCCTAGACATAGTAATTTTTTTATTAGACTTCAGGCTTTTTCTTGAAAAGTTTCTCTAGCCTGATGGAAAAGTAGATCATGCTATAAAAGAGCAGGGGGGGAGTAGGGTGTTTTCTGATGTAGTCTGAGAAGTCATCTGTGATCTAAAACCTAACTTTCTAGACTGTACTGTGGGTTGAATGTCATGTGATTACAGGTGTATTGATTCTGTTATGGTATGGGAGTATATAATTACATATCACGTAGGATCAGCTGCTTCTCTTCAGCATTTGTTTATAACTGCCTTAAAAATGCTTTGAGATATGCCTTATTTGACATGAATCAAATCACTTCAACCAGGTTGATTTAGGAAGATGATAAATCTGTTTTAGTAATAAGGGAGTGACTTTATAAACAGACGAATCCTCTTAAAAAATTTTAATTACCTTTATGTTTATAAGTGCTAATTCTCTTAATACTAATACCGTGCTGTTACTGAAGTAACTTTACTAGTAATTAGAAAAATTGTCTTAACATGGAGGAGACAAAGGAAAAAAATGTTCTAAAACTGTAGTGGAGGTATAAAAATAACTGTATTTTAACAATTCCTATTTGGAGCCTTCAGTTCCTGTATTTTACAGAAAGTTAGTTCTTTTGGAAGACTGTGTGTGTGTAGGCTGTGAGTTGACATAACAGATGCTTGAATTCTCTCTTTCCAAGTCATGTGCTTTGCAGTAAACATTAAAATGCCTGTAGCATCATAAGTGTTAATAATTGGCTGCTGGTACTACTGGTGTTCTTATGTTACCAATTTGAACGTGATGGTGATTTTATTGTGGTGTTGAACGACCTCTTTTACATTTAATTTAACTCCTGTTGTGTATAAATTTAGCAAGTGGTAACATGGCTAAAAAAAGCTGCAAATAGATCCAAGTGGCTAACTAGTGTGGCAGAGAATTTATGCCTTCTGTAACTGTCTGCACATCAGCAGTGGCCAAGATTTTTTTTTTTAATGCTGTCATGGCTCAGTTTTAGTGCCTTTATACCCGAAGACTTACTCGTACAAGATGAGGGAAGAACCTTCTTGGAGAGAGGGAAAGTCCTTCCTCTAATCACTAGTATCATATATAAAGAAATAAAAAGCCACTCTTGTTATCCCTTATACATTTGATATAACTTGATTTCTGTCATTGTCAAACATATCAGTATTAGGGAATTGCTGCTGAATTTTTGTACTCGGTGCTAAGTGAAATACTGTAATTTTGATGGTTTTGCTTATTTTTCACCCCACTTGGTGGTGTTTAAGTGCCTTCTAAATTTTGTATGTACTTGGGGTCTCACTTATGTGAGATATGTGTTATATGTGTAAGATATGGAAAGATCTCACTTATGTGAGATATGTGTTATATGTGTAAGATGTGGAAAGGTGTGATGAGTTGGCATGCATATATTGTAATGGTTTAATTCCTCTAATAGACAAAATGGATGCTATTGTGCCTTTGAGAATCCTTTGTGGGATATTTGTTTTAGATATAGAATCTTTACAGAAAGACACGTATAAACCAGGTTTAAGTTTTTTTTTCTTTCAGAAACTGCAGAAATATGATTGGGATATTAAGGATAAAGAATTCCTTATTGGCTTCAGTGATAGTAGCGAGACTTAATTCAAAAGCTGACTTGTTCTAAATGCATTGCTGGCCACTAGGAACTAGGATGAGGTTCTCTACCCAGATAAAAAATAATTTTGGGGGACTCCGGCTCTTAGCTGGCTTAAAAATCACTGAATACTGTTCAGAGAAGAATTAGTCAAGATAACCATCTGCAGATAATCAGTTCCTCCCCTTTGTGACCATTTCATGAGAGACAATATTAAAACAATATTAATCTTCTGAAAACTGTCAGACTTTAACTGTATCCTACAACTAAAGCATCTTAAATTTTCGTAGCTGTCCCCTTTGCTATCTTAGCAATCAAAGTGTACAGTTATGTCAGGTTTCTTACCTACAGTGTAACGAAGTTTGTGACAGTGAAGTTTCTTCATTGTTCAAATGCACATACTTGCTACTGAATTAGCTGATCTGAAATATGGTGCTTCCTCTGATTTTCCTGACAACTGATCCTGTAGGATTTTTTAATTTTTTTTTTCTGACAACCGATTCAGTAGGAGTTTTTTTTATGATTTTATGCTAAAGCCTTTCTTTGAAAGGCTTAGCTAGAAAGGGCTAAGCCTTTTCTACTGCATGATCAACAGAGAAAGTTTTTATTTGCAAGATTACTTCTGAATTTGATTAATACCATATTTTGCTAACACTTTGCTCTTTGGGGAAAAGGAGTGACAGACTCTGGATGCCCTTTAGTACTGCTATAGGAGGTAGAGTGGGTGAGACTGAAGTGAAATGTGATTTAGGGACATGCTGTTTTGGCCCAGAGGACTTCAGAAGAGATGTGCCTTGTAATGTTATCAGCTGACAGGTGTGGTGGGTTCTTTCTCAGAACATTTAATTAATGCTCAGGCTGAGATTTCTGCTGGTTTTATGCAGGTGGACATTTACAAAGTCTAAGTAATCCACCTGTAGTGACTATTTTTTAAAAACATCGATTTGAAGGCCAGGTGTTAACAAAGACAGCAAATGGACAGATGGTTTCAAACTGATTAAGTAGCTATTGCTACCCAGGTATTCTAGCTAGTAACGTGATAATGAATTTACCTCATGGGGAAACACTATAGGAATGTGCTGAAATGATAGGCACTGCAGTAATAGTGAACATCTTAGGTTGCCCGTGCATATCCCTCTGTGTCTGAGCTGGAATTTGGAATGCCTATCAGGAAGGGAATTTTGAATGCCCTTTGCTTTAAGAAAAAACACAAACTCATACAGAATAATACAGATGCATCTTCTTCAATCTGCAACTCCTGGATTGCTGTGGAAACAAAATGTGTATCTAGAACTTTACTTACATTGCAGTGATTATGTACAGTAAGATAAAAGCTAGTTAGAAACTTTTACAAGCTTTTCCCTAGAAAGTCCTAGCAACCCCAATAAACATGTTTGTTCAAAGTCCTCTGCTTACAATCCTTTGTTGTTTTAATTGGTTTTTTTTTTTAAAGAAAGCTGACATATAAATGGAATACATTTTAACTCTTGAAGATAATTCCTTCTCTTTAGTTCAACTGAAGATCAGATCACTTAAAATGAAAGCATTTTGTACTTGGATGTTTTTACTGAAGCATGTTAGATGGCCTCTCTCTTCAGCCTCATCTCTTCCTAAAGCTGGCTGTTTGAAAAGCTGTCCAGCATAACTGATGGAGAGATGATTCCTCATTTCTCTGCTTGAGTTACGCTAAGCATAGCTCTGATCTGTTACAGAGGAACAGAGGAGTAAGTGCTTGCCAGTAATCTCCCGGTAGGCAAATACAGATTGCGTACGTGCATTCTGAATTCCAGTAAGGCTGGCTTTTGGTATTCCTTCATCTTATGCTTGTATAATTCAACAAAGTTTGATTTACTCGTAAGCTGGATGAGCAGTCTGTGCTTCAGGCATTCACTTGTACCAGCGTAGCTGTCTGTACGTCTGCTCAGCCACACGCATGGAAACGGGAATGAGCTGCTGGGAGCAAATACAACTTAAGCTGCCACTGCTGCCATGACATCCACACAGCTGTAGTGCGAATTTACTCATCTAAAGCTTACCTAAAAGTGAGTCACAGAGAGTTTAGGAGTTAAGAAGGTGCCTTACAAATACATTTTAAAGGCAGGTCTGCAGGAAGAAAGATCAGAGTAGCTTTTGTGATATGTATCAAAAAGTCCACCATTTCTGAGGTGATGTTTTAAAGTATGGGCCTAATTAGAATGCTAAGCCCATGATATTATCAATATTGGTATAATAGTGGCTTCCTGTTGGAAGTTCAGCATTTAATAGTTCAAACGACTAACTGGCAATAGAAGTTTGAGCTGCAAACTTCAACCTGCTAAACTAAACTTTCACTGGAACCCCAAGTAAATGTTTCAAGACACTGAGATTTTTTTAAGAAGTCCTGGGTGTTAATTCTAAAATACCATGGAAAGATACTGGTACACTTTTTACAAAACCATATTATTGTATTACCTGCTTCAAATAGGATTAAACTTGCTTCATAGAGTTTTTAATTTTGAACTTTAGTTCATTCTGCTTCCTTTAACTGTTTAATATGAATATTTTAGTGCAACTTCCTTGTTGAAAGGGTGGGGGGGAACAACAAAAAACCCCACACTCACAGAAACACAAATCAAGACCTTGCCCAGTCTTGGTTGATTCACAATGTTTTTATGTAGAACCAAGGATCACTTAGCATATATAGAGAGAATTAATTACCCTTCTATTACAGAGGATGAACAACTCTCTCTTTAGGGTGAAAGTTGTACCTTTTCTCAAGTAATTAAGTAGATATTAACTCCTGGTTTAGTTTGGGATTTGTCATATAGGTAGGAAGAACTCCTGCATGAACTTGGAGCACTAGTGCGTTCCCTTGGTCTGTGCTCCTGCCTTCCCAGAAAAATCAGGTAGCCTAATGAGTGCTTCTCTTTGGAGAGGGATGTTATCTTACCTTTACCATATGCTGGGAACATGTAGCTGGGAGGTTGCAGTTTTTTAGCTAACCTGTGGCACACACTAGTGCTCTTTTCCTTCTCCCTCCTGCTGTCTTCTGCAAAATCTTTTAGTATCTGTGTGATCCACACAGATAGACAGAGTTCATAGTTCTGGAGGATGATATAGGTGGTGGTGGTATTGTGCTGTCATAAGGTCAATCATGGCCCATTAGATCACAGCTCTTTCTGTTCATGTTCAGTCAGTGAAGGTGCTTCATTTGTTTACTTGTTTTAAAGCAGCAGTGATTTGATTGTCCATGAAAGGTCAGAGTCGTAGCTGGTTGTGAGGCAGAATAAACCCAGTGTTTATCTGGTGCTCCTCTGACCACAGTCTGGAAACTTGCAAAGGACTGGATGTTGTAGTGGGTTTTGTTGGTTTAAATATTAGGATTCGGCTTGAGGATCATTAGTGCTTTGCTACCAGGATTATTAAGTGCATATTTAATCATCAGGAATACCAGCATTTGATGCCTACCCTCCTGTAAAATAATATGGTAGGGTTTTTCAAATCTCTCTGGATTTTTTTTTTCATGTGCTTATTTTGGAATATTTGGTTTAGTTCTTTAGCAATGGATTACTTATGTTCACTTTAGCTGTATGGTCTTTACCTTCTGAAGCAAATACTGTAAATGTGGTGAAATTCAAATTCTTTATTAGCCAAGGAATGTTTAAGTTTTGCTTAGTTAAAAACTATTCTACTATAGGGTGCTGGTGTCTTAGTAGCAAAAAAGTGTACTGAACTGACCTAGTCCTACTCAGTTATTTTTATTGTATTTATGTTTACATACTCCAAAGATTTAAGTAACTCAAATAAAATGCTTAATACATCTTGTAATTTTGTTAAGCCTTTAATAAGAAACATTCGACTTTATTCTTGTGATGTAGTTTATGATGAGCAATCTGGACAAAACATTTGCATTTGTGCATGTGACTGTTTTTTGCACAAAAATTATTAGGGGCTGGATATAATAGCTTGTTATCCCAAAGCTGTATCATAAATCTAAATGTCATATGAAGGAAAAAAGTGTGGAGCTTATTTGGAGAGATAAGAGTCACCACTGTGCAGAATTAAGTAGAAGTAATGTCCCCTCTTTGTGCTATGTTCAGGGGTGGAGTGTTGTATGTACCTTAAACTGCTTTTGTGTTTTGGGACACTGAATACTGTATTTCTCACTTGTTTATATCTATATGTATAGATAGAATTTGTATAAATAGAAGCATATTCTGGAGAAAAATGCTCTTAGCCCAAAATACCTGTTTTGAATCTGCCCTACTGTAAGCAACCTGTCTCCTGGCTAAAAGTCATCCCTGTCTAAGGAATGCTCTCTCTCACATCCTCTGTAGAGTAGCATTTGGGAGGGGTCAAGTCTCTTGCTTCTGAAAAGCACAATGCTTATCTTCTGGGCTGCTTTTGTGAGTTCTTCTCTTCTAAAGCCAGTGGAGTAACATCAGAAGCACTGAGGCTCCTGAACACTTCCTTGTGCAAGCACCCTGTACTCTCCTAGTTGGGGGGATCTTCTGAAGGTGGGAGACAGTGCATGGAGGGAGCTGCGTTCTTGTCACATGTTTTGTGTCTGTGCCCTAGAACAACCTGTATTTAGGAGGAGGGAGTTTGGCTATTTTGTGCAACTTTGTGAGTCTGTGCTTTCTATGTTTTGGTTTTTTCTCCAGAGTTCTTGGATGTGGAAACAACATTTTTACTGAAACTTTTTAACTTCTTGGGGAGGGCTTTTGCCGTGTAGTCCAGTACAGTGATTTAGTAGATTTTTTTTTTTAGAACTTTTTTAGAGTTCATTAATGATTTAGTGGATGCTTCTTAAGGTCTAGTTTCACAATACTCTGAACAAATCTGAATTGGCAGCATCGCCTGGTTCTGCATTTCTGTCATTGGCGTTTGTCTGATCCTGCATTTCCTAAGCTGGTTTGGAGACCTCAAGTGGCAGAAAATAATTGAATTTTTCTGAATTAGTTTGGTTCCTCAAACCATCCATCCTGTTGTAGTGCCTGAGAGAATGTTGATGAAAATACAGGGCTTACAGCAGTGTAAAAGTTATGAGCATAAAACTTACTGAACCCTTACAGTTCTTCAAATGTAACAAAGCAGTCCTTTTTAGCAATTTTGTGCTTATGACACTTTTTGGTAGTTGAAAAGCACTATTTAGTGTTTGAAAGAGACAAGCCATAATGAAATGTCATAGCTCCATTCTTCCATCAGTGGGCTTAAAGTCAAGACCTGCAGTAGACCCTCTTTATCACTCATTCAGCTCATCAGAGTGCTGTAATCAGTTTAAAATCTTCGGTGTCACAATAAGGCTTGTATTTCCCTCATGCCCCAGACAGAGCTGGCTGTTATGCAGAATTCTTCCTGCAATAATTCCTTTTACTAGTAGTGTACTGTCATGGTAACTTTTGTAAGATGCAGTGGTTTATAAGATTAAATATGTAGTTCCTGATCCATGAAGGAGTTTGGGCATTTGCATCCTGTTCAAAACAATGGATAGATGCTTTTGTAGATCCACACATCTGAATTCTTAGTTATTTGCTACTTTTACATTTCAAGCTGAATTTATGGTTAATTTTATAGAAACTATTTTTAAAGAAATATAATGATTCTTATTTCAGAGGACCTGAAATACATTTGCATTTGAAGCTTATTATTTTTGTTTTAAACTCTTGTGTATTTTTACATCTAACCATGCAGAATAAAAAGCTTAGAAATTACATGTGCTACACATGGTGGGTTTAAATCTTATCAAGCACTCAAGGAGTGTACTCTGTCATTTGAGTAGGTGAATAAAATTAAGAAATAGCAGAGTGATGTTAGGAGGCATGCAAAAGCTATTCCTTCTGTTACTGAATTTAGGGATTTGAATGGCAGGTAGTTGGCTGAAGACTTTTTAAGTGCTTGTCAGTGTTGGTGAAGGAAATAGGGAAGAATTTAATCTGATACTTTGTTAGCATGAATCTTGAATGTGACATTTAGAGAGTGTGTTAAAAGGTCTTCTGACATCCAGGTGTAGCTTTAGTTCAAGCACTTCTATTTAGGAAAAAGTTATATTCACAAAAAAATTAATGTATAAATCTGTTGTGCACCATCTGGAGTAGCTAACTGCTTCCTTTGTTTCTTTCTAGGAAATATCAAAATAAAGCAGATGTTGTGTCCTGTACTGTTATCTCAAGGTTTTGCAAGTCATTCTGTTATGTGCTTCTTGGCAGCAGGAATGTAAACTAATTCTTACAGCACTGAACTAGAACCTTGACAAGGTTACAATTACAGGTAAGAACAAATTATGCCACTTTGAAATTTGTGAGAACATATAGTTGCTTTTACTTTGACTGTGTTTTAATTTGCAATTTGTAATTGACCATGGATTAACAGAAATTTCAGAGCATACTGGATAAAATTATGTGTTTTTTTCTTCTCTAGATGTATTTGAATTTTGTTTAATGCTATTTTTTAATAGGAGGAAATATAATTTCAAGTATAGCTTCTTTCTGTTATACAAAGCACTGTTAATTAATTGGGGGAAGAAATGTAATTTTTCACCACCTAAAATGTATGCTGACCCAGATTTTGGGGAAGGTATGTTCTCACACAGAAGACTGTACAGTGTCAGTAAAAAAGTTATGTTTTGCCGCTGTGTTGGGATCAGCTTACTGTCTGCGTGTGGCTTTTTTCCCCACAAGGTCTGCATTTCTGCAAGAGCACTGATAGCAGCAGTACTGCTTAAATTACCTGTTTTAATCAGTTACAGAAAATCTCTAAATTTCTTGACAAGGTCCCCTGTAGCTTCAGCTCTTGAATCACCTTTTCAAGGGTAAAGGTTGATGTCTTTTTTTCCAGGTCAGTGAAAATGTTTTGACTGCTGGTTTTCTATCATTAACTTTGTCTGACAACGGTGGAGATAAGTGGTCATGCTCTTTGTCACCTTCTTCTGAACCTGTGTGTAGGGAACTGAAAGTCAATGTTCTTTTACTCTGACTACTTTAAAAAAAGTTATAAATTCAGTGGTATAAAACTATAGTAATGGAAAGAAACCCCACATCCTCCACAAATACCTGTGATAGAGATTGCATATTTTGGTTTTTATGTTTCTGAAAGATTTATTTCGGTTTTTAAACAGGGACTATGTGTTTTGAAGACTGTCTGTGAAATAGCTTTATTGCATGTGCCCAGTCTGCAGAATCATGATCAAGTGAAGGCCTTTCAGTCTTGATTTTGCATTTGGGTGTCTTTGATAGAGTGGCTTGCCGCTTGTCAATAGTGGCAGGCAAGAGTCTGGACTGTTGTTATGAAGCAGTCTAATGTGTCCTACTCTGAAGTTCAGTAATGCATAGGGTCATAAGTCAGTGACAGGTTTGTGCCAAGGAGGTGGCATTGATTGTTCTGCTACAATGAAGGAAGGGTTCAAACGTGGTTTGTTTTGAGGGTTTCTTTGTTAGTGTTGTGTTGATCGAATGCTCATACTTATTTTGCAGTGATGTAACATGTTGAAAAAAGGCACAACTCTTCTTATACTGTGCCAGTCAGACTTAATTTGAGTGGACCTCTAGTATTCATGTAGCCCAACCCTTGTGTCCAGCTTCCTCAGATTTCTGTGTGAATCAAGAAGTCATCCCTCAATTATGTTAATAAAGGTGTATTGGTTTACTGTGGTTTTGCAGACCTGTTGCAGAATCCTTATTCTGGTCTTTCAGACCTGTTTGGGAACAATTTATTGATTATATGAATTGATGATTCATTGCTGCCTTATTATCACCAAAGGTTGTCTGAAACTTTCTGTAAACAAATTGAAGGAGGTAAGAAAAATTATCTGAAATGCCTAAATTTAGAATAAGAGAGAACTCATGCCTAGTGACATGCTGCTTCATGCTAATGAGTAAAATTCTTCAGATTTAATATCAGTAGTGTATTGGATAAACTTTGGTTCTCTTTCTTAAAATCTGAGGTGCTATTTCTTTAACAAAAACCTGGCTGCTGTTTGTTATATTGATGATTAAGAAGGACCAAGCTAAATTTACACTCAAAATAATTGGTCTCTTACTGAATTTAGAGAACCAAAATGGTGATTCTGCATAGAAATAATTATAAACTTTGGTAGTGAAGGATCACTTTTATACTTGGGCAGTGCTTTGTAGTATCCAAGGGCCACATGTGCATCTGTTCTGAACAGCCCAGGAAAGAAGTGAGAACATTCTTATTGGCTAAGGAAATATGAGCAGATATGGGCAAACAGAAAGAATTTCAGTTAATATCATAGGATGTAAATCTTGTGACAATATAGTCAGGAGAGATAAGCAACAGTACCGTGTAGTCTTTGGGTGCTATAATAAAGCCATACTGAGCTGCAGGGTTTGAGTTAAGGACAAAATGTGACTCCAGGATTAATAAGCCTGGACAGGTAATATCTGAATTAACCAGGTAGACCCATTTCACTGAAATGGCAATGCACCAAATTTCTACTCTGAGAAAATGGTAGAAGAGCATGAATGGTGGCTTATGCAGAGCTACCTTGACTCTTAAAGACTTTAGCCTTCATTCTGGTCCCATGCAGGTACTGGCAGCAGTAGTCTGCTTTGCATTGCCTAGGCCCAGCCTTGTTGTATTTGATGAAACAGCCTGGGTATTTACCTATCTTATGTATCACTTTTTGTAACTCTGTAACTCAGATAAACTGTTTGCAGATAATAAAGGTGATTGAATTTCCCAGACTTTGTAGTGTTTGGAGGAAGTCTTGGTAAAGAAACTGAAGTTGTTACCTGAAGACCCAAGATGAGTGACACTAATTAAGACACTGACTACAGTAGAGTCTTTCCTACTGAGAATGACACTGCAGATTTCTTTGGTTAAGTCCCTGGCAGTGGTACAATGTGAACTAAGGGCTGTTATCAGAAGTCACACTAGCAAGCACAAAATTCTGGGTAGTTAACTAGGAAAAGCACTGCATGTTTTTTAAAGTTTTTATTTGGCCACAAAACTATGTGAATTTGACTTCTGCAATTTGAATAAAAGGGAACCTGCCTGATAAAGGTTTCCTGACTAAAAAGACATCAACCTGGGCACTGGTGACTTTGTACTATATGCTGTGATTAGAAAGGCAGATTCAGAGTCCCCTTTCAAGTTTTTGTGAACTTCATCTCGAGTATCTGAGGTATGATCTCTAACTTTGTATGTACCAAGCTGCATTCCAGAAAAATAAGAAGCTTCAGCATAGAAGTGTGCAATTCATCCATGAGAGACACATAGTTGCTACATAAGCTGAGCTTGAAGATCTGCAGTTAGGTAGCTTCACCCATGTTCTAGTAAGATGCAAAAAACAATATAAAATAAACCTCTGAAAAGACCACAAGCATATGTATTTTTCTGGTGTTAACAGCATAGCTCAAAAGGTGCACTCCTGGTGCTCCTTTCTATATTTTCAATCTTTTCTGTTGAAGGTTACAGCCCCCTTGGATCTGCTGTCTAAGCTCTGGCTTCCAAACCCATGCAGTCAAAGTCACAAAGTTTCAAAATACTAAAGCTAACTTTGCACTTCTTCAGTGAAACAGTTCAAAGAGTAAGGGCAAAAACATCTCAGCCAGCAGTTCTGAAAGAAAAGAAATTGCTGGCACAATGTGGTGGTGAGTAGCTGAGGCAGAGCAGAAGCGATAATGTTTTCAGGTGGTGCTACTGACATTGATTATAGATGTGAATCTACAGTGCTAAATTGTGCCTGTGGTGGTTTTGTAGCTCCAGGCCAGTTTTTAAAGTAGCTCAAGTACATTCTCAAAGTAATGTACATTCTTTGTAACTTGCTGGTTGAAAAGTAGTGGTAGGGAAAGTTGTGTTTTGTTTGTCTTTGTTACTGTTTCTTTTTCCCCGACTGTTTCTTTCAGCATCCCCAAATGCTGAAATTCATTTCAAAACTACAACTGTAGCTCCTAAGCATGTATGCTACCTGATGATGGGGATAACTTGAAAAATTTTTTGAAATTCCTGGTTTAAAAGCCTTTTGGGCTTCTTTCATGATACCCTGGCAGGAAAAGTTTTTTGGTAGTAGGCTCTATATTTAAGTTTTATAGTGGTGCTTAATTTCTTTCTGTCAATATCTTTGGTCAGCTGAGATCCTTCCTAAACACAACTCCTATGGCCACAGATTATTTAAAAACAATCCACCCACACACCCCCCAAAAAATAAACCCCATATGAATGGGGTAATCACTGTTCTTTTATGTAGTTCATTTTTACTTGGAAGTAAAATATTCACATCTTATTCTTAGATTACAATCATTTCTGTTTGACTTTGCCAGTATTTGTGGCTACGTAGTTAGAGTAGTTGTTACAGCCAAGCTTCAAGTAGAGCTCTTGCTCAAAGCTTCAGTAACAGTTTGCCTAATGTAAATTTGTATAATGCCAGCATTTTTAAGCCAGTAAGTAAGAAGTGAGACCAAGTTTTCTGGGATCAAAAATCAAGATCCTTAAAGCTGATTTCACTCATCAAATGAATTTGCATATAGTATACATACATTATGCTATGTATTTATACTATGAGTATAGTGATAGTATAATAATAGTATATTGTAAGTGAACACAAGATGAGTAAAATATCAGTATTTCTTCTGTAAATGGAAGAGGCACAAACCAGGACAAGAGGATCTTTATGAATTTCAAAACTGTCTACAGTGTGTAGACACAGGTATGGCATAGAAGTCTGCATGTGCACGTAATACACACTAGTGAGGGACTGAAGATGGAGACAGATGAGCTTTCTACCAAGACTAAATTTGTTTTTTTACCTTAAACCAGAGAAGTTATTTCTTCCTGCACTTTCAGTGGGTTTTGAAAATGTTTGTCATAGATGCTTTGATTATTTATTTGTCATTTACATCTTTAATATCTAGTGCAGCATTTTTTCTGTTGAAACGTCATTCTTTTTTTATAGCAGGAGCACATGTGTTTTGTAACAGGAAACTCTGGCGCTGTTTGTTTTCCACAGCACTGACTTATTAAAAATGACTAGCCTGTTGAGTGAATCCTTCTGAGGAAAAGACATTTTACAGTACACTTTTATGACCTAAGCCTAAAAGATTGATGTTGGACCACTCTCATATTATGAAAAGATACATTATTGCCTTTGGGACTGTTGACCATCAAGGTATTAGTTTAGTTCTGATGTTCTCTTTGAAGCTGACATGTGATCTGAAAATTACTTTATAGTATCTATGAGAACTTTGATTATGGCTTTTAGACCTTTGTAATCTAATTATGTGTTGGTTACTGTTATGGTTTAACCCTAGCCAGCACTAAGCACCACACAGCTGCTTGCTCGCTCCCCCTCCTCACTCTCCAAGGGGGGATGGGAAAACAAATCATAAAAGTGAGAAAATTCATGGGTTGAGATACAGACTTTTTAATGGGGAAGAAAAGGAAGGAAAAAAATAATGTCTTGCCTGTGTATCCTCCCAACTTCTTGTACCCCTTCAGCCTTCTTGCTGGCAGGGTATGAGAAGCAGAAAAGTCCTTGAATTAGTATAAACACTACATAGCAACAACTAAAAACATCAGTGTGTTATCTACATTATTCTCATACTGTATCCAAACACAATTCTATACCAACTAGTAGAAAATTAATTGACTCTATCCGACCTGAAAACATGTTGGATTCTATACCATTTGCATCATACCCAGGTCCCACACTTTCCAGTACATCCCAAGTAATGACTATCACCTTTCCTTTCTTTTGATAAATTCACACAGATATCATTCCATGATAGTCTTTTCTATCAGTCTGTGGGCCATCCCTCCACAATGTCTGTTGAGTTTATTTAGTCCATGACTTCGGGCTTCATCTGTCATGGTAGGAGAGATTATGTGTAGTGTTGGATTGTTTCATGCTAAAGCCATCACTGCTGCACTTGTCTAGTTCTGTCATCAAAATTTGTTCTTCATTAATCTGAGTAATTCTGCTATAATATGCTTGATTATT
The DNA here is from genome assembly GCF_036250125.1 of Pseudopipra pipra. Taxonomy (NCBI): domain Eukaryota; kingdom Metazoa; phylum Chordata; class Aves; order Passeriformes; family Pipridae; genus Pseudopipra; species Pseudopipra pipra. The sequence goes on from NC_087551.1 coordinate 26,549,828, forward strand.
ATTTAACAACTGTAGTAGCGATGACTTACAATATTATATAGCAAATAACATAATATGATTCAAATCATTGCCTGTCCTTACTCAGAATCAAATCCCCTTGAGGTACACATTGGACTTCCTTGTCCTTCTGCATTACCCACCATGTGCACCCAGATCCTTGAGCAAGTGCAATTCTGTGGGTAATTACTGGATCTCCTGTGCAGGTTCCTTGACCTTTCTTTGTTTTATGGCAAAACCAGCTTTCAGAAGGATTCAAACTATTTTTTCACTGTCTCAGAAACTTCTGTTGCTGTATCACCCCATGCAATGTTGTCATCAATGTATTAGGTGTTCTAGAGCTTTGCCTTGTTTGAATACAGTCTGGATCAGTCCATGGCAAATGGTAGGTCTGTGTTTCCACCTGTCAATTCCAGGTATACTGGATGGCCTGCACTCTGCTGCCAAAGGGGTTGAGAACTGCATTAGCACTATCAGTTGACATGCCACTTGGCTGCCTCTGACTCCTCTTGATATTGAAGTTCCAGCGTGTCTGGCACGGCTGGACTTGGAGGGGGCATGACTTCATTCAGGCTGTGATAGTCTGCTGTTAGTCTGCACTGACCGTATGGCAGTGAGCTCTGCTGAAGTGAGTCCACTTGCCTGGGTAGCTAACATCTTCAGTGAAGAGATACTTTTCCTTCATACCTGGCAGGAGTTGCTTCCTGGGGCTGAGGGCTTGTACTGCTTTTCCAGTTGTTCCATTAATGCCCTCTTCTGTAGAACAGGATCGCAGATGCTTAGCCTCCCTACCCTCTAATTCCAGGCTACTGGCCCTGTTATTCCAGCATTGGAGCAGCCAGTTCCATCATGTCCTTGCCTGGCTGATGGCTGAAATCTTTTTGCATATACTGCAGCTCACTCAGAGGTGTGCTGTTAACCAAAACATGAGATGGCTACTGTCTCTTTTATGGGTTCTGCCTCTTCTTGTGATGGCCCTGCTTCTTCATCCCTTCTAAATGAGCTCACTTCCATATATATCTCTCCTTGTCTATAGTAGTATGGTACAGACAGAAGTTGGTGCTTTGGTTTAACCACAATGTCTGTCACTGGCGTTGGAGTAGCTGCTGTGCCAGTCATTTTGCCATCAGATCCAGAGGCTTTTTTTGCCCTCGGAGCTACTGTATAGTGTTGAACAGGGCTCAGGAGGCCTGGGCCAAGCCCTAGCACATTGCCTGACTTTTATTCTCTCTGGTATTATCTGGGTGACAGCATAGTTTTCCAGATTTTGTGCTTGTTCAGTGCTGAAGTTCCAAAGCACTGAAGGTGCCCCCTGTCCTGGGCACTTGCCCATACACCCTGCCACTTATTACTGTCCAGCCTCAGGGCAGATCTCTGTATGGCTCTGAAATAGTCGTTTACCCCTAAACAACATCTTGAACATGTCCAGAAGACATAGCAATAGGAATGCTAGCTTCCACATCCCAAGGATATTAAAAATTCTCAAGTACTGTTTTAATTAGCCTGGAGGAGAAGGGGAAGATGAAGGTAGGTACCGGTCTCCCCCATGGATTGGGTCTCTGAGGAGAAAAGGTAAAAGTTGTAATTAGTAATAGTTTCCTATAGATGGCTCCCGAAGTCTGGAGATGTCGGCAGTGCTGAGTACAAATACCAGATTGGTTTCATGACCAACAATTTTGTCGTATTATTAGACAGTGTTATGGAATACAACAACATGATAACCTTAGGCCGGTTCCCATGGGTGATAAACAGCACATGGGGCAATATATACAAGTAAAGTAAAGTATTATGTACTGCAACTTTACGAACAAGCACACCACCTTTGAGAGCAAATACATCACCATTGTGACCAGTGACTAAACTAATATAATGAATGCTTATAACAAATTTCTTCTGATGCGTTCTAGTCAGGTTTGTTATTATTTCAACCTGTTGTGCCCTGTGTTGGGCACCAAAAATGATTGTCGTGGTTTAACCCCATCTGGCAACTACTCACCACACAGCTGCTCACTCACTACCCCAGCTCCAGTCAGATGGGAGAGAGAATCAGAAGAATAAAAGTGAAAAAACTTGTGGGTTGAGTTAAAGACAGTTTAATGGGACAGAAAAGGAAGAAAATTGTAATAATAAAAGAATTAAAATATGAAAAACAAGTGATGCACAATGCAATTGCTCACCACTTGCTGACCAAGGCCCAGCCAGTTTCTGAGCAGTAGCCCCTGACCAACTTTCCTCCCAGTTTATATATTGACTATGATGTCATGTGATATGCAATATCCCTTTGGCCAGTTTGGGCCAGCTGTCCTGTCTCTGTTCCTTCCTGAGTTCTTGTGCCCCTCTAGCCTTCTTGCTGGCAGGGTATGAGAAGCTGACAAGTCCTTGACTTAGTATAGCTAACAGTACTTAGCAACAACTAAAAACATCAGTGTGTTATCAACATGATTCTCATACTGTATCCAAACCATAACTTTATACCAGCTACTAGAAAGAAAATTAACTCTATCCTAGCTTGAATCAGGACAGCTGCCTTCATTACAGCCATCAAGTAAGTATTTCTGCCTGTCAAATATAAATCAAAATGGAAAGGAACAAGCTTTTCATTTAAAATAACTGCCTATTTCCCCTTTATGATATAGTAGAAAATTGTGAATATCTGTAACTGAGCAAGAACCATTTGCCAATTTATAAGTAGCAGGAATAGTTGTTTGTCTCTTAAACATAAGTGCAAGTGTATACACAGATGTGACTTTAAGGCCCTTTACTATATGGCTGATCTAATACCAAAGGAAGTCTTCACTGTAGCTGGAGCAAAAAGGATATTGGTCATGAATTCTTCTTGCATGTCAGAGGACTTGACTTTTGTATTTGTACTTCAGTACCTCAAAATGCTAGATATCTTTGGTTTCCTGAGCCTGAATTATTGCTTATGTTGCTTGTATATGAGATAAGGACCTCAGGTAGGATTTGTATCAGGTAGGAAACATCAAAGAATGTATATTGGGATTGTAGAGAAGTAAGCCTAGGGTTAGATTTTTGCCCTGGGAAATGGATGTCAGCTTTTGTTAGGGACTTGCTGCCCTGAACTCTCTTGGAAATGGCTTAGCTATTGATGTAAAGCTAGAGCAGTAGTTAGAGCCTCTGCTTTAGCAGTGTATTGATCAGATTTAGTTTATTCATTGCCAGAGGGGGGCAAAGGCCAATATTTTCTTCCTTTATAAAGGCCTTCCAAAATCCTTTGAGCTTTGGTGATTGTTGGTCTTTGCCAGGCAATAGATTTTTTTAAATTTTAATTATTTGTCTTTTGCCTTTTTCCTGGAGTTGGGAAGACTGTTGGGAGAAGAGAATCCTAGGTTTTCATTCTTGATCTGAATAATATATACAGTTTTGAAGACTAGTGTGTGGAGCATGGACGAGAACTAAGTCCTTCTACATTTCCGAGAAAGTTTGGGAACTGCAGTAGATAGGGTCATCCAAATTTTCAAAATCTGAACTAATGATTTTATGTGAGGTAAACATTTTCACCACAAGGAAATTAAGTTGTTTTCTCAAACTGATGTGTTACACAATTAAATTTTTTTTAAAGATGAGATCTTTAGAGATTAAATCTCAAAGCTGAAGAGTACTGAATTTTTAAGTTTACATATATTGGTTAAACCAACTGAATTACTGGCTTGAAGGTGGACGCTTCATCTGTTCTTCTGTTGACTGTGTTTTCTCTTAAGATTGAATCTTACTCTACAAAGATGTTTGGGGCTTAATGCCTTGAGTCCCTCAAGAAGTGTTGAGATATTTTGACTGAGGTACAGAGAAGGTAGAGCTATGCTTTTCTCAGAGATGTGTGATAAAAGCCTAAGAGGCAAAGGACACAAGTTGATTCCTGATTGCAAGGATTTCTTACTGATTGCAAGTCAATCTCTGCATCCTTTATTAAAGATCTGCAGTAGGAAATGGGATATTTCAAACATTAAGAACATAATCTTGAATAGTATGATTTATTTTTTTTTGTTTCTCACTCCTGAGCTGTAAAAAAGCAAAGCTACTTATGAAATAGGTAAAGCTCTAAGGTATGAAAAATGCATTTGGTGGGGGTTTTTTAAATAGTATTTTTTATTTTACATATATAAAACACAACAGTCAATAGTGAACTCACAGGCTTCTGCAACTAGATAGGTTTTGATCTTTTTCCTTACTCAGTCATATGATTTCTTCCACATTTTTGATCTTAAGAACTCAAGATCAAAAGGATGTACTTTACTCAATTAGAGGAGTTTCATAGAAAGTCTGAAGTATTGGAGGATGTCTGCCATTTATTGGAGGAGGTATAGCATTTCAGTCCTATATTACAGTTTTATTAGTAAAAATGTTTTTATGTGCTTATAAAATAGCTTTATATTGTGTGTAATTTGTGAATAGGTGATCATGAGCTATTAGAATCCTTGCACTAGTCTCCTTTACTGATGTTATTTGAACTATTAAACTATGTGGAACTTGTTCAGCTCTTAACTGAGAACAAAGTAAGGCAGTTCAACAAAGCAATACAAGTGTTTTCAGTAAACAAGTGAAAATACAAGTGAATACAAGTGAAAACACTTGTATTGGTATGTTGAACTGCCTTACTTTGCTTTTATGACACCATTTGACACAGATTATTTTTTGTTTGGGGTTCTTTTCCAAAGCAAAATCAGATGTTTCCAGAGGAAGGATTGTGAATAGTTTTGGCTGTGGATCTCCGTGATGAAATACCCTTTGTGTGTCACTTCCACTGATTTGCAGTGTTGCAAATGCTCTTTTTGAATAAAGAAGGAAAAATAATGATACAAAATAATTGTGAATAGAATGTACCTTACTAGTTTCACTTGCAAACTGTATACAGTGTGAAGCTTACAACAACATAAGCTGTGTAGCCATTTCGTCATCTTTGCTCTCCTAGGTAATATAATTAGAGGCCAGTGGATGGTAAATACAGAGATAAGGAATAAAGAAAATATTTGTGGTTTCTTATGTGTGGAATTCTTTAGATAATGTAATAAAATTGAAATGGTGAGGAAGGTAAGGGAAGTTTAGAATGGCTTGCATGTGTTTGAGAGGGCTTAATGACTTTTAAAGTTGTTAAAAGTACAAAAAGTATTTTGGGAAGGTTAGATTTGGGTTTGTACATAAAATTTCAAGAGCAAAAAAATCTCAGAATACTATCTTGAGTGTCACAAAATTCCTTTAATAGCTACATAAGACAGTTTCCTAAGTACAAGATTTGTGTATGGTAACATCAGACTTGATAGCAGAAGATTAATACATAGACAGTTACAATTACACAAGTGTAGAGTTCCCTAATAAATGGTACTACTGGAACTCTTAGTAGTACTCATGACTCAACTGGACAGGGGAGTTGCACAGTGTTAATTAGCATTTGTGCTGTCCATGTAAAACCTCAGTTTATAGCAGCTATTTCAGAAATCATCTTTTCCAGCAAATCTTTCTAAACCTGGAGTCCCATCAGTGTTTTATTCCATGTCAAAATAGATAACTTGAAGATCAGTAAGTAGAACATAGCATAGTACTCAAACATGAGCTGTTTAGATTCTAGCACTTCACAGCTGATTTGGCTCAGCCAGGTGCTTCCCCTACCTTTTTTTTTTTTCCTCCCAAAATAAAAGTTAATCAGGTTACATGATGCTCAGTCTCTTACAGAACCACATTGCTCCTTTTGCATAATGTTAGTAGCACTTGAATCAAAGGCCATTAAACCTGGACTAAGACAGTAAAACTAGACTAAAACGTAAACCAGGTACAGAGTTGCTGCAGTATTTGGGGAAGTTTGTAAAAATTTGTATTAAACTAAGAGTGGGCGACAGTTTAAAGAGGCATAAGCTGTTGAGACCTCTAATAGTGGGGATCCTCAGCACTTCACAGAGATCACTGAGGTAGAGTGGTAGTGTGAAGTTTGAATTATCTGTGTGTAGTCCTGTGTATACTTAAAAGGTGTTTAGATGAGGGGAATGGCAGAACCTCTTTCTGGCCTAGTAACAAACTCTTAAACTAGAACTAAATTATCATGGCTCTGCAGACTTGGTGGGTACTGCTGTGTCAGAGACCTAATGACTGACAGAACAGGGTCAGTCATGGCAGAATTCTCACCAATTCTTTTTGGATGAAGGTTGCTGTGATTTTCATGTCAAAGGGGTGGTCATTTTTAGCATGATCAGAAGTTGTGGCATCTGAGTTTCTGGATCTGTGTCTTAAAGAATGTATTCTCTGTTAACTTTGTAAAGTGCAAGATAGTTTTCCAGGTCTATATAGGACAACTGAGTCTAATACAGGAAAGGAAAGAAGAAGTTCTCTAAGTCTTCAATGTAGATTATTCACATTTTACCTGCAAGCTTGCTGTCTGGAGATGGTTCTTCTCATACATTTTTGAAATAGGTCTCCAAACTCTGAAAAACTTATAACTTTCTGTGGATGATTTTCTTCCCTTAGATAGCTTATATCTCTTGTAATTGAATAAATTTTAACATCAAGACCAATGCATCTTTGAACTTAAAATCGCATGTGACAGTCTTTTAGGGATGGCTCAGGGTTGGGGTTGTTCAGCCTGGAGAAGCTTGGGGAGACCTTATAGGGGCCTTTCAGTACCTCAAGGTGGCATACAAGAAGACTGGTGAGGGATTATTGACCAGGTATAGTGATAGGACAAGGGGTAATGGGTTTAAACTGAAAGAGGGTAGGTTTGGATAAGAGATGAGAAAGAAATTCTTTACTGTGCGGGTGATGATACACTGGAACAGGTTGCCCAGGGAAGTTGGGGATGCCTCTTCCCTGGAATTGTTCAAGACCAGGTTGGATGGGGATTTGTGCAATGTGGTCTTGTGGAAGGTTTTCCTGTCCATGGCAGAGGTTGGAACTAGATGATCTTTAAGGTTTTTTCCAGTCCAAACCATTCTGTGATTCTCTAGTAAAAATTGAAATGGTGTTATACAAAGGACTAAATATAATTTGTTAAGAAAATCCTGTGAGAATTTTTCTCATACTGAAGTGGGAATTGCTGCCTTGTTTCCTTTGGCAAATGGTCTATGTTCCCCCTATTGTCACTTTTGGCATTCCTTACAAGGATACAGAAGTAGCACAGTACATGCGAAGCAGTCAGTTCTTATTCATGAACATGAATTTTATTTTCTTCATGTGATAATAAAACTGGAAAAAGAGTAGGAGTGATATGATTGTTATTTTTCCATCATAAATTAGTTTCTGCAGAGGATGACAAAATTGGCAGGGCTGCAAAGGTACGTGAACTACTCTGCCTTCATATGGAGATACTTTAAATTTTATGAAGTGGTTCTTTGAAAAAGACAGCACCTCACACAAAAAACTCACACTAAAAATGCAAACGGGGGTTGTAAGTTCACAGTTCATTTGTGTCACGTATTAATTCATTTTTCCTCCAACACAGTTGTTGACTTTTGCACGTGTACATGCTTTATCACTTGTTTTATAAAGAAGAAAGACAGGAAAGGGAAAACAAAGCTTATATGGAGTGGTGTTTTTATAAATAAGACTTTTCTTCTCTGTTTTCCAGATTCAATATTGCATAAACATGGGTGCATTTTTGGATAAACCAAAAACTGAGAAACATAATGCTCATGGTGCAGGGAATGGCTTGCGTTACGGCCTCAGCAGTATGCAGGGATGGAGAGTGGAAATGGAAGATGCTCACACAGCTGTTGTAGGTATTCCCCATGGCTTAGAGGACTGGTCCTTTTTTGCTGTCTATGATGGTCACGCGGGATCTCGTGTTGCAAATTACTGCTCCACGCACTTATTAGAACACATCACTAACAATGAAGACTTTAGGGCGACAGAAAAACCTGGATCTGCTCTTGAACCTTCAGTGGAAAATGTCAAGAGTGGAATCAGAACTGGCTTTTTGAAAATTGATGAGTATATGCGCAATTTCTCAGACCTCAGAAATGGGATGGACAGAAGTGGCTCAACAGCAGTGGGAGTTATGATTTCACCTGAGCATGTATACTTTATCAATTGTGGTGATTCACGTGCTGTTCTCTATAGGAATGGACAAGTCTGTTTTTCAACACAGGATCACAAACCTTGCAACCCGAGGGAGAAAGAGCGAATCCAGAATGCAGGAGGCAGTGTAATGATTCAGCGTGTTAATGGTTCATTGGCAGTTTCTCGAGCTCTGGGGGACTATGACTACAAATGTGTTGATGGTAAAGGCCCTACAGAACAACTTGTTTCTCCAGAGCCTGAGGTGTGTGAAATTTTAAGGGCAGAAGAAGACGAGTTTATCATCTTGGCTTGTGATGGAATCTGGGATGTAATGAGCAATGAAGAGCTCTGTGAATTTGTAAAGTCTAGACTTGAAGTATCAGATGACCTGGAAAAAGTGTGCAATTGGGTAGTGGACACTTGTTTACATAAGGTATGTAACTTTTCTCCTAGCAGCTGTTCTAAAATTATCTTCTGGTTAGATGGGTACAGATGTTAACAGCAGTTCCTGGCCTACTGTTCCACTTCTCCATCTTCCTTTCCTCAAAGTTCTATACCAGTTTGACTGTATATCCTTGCTGAAGAATATACAACCTCATCCTTTATGCTTGGAGAGGTGATAGCATTTGCAAAAATAAAGGTTTGCGTATGGTTCCACCTCTAAACTTTGATTCTAAATACAGTATTTATAAAAGTAATCAAGGCTGGGGAAAGTATTTTGTGGAGTTTTTTGTTCTTTAAAGTTGGGTTGTGTTTGCATCTTTTACCTAAAACCAGTGTTTGCACCATCTCCTCCTCAAGGTAGGGTTTGTCTGTCATCTGAAGTGGTGTCCTTAGCTCGTTGTAACTGAGTTGGAGAAGCACTGTTTTGCATCCGAGCTTGCTTGAACTCCTCAAATTTGTAGTTTTTTTGGAGCAAGTCTGGGTTGGTCTACACATGTTAAACAGGTATACTGTTTCCAGCATTTCCTGAAGAGTGCAGCTCCTACTAGTGCAAATAGAGTTCCTTTGTTGGGCCACAGACCAAACATGCAATTTTGAGGAAAATACTAAAATTCAGAATGGTAACTATAAAGGGTAAGTAGGTGGTTTGGGTTTTTTTTCAGAAATATGATTGGTTTCCAGCATATACCATACCTGTATGATTGGTTTAAATGCTGTGGCTTGTCTGACCAAGTACTCAACCAGCCTTGTTAAAGTATGGTCACTCTAAAGGATGGTCACTCCAGTAAAACTGAGCAGTGACTGCATGTTTATTTTCCAAAGTCCTATCCAAGATCTCTGCAGTTTGTAACGATATTAGAATGTTGTCTTCTGTCCTCAGGATGTGAACTGTACCACATAATACTAACTGATAGGTGTCCCCATATGCTTCATACAAAGGGGAATGCAGACTAACTCCTGAGTATTTCTGAAGGAATTAATGTCACATTCCTACTTAATTGCCTCAGGAGAAGGATTTGTTGTCACAGATGATAGGAACTATCTGGTAGATTGGGTTTACACAGAAACAATATGCAGTGACACAGAAAAAAAAGTTAAGCTATAAACTAGTATATAACTATAAACTAGTGGTTTATAGGTCTGCTTGATCTCTTTGTAAGAGAATTAGAACTGTGTTTTTAAATTTGGCTGTGAATTATAATATTGAAAATGAAATATGATCAGGAAAGTGGTATCAGAGCTTACTAGTGAAGAACTGGCATTAAAATTAGTACCTAAAAGAGCCATTGACAGATGTTTCTGAGCACATCATAGTCTGTAGGGTCAGCTCAGCTGTATTAAATGAATTCATATTTTGTACTTGGTTCAAGGTGCTGTGACAGGTGCATTCTGATAAACGGACTTGTGATGAATGTAATGTCTTACATGAATGCCCTCCAACTGAAACAAACCAGTAGCTTGAGCTAAGCTGTTCTAATAGTCTAGAAGAGTGTTCTGCATTTCATTTTGCAACAGGAGCTGTTTTTCTATTAGGCTTAGGGTAACATTCCACAGCTGTCTAATTTCTGACCTGCTTTACTGATAGAACTTTTAAATGGTTGACATGTAAATAAGTCCATTAATTATTTTTAACTTTAAGACTAAGAATATACAATCAATATCAGTAAAATGGATTTTAGTGAGCAGCGTCATTGGGACACTTAAAGATCCTTATTAATCAAAATAAAGGTTTTTTGCAGGGTTTCTTTTTTTCCCATGTTTATATGTAGTGCTATATTTGAAACAAGTAAAAATGTGATTAGAGTAGAAAAATGAAAAATAAGATTAAAGGTACTAACTTCTTTTTTTTTTTTTTTTTTTTTTGTCATGTAGGGGAGTCGTGATAACATGAGTATCGTATTAGTTTGTTTTTCAAATGCTCCTAAGGTCTCAGATGAGGCAGTGAAAAAAGATGCCGAGTTGGATAAGTACTTGGAATCACGGGTTGAAGGTAAGAAATCCATTTCGTCCACTAGATAGTGAACAAATAACAATTTGATTATGATAGTGAGCACAGTAGTGTCATAACTATCTTCAGCATGAAAACAAAAACTCTGAAAGCCATTTTCCTGCCTTATGTTGAGTCAAATTCAGACCTGGCTACAACTCTGAATTTTTGTCTGTCAGGAAAAGTGTTTTAGGCCTTGTGCTTAGTTTATCCTGGTATTCTGCAAGCATTTTCTTAATGTGAGTTTCAGGTTTTTTACTACTGTCTTTACAGGTCAAAACGCAACTACCAAACTTGCAAAGTGTTATATCAGCTCAGTAAATGGTGATCTTGCTAATGTCCTTCTTATAAAATATTAAAGGAGTACTTGTACTATTTCTTCCCTTTCCTGTGAAAGTTTTTGACAAAATGAAAAGTCTGTACTGGGTTTTTGTGTCAATGTCCCAGTAATCTAGATAGTTGATGTAGCAAACCTAAATTTAGATATATATGTAAGAAGGCCTTCAGATACAAGTTAATCTCCAAGCTCACAGCTGTTGTGTGTGGTGTCTTTTCCTCTTGTTTAAATGGGATGTAAATTGAAATGGTTTGCTTATTTGTAATTTCTGTTGAGATTAGAGAGCACTAATGGTCACTTCAAATGCTAACTCTAGGCATGTTTCTTGGAACTTGGCTTACATCCCAGGCTTCCTAGATGACACTAGTTAAGATAAATACTTGTTACCTTCTGTGTCAGAGTAGAGTACAGGAGCTGTTAATGGGCTCTGGGAGAGAGCCAGGAGCAGTTACCTTCTCTGACAGCAGTCCGGTGTGCACAGTGGTTACAGGTTACTATTCCCAGCTTCTTCTCGGTGGCTCCTCTCTGTTGGCAAATAGGTGAAAAATAAATGGAGTTGCAGTATGTTTTATTGCTTTCATAAGTGAATGTTAAGATTAATGGAAAGCTGTCAAATAACTTGTGATCAGTGAGTGGATTAACTGAAAATTTTAGCTCTATTGTCCTATTTAACTAAATACTACATGCTCCAAAAAAAACCCCACAACAGTGGAGAGTGTGTAGTCTAAACTGATATGTAGTCATTCCAAATATAACTCAAAATGATTGTTTAGCTTAAGTGCTTCAGAGAAATTAATTGCTTCAAAGCTTGAACTTCTGTTGCTTCAGCTCTTCTTGATTTTTTTTTTTAAAGTTTTTTTCTCCTGCATGAGTTCTCTGTGTCATTCAGTGTTCTACTAATTGGACAGAGTGCAAGACCTTTAAATGTCAAGTATTTAGCAAGGAATGATAGTTAGCATATTTGAGGAAATTCTGTCAACAGCCGGAGAAAGTAAAGGAAGCAGACTTGAGAAGAACTTGAAATATTTATCTGATTATTAACAAATTCTATTATTAATAAATTCTATGAAATTGTAATTTTGATACAGTCTTCTTATTTAAAAAGAAAAAGGTTGTTGGACTGAAGTTTTTACCTTACACTTGTGCCTTGAGTATTAGTAGTTCAGAAATTATAGAGAGAAGCTTTAGCAAAATGTTTCAAACCACTAAGCAGCATGAGGAAAATTGTTTAGAAATATGTTGGATTCTTTTAATTTAAAAACCAAAATAAAAAGTGGGAGAAGAGTATCATTTTAAGTGTTGGAGTAGTAAAGAAAAGTTTTGGAACGTGGGAACTTGTTTTGCTCAGGAGAGGACTTCTGCCTTACTCAGTTTTGCATTCATCTTTAGACTCATTATGGTCTAGAAAACAGTGCATGAAAGAGCTGTGCCTCAAGGGTTTAAACTAACTTAATTCTAAAAATGTAAAGCTTGGTAGATACGTTATGATGTTGATAATATGGATTTGTTTAAAATGCCTTTCTAGACAATGACTATTCCTTTCAAAAAGGAAATAATGCCCTTTGAACACAGTGAGTTAACAAGAAAGACATTTTTCTTTAATCTGTTAAAAAGTTAACAGCCCACACGTTATATCCACTTGGTTGATTGCCAATAACAATTTTATTTATACCTGTAGTAAAAATATTCTGAAAAAAATAAGCTTGTCTTAGAACTACGAAGCTGCAAATATAGATGTCAAAAATAGAAGCTATGAGTTCTCTTGAATACTCTTGTCTTTCAGTAAGTGACTAATATAAATCAGGGCAATATTAGAACTTAATATAAAATCCTTTGAGACTTCCTGAAGCAATTTTAGTTTGATCACTGGTGTTTGTTCTTAATGAATGTACACTATTCAGCATGGACTATTGTTTCTGTTCTTTTGTGGACCTTAAATTTTAAGTTGACTGGACTAACCCATCAAACCTTTTAGGCAACTGGTTTTTTTTCACTACTGTACTTGGGCATTTTAAGCTCTGGCTCGGAGAAGAAAGCTGTGTTTGAGACATACTTTTGTTTGATTTAAAGAAGTGGAAAAAAATATCTGTTCAAAAGCAATTTAATACTTACACATGTAGCATTTTTACTTTGTATTTGTCCATTCCTAAGTAGCATACTGAGATTCTGTATATTTGTATAATGAGTTGAGTTAGTAGTTCCATGAGATCTTTCTGGAATTATTAAAAGAGAGTTATTGTTTCAATACTAGAAGAGATCTTTTACTGTAACAGATTTATTAAAAAGCATATTCAGCAAGTCAGAGTTTACTAGTGGCAGAACTATATACCAATGCTCTTTTGCTAGTTTGGGTCTTGAGGTTGACAGGAGGTGGATAACTACATTCCAAAGCTGCCAGTTCTAGAGTATACTGAAATACTTAATGAGGTTGTAGTCAGTAGCTTGTGCTTGAGTCATTTATGACTGTGAGCACAGCCCTGCTTCTGGTTTGAGTCATTTAATTGATCAAACTCCAAAGTAGAATCATAGAGCCATAGAATAGTTTGGGTTGGAAGGGACCTTAAAGATGATGTAGTTCCAACCTCTCCGCCATGGGTAGGGCACCTTCCACTAGTAATACAGGTGTGTTGAACAGCAGTGAAGTTATGCGGGGTCAGTCTTTTCTTACTGCCACTTGCAAATACTACTTTCTCTGTTTTTCTCTGTTTTTCAGAGATCCAAAGTTTGGTCACATAAAGAGAAAACTAGGCACAAAAGTCAGTTCAGTTCTCTGTTATATTTCAGTTTATTTGAAAGAGTATATCAGAGTTGCAGTTAATAACAAACAAACAGAACCCCACAAAACCCAATAAGCACTAACCCCACAAATCATAAATAGGGACATGTGATCAATGTAGGCTTAAACAGTCTTATTAGTAAATACTCAGTTAATAGAGTGAGTTGGAGGACGCATTTTACATGTGTGGAATGTATACTGTATATAAAACTGATTTGTCATAATAGCTGGGCTTGATAGGAGGTGCTGGAACATAGAGAACTTGTAATGCTGTCTGGTTGGGGACTTGCATTTTATAAAATGGAAATACAACGTTAACTGAATTTTCAAAATGCCCATCTGTGAGTTAAGTGTTTAAGGCTTTCAGTGAGAAGTATTTTAGGACTAAATTACTGGACTTTCATGGATTTACATATATGATAATATCAGGAAATTATTCTTTGAGTGTTGGAATTATATTAGCAATGCAAAGTTAATTGCAGGATTATTCTTAACATCATAGAGATGAAGGTGAAAACCTTGCAAATGCCCATAAATCTGTTTCTGAAAACATGTGGTTTCTTTCTGTAGTGGCCTTTGTCAAGCAAATCCACAGTGTGTATCTGCTAACTGATGTGTAATGAAATAAAGGTTATGCTTGGTCATTTGCTTTGTTCTCGATTTTCTATTAGGAAGCTTTTCGCTTTTTTTCTTTTTTTTTAAGAGAGGGGACAGATTCTGGATGAAATTATTCACTCTAATATCAGGAAAAGAAAAAGATGATGGTCAGTTCAACCAGAATTTTTGATTTGGCACCTTCTAGAAATGGAGAGAAGATGCTCATGGTCCAGTTCAGCACTCCCTGAGAAGTTGTTATACAATATAAAGTAGAAATTTCCAGTACCAAGAAACAGCAGTCCTTATCTGTGATTGCTTTCCTTCCTTTTTAAGAAGATATAAAAACTTATGCTTCCATTAATATTTAGTAATTACTTGCTTCTGTAGCCTTTCTTCTTATTAATTCTTGCTATTTGTCTACTTTTCCTCTGTACGGAACTGGATGTTCTCTTGATGTAAAAAGTAGTGTATAAAAAATAGTGTATGCAAAAGGTATATTTCCTGTCAAATGGGTCTCAGCAAAATTATGTTATAGCAGTACAATTACTTGTAACTAGGTAGAACTGTACAAAAGGATGCAGTTTATAAGAGGAGTTGTGGCTAATTTGTGTGAATGTGGCTGGAAGAAGTGATCAAAATCCTAAGATTCAGGCATAGTTATTCAGCTGTCATTTCCTTTGCTAGCCATGATTCATCCTTTATGGATGGATGATAATATACATCAAGTTTCACAAAACAGTGCTTAATCACTTCTAGTAGTAGTGTACCTGTCCTATTCATTGCAAAGATTGTATGGTGCTGGCTTAAAATTGGGACTTAGGAGCATAGTGCCTTATTTGTTCAGGGTATTATAACCATTATACAAGTGATTGCTATTGGGGGCTTTCCTACAGGTTTCCCTGATACAGAGTGAGTACCTTGCCAAGCACTTTGATTTTAGTAGTCCTAAGATAAGCCTGTATATAACTTGCTTTCTAGATAAGTGATAGACATAAGAGAGGTTTAAATACCAGGAAATTTGGGATGAAGGCTATAAAGTAGGTAGGTGATGTGCTTTTCTACTAACTTAGGAAACTCAAATTGTAGCTGCTTCTGGCTTAAGTTGCAGGCTCCAGATCAGTTACCCAGAATATAATCAACTGTAAGAAATTTAAGGGATTCATTCTTAATCTTTTTGGGTTTTGGCTCAAAGAAAGAGTTTTTATCTGGAACAGTGTCTACAGGAAATGGCACTCTGTTCCTTAACTTAGTTGATTTTCAGAAAAAAAAATCCTCTCTTAAAAATACATGATTCATGCATACAACTACAATTTGTAGATAACTTGGTGAACCTTTTTTGATGAAAAAGAACATGGGAAGATTTGCTTTGGCTTAGGCAGTTCTTTTCCAAGGTAGAAGGACTTACTAGCGCTGGACTTGACTTGTCATACTTCTGCTTTGAAAATGAATACCATATTTTTAATAATTCCTCATCCCTTCTGTGTTCTGTTTTGGCCACTTAAGTGATAATATTTTATATCCCTTATATATCCCCTTGCTTGCATGATGGGCATAGTGTTTATGCACTGGAGATTCAGGCCTTTGAGAATACAAGGTGTTACTCACACCAAAGCCTGACAGAATCCCTTGGAAGCATTGGCATTATGGCACATTAACTTCTGATTATGTGTTGCACTGCAATGGGTAGGTAACTGAAACAGACTCCCAGCTGCTATCTTTTCCAAAGAGAACAGGCTGTCTATCTTCAGGGTATTTTATTCAGTTCACAGTCTGCTTCTGAGCTTCTCTGAGAGAGGAAGGCTTGCAGCATACCGGAAAGACAGACTATGGGTTTGAATTGCTCTGTTACACGGTGCAAAGACTGTTAACCTAAAATGTGAAGAATGTTTTCCTGTTTACATGTAACTTTTTCATAATGTCTCTATTTAAAAAGTGGTAATATCTTATGTTTCAATGTCTTAACCAATGGGTATTATTAATTCAGGACTTCTTCTGTTTTTAAACTAGAAATTATGGAAAAATCGGGTGAAGAAGGAATGCCTGATCTTGCTCATGTTATTCGTATTTTAACTGCGGAGAATATCCCTAATTTACCGCCAGGAGGTGGTTTAGCTGGCAAGTGAGTACAGTACTAGAAGTTCTTGAACTGTTAAAAATTCACTGAAACTCTTTTGTTTAAATATTTGAAAGCTTTCTTATTCTGATAGCTATACTCAAATCAAGTTTTTTTATATTTGAAGCTAGTTTACCTTTTACAGTATATAAACATTTGTATCACTATTCCCATTCCAGAATGATAAGAGGAAATGCATTGTTCATATTCTGGTACATAACCTCCTAGTTAACTATTTCCATATGTCCATTTTAAAAAATGAATATAATTGTGTTCTTGGCTTTTTACTTCTTTACATTTGTTAAGAGCTATCAATAACTTCATGGGAAAATCAAAATACCAGATGAGTTTTCCTGATGTCATGTTCTCCCAGCCATCTAGTGTCCATTATAAGTTTGGGACAGTACTTACTTGCTCAACAAACATGCTCATAAGAAAATTGTTTTTATTTGTTTAATCTGAAACTGAATGTTATATAACCAAGAATATTGAACTAGGATATGCATTTTACAAGTTAATTGAAATAAATATTCAGAAATTACATTGATTTTCTGGAGAGGCTAATGGTGTTGTTCTAGAAATGTATAATGTAAGGATTTTAATGAAAATAATTTAGAATTGCATATACAATAGTTAACCTAGAATTCCCCAGAGAGTAGGACTCATTATTGTTCCCTGGTGTAGATCATGTTGTTTCTGGAATATTTGTATTTTACAAAACATGAAGTCCTATCTTTTGAGCATTTGTGTATACATCTATTTTCATTGCATGCACTTATTAATAAGCACTGTTTGCCATGACTATATCTTTCTGGCCTTGAAAGTATCTATATGTTGTGAGCCTCTTTCTCCACTTGTGTGCATTCCAGGCATTCAGAGAAGATGTGTGTGCCTCTCCTTATTGGTACCTCCCAACTACTGTGTTTTGTTGTTTTGCTCATTAATAACTGCATCATGTACTGCTTCATTATTCCAGAACCTTTGCATATAAAGTCTATTTTAATTTGTTATCATCCAGATTATATTTTTTCATGGGCTTGATTGAGAATTTGCCTTTTGATGCCTTTCTCTCCATTTTATATTTAAAGTCCCCTGCCTTCAGGGAGTGTATTTGCAGTTTCTTGCAAGAGAATATCATACAGTATTAAGTAACTTGTTCTTGGCCTCCAAACTTAGGACAAAGACAGCCAGTGATATATGTAAGTTGACTTTACTTGCAAGATTGACCTCCTAAATGGAAGTCTTGAAAAAAAACCACTATTACACAACGCAAACTTACATACTGTGTGACTTAAAATTTTTGTCCTAACGAGAGAATGTTTTTTGTCTTGAGGTTTTTATCCTATGATGTTACCAGGTCATGAAGAACTCACACTTTGTCCTTCCATTTGAACTCTAAGACCTGGCTCAAACAGGTTGCAGAAAGAGCTTGTCTGTGGCTGACATCCGTGGTTTTAGCACCAGTTATAGTTGCTCCCAATGTATGTCGGAGCTGAAGAAATGGAGTGCAATGTTACTATGACCAGGAATATGTTTGCAAACCTTAGGAACCTCTAAAGTAGCCCCACTTCTGTTGGTGTTGTATGCTTCTTGAAAGCTTCTCACTTGTATAGAAGCCCCTAATGGCTCATTCTTTGAGACAAGAGGTCTGCAAGTATCAGCTCTGCTGTGGTCACCCGATGGTGCTGTTTTATCCTTTAAAATCTTACTCTCCAAAGACTGGCTTCTGACTTAACTCTGATCTTCTTATAACTTCAAGTGCCGCCTCAAGAATGATCCTTTGTTGAAGTAAACAAAAGTCCCGAGCAACCCTGGCACCTGGGTGTTAGTACCACTCAACATCTTGCCTCCTGAGTTTTACCATCAAAGGAAAGCATGGAGAAATACACTGTTCAAGGAAAGAAAAGTGATTTAAAAAGACTGAATAAGTCCCAAGGAGCTGAGTTTCAAGTCTGATTTAAACCCTCTGGCTATCTACTGCTTCTGTGGCAGCCTTGCTTGGACTGTCTGGGTGTTTTCAGTTACATTGGTGTGAGGTGCTAAATATCTGTAGTACAGATATTTGGTCAGAATTGTGCCATTCCTCCACCACTAAAGGTGGAACTAAGTGGAGAGAACCATTTCCTGTATCACCTGTGAAAAGATTCAGTTTCTTTTCTCTAGGAAGATCTTCCATCAAGGCTGATGGATCCCATACTAGCTCAGCCAAGCAACCTATCTAGATTTCTTAAATATGTTAAATACGTTCAGAAGAAGCCTCATCAAATTTGTAGCATCCTCATTATTCTAGACTAGAAAGTTCTGTCACATCAAGAGCCATCACTATGTAGTTGAGACATTTGCTGCTGTCTTCATCTGATACCCTTGTGCTCTTTGGAGGATTCAACAGTTGGTGCTTACTTGCATTCTGTACAACAGTTTTTCTAGATCTTGACGACTTCCAGACTTAGGAGTCTTAGTTCATGTAGCCGTTCTTTTTTGTTGAAACTGTCAGTAACTTTGATCTTATTTATTATAGTTGTTTGAATGTATCCCAGATTTAACTTTGATTTGAAGATGTAGGTACATAACCTTTTTCTCAGAAGTCTGTTTATACCTTGGGTTTTATTTTCTGTGAAGCTTTTTGTGCTTATTTTGCCTGCCTGTGAAGGTCTGGCCATAAATTAGCCAAAATTAGTCTAGTTAGTGGCTTTTGGGTTCTAATTTCTACAGTGTGAATAGACACTAGACAACACATCTCAGAGGCTGTATATTCTAGGCACCACACTTCAAAATATGTAATAAAAATGTGGAAAAACAGAACTGTCTTCAAGTTCCACATCAGAAATAAGGCATGAAACCCAGCAATCTTGAAGAATTTTGTTAAAATTAGCAAAATATAGATTTAAATGTTACTCTTGGCAAAATCTGAGTATGCAGCTCTAAAGACATAAAGAGATAGACCATGGGGAGGGTAAGGCAAGCAAATGTTTTACTTTGCTTAGTCTTTGCAAATCCTGACCAATTGCTAGATCCTAAAATATCATATTGAAAGTGAGTAAAGACACTGAGAGTGGGCTTCATCTTTTTAAAAGGCAGGTTAAAAGAAAAATATCTTCAACACTTAAAAATGTCTGCCATGCTCAAACTTTTCTTGTTGTTTTGAAATCCTTTGTTGTGCTTAACTTTTTTAAAACTTCTTTTTTTAGGCGTAATATTATTGAAGCTGTGTATAGTAGGCTGAATCCACACAGGGAGAATGAGGGGGTAAGTTCTCATTTTGATTACTATATCTCTTTGTTAATGTGAACATCAAAGTAGTGTCATACTTTAAGCAGAAGTGTACATCACTGTCAATAAAGTGTTATAAACACAGGATATGTATGGTAGCATACTGGTAATTTTTACCTTGCTTTGGGTGGATTTGATATCGAAGTTCATCCTCAAAAAGACAGAAAAATGACACCCTATTCTGAAGGCTTTTTAAACATCTAATTGACTACTGCTTTCTCAGTCAAACCTCTGAGGCAAAAGTGCAGGGTTAGAAAATTATAGTTCATTATTGTAAGAAATTATGGTCAGCAAATTTATTACTTAATTAACTATTATGTCTACTGTCCAGAAATCTAGTACAAGAGGGGGCAAACACACTTCCTGTTGTCTTCTCTATGTGTGGAAGACCTTGGTACACTGAATATAATAGATAATGAGACTAATATTGACAATTTTTTTCTTTTAGCATTTAACTATCTTTTCATATCCCATATGCACTGATCCAGGGAAAATGAAAAGTGATTTTAGTTTACGTCAGTTCTGATTTCTGAAATGGCTTAGATTTCCTACTGAGTTGAATTTTAAATAGTGTGTTGAAATATGGTTTACTGTACCTTTAAGCCTGATTATTAGGTGGCTCTTAGTATAAATGAGTAATAACTGGTGTTCCTATCAATTATGTTTAAATTTGTTTAAAAACTGTGGAAAACTGAAGAACCGATAAAAAACATCAATGCTTGTACACTTTATTTCCTGTACAGTTTATGCAAAGTGATCTCTGAAAGTACCATTCATTTTCCAGTAAATCCTTTGTAATAATTTTTTCTTCTGAGATGGCTACAAGGCCCTCAGTCAGGTAGTCATTACAGTGAATGGTGTTGAGGAGATGTCAACTGCTACTTGAAATACCTCAGAATTATCAACTGTGCACCTTGAGATTGTAAATACAGTCTCACCACAATTATTATTGTGTCTTTCCCATTGTCATCTTCTCTTAACTACCTATATTTGAATTATTCTCTTCAGTTAGAAAGCTCAGGTGGGTGGAAGGGGCCACTATTCTGTTAGAGTACAAATGGAGAAGAAATCTCTAGCTTCTTAATTTTACTAGAATTTGTTCCTTTTTGTAGTTTGAAAGTGACAAAGTATACATTTTTCATTTTGCTTTCAAGAAAGCTTGCAACAGTACCCCAAAACAAGCTAGACAAAATTTTCCTCTTTTCAGCTTCTTTAGTCCTTCAGGAAACTCTGCACCTCTATTTGCCTGCTACTTTTTTTTATATTTAGCCAGAACTTTTCTTTCTTTTTGGGGAAAAGTTACTGGTTTAAGTGGTTTATTTAAAAAGAACAGCCCAGGTTTTACAAATGGATTGGTATTTTAAGAAAAAAACCTAAAAGTTTGTTTAATGATTAGTTTTTAGAAATGTCATGTGCCATAGTTACATTTATGATGCATCCAAGTCCAAATTTACTTTTCAATAGCCATGCAAGCTTGCTGAAAGTCCTAACATGCAGTACAGCAGCCTTTTGTCTATTGGTTCCTTTCAAAAAATGTTTGTGCATCATCCATTTTAATTTAGTAAAATGAGTTAGCTGACCTAAATATGCATTTTACTCATAAAAGAATATACCATTAACAGCTTTGACTTTTTTTGCCATTAGGATCCCTGGTAGTTGGATTGGCATTTAATTTGGCTTCTTTAATAGGAGATGTGAACACTACACTCCAATCTGCTTTGTAAACTTTTCTTATGTTGATATCTAAGTGCAAATCTGAACAACGATGTTTTATATAGACTGGATTAAATTTTAGTGTGATCTTGTGATGTCATTTGCCAGTCAGCACCTTTTCTTCTTTCCATCCCAACTGATATTGGCCCAGAGCAGTTCGAGAGGATGATCTCCTGCTTGGTGAAGGATGCAAGTCCTGTTTGCACTTTCCCAACAAGTTATCTTGCCATCCTTGAAGTGGATGAATTTAGTGGGCCTCATATCTGAGGTGATGGAAGCATGACTTCTTTGCTGGTCTTACTCAGTTTCAGGTGTATATGTGGTGATCTTGTAGCCTTCTGAACTGCTGCTCTAGTGCCTGGGGAGGATAAAAGGGAAGGAAGTTGTTCAGTTACTTAGATCAAACTCTTCAGAGTGTCTCCACGCATGGTAATGTTGCTACAGGTCTCACAATTTAACAGGAAGCAAAGATAAGAAGGAAACATATAGTACATATCAGTGATGACATTGCCAAGTGAGATTGAAATGTAGCTAATAATGCCCCTGTTTAAACCAAGAGGAAACAAGAGCAGATCTTCCTATGAAAAATTGGGAGCTAGAGACAAGGATGCTGAGTCTGCAGAGCACAGAGGGGCACTGACTTGCACTTGAGTATCTTTCCCCATGTGTAGTTAACAGTGCACACATGTCAAGTGTGGGTGTTGTGCAGAATACTGCTGTTACTAACTGGAAGGGAAAGTCTGCCTGTAGCGGTCATCTTCATCTTACGGTTGTAAATAAGGCTAGAACTATTTTTATTACTTGGCAAGATAATGTAATTAGTTGCTAAAATATTAATGCACATGTGTAACAATTAAAAATCCCAAACAAACACAAAGCTAACCCCCTCAAACAATCTAATTAACTTTTGCAATTGAGAATATGACTTCCTTCTAAAAAGTATACTTTTTAACATTTTACAATTTAAAATAGTTACCTGAGTTCCTATGATGAACTGGATCATAATAGCTTTGCAAGTAAATTCTTAGAAAGTGTATAAATTAAAACCAAGCTTGTGTCTCTTTCTAGATTGGCTTTGTTTTACTCAGCACTAAATATTTCAGGTAGTTTTGCGCTTAGAAACTTTTTTTTTGTCATCCAAGCTAGGGATTGTAGAGTAACTTCTTTCCGTTCTTCACATGTGCCTTTTATGAGAATCCTTAACATAGAGCCTAAATAAGGAGATGTTGAATAGAGCAAGATACTGAAAAGTGAAAGGGTCCTTACTACAGCAGTATTCAGAGATCACTGGCGTGTGGCTTTAGAGTGTAGCAGTCCTAAACTTTTCCTGCTAGGCATCTCAGAGTGCAAGTATTTTGTAAATCAAGGGCTGGAGAGAGAGCCCTGCACTGGGGTCACAAAGAACAACTTTACCAGTGTTTGAGCAGAGGGCCTTCTGCTATAAGTGCTGTGGCTTGTGTCTTTACAAATATGAGTGAAAGCACAGAAATCTGTTATGTATTGGGGACTGGTGCTTTCAGTTCTTTAAAGGGGATTTAAAAGGACTTATTCATAGCTAAATAATTGTTACCACTGTAATGTTACAATACCACTGAGCTGTTCTAATGTGTAAAAGCACTGCTTTTTCTCTATGGCTACTTCTTTGACCATTTTTATTTTTTGATGTGCCCCTAAGACTAGGAGAATACTAACCAATTAGACTACTTTACTGTATATATATATATAGATATATATATATATATCTCGTTAAACACAAGGAACAATGTGAAAATTACAGTGGCTGTGTTAATAGTTCCAAGTGGTATTTGTTTAAAGCTGCCTTTGAGCATCTTGTTTGAAATCAATCATGTTTCTCTCTTGTTTTTATTAATAATATACTCTGGCACTTTGCTGAACCAAATCATGTGTCATTAAGAGCTGCTACACATAATTTAAAAAAATGTAAATGGACACAATTGTTACACTTTTCTTACAACATTGTAAATCCAGTCCTTAATACATGCTAGCCCTTTTTATACACATATTTTAATAGAACAGAACTTGTGTAAAAATTGTGAATGCTCATGCTGAATATAGCTAGCACAAATTTATTCTTGTTTTTATGGTCAGTAGCACTTAAGTTGAATTGGAACATGAAGGAAGACAAATTCTACCTTGCACAATAACCAGAGTTTTCAGGGACCTGTTCTAGCCACACATCATTAGAGAGAAATCTCTGTCTATATAGTGTGTAATATATACAGGAGGTAGTTTGTGTCCTACTGTTGTCTGTGGGGTTTCTTGTCTCTTAGCAGTGAGGGACACAAGTGAAGCACAAAACAGCCTACCATAGAATAGGGTGCAACGCAAAGCAGGATGTGAGCTTGAATATCAAACACTAACAGTACTGTTAATTCATCTCCTACTAGCATTTGAATTGTTTAGGAGTCTCAGGGCTGCTATTATGTTACTTATTGCTTTTACTCTTCAGTGTTGCATGGGAGCAAAATTATTCACTTCAATCTGCCAAAGGAATTTTTAAAGACCTTGGTGTTGTGAAATGTGGAAATTCAGTGTGTGTGTTTGTTAATGTCAACCTCAGAGCAAAACTGATGGAATGGATGAAATATAGAATTTCGATATGGTTTGAATTTTAAAAAATGAGAAGTCTTCAGCTGTGCTGCCTCTTTTAGTATTAGATAAATATATAACTTGAGTTTTTTTCTTTGTCAAAACCTAAGAAACAGGATGCATCTATATCCTCATGATATTGATGCCACGAGTTTTCACTGACTTTGTGCTGATAAGGCATTAAACCAGTCCCACTTCATACATTAAAACTGCCTCCTTTATCTTGCTTCTCCTCATTGGGCTCTTTAAGAAAATATTGAATTCTTGAATATTCTCTTGAATATTTTCATATTTGAATATGAAAATGCTAGTACATGGGAGTCAAAACATCTCAAACTAAGACCAGTAAACCACCTTGAAAGTATGTCTCTTATTTATGCAACAAATTAAACTTAGAGGGACAGCATTATATGCAATGATATTAATTTTTGTGGTAAAATTGTCCCCTTTTTAACTTGGACTGTGCTAATCAGTCTTGGGGCTTCTGTTCCAGCAACATTACATACAGCATGCAAAGTCTTACTGACCCCAAAATATTTTCTTAATACTACTATTAAGCTTATAAATGAGTGACAGCAATACTTGTAGTTAGGAAGCTTTTGGACTACATGACAGTAAAATGAGGTCAGCATGAGAACAGGGCAGTTTAAATTGTGCCTCTAATGTCTTGGAAAATCTGCCAGCGTTCAGAGGTACAGTTCCATTTGTCTAGCTTGATAAGTTGCTAGATATTAATAATTTAAAATGTACTATTCCCTTAAAGCAAAAGTACTGCTTTAGCACTTGAAAGTGAAAATACCTAGTGTCAGTGTCAGAGCACTGTAACAGATGTGAAAGTCTATCACAAAGAAACAAAAAAAAAACCCCAAAAAACATCATTTTTTTCAATGGAAGGCTTGTAACCAAAGACGTCCTTTGCTGAGGAGACTTCCTTAACCAGTGCTCGCTTCTCAGATTTTGTGCTGTAGGTTCTTAGGTTTGACTTTAAATAACTGTTCTACATGCTAATTTTTCTAGGCAATACACCATCTGCCAAAGGTGTGTCTTATGTTGTTCAAATACCATCACTCCTGGTGCTAATGGGTAGTTGCTTGCTTTTTTTCCGGCAGCATCATGCATGTGAAAAGCAGAGGTTGTTTACTAAAACACTGAGCGTTTATTTTGAACTAAACTGCTATCAGTAGGGTTAACTATTCTCTCAGTTGTTCACAGAACTGTGTTGCTATTGGCTGTGCAGAAATTCATAGTTAAATATATTGACCTGGTGGCTAAAGAAGCTTAAATTTTCAAAATTTTCCACTGACAAATGTATAAAGTTTTGGGGAGTATCAGCTATATTCATCAAAAGACATTTTGAATAAATATTGAGTTAATTGTGAGGAGATACCATGACTGGCTCACAATGAAGTGAAATTATTAAAAATGCTGGTTTAATAGTTATCGTTTCTTAAGTTGTGTTGTATCAAAAGATGAACATGAAATATATCATTCTAAGATGTATATTCCTAATGAGGTGTTTTATATTAAAATAGAGCAAAGCTGATGTTTTCTCAATGAGGAAAAAAATGGGTTTGGTTGTGTGGGTTTTTGGTTTTGTTTTGGTTTGTTTTTGTGTTTTTTTTTTTTTTCATGTCGTTAGAAAACATTGCAGTTTAACTACATGATTTTTTTGGGGTCTTGAATCTTAACAAAAGGACCCCGGCGCGGCCGAGGAAGGCGGAACGCAGGGCAAGTTGGTGGAGGCGCTGAGGCAGATGAGAATTAATCATAGGGGGAACTACCGCCACCTGCTGGAGGAGATGCTCAGTAGTTTCAGGCTGGCGCAGGGGCTCGGGCCGGAGCGCTCGGCAGAGCCCGCCCCGCCCCGGCCGGACACCCGCACCGCCCCCGGGGACCGGGACAGGGACCGGGACCGCCCGCCGGCACCGCAGCGCCCGGACGAAGATGCGGGGAGCGATGAGATGAGCGATAAACAGACATAAGCTGTTACATAGAGGATTTAACGCTTCGCTTCACTTGGCGTGTTTTCCTTTGTTTGTATCTCGACATTTGTCACGTCTATCCTAGAAGACTGTTCGGTTTTACTTTAGTTATTTGTACAGATTGTTTATACAGAGCACTTATTTCCTTAGAAGTTCAACAGCTGTGCTATATATAGTAATTGCATCTTATGTTGTGTAGCAAACAGTTAACTTGCTATTTGAGATTTTGGTTTTGGTTTTGGTTTTTTTTAATCCTGTGACACCAACAACAGGAATCTAACATGGCAATGCAAAAATAAATTTTAAATTTTTTTCTTTTAAATACCTTTTTAAATATTTTTGATGGTATATGTTTGTTCATTGTAAAGCAATTCACATCTTAGTTGTATCTTTCGTGCAATTTAATTGAATTATACAAATTCTTTAGTCTTTTTTTCCCCCAGCATCATATACTGCATGTTTGTGTTTGAATTGTGTATAGTTTCTCTTACGACTTAAATTACAAAAGCGATTACATTTTAGGTTGTCACTTATGTGTTTGACTTTTTTTTTTCCCCCAATATAGATTGTATCCACTGTTCATCGTAAATACCAATTTTTCTAGACAATTGTGTTATTTAAATCCCAGGTTGTAGCACAACATATATCCAGAAATGAAAATGTACTTAGATTTAGTACCTAGTGTCGAGTTATAATAATTTGTGTTCAAGCTAAAATAAAGCATATGCTGTGGAATAACATTTGTATGCATATTGACTCTTTTAAGCAAGTAATAAACTTTCTTTGAAGTGTTATCACTCTGACATGACTCTGAAACTTTTCCTAGCTTCTCACATTAACTCATGACATTCATTAGTTTCTACAAATCTTTGAGTAGTTTTTGGTTTGGATCATTCATCATAATCCTCTATTTGGGCAACATTTCTCATGTTCAAGTTACATATCAGCCATGTAAAAGAATACACTATTCTACTAAAGCTTGCCTTCTACCAAATCTGTTTCTTGTTTTTTGGGGTGCAACACATATATGTACATGCATTTTGGTAGACCAGTGATAACACTGGGAATTTGCAGTGGTGGTAACTCACTTGCTAATAAGTGAAATCTGGAATTCTTGTGTCAGTGGTCAGTTCATAATATATAACATTATCTCAAAAATATAGTTGTTCAAAATAGGTACAGATTTCACCGCCTTAATGAGAATGAGCCTGTGGGAATTTCTTGCGGACCGGGAATACCTGAAGAGCTGAGCTCCTTAGTATTTTCTAGAAATTTTTTTTGTTTTGTAGTTCACAGAGGTAGTATGTATTGATAGTTGTGATTTAGTACAATTTTAGATAAATCTTGGGTTTTAAGTCTTTTTTGCTATAGTAGCTTTAGTGGATTCATGTTTTATAAAATTAAGTTCCCTCATGATGTTGACAAACAGCAAATATTTGTGCGTGGAAGCGGACAGGTATGGAAAACAAGGAAAATATTGTCTGTCTTACACTAGTGTTCTTAATTATGCCACTGAAATCCAAAGTGCAACAAAATGTTTTCGTTTGTATTGGTGAGTAGTAATATTTCTCCTCTTCTTTTCCTGTAGGGTGCTGGAGATCTAGAAGATCCGTGGTAGCCTTACAAATCTACTAAAATGCTTTTGATTCTGAAAGGGGGAAAAAAAACTTTTAAATCTGATTTCTTCAATACAAGGGAAAAATTCTGGTGGATTTCCAACATTTTGTGAAATGGGCAGAAAGATATTAGAATTTTCCATCATTTGTTCATTTTTGTGTTTTCTGATATTGCCACTCTTAGCATTGCCTGTACTACAGTATTTTTACCAGCCTCAGGCATACTGATTACATCTGTAATGAACTTTGGCCCTAAAAAGGAAGGAAGGAAGGAGTGTCTCAGCAGACCGGTGTATGTACCTGAGGTGCATGGGATTGTAGGTGTACTCTGAAGATACACTTTGGCCAAATGAAACGTGCAACACACAAGCATGAGAGAGTACAAGTAATTGAGACATTACTTATTTCACTTTACCGAGTTGGAAGGCTTTGCAGCTCTGTGGCTTGGAAGTAATTTTAATTGGGCAATACGCTATCAGATGTGTATTTTATTTCCTTTTTTTTTTTTTTTTTAATTTTCCAATTTTACCTGTATTACCAGACCGTTGGGTTTCCCTGCGGTGTCCAAATTGTGATACATTGCCTACTGCTTGCTTGAAGATAAGTGTATTTGGCAATAATATATGAAGATTCTAGGCATCTAAAACCAGTAAGAATTTTACGCATGTGTACAACACACCCTTAAACTCTTGCTAGAGAAAATCTTTTAAAAAAACCAAACTGGTGAATTTATAGTTAGTAGTGACTTGCTTTGACATCTCTCACAGCTGCAGGTTTTTTTAAAAATGCTGAAAATTTGCCTTTATTATAATGTAAATTGTGATTATTTTTTTGTTCTGTATGTGGTTTTCTATAGTTTTTTTGATTTTTTTTCAGCTTAAGATACAGAAGTCTTGTGT
The DNA here is from genome assembly GCF_036250125.1 of Pseudopipra pipra. Lineage (NCBI taxonomy): Eukaryota > Metazoa > Chordata > Aves > Passeriformes > Pipridae > Pseudopipra > Pseudopipra pipra. The sequence goes on from NC_087551.1 coordinate 26,578,170, forward strand.
AATATGGGTATAATTTTTAATTGTTTGCATTATTTTCAAAGTTCAAATTATCACTTTGAGATTACTATAAATACACTTAAAATTATCTATTTTAAATTAAGAAAATATTAGAGATATTTTCATGGGTTCGATGACCTTTCATTTTATAAGCAATGGGCATGGTACAGAGTGGCTGTCATGTAAGGTACTTGAAGATTCTTAGTTTAATTCTATTTTTGCAATAACCTTGACTTTTTTTCTGACTTCTTTGAGTTGTGCATGTAATGAGTCCAGTAAATGCTGAAAATGGGGAAGAGTAAAGTATTTATCTAAAATAAAAGCTATTGGGGAGGGGAAACAATGAATGTATCCATCTGTACATGATTTACATGCTGTGGATGCCTTGTAAACATTTTCCTATTTGTTTAAACTGTGTTTCAGCGAGGATGTAATTGCCCTTGTGTGTAGTTTTAAGCTAATGACAGTCATCAACTGGTTTTGTGTGAAATGAAATTCATGGTATTTTTCTGTAACTTTATCCCCATGGTGAGTCTGTAAAAACCACACGCTCTTTCATACTGGTGCCGAAGGCCAGCTTTCCCAGTCATTTTGATTCACTGTGTATCTGATTTATTTTTTTTTTTTTTTTTGGTCTAGAGAGGATTATTGCCACAATATATTTTATTTATTCATTAGATTTTAGCCTTGTAAGTTAAAGTGTTTTAAATGATGATGTTAACAGGTATTTGTCCCTTTACTGGTTTTTTTGGGGTTGTTAAAAGATAGGGAATGAAGAATGCAAAATGGTTTATTGTTCAGACTGTCCGCTCTGGTCCAACCCTGTACTGATAGTACCTTCCCAGTATGATATTGTGATGTTTCATACAATACAGTGAACATAACCAACTTGTTATCTTCAATAAAGGATTGCTAAAACAGTGTGACATGTTTTCTTTTTTCTTGACAACGACTTACTATGAAGATGCAAGTGTTCTGTATAAAAAGATAACCCAGTAGGATTTATGGGGTGTCTCTTAGTTGATGGATTTGTGTTTGTTCTGTAGCAAACGGGATCCCTTGTTACAGTAAGGCAGAAGTCTCCAAGTAGGCTTCTCTGTGGGAGACAGAAGAGTGCAAACAACATTTAGTGTTCCTAGGGCAAGTCTGTCCCAAGTTCAGCTGGAATGAGTCTTGGTCTGGCTACAGGAGAGCATTCATTTAAAGTCTAAAAATTCAGATTACACATGACTTTTTAGTTGATTCATTTCTTGAAGTTTCTTAAAAATCTAGGGTTAGATCTATAAAGTTACACTATCGTGCAGTGTTTTGGATAGAAATTTTTCTGATGTTAATGCTCTTGTTTTAGAACTTTTACTGATTTTTTTTTTCCCCCACTTATTACTGAAGTAATTGAGCTGAGTGGAAAAGGAGAATGAAATCATCTATGATATTGATACTTGCAGGGTAACAGTGTGCTTGAACAGTGTTATTGTAGATCTGATGTCTTTTTGAACTACCTGTAGATTTTTGAGTCTATAAATCTGTAATTTCTTTGAGCTTTTTTGTTGGATCTGTTTGTACAGCATAATCCCTGCATGCTTTCCTCATGAGCTGAAAGTTTAATGCCTTATTCCACTGAAGAGAGTTCTTGTACTCCATAGCCTCCAATCCTATGAACTTTTATTTGTTTAGATTTTTTGCATTATGTGAATAGTCTCCCTGTAAAAGGGTTTATGCTTTCATTGTGTAGAAGTGTATAGAAGTACAGGTTTTTCAAAGTGAAGGACCGTAGCTTGCACAGCTACATCAAAATGTAAATCCAGACAGCTTCTTTTCCTCTAAATTAACACTACTTGCCATTCATGCATCCACTTGGTTACGATTTCTAACCATGTTTGTAGTTTAATCAAAATACCGTGCAGATTTCAGCAGCCTAGAAAAAAGAAAACTGTCCCTTTTGACTTTCTATTCTTAGTATGAGAAGTCTAAATGTTTGATAAAATTTGTTGGTGTATTTACCATATTTGTCAATTTTAACGTTTGTTTTAAAATTATGTTGTGTTAATTATGTTACCACCTGATAACTAATGTAAAGATACTTCTGTAGAAAGCTGAGAGTGGTTAGTACCTTTTCCACCTCGGGTCTTTCTGATGTGTAAAATTCAACTTGACTTCATTTTTATGACTTCTCCTGTAACAGAGGCAAAGTAATCCATGTCAGTTCTCAAAACTGCTCTCTGATAATCTTGAGTAAAATAAAGATCTGTTTTAACTGCCCTCATTAACATGTTAAATGGAATAGGGAATAACAAAACAGATGCAAATGTAAGTGGTGTCACTGACCTTCTCAGGAATCTCCTATGAGAGGTAGTTAACTACTCTGAAGGTCTCCTCTTACTAGGCTGGATCTTCATGTGGTTATTTGAGCCTGCATGCAAACCTTTGCAAGAGTTGGCCAAAATATTGATACTTTTCAATGGCCTTATGTGACTGATGCTGATGTGGGGGGAGTGAAAAAAAAGAAAAAAACCCCCACAAACCAAAATACAAAAGCAAGAAGAGAAGAACAAAATCACAAAACCAAACAAACTGTACACTTGAAATTGTTGTCAGTTCTTTTAACGCATCACAGGTGAGCTATTAGTGGCTAGGTAGGTTCTTAATATGTATAAAGTGGAGTTCAGTTAGCCTCTGAGCTTTTGTACACTGTCAGCCATAATCACTGGCTTAAATCTTAAAAAGTAAAGTTAGCCCCAGAAAACCAGTCATTTTTCTTTAGCACTTTATAGGTTCATAGTGAAAATCAGAGTCAGGAACTTGAGATTAATTACAGCATTGAACTGAACTGTAGTGGGCAATTTTTACCTCTGGAAGATGAAGCAAAAAGCAGTGCTGCTGAAGATTAGGTATCAGGTCTGTACTGGCAAAAAGAAAAAACAACCCACAGTGCTTAGCAGATTTTAATCTATCGACTAATTTGGGTTTTGTTGGGCTAAAAAGCAAATTTTAGATTTAAGGATTGTCTACTGAAGGCATGTTGCTTTTGATTCTTTATAGTTCTTTTTTAGCTCTAAAATGAAAATGAAGTCAGAGGAAGGTAGCTGCACCCGTGCAGGTAAGCAACTGCATAGGATGCTCCCAGAGATGAAGGCAATTTGACAAAACCACAGGAAAGTATCCAAAATCACTGAATTTACACAGAATAATCCAGGTAAGTATGCAGCTCGTGCAGTTGAAGCTCCACCTGTGTTCTCGTGTCTTTGTAACCTGTTTCTCTGTGTGCCAATATGAACTTGTCCTGCTTGTGTTTATTTGGACTGTCACTGTACAGACCTGACTTAGCTATGCGCGGCTCATACCTCTCATATTCTTACCTGGCTGTTTCTCTGGTGATCAAACGATGAGCAGCCTTTGCATGTTAGCAAGACTGGGCCTCCTCTTTGTGTTCAGCTCACTGCTCGTGGTCACCTGTTGTTTCCATCATTCACTCTGTTACACACTTAATCAGTGCCGCTGTGCTTGGCTCTTTGTGTATCTGAAAGGTCGTGTTCTCCCAAAGACCTTATTTTAATTTCTTCAGAAATTGTAAAGCTCACCTTTGCTGTGATGCCTGGATTTAAAGGCTGCCGGGGAGTATTGAGATCTTCCTTCTCCATTGTTGAGTAACTTCCTGCTTCTGCCCTTGGCTGTCCTTATTTGTTTATGTGCAGCTTGACGGGAATTTCCAACAGAAAAACTCTTTGTTGTGCTGATACTGCGATTAGTGACTGTAAATTAACGTCAACTAATGATTGCATCAGCACCGGCTTTTAAAACTTAACAAAGACTGATAAGGGTTCAGGTCACGGGGATGGGCTGATAGGAGAGAAAAAAATGGACATTCGCCATCAGCTTGGTAATCTTTGTCTGAAAGCAGTTGTCCTTCCTAGGAAAGGAAGAAAAACACTGTGTAGTAGGAAGATACATTCTGAAGACTTATGGCAATTAATTGAAACAGTCTTGTTCGACATAGTTTTTCCTGTTGTGTCAAGTCTGTTTAAGAAATTACTTTTACCCTGGTTTTCTGCTTTCTCGGACTTTTTAGAATTTAAGGTGAGGTGTGGGTAAGTTGAGTCGATGGTATAATAGCGTTTTGTGTGGTAAGGACACTGCCATTGACCTTTAAAAAGCTGGAAAGAATGAAATTCATGAGTCCTCTGATGAAAATCTTGAAAGTTTGTCAGATCTGTAAACACAGAAGTACTGCTTTTATCACTTTGAAATAGCTGCAAAGCTTAAGTGAAAGAAATTGGACAGAAATTCGTAATGAAGTTTCTGTCTTATGAATGAAAATTCTGTCTTGTGAGATAAAACACTACTTTCAGGAGTTAAGTATCCAGAACTTAGAAGGGGTACCCGAAAACGTTTGTGTATGTTATATTGTTTGCAAGAGTATTACTTTTTTCCTTGAAAAATCTGAATTGTCTTTTTAAAAAATGTGCTAAAAGAGCTGTGGTGAAAATGCACCTCTCTACATTGATGTATTTACCTACTTCTTTGGGAGGTGAACATTACACATAGCTTACCAAATACTCTACATTCAGAAGTTAGTTGGAAACACTGAAGTAAATGCATTTTAACTGTGAAGTAAGATACCTGTTAAAGTCTGGTTGCATTAATGAAAATATATTTCCCATTATTTTTACAAGGAAACTTCTTAATGCCATCCCTGTCAAATTCATTCTTTGGTTTATTTGGCAGGTTACTCACATGCAAAATGGTGGATGTCTGCTTAATCTTGGACAAATAATTTACAGTACTTAATTTGTTGTTCTTAGGAGAAACTGGATAATGCGCTCTGATGTTTATTTTGTTTTAAATCTTTTATTCATCTTTATAAACATATCTAAGTTTAATTGTGCATTAAGGATTTTGGCCTGGATATGTAAAGCAGATGTGTTTTTCTAGTATATTTAAAATAATAATATTTCACCTTTGGGAGCAAAGAATGTATGAAATCAAACTAAAATACTTTTTGTGGCTCCAATAAATCTGCATTAATTTGGAAGGATAAATCTGCATTAATTTGTAGGAAATACTCTGCTAACACAAACAATGTGTGACGTGTTTGGAAGTGTGGTGCTTTACAAAAACTTCTTAGTCTCTGCTTTTAGGTAGTATTTTTTGCATTATGCTGGCTGTGAAATTTTAAAATGGTGAAATATATTTTACATTCATCTCTTTAGTCCTACTTGCCCTTACCTTAAAAACATGTAGCAAGTTCCATGCTACTGTTTCAGAGATTAGTTATTGCATTTCACTTCCCACTCAATTTTTTAAAGAGGAAAACAGAGAGATCCAAGTGTGTGACTGATTGCAGCAATTTTTTACGTGTGGTTTCTATATTTCAAGTGCTGTTTCTCTGAACTTTAAAAAAACCCCACAAAGTTATATCTTGTAGATGTAATTTCTCATATGATCCTAGTAGCCCTTATGCTTTGAAGTGAATTAGATAAAAGCTTTTGGATTGTCTTCAATTTCAGTCTTTGTATGTTCATGTGAATGTGAAATTTAAGTTCTGCTACTTATGTCTGCAGTGAATGGTATGTGTATCTTTGGAAATGATTTCTTATAGCTGTGGAGTGTTTACCTGATGCACAGGTCTAGTCTGTGCTGGCCACAGCACCTCTTCCTTGAATGCATCACCTTGCATGTGCCAGCTGTTGTTTCGCAGCTACATCCTTCCACTCGAGTTGGAGAACTGGGTTTTTGTTGGTTTGGGGGCTTTTTAATAAAATATATACTTCCAGTTCTTTGTTTTTACTCCCAGGGTTCACACTGATTTTTTTGCACACTCACTTGCATTACTGTTACTGGACTGTTATGGTCTGATGTGGAATCCATGAACTGTTGGTCCCAAGCAGCCATTGCAAAAACCTTGGGATGCAATTCAATGCTAGCGAGTGAAGCTTTCTGTGCAAAGACTAGAGATTTTTGATATGAACTGAGCTCTTTTGGCAAGAAATTATTTCACAGGAGCACAACCTGAGTAGGCTTGATCATGAGATGCCTGTCACCAATTTGATATATGTGAAAAAGCAAATTATTTGCAGGAAAGCCTATCTGGATGCACCTAGAGAGACATGGAAAGGAGTAAATTCATACGGAGCACCATATATAGCTGTGATACTATGTGTGTAATTCCTGCAGGTGGGGAAGCAGGCACTGTGAAAAGCAGCACAGCTTGTATAGTATGGCAAAAGCAGTGCTCACGCAGTGACAGCTGTGCAGAACACAGTATTCCCTGCCTGACTGCTCTTTCCTATAAGTCCTTTCATCCTTCCATGTGATGAAATGCTTTGTGCTCAACAGACCAAAACTTGCTCCTTGATTACTACTGAGTGAATGTAAATTTTTGTCAGAAATAAGCCCCATCAAGGATAGATGTAGTTTGTGGGGTGCTGCCTTTTGATAACCCAAAGGATGGATGAGGCGGTGATGCAGTGTGATGCCATTTTATGTTCTTGAGCTTCAGATTGGCTGCCTGGCTCTGCTGTCTGTATTGAGAATCTCCCATTTCAGGGATGTTTCAGTAACACAAAGTCACTCTTGAGTTTATAACCATCAAAACTTCAGCAACAGTCTGACAGGATTCAGTACTATGCTGAACATTCTCAGTTTGCACGAGGGTAAAATCGAGGTCTGTGTCTCTTGCTGGGAAAAGTTTCAAGGAGTAGGCTGGAAAAGAAAATCCTTTGAAGTTGTCATCTCCTAGGATAGAAATGTAATGGATGAGTGCTGTAAAGGGAAGAGGGTAAGCTGAGAAGGATGCAGTTATGCGAATGAGCTTCCTTCTGGAAAAGTAACAAACCTGGAGTTTAGGTAAGATTTTCTACAGGTGTGTGACAGTGTTTGACCCTCTGCAGGGGAGGGCATCTGGAAGGAGTCAACACTGCGTGCTGTTGTTCTTGCAGCTACGATAACAGCAAGAATTAATTAATTAATGAAAATAGTTTTCATTAAAAATAGTGGGAGAAGCCAGCCATGGTGATCAGCCGTGGGGGGCAGGGGCCAAGCAGTAACTAATTACAGCGTTTATAATGACATTAACCTTTAATCGCATAGTCCACTAGTGGACTAAGATCACTAAAAAAAGTAACAACCCCCCCATCAAACCATGTAACAGTGTCCTATGCAATTGCATTTTGCCACCCCAGGACTTCAGGCTGGTGGCAGAAACTTCAGACATGCTCATGGATTCCCAGGGTAAAAGATACTGTGTCAGAAACTTGTTCCTGGAGACCATCTCTCTCTTGACAGCTGCCTTCTGGGTCAAGAGAGGACTTTCTTAGTGCTGAGTGAAAGGCAATTTTAAAGGTCAGATTATCCTCTAGTCTTGTGGGGGCCGCTGAGGAAAAACCGACAAGCGTCCTGTCTGCCTTTTTCCATAGGTGTAAAGCTGGCCCTGATTCTGGAAATAATGAGGTTATATTTAGCAGTAAAGTGCATTATGTCAGACCAGTTCCAGTGGCAACAAACCTTTTAATGAAAAAGCATTAAGCAAGAGAACTTTTTAACAATAAACGTCTTCCTACACTTAGCACATTAGGGTGCATAATCACCCCTCTGCATGGTCTTTGGCATAATATGTATGGTATTCAGTAACTGGCAAGCTACTTGGCATTTGTAGAGCATCAAACAGTAGATGCTAAGTCAGTCAGTACATCTAAATAATTATATATAAGAAATACTTGTGGAAATTAACCCCTCCATCTTATAGAAATAACCATGGCAATCTGTGTGGAGATAGCAGCTATTACTGCCCACATACCGATTGGTTTTGTTTCCCTACCTAACCCTGAGGTAAACAGAGTAACTGGCAGAGAATATGAAGTGTTTTCTTTACTCCTTAATGCTTTTCAGTGGATTCTGCTAACGCAGTTGCATTGGCTAGTTGCTCCCGCTAAACTATAAAATCGCTCAGGAGGGGAACCATTTGAGAATTGCTTGAGAGCAAGCCAGAAACATAATGCCTGCATACATAAAATATATTTTAAAAGGAAAAAGTTAAGGCTCAGTGGGAATTGTTGGTGATCTGCCTCTCTTAAGATGAAGTTTACAGTTTTCCTTTATCAAATAATTTTAAGGCAAGCAGCTCCTCAGGTTTAGAAGAAGAAAAAGAAAGGTCTGTAATAACAAAAAAATACCTGTGTGGTTTTATTTTTAGTCTATGAGGAGAAACATATAGAGGACAATACCAGATTCTTGGGTTTGTTCTCCTATTTTAAGCTCCTTGGCTATATATTTACTGCAGGTTTTCTAGAAGAATTTTTAGTATTCAAGGTCCAGATTTCTATCCTAGGTGTACCTGTGCTCCGCTGGTACCTGCTTGTGCTTCTGCTCTTCTTATGTAGCAACGTGGAGTTGATCTGAAATACGACTGAAGTCTGACTGTAAGCCCGGTCAGTCCAACTCTTAAAAACTCTCATGTTCACCAAGACTGCCACTTGGTCGTTTCCAGGATGGTTTATGTTCTGTTTTAACCTTACAGTGATTGTGTCAGTGTATCTTATCCGTGGCTTCCGCCTCCTGCCTGCTGCATTTATCTACCACAGCAGTATAATCCTCCTCTTTTCAGCCAGGCGCTTGACAATTAAGACACGATCTCTCCTACTTAAGGTATAAATAAGCCTTTAATATTACTTGAGGATTACATTAGGACAAGAGGGGCTCTTTTGAAGGCATGGCTTTTGCACAGCGGGATTCTCAGAGCAGGCATTGGCCCTTATGCTCCTGCAAGATGTTCAAATAAGGGGAAAGTAATGGTTTCCAAACTGTGCATACGGAGAGCAGTGGCAGCTTCTGACTACTGAAATACTAAATTGGCCTCTATCAGTTGTAAAACACATGCAGGGGAAGGGTAATCTCCCTCTATCTTTAGATCAAGTGAACAGGGTCTGTGCAGGCAATTATCATCACAGAGTTTACTGGCTTAAAGAAAAGAGGTGAGGGGGAGTTGGAATACTCACTTGCAACCAGACTTTCAATAGTGTTTTGTGTAATGGTGATGTAGTACTTTGGTGAACTGGGGTTAGGTTCCTGATCCTCTGTAGATTTCATGCATGACTTGGGATAAGCTGTTCATGGAATTTAAACCCTCTCCCTATCTCTGATTCCAGCAGTGTTGGTGGGTGTGAAACTTAACTGCCTTCTACTCCCAGAAGTGAAATGATAGGACTGTGTGATTACTTGACTTTCTCTGAGGGACAGATGAGAATGTACTAAAAGAAATGTTGGGACCTGAAGGCTGTGATTTGACTGCAGTGTTGTTCAGCCGAGTTGTTGGGCTTTGTGTCCTGGCCCCTCTCCCTGCCTGCTGCCCTCCTCCTCTTCTCTGTGCATGTCTGGCTGAAGCATTGGTGTGGTCTTCTGGGGGTAGAACTTTCTGAAGAATAAAATTTTTTTTTAGCCAAATCTGTTTCCCAGTCTGGCTCGCTTTGCATCTACCAAAATACTTCACCTGACATGAGGCAAGAGGCAATGCAAGACCACACCAAGTGGTCAAGAGTTGATTAAATTAGCACTAAATTCTGGTGAATTAGACACAAAACTGTAGCTTTGGTCACAGTCATGTAGCATTGCCTATTAAGCAGCTATTCATCATACTGAGTTACATGTCTGTGTCCCAGTGATGTGCCAGAGATGCTTTCTGGGACTTCCAGAAGTGCTGAACTGTGTCTAAAGTATGTAAATGCTCTGACACCCACCTTCTGTCATTGTATGCCCATGCTGCAAAATGGTAAAATGTCAGGGTCCTCATTTGGCCTGTATTCTTCAGAGGAGATGCTCACTGTGGCTTGTGGCAGGTTTTGTTTGGTGCAGTCAAAACTGAGCATGATGGGGTGCTATGAATGCGTTCTCAGACATTCCTGGCCCTGGCACCAAGCCCTCTCTGCACCTGACCATCCTGAGTCTCCTTGGCTTGGCTGACCAATCCATCTGTGGCAGGCAGCTGCATTTTGGTCGCCCTTTGCTCTTGCCTCTGACATGCTTAGGTGCTTGAAGGAGTTTTTAGGTAGTGCAGGAAGCTATGGGCATGTTTAAACTTCTGAGTTTGGGGGGGGGGAAAGGCAAGATGGGGAGTGCTATGTCTTGAGGTGTATGTGATGCAAGCTAAAATAAATTCTGCATTTACACATTTCCTATTTTAATTGAAAGTTAAGTCATTGGAATGAAACAATTGAAATGGGGTGTGGAGTGGTTGGCATTGTACTGAATACAAGTTTATGCCCCGAGTGTACCGTGTCTGCCTGGAAACTGTAACAACTTACTCGTGTGATGAAGCTGAGACTGTAGAGTCATTAGATGGAAGTGAGACTGTTTCAAATAATTTCCCAGTTCTGAATTTCCTGGCAATACAGAATTACAGGCACTGAAACTACTGCCGTTATCTCAGATGCTTTGGCTCCTGCCTGACTCTGCACAGGCTGAGGTTGCTGCCAGGCACTGCTGTGAGGAAGGGAAAGAAAAGGATTAAATCTGTCAGCATAAAACACCTCTTCTTAGCTCAGCTACTGAAGAGATAACGCATTGGAGTCATTCAGATATTGTGTGCTGGAATTTTTATGGTCCTTAGTTTATAAACTACTTTCATGGTCTGAGGCAAACCAAATAAACACTTTGCTTTAGTTAAACCCCAACTCCACTGCAGTTGCCCATGAGAGTTTCCCTGGGACCCTGACCCTTTGGTTGTGGGCAGGTGTTTACTTTTACAGGTGATAAGGCAGCTCCTTGGCAAATACCTATTGCTTTGTGTGTCCTTCGGTATGCCGGGCAGGGGGCACTGGCTGGACGCAATGTCTTGACAAAAGCAGGCTCGCTGGCTTCAGGGCAGCTGGGGCTTGGGGCATACAGATATGCACACATGTGCGTGTTGTGTAGACTTTGGGCAATGCTTTTTCCTGCCTAGGGTAGTAAAAAGGGGAGAAGGAGGGAGAAGGGGGAGGTTCCTTTTAACGTTTTCTTTTTTTTTTTTTTTTTTAATGGGGGGGGGATGCATTTCAATAGAGGGCTGTGCGGTTTTCTTTTAAGTTTTGCTTGTGCCCGTGCAGAGCTGTCCTGTCTTGACCCGGGGCTAGCTCTGGGTTTAGCAATCCCTCTCATGTCTCATGCTGCGAATCCCAGGATTGGTATGTGCCTTAGCAATTGTTAGTGCTTAAGAGTTGTGGGTGGGCTGGGTTGGGTTATTTTGTTTTTCTAAGCTGAGAAAAAGAAGCACAACCAGCCCTTGTATCTTTTCTTCTTAGTTTGTATTGTTGCTTTTGGGCCAGTAGTTGTCAACACCTCATTCTCTTGCTGTCTGTGTTTGAATTACCCATATTCAGATTGCTTTAGGCGTGGGAGACTGTGGCCTGTCTGGAAAGCTGCATATTTACTAGATCTTTTACTGGTAAAATCCAAATTTCTTCCTTCCCCCCCCCCCCCCCCCAGCGATGTCAAAGGGAAAAGAAGTTTGCTGCACTGGAGAGAGCAACAGTAAACATAACTGTGCTCAGCTGGTGTGAACAATAGCATTCTGTTATCTTGCTGAAGGTGCTGATTCTGTGAAAAATTGGGAGCACTTTGCCCTTTTTGTCCCTTTTTGAACTTTGACCAGTTGGTCAGGATTGATTATCAACCAGATGCTAATTGCACTGCTTCTCATTTCACTAAACAAAGGTGTGCTAGACAACGGTTTCTTGCTCTGGCCAAGTCTCTAGGACACGACCCGTGAAATAAAATAGTTGAGGAGGAAGCTAAGAGCTTACCTATGGAGCTGAGTGAGAAGGGAGGTGTGGAGAACAATGGATTTGTTCAAAATGAGGCTTTTGATGACAAGGAAACAGATGCCAGTAACCAAGAAGAAATGCCAAAACCATGCGCTGTTGATGTGAACCCGGTGGCTGAGGAAGAGACAGTGCTGAAGCCTTATGCTGGGATGCCAAAGGAGGTCTTGCTGAAGTTCTCCAGCCAAGCCCGGTACAGAATCACCAGGGAGATTCTCTTCTGGCTCATCATTGCTGGTGCTGCTGCACTTGTGTGTGCTACGATTGCAATTATTGCTCTCTCTCCAAAGTGCCTTGACTGGTGGCAAGCTGGTCCTATTTATCAGATCTATCCTCGTTCCTTCAAGGACAGCAACATGGATGGGAATGGGGATCTGAAAGGTGGGTCAGTTTTCATTCTTGGTATGTACAAAGCTGTGTGTGTGTGTATGAAGAGCATAACCAATAGAAAAATACAGTCCAACAGACATAGCCACCCTAATGGAGAGGGGAAAGAAAAGTAGTCTGACAACATTAATGGTAACTCACATTGTCATGAATAAATCCAGGAGTTGCTTGCTCAAGTTGTTAACCCTAAGCCTGGAGTTAGAATGGATGTTATAATGGAGAGATGGGGCTGAGAGCAAGCAGCAACACAGCTGCCATCAGAGTAAAATACCTCCACAAAACTGAGGTCAGTCAGGAGGATGGGTGGTGCTGAGCACTTTGTTGTTTGGCTGCTTTTCCTACAGAAAAAGCTAAAACTGACAAAGAGGAGAGAAAGATGTGTTACTTCTTGTTTTGCTCGTGGTCTAGCTGTTTCTTAGCTCTTAAGAATGCATGGACAATGCCACTTACTGGTAGCTTAGCTGAGACTGCCTTGTAGAAAGAGGCTTAACACCAAAATGGACAATACATTTCTAAACCAGAAGCACTAGCCATACTATGCTCTACTGGCAAGTGAAGAGCAAAAACTGTTTCTGTGGCTGCACACCAGTAGTACATGTTAGGAAGATGAAAAGATTTGGGTTTAAAAATACTAGGGGAGGTTGCAGTGAGGTGTCCTTACAAAACACAACAGAAAAACCCCATAAGAGACTTTTCCTAAGTTAGGAAAAAACTGGGATCTTTACATTAACATTGTGCTTCCCTTTGGGTGGTCTGAGGATTAACTGATGTTCTTTGAAATGGGAAAGCAATGCTGTTACTGCTTTTTAACAAAATATAGGAGCTTGTTTTCAGAAGCGGGTGTTAAATTTATTAAATGAAATAGTAAATATTTTATAATATAGAATGTAAATTTGTTTTGATCTAACCTTTTTGATTCCTGCTTTATTTTCCATGTAAAATTGGCTTTGAATGATTTCTATTCTGTGATCTCATGCTATCCCTGAAGAAAGGTCAAGAATGTCCTTCTACCTGAGATCCGTAAAAACAAGGGATAGTTATGTATTGAGGAGACCTGTGTACCATCTTTGAGAGCCCATGCCAAACTTAAACAAAAATCTTTTGTCTTTTCTAAACAGATTATGCCTTTTTCTTTTTAAATAGGCATCCAAGAAAAACTGGACCATATTACATATTTGAATATAAAAACCATCTGGATCACCTCTTTCTTTAAGTCCCCTTTAAAAGACCTTGGATATGGAGCTGAAGACTTCTATGATGTTGATCCCATTTTTGGATCAATGAGTGATTTTGACAATCTGATTGCAGCCATACATGACAGAGGTAAGCTGCACCTCTGAGCAAAGTAACTCTATTAAAAAGATGTACCTTACAGTGCAAGGTTATAACCTGAGATTTCAGTTTGTGCACCTGGCAATTCCCCCCTTGGTGGCATTGAGCAGAAGCAGATGGAGGTGCCAGCAAAGGGTACAAGTGAACTCCACAGCAACATGAGCTCTGGGATTGCAGTGTCCTGCCCTTTGGTGCCAGGGGAGTGCTGGGAGCAGGACTGAAGGCACAGGGAGCTGCAGCAGCAGCACTGGGTGGCTGCGTGTCCTCTGCAAGGCGTGGTCCCCTCCGAGGGTGTGGGTGGGTGGTGGGCTGGCACACCATCCGTGTTCCCTTGTGCATATGTTATGGGCATCCAGTCTGGGGATCAAGGCTGAGGTGCAGTTGTTTCTGACTGAACCTGCAGGAACATGCACTTCCTTCCTGTAATTGCATCCTTGGTTTGCTGCGTTTGTGCCTTAGACAAAATGTTTGCTCAGGTGTTTCTTCTTACAGCTGTTGAGCTGAAGGGAAAATGGTTTGCCAGTCCAAAAACATTTGAGATTTCGGTAAAATGTCTGGCCTTTAGGGAGGGTGATGAAGAATATGTGTTCCCTGGCTAGACTGGTGAAGTGCCTTTCCCACCTGGGAGGTGTGAGACAGATGTTGAAGTCAGAGTTAGTGGAAGTGGTTCGTAACAGCAGAAATCTGTTCTGATTTTTTCCTTCACCCTTCCTTCCCTCCCAGGCAACATGCTGGGGGGAACAGTACCAGCAAGATGTCTTCCAGCTACTAGCAAACTTTAATGAGTCTAACTGTTTTGATTTTTAAGGGCTGAAGGTGATAATGGATTTAATACCAAACCACACAAGTGACAAGCACCGATGGTTTCAGCTGAGTCGCAACCGGACTGGGAAGTACACAGATTACTACATCTGGCAGGACTGCATGGAGGCTGCTGGTTCAGTCATTCCTCCAAACAACTGGGTAAACACGGGATGGGACATATGCAAATCCCAGGCTGGATGGAGGCTGCCACAGAGCAAAAGCAGCTGTAGCATGCTTGTCCCAATGTATGCTGGGTTATAAGTGACAGCCGAGAGCTACAAACTGATGTTTCTACACGGGCTAGTGCAGACTAACATGTAAACCAGATGGGGGGGAAGTTCCTAATTTAAACAGAATTTTTAAAATTACTTGTGTTTCTTTACCTCAGTGTTAATCTTCATTCATTAAACAAACACAGAAAAGAGTAATTGTGCACAAGCTGTTCACACGTGCCCCCTTCTGTGTCTGGGTACTCTGCTCTAGAGACTTCATGTCAGCTCCTCTGAAATCGTAGTTGGTGAGGAAGGAAACAAAACAATGTATTCTTGGCTTCTTGTTTTTTTTTTTCTGGAAGGTGATCAGGCCAGAAAGTGTGTTGTCTATTTCAAACAGATTTATTTGAAATTTGAACTGATGGGTGCATGTGTAAGAACTTGTATCACGTGTAAGAACTTGTATATTCTAAAAACTCAAGGTAGAATTAATACTTTGTACCAGTTAATATAATTTCTCTCTAAACTTAGAGTCTTAAGAGCTATCTTAGCTTTTGGGATCTTCTATTACACAGATGATGATAAAGTTAACATTTTTAACATGCTGACTGTTGTTGGCACTTCAAAGGGATAATACCAGATTGCAGAAAGCTCTAAGTTAACTAAAGCTTTTTTTACTAAGTTTTAGGGAAAGCAATTCCAAAATAAATGCTCCCAGACATGTTTTCCCCCTCTATTCCAAATAATTCCCAATGAAAGTCTACTTAATAATAAAAAATCCCCATAACATTGAACAAGAAACACATGTGGCAAAGCACAACTAAAGGGAGAGCAGCTAATAGGAAAAAGAAAGTAAAAACCTAAATACCAAAAGCTACTCACAAGGTAGTCCATTGATTAGGCATTTTCTGCTTTATATTATATGCTTGTAATGCTGCACATTTTAAAGTATGCATAGAAGTAAATGAGGAGTTCTTATTCTCTCCCTCTCTTACATGAACAGGTGAGTGTCTTTGGGAATTCCAGCTGGCAGTTTGATGATGTGAGAAAGCAATGTTATTTTCATCAGTTTGGGAAAGAACAGCCAGACTTGAATTTTCGCAGCCTTGATGTCCAACAAGAAATCCATGTAAGTATATAACCCACTGCTGCTGACCCAACAGCAAAGCAACTGTTTGTACACTTGATTTCTCTGATTATTTGTGATGCACAATTTGCAGCCTAGTTGGAAGTAATTCAAGGATTGTAGCATATGTAAACAATTGAAACAAAAAATTGTCTAGAAAAACATTAAGTTTATAAGCAAAATTTAAGCTTTGTACTGTAATGCTTCCAGTATCTACTTTACTCCAGTCTTTTTAATTTAAAAGCAAACAAGGAACCGGCAAAAAAATCTAAATAAAATCATCCTTGAGTGGTAGTACAGGTGGTGTTGCAGTCCTCTGGATTTTAAGACGGGACAGCTACTGCGTTTTTTTGCTGACTTAACTCCCTTGCCCTCACAAGAGCCTGGCAAGATCTTGATGTCTTTGGAACAGGCTATTGTACTTCAAAAGGAGTTCCCTTTCCCTGTCCCTTCCCACTAAAGTCTATCTTCAAATTGCTTTGATGCTTCAGGACCCCTCTACTTTTCAGACTAAACTTATGTGCAAACTGTTCATACTTAGCTCCTTGTGAATCATACCTGTCCTTCAGCTGAAAGGGGTTTTTCCCACGCTTGTTTATGCTTATTTGGTTTTCAGGTCTCGTCAAGGTAGATTAAATGGGGAGGGATTTTCCAGTCTTCCCTGGAGAGGGACTCTCCCTCTATTTGTTTAGCCGCTGCTTAGTCCTTGCATCACTTCCATCCTGAGGTTTTTCTCAAATGCAGATGGCCAGAGTTTAACAAATTGACCTGAAGAGATGTCTGGGCAGAATCCTGTACATTGGAGTAGGTGCTTCTCGCTCTAGGCCCCAAGATTTCTCTTAACTTGCTTTGAAGTTGGTGCTAGTACTCAAATACTGCAATATGACTGCTGTCTGGAGGTTGTTAACTGTGTGCCCCTCTACATCAAAAGCTGAGGACGAAGGCACTTCGTGTTGTATCCAGGGCAACAATTAATGGAAGGATTGATATGGAAGGAAAAACTGCTTCTGCACTGAAGCCTGTGCAGAGCTGATGTGCTCAAGTGGAGAGAAGTTTTTATCTCTCTTGATACAAGGACTGTTAATTAGCCAGTCAAATGTGGGAATGGCACCTTGTTCTAGCAGAGAAATGTTTGTATTTTCAAGAAAGCTGAGGCAATGCTGATTTGAATTACAAGGAGTGCCTGGGCTTGTGGATAAGGGAGAGAGTTTCCATCCGTCAACATGTCTGATGACTTTACAGAGGAAAAAGAGTGATGTGTGTTTTCACAGTGAGAGTGCTTTTACTATGGGAAGGAAGTGGTGCTCAGATGGAATCTCATGTCTGTCTGCATCATCTCCCAGAAGACAACGTAGAATTGATTAAAATATGGGGAAATGGGCCTGAACATGGGGAGTCTGACAATTGCTGCTTCTTTTTCCCCCTTCCTTAAAGTTGTAGCTCATCAGGTAGTACAGCTACTTCAAGTGTTTCGATTTAATCCTTGAATGTTTGCTACTTTGAACTGTTGAATTTTGGTGCATTTCTTGGGCAGTAGTCTCCACAGCTGCCCAGCCCTACTGGGATGGTCTCACAAGCTCTGTGAAGCCTCTCCCCTCACCACGTGAGTACTGCATGCACTTGAAGAAACAAATCACTACTGGTTATACTTTTTAACTAAATAATGAAACAAGACTGCTTTTGAGACTGGGTCTTTGAGGAACACTGCTAGTAACCTCTCTGTGCCTTGATACTTCCCTCAATGCCATGTCTTGCCATTTGCACCTTTTTTCCATGGCATCACGCTTTTTAATTGTCTTGGCTTACTATTTTTTTTCATGGTACCCGACACATTACTGAGGCTCCAGTAGCAAAAAGATGACATGAAAACTAGTTAGTTTGGCCTGGTAACACCAGTCTTTGGTAAATGCTTATGAATGTCACATTGAAGAAGAATCTTTGTCTTGTATTTTAGTTCAAAATCCTGTTCCAGAAGGTTAGGAGGACTGAGCAGGAAGCAAATGGACTTTTGCAGAGAAGCTTAAGTCTTTGGTTTAGCCATGCAAGGGCATGCAAGAACAGGGAAACTTAGCAGCCAGCACGTTGTAGCTTTCTTATGTAAAAGATGTAGATTGATCACGGTGAGAACCATGTCAGTGCTTGATGTTTGCAGTGCTGATACCTGGTGCTGCTTTTGTGCTGAGCACAGGCATAAGTGTGGATGTTTTTGGGTAGATTCAGTGTTGGACAGCCACCATATTGGAGCTGCTGCTTTCAGAATGGTGCCTCGAGAAAGTGCAGCTCAGTGAGGCAGAATCTTTATTTGCCAAACAAAAATCTGTAAAGCCTGAGTGTGGACTAGTTCCAGTCCAGCCTATTCAGGCAAGCGTACTTCATACATTTTAAAAAAGGCAATTCAATAGCTGTCTTTAAAAAATATATATAAAAAAAGATTTTTTTCCTCAGATGAAGACAAGTATTGCATGTAAAAGAACATTTGCAGAAACCACTCGAGGGACTGAACTTTAGACTTCTTTTGTTAAAACTAGAGCAATTGAAACTGTAGTAGTATAATGGCTATTGAAGGAGGATATAATTTTACTAACAGTGACTAACCTCTCGATTTGATAGTGAAATTATAAATCAATAGCATTTGTAATTGTTGGATAATAATTTTTTGTGTTCCTGCAAATAAATAACCCTGAAAATAAAATAGAAAAAAAAATCCTCATCAGTCAAATAAGAGAGAACAAATGTTTTAAGAGCTCTATTGTGTAAAAGAAAATTGGTGGCACGAGGTCTGTGCAGAACAACATATTCTTGCATATTTGAATCAATGCGTTCTAATTGTGTGCAGCCATGAAGGAGTATTCACCAACAACAGCGCTTAGCATGAGCCCAATTGTTTTGATGGATGAGATTAGAAGCATCTTTTAGCGAGTCACGCCCTGGTTTAGGTCTCCTGAATTATGGGAGAAGTTACAGACTAGTTGTTTTCTTTTTTATACTGGATGAAATAATAAGACCTACTTTATTTAGATCGTATTTGACCTTAGATCAACAAAATTCATTTTGGCTTCTTGAAAAATTTGAAGTACCAATTTAAGTATAAATTGTTACATATTAATATTGCCTAGAAGGTTTAGCTTTCTTTTTAAGACTATACTGTTTCAAATGGGGTGGGCTCACTTGAACTTCTCAATTTTTACCTTTGTCTAGGATATTATAAAATTTTGGCTCAACAAAGGAATTGATGGATTTAGTTTCAGCACTGTTAAATTTCTCTTAGAAGCAACGCATCTCCGAGATGAACCTCAAGTGAACAAGTCTCAAAATGGAGTAATGTATATGTTCTGTCTTTGCTTTTTTCCTGTGTTTCCTACGGAGACAAAAGAGTGTATGTTTTTACTCTTTTGGGTCTTAATTGTGGCTGTAGGAAAACTGGGTCAGCCATGTCCCTTGGAAAGCGGGTGGGCACTCTGCAGAAGGAGCACTCACAAGAAAGAAGCCTGGTGGGCTGGGGCTGTAGGTCAGTGAGATACCTGCAAGCAGGAGCTCTGTGGGTGGAAGAATTGTCCATATACACTTTGTTTTTCTGTTCTGACGCTGTTGCTTTGAATTTTCTCTTTAAAATAATTTGCTTTTCAATTCACATTCTAAAAAGACAAATCTTGTGATTTTTAGTAGTTGATTGGTTGTCTTTGGGGAGCCTGCTACAGGAGGTAAGGTCAGAGATCTTGCCTGCTTGGGATTCTGTAGCAGTTACTAGCATATATTTCTTCTACATTGCAAATAAGAATTGGAGAAAAACTAAAAGAAAAACCCTCATATTGGCAGTGTGTCACAGTGAGAAGTGGCCAGATGCACTCAAAAGCATGAACACTATTAGTTATGCTATTTGCTTTTGCTGTGGTAGTGAACTTGGTGACATTCCTAGATACTTTCAGCATTAACATGCTGTTCCCCTGTGGAGGTGAGGATCACATAAAACTGGTCACCTTCAGAAGTGTTGTTGTTGTGGTACCTTATCAAGGCACTGTCCATCTTTCCAGCCTGGTGTGTGGCCACAGCACCTGCTGTGCTCGCTGCTGCAGATGGGCTCAGTTGGCTAGTGCTCCCCTCGTGGATGATGGGATCCAAAATAACCAGCCTTCTGCTGTTGTATCTTTAGAGTTTCTCAAGTGCAGCTCAGCTCTGCGCTGTCAGAGTTAGTATGCTAAACTCATTCCAGTTAAAATTTATGTGGACTGGTGCACTCTCTCAGGAAGGGATGGGAAGAACTTGGAGAGTTCTGAAATCTAAAATACTGATGAACTAATGGGAAATACTCTATCCTTCTCTAAGGAGACTATCACAGCCTATTCCCAGCTCTACCATGACTACACAACCACACAAGTTGGTATGCATGATATCATCCGTAGCTTCCGTCAGACCATGAATGAGTTCAGCAGAGAACCTGGTCGATACAGGTAATCACTATTACACCTGGTGAATTTTTCTCCAATATTCATCACCTCCTGATAGCAATAAAATGTTTGGGTTTTTTAATATAATACACCACAAAAATGCGCAAATCCTCAAATGCAAATAGTGGGGCATAGGCTATATTATCTCTTCCCCAGTGTGTGAGGAAAGGAAAGGAATTGGCCCTGTTAGCTCTGCTCAGTCTATGGACTGTACAAGACTAAGCAGAATGGGCAATCACTCTGATCACAGAGACTCTGTAATTCATCAACCCCGTGCCTGCTCTATTGTATAGTTTTAATAGTGCAGTTCAAGTCAGACACACA
Organism: Pseudopipra pipra; assembly: GCF_036250125.1. NCBI lineage: Eukaryota > Metazoa > Chordata > Aves > Passeriformes > Pipridae > Pseudopipra > Pseudopipra pipra. The sequence continues at coordinate 26,598,583 of NC_087551.1, forward strand.
GTCAGAGATTGTTAAAGTCACAGAATGGTTGAGTTTGGTAAGGAGCTCTGGAGGTGCTCTGGTCCAAAGCTTCTGCTTATTAGAGCACCTAGAGCTGGTTGCCCAGGAATTTGTCCAGATGACTTTTGACCATCTCCAAGAATGGAAACTCTACTTTTTACTACAAGGAGTCTTTCCTCATAGGAGAGATCTTTCAGTCCCTAATGGGCTCAGTGGCTTCTTGCTGGACTCTCTCCAGTACATCCATGTCTGTCTGTACTGGGGAGCCCAGAACTGGACACCATGCTCCAAGTGTGGCCTCACCAGTGCAAAGCAGAGGGGGAGAATCACCTCCCTCGACCTTCTGGCAACACTCCTTCTAATGCAGCCCAGGAAACCATAAGCCACCTTCGAGGGCACATTGATAGTTCATGGTCAACTTGGGGGCTCCCCAGGTCCTGTTTTATGAAGGAAAGCTGGAAATTGCTGGAATGGGCTATGTGGATGTGAATTCAGAAAGATAAGACTTCAGGCAGATACTTTAGCCTTGTGTCGACTGTTGTAGATTTTTCATCTGCAATTTCCAAGAAATATTTCTCCTTGACTTCTTGTCTGCTTTACAAAACATTGTTTCTCTGTATTAATCCTTTTTGATGGGGAGGAGGGAAGTGAATGTAATGCTTAATGTTCTATATTCAACCATTCCTAGCTTCCTTCTGTTTTGTGCAACAAAGAATGAGCCAAAAAAGTTATTTGTGTACTTCTTTTTAGATTTATGGGTTCTGGTGATGATGAAAAGGAAGACATTGAAGCAACAATGATGTATTATGGAACAACTTTCATCCAAGAAGCAGATTTTCCCTTCAATTTCAACCTAATGAACATGAAAAATCTATCAGGCAACAGTATTTTTGAAGCTGTTGACTCGTGGATGAAAAACATGCCTGTGGGAAAATGGCCAAACTGGGCTGTAAGTTCTAGACCAACTCTTACAGGAAGGGCTCGTTCCTGTTATGGTGATAGAAGCCCCACCCCACAGACACATTGATTTCAGTGGGATCAGCAGCAGCCTGAGCTCGTGACTGGGCTGTAGTTGCTGTCCACGTGAAAGCTCTGAGCTGCTGCAGTTGCAGTTGTTGGCACCAGCCGGCTCTCCCGCCCATCAATAACAGCTACACTCCCCATGCAACAGTGACAGAAGGGAATTTAATGATCATGCCTCTCCCTCAGTGTCTCCAGTGTAGGATGCGGCACTGGGTTAAAAGACTAGTGAGAATGGAATCAGTGTAATTATCTTTGACCATAAACTGACTCACTGCAGTGGATTCTGGAACCCTCCCAGGGCCGGGGCAGAACAGAGCAGGCAGCTGAGGGCAGTTAACTTAAAACCTGCTCGTCTTTGTTAGGAAGCATGTTTTGAATGTGTAAGGGATCTTTTCAAAACCAGCAGAGCAGTTTTCACACAGCAGAGAAAATGGCAGAAATCCGAGGGACTGTAATTGTGGAGAGTTGTTACTTGTTATCTTTCCATCACTTCTGCCTTGTGGTGCTAGCAGGACTTCTGTGTACTACATTATTTGGGACAGAAGTTTGTAATGGCACCAAGATAAGGATAAAGCACTTCACAGCCCTGGAGGGGAAAGAAATAGAAGAAAAAAATAATCTACTGCCATGTGAAATTAGTTAATCAGTTTCACATATGCATGAAATTTTATAATGTATGTTTAACAGAGTGACGTTTTCTTCAGGTTGGAAGCCCTAATGCTGCTCGGATTTCATCTCGCATTGGGAAGGAGTATGTCAATGTTATGAATATGCTGCTTTTAACCCTGCCTGGAACTCCTGTAACTTACTATGGTGAAGAAATAGGCATGGAGAACATTGTATCAGAAAATGTAAGTGAAGAGCATGTGAACTCCGATCCTGTTGTTGTTTAGTTCCAAATAACAGAACTTGATTTCAAAAACCCAGGAACTTTTGTTTTGTTAACCAAACCCAGGCTTTCTCACTGCTTAGATAGTTTTCCATGTTCCTCATGGGAAAACCATTAGACCACATGCACAAATGGCCAGGTCAGAGATCAGAACCAAGGTCTGGATGTGGGTCTGAACTGCTAGATTTTAATTATGTTTCCTGATTTCTGTCCTTCTCCAGATCAGTCTTGCGTGGTTTGCAGTGGTGTTGCTTTGCTTCCCTTCAGCAGGAAGGGCAGCAAGTGCCAACACTGGGCCTGGGCTAATGGTTAGGAGAGGGGTGTTACAGTCGTATGAGGCAAGGGGTGCTGAGTCACTATCTCCTTCCTCCCATGGAAGTACCCTAATCATTAGTTCAAAGGCCATTGTTTCCTGGCTGCTGTTTAAAGAAAATCAGAGTTCATGAGAGATTGTAGCTACAGTCACCATCTCCTGCAGACCTTTTTACTCTGACTACAGAAAGGCACCTAAGCCACACCCATCTCCAGTGTGCCCATGCCCAGAAGGCATCTGCACAAAGGGGAGGGTGCCTGGTGGCAAGCAGAAGTGACTTTTGGTTGTCATGCTTAGTCTGTTCCTAAAAGGAACAGCTCAAACCTCTGCCTCTCGTGAGCATTTTTGAGCACTATGAGAATGTGGTCCTGTGGCAGATGCTGGTTTCACTGTGGAAAGCCTCTGTTAGGGAATGAGACAGCCTCTGACATGTTACAAATGGTGTTGGCTAGCTTTGTATCAAAGGGAAAGAGGTATTTGAAGCACAGGATCACCTCCAGGTTTGTCTGATTCAGATGTGAGGAAATGATTCTCTGATTTAAAAGGAAATCTCATTTCCTCTGAGAAACACCTAGGTCAAAGGATCTCCTGCATTTTCTTGCCCCTGCTGCTTACTGCTGACAGAGTGATTCTCTTCAGAAAAGTGGCTCACCTTTGGCTCCTCAGGGTCCACTCTCTTTTAGTGGCTACCCTGTGGCTCACGGCTTTGGAACAATGCAAACCCACCCTTCACTCCATTTGGAAAGGAAGGTTCCCTGATTACTGGGTGTCTTTGAAAGATGGAGAGTATTTGCTCAGGATATAGTGTTTAGGCCCAGCATTTAAAACACTTCAGGAGACACTGAAAGAGGTAAAAATGAGAGGCAGCATTACTAGTGTTGAAAACTTAGGATTTTTTTTCCTCCTGCTTTTCAGAATATGCTAAAAAGGAGAAACCCATTATTTGTAATGTCACAAAGCAAAGTGACAATTTCTTTTGTTAGGCTGCTGTTCTGACAGATTGTATTGAAAAGTGCCCTTTATATGAAAAACAGTTTTCATGGAAAACAAACACTCAAAGTATGTGCAAAATATTTTATGCCCTCTTATATCATTAAATTTAAGTGTCAGATCTTTTGGCAGCTCTTCAATAACAATGAGGAAGCTTTTTCAGAATTTTTCTGAATTCTTCAAAATGAGAACTTCAGACTTTTTACATCGACAGTTTTTAATCAGCTAAAAGCTGGTTTTCAGTAGTTTTGCATTTGGAAATAATAATTTTATCTTTCTAACACAAACAATCCTGTCCAAACTGTACCCCTTGCGAATGTAATCTTGGAGAGTTCTAAGGAGAAAGGTGTGATGGTTACAAAAGAACAAGACACTGAACAGCATTTATTAGTTGTTTACTGTTATTTTAACAGCATCCCTTCTTAGGACTCATTACCTCATATATTCACTCGATGCATATCTAGATATTTATCAGAATATCCTGGCTGTCATTAGTAAACTTTTATCCAACCATCTGTTGCAAAGGATGACAACTCTAGTAGAGTTGTTTGGGAATTCCACATTTTACCAGTGATGCTGCATCTGAGACCATCCACTCCCCTCCGTTTCAGGAACTGTCTTGGTTCTTATTTTCTCCTTAGAGTTGGGGCAGGATTACATTCTCCTTTATTAAATTTTAACTTAAACCGAAGAAAGCAATACTGAAATGGTGAGAATTTGGGAGATGTGAGAACATGCTATTCAAAGAATACCTTTTCAATATGCTAATCAGCACTTTATTTTCTAGGTGACCTTTCCAGAGAAATCCCCCATGCAGTGGGATGGAGAAGTTAATGCTGGTTTTACTGAAGGCAACAGTAGCTGGTTACCTGTTAACTCCAACTACCAAAGTGTAAATGTGGAAGTAGGTATCTGCATGTGTGACAAATTAATGGTTTAAAAATATTTTAACGTATCTATTGTCCTCTGGCTTCCTTTTAGTAGTGGGCATTGGCAGTAAGAACAGACTCAAGGGGAAAAAAAGCGCTGAATCCTCACAAGTTTTATTAGAAAAGGAATTCCTTGCACCAGCAAGGAGCCTACTTCATCTATATTCATTTAAGCAGAGCAACTGCAGTTGTGATGTTGATGTGGCAATTTGGCTCTTTAACATCCTTTTAATCCTTTTAATATTTGTGCTGGTTTAAAAGTAAACCAGTGGGAGAAATGAACCCAACTCGAAACATTACAAGTCAGAGTTACAATTTACTAAGAAGATTACAATACAATGATACAGAGAAAAGTGGTTTTAACCCCTAAAGACAGATGTATAACCCAGCACCCTGGGACAAAAACAGAACAATGTTCGTCAGCCCCTGTACTGAGCACTACACAGCCCCTCTGGATGCAAAGTAGAAGGAAAGGAAAAGCTGTTGGTCCAGATGATGATCGCAGTCCTGTTGAAGTCCTGGTCCTTCTCTTGATCTGAGTGGTACCAGAAGTCCCCACACCTGAAGTTTATATATGCTCAAGTTCAGGTGGCAACGTCCAGTACGTCCCCCAGGATGGGGAGTTTCACAATGGGTGATTTAACTCTGTGAGTCATGGGATATTTTTGGAATCTTTGATGGTCTAGTTGTTGCAGCTATGTCCATGGGCCACCAGTCCAAGGTGGCCCATTAGCAGAGATGACCCCTCAGGCTGGGTGTGAAGGTGTTAATGCCTTTCTGGAGGGGAGTTATCACAGCTGAGTCATAGGTGTGAAAACAAAAGATCACTCCCCTGCCTCACAGGGTTTCTTTAACACCCAGCTTGTAGCCTGAGGTGTCAGGTGTGCCCTGGGCAGCTGCTGCAAACAATTCGTTTATTAACAGTCCATCAGAAATAACATAGAGGGTGTAGAATACACAGTTTTGGTTATACTCACATAGTGATAAACTGGTCCCGGCCCCTGTAACTAGGACAATATTAAATTGGAAACGGGTCTTTTTTTCCCCCCATTTCTATTGCCACAGAAAGCACTGTCTGTGTAACAAGAACTTAACACAGACTATCTCTAACACATGTAGAGCACTGAAGCAAAGAGATTTTGCTGACCTACAGTGCTGACCAGAATTGAAGACCAGAAAAAAAAAAATCTAAGATACCAAAAATATAAAACATGAAATAAACCCTGTGACTTCAGTAGATTAGACTCAAAGAAAAAGGTTCAGAGTCAAGCTTTGAATGGCTGCAGCTTTCTCCTGAATCAGCACTGCTAAAAGGAGGCTGTGGGAGAAAGCAATAGCATTAGTGCTGGGGAGTCATTGTGTCTAATAGCCTGTGTCTCTGCCATTTCACAAATGCCTGGTAAGTGTGTGAGAAAAAGCAGTTTTCCAGTGAAATTTGTGGACAAATTTGAAGAGAGATAATTGTCAAAATCCAATAGGCGCGTTCTCAGCAGACCGAGTGGGCGTGAGAGGGAAGCTGCATTCCCTACATGCAGTGCCAAGAACTGACCCTGTTCACACTGACTGTTGCAGATCCAGAGGACCTGGTCCAACTCAACCCTGAATTTGTACAGAGAGCTGACGCAACTTCGCAACAACGAGCTCCCCATCAATCGGGGCTGGATGTGCTACATCTGGAATGACAGTAACGTGTTTGTGTATGTGAGGGAACTGGATGGGTTAGACAGAACCTTCATGATGGTCCTCAACTTCGGGCAGGAATCGACAATAGACCTGACAGCTATAGTTCCTAATCTTCCCTCTGAAGCTGTTATAAGGCTAAGTACTAATTTTAGCAATGCTGGTAAAGGTGTCTCCACCAAACTAATTAAAACTGAAATGGGAGAAGGCCTGGTCCTCGAATATAAAACAGCAAAGCCTGTCCATACTATGGAAGCTTTTCAAGGGAAGTGTTTTGTGGCAGAAAAAGCTTGTTATTCCATGGCCTTAAATTTACTCTACATGAACTGTTGAGTACAGGAGTAGAATAACTAAGCTTTCGTGTTAATTTAGAAGATATTGGTTTCAAGGAAATGCTAAAAACATTCAGTTTTCTTTGGCTTTTCAAACTTTGTACAAAATAACCTGAAAACTAAAACAGACACCTAATGCCTTGTATGTGAATTGGTGATGAAAAGTATGGTATAAACTCCCCTTTAGGATCTGTGGAGAAGAAAAGTAAACCTATAAAAAACTGTCCTGTTAAAGTGTGTGTATTTTTGGGAGGAAAGACAACAGTTGCTTTTTGGGTGCTACCTCTTACAGTTGCTGGTTATTAAGAGCTCCAAAGCCTGTGGCAGTTCATAATTAATGTTAACAAATGTGTAGATTTGTGAAACTTATTCTAAAGGAGTGGCCCTGTATTTGCTAAAACAGGTAAACACAAGCAGGACTGATACATGTCTCAACTCTAACAGCTCTGATTATCCTCAAAGTTAGTAAGGAAAAGAACAAAATATAGCTAATACATCTAATTCTACACTCAGGGCTGCATTTCAAATTGATTCCTCCCCTCCCTGCTGAATTAGAATACATTTGCATTCTCTTACTTCTCTTCCTACCCTAAGGCTGAGGTGAGGGGTGTGTACTTCAGTTCAGAGTATGCAGCTGAAGCAACTGTCACAGCTGAAGCTGATTGTCACACTTGTGCTTTGATTTGCATTTGCTGCACCTACAGTGGCTGATGTGGCCCAAAGGAAGAGTCAGCATTTGACTTGGTGCAGTCTGCTGTGGGCACAGGGGTCCATCGGGGGAACTTTGTTTTGGTTTGAGGACAGTATGGCCACAGTGTATCTTCCACCCACTGCTGGCCCTAGGCGTGCACCAAGCATGTATTTTAGCAAGCAATGCACAGCTGGTTTGTGCCTTGCTTAGAGGGCAGCTAAGCTATGAATTGGGCTGCTTCAGTGGGGGCATTCTTTTTGTTTTATCCTCTGGAGAGACTCTGGCATCATCCTCTGGGGCATTCATCTTGTCTTCCAAGAGGGACTTTGGCACCTCCTTCTTAAGATTACCATGGTAGTTAAGGTAACTGCAAGATTTTTAATCTGCTCAGATCAAAGAGTTCTGCTAAAGTTGCTGTTCTTGAGAGTCCATTTCTTTGCAGTTTGATCGATCCCACCATATGATCAGTACACTATGACTGCTGTGTAGATAGGAAGGGCAACAGTCATCATCACCTACATATGGGAATTAGTTTTAGAAATAGTGAGACTTTTTCATCAAATACTACTTAGGAGTTTTACTGCCTTGTGTAAAAGGTGGTCTTACAAGAGATGGCTTAGGATGGAGAGGCTCCCTGTACAAAGTGCATGTGCTACTCACGTGAGGCTTTATGTGCCCGTTGCTGCACTCAGCTCCGCTCGTGTAGCGCTGCACTGCTGGCTTGTGTGAACAGAACTTACTGAACAAACTGATTTATGCTGGCAGCTACTTCTGTACTACCAGGCAGCAGAGACATTCAGTTCTTGGTCTGTATGTTTATAAGCCAATGCCACACCCAGCTTTGTGCACTTTATGCCCATAAAGCAGGGATCCAGGAGCAAAGATCCTCTGGAGAAGGTGTTTGCTTTCCATATAAATAAAAATCCAACCCAAAGTTCTTCAGGTGGTCATTGTGTTTATTAGCTATCTGCAGGATTTGCTATGATGTTGGAGATGGCATACTTCCTCAAGTTCTTTATTCAGAAAAGCAAGGTGTCTTGCGACCTAAAATAATGAAAATATTTTATTACAAACTAAAGTTCTTTGCACTATAAACCTTCAGGCTCTTGTGCAGCTATCCTAATCTTCTTCCTTTCCTAGACTAATGCTAAGAAATATCTTGCCCTAAAACAGAATGAAGCTCTTCCTGAAGGAATTCATTTTGGGAGTTACTGCCACAATCACCAAATTAACATTTGCTAGGATTTGTTCAAAATAACAGTAATAAAATTTGTATCCAACTGTGATAGTCTGAGACACTGATAACAATATACTGTGTTGCTTTTAACAGGCACACTTGTATAAAGTGCAAAATCTGAAAGCTAATTGTAATAGCTTTGATAGTACAGATCATGCATTTCAAAATGTAAAGATCAAACCCATCATATGTCTTACACATGAAGAAGATGGAAGTAAATAGTATGACAATTTTAAGCACTTAATACTCTACAGTGCAAGACTTTTCCTGCTGGAATAATGTTTTGCCCAACTTGGAACCTTTCATTCAATGCTCTCAACACATTACAGTGGGAATTGAAAACTGTTTTGAGGCTGTTTCAATAATCTGGCCCTGTCACTGTCTCTTTTCTATCTATAGAAGTATATATATTGATAAATATATATAATTATGTATATAAATTGCTGTGTTATAGATATATAAGACCAGCAGTTGCTCTTGCAGTTTTTCTTTTTTATACTTTAAACATACATTCAGTGACTGCACAACTACTGAAACTGAAGTATCAGTTGAGGGGACACCTCCCTCCAACACATCATGGACATGTACAATAAAGGGAACATACCTCACTCACTGAGTGCTCCCAAGATGAATCACAGTGGCTGCCATTTGCCTGGACATCTAAGATGATATTAGGAATCCAATTTCCTGGAACAATGAAGCTAGTGATCACTTTACATTGAATGAACAAGGGAAAGGTAAGTGGGGATGTGAGTTGTTCAGGTATAGATAATTCTGCCTTCAGTCCTGACAGAATTTCTATTATTCCTTAAAAAATAATAAAAAAAGATCATACAGGGCTTTCTGAATGAATTATTTGTATTTCTGTTAATTGCATATTTGAGAAATATTTATCTATTTAGTGTGTTTGTTCTCTTTGAGTCTTTTTGGAAAGATGTGGTTTTTGATTTCTGAGCAAAGACCGCAACAGCAACCGCAGCATCTGCTGTAATTTCTCAACCATCACAGTTGTGCTGCTTGCAGATACAGGGCATAATGAAAATTAGAAAAGGTTATTCAAGATCTCTTTTGATGCTGATGGTAAAAACCTCTCCCCAGATGGGACAGTACTAGAAAATGGTAAGGCTTGAATGTACCTTTCGCTGGAAAGTGTCCCAAAGCTAGTGTTAAGTTTCAGGTATAAAAGCACCTGTGCCTTGCCCTTGCTGTCATTCTGCCTTGGACTAAGACCTGCAGCTTTATCAAAGTGAGAAAAGTCGTTTTTTGTAGAGCAGCAAAAGTAAGATTTTATCCAAGCATTGCTGAGAACTGCACTGTGGGCCTGTCGGTAGCTGGACTGATGGTATGGGTTCACCTTGCACTGCCCAAGAGCTGCCACATGTTGAGGCCTAAGACAGAGCGAGCCAGTCTTTATTATTTTGCATCTCAGAGCCTGTTGTGGAGCTAAAAGTATGGGAGTGTGTTGTACAAATGAATTAATTTAAGGAGGTGTCAATCTCTATGGTGTTTAATTACATGACTAGTAATATTTGGTTTAACCAACTCCGCTTACCTGTAATATCCTTATTCTTACCTTTCTTACTTGTTCTGCTGGCATGATCTAGTGCAGCCTTCCTCAGTTTCTGAACATATCGTAAGACTCCTGTTAGTGGTATCCGCTGATCATTTTCATATGCCGTGATAAAAACTGAAGGATAACACTGAGGTTAAAAACCAAAACCAGTTAAATACTTGACAATTGGTTTTTCTCAGAGTAACAAATTTTTTTCTTACTGTACAACGTGTTAGGATTTATCTAAAAACATGTATTACGTAATTACTTAAAAAAACCTCACTTTTATCACTAACTGCAAAAAAAACATTTTGGTCTGAAAAATTACTTCGTAGTAGGGGATTATCTGCTTGCAAAAGGTCATCAAAAACATCCTCCTCCCACTGGTATAAATCTGATAATTGCAAAAAAACCCCGGAGTAGTAGTCATGGAATGGTTCACCTTAGAACAATAGCTGAGCTTTATTTTCGCTATCTTTCTGCAGAGAAAAAGTTGGTTTTTTAAATAGTAAGATTTTACTTAATGAAGCTATGTAACACAGCTAACACATTATTTCAAATAAAGGAAGATTTCCCCTGAGATGACAATGTCAAAACTATAGCTCCTTTTCCATTTCGGTGTTTGCCTCTTAGAAGGTATTAAATGAGTTGAAAATACTGCCCTCCTTCTGTGACAAAGTCTGCAAAACCCAGTAGAACAACAGAAAGCCCCCACAAAAGGGGAAGACATTTTGCATGTTGAGGTTTGTTATACCATAGAGTAATCTATTACTTCCTGGGAGTTCTAAAGTTTTGAAATATACTGATTATTTAGGAGAAGGCATTCGGTTAATCTCAGTAGTCACTTGTGACTCCAAATATTGCTAAGATTATTACAGAAATAATTCATATTGGAGTTTTTTTTTAAATTTGTTATCCACTTTTTGTTTTCTGCAAGAAGTTGTAAATCACTACACTTTATTACTGTAGTATTCCACACAGAAAGCATAGTTTTACCTGTGGCTTAATATTCTGGTATGGACAATAGCTTTTGATATACTTCATACATTTTTCATCTTCTAATGGATTTCCCCATTCTTCTTGTTCCTCAATTGTCAGTGGGAGATGAGCTTTCATCATTGTATTTAGAACATCTACAAAAGGAGCCTTAGAAGTCATGAAAAGAAAAAAAAGTTGGCAAATAGGACAGAGGACCTTGAATGCCTGAGTCAATGTGTTCTCAAACAAATGAAGAAAGTGAATTTTGAATTGGAATGTTTCTAATTCAGAAACTGGTAGAATGAAACAGGAAATACAGCTTAATGTTATAATCCATAAAAGTTCTGCAGCACCTCACCTGTAAAACCATGGCTCTGATCAGTTCTGGATCAGTGTTGCACAGGGCTCCTGCAAGAACTCCTCCAGCACTGGCAGCTGCCAGTGCTGTGTGTTTTGGCTGAGAAAACCCCAGTTCGTGCAGCAGCATGATGCAAGCCTTAAGGTCATGGAGACCTTTGAGTTTATTATGCTGACATCCATCTTTGTGCCAGCTAAGGCCTAGTTCTCCTCCACCCCTGAAATTTAAAGAAATTCGAGTTTGAGTCTCTCTGGAAAATATTACACAGATAATGAAAGAGCAGCAGCAGCCACGGAGTTGCAAAACCATAGTTTGCCTTCCTAATTAACTCTTATTTTCTCTATTTTTATCTTTACCCTCAGTTATGGCTAAAAGACACAACATGAAGACAAAATAAATCCATGCATGATGATTGGTGAAAATACTAACTCTCTAAGGGCCTCCATGCCTTTTTGTGCTTGTGTCCTGGAACTCACAGAGAAAGCACCACTTTAGGACACAGTCCTTTGTAGGCAATAAAAAAATCAGACAATAATATTATCTTTCTACACAAGAAACTATTAGAACATCTAAAACGTTTTCAATACTTACATCACTAACACTAGCATTTATTCAGAACAGTAAAACAGTATTTCTCAGCTCCACACCAGACTCTCAGGACTTGAATTCTGCATAGCTTAAATTCTGAGACTGTTAGAAAGGTGGGTTTGGTTTTTTTTTTTCCCCCTAGTTTTTGAATTTCAAATACTACTTGAAATGTTAAATTTTTGAAATATAGGATTACAGAATGAATTTATATTTATTTCTACACAACCACTATTTGGTTCTAAGCCACCTGAAGCTTCCTTTTCTGGTTTCAAGTTTAAAATTAATTAACTGATTAGTCTGCCATCTTTGGATGAAAAACCCATCTTCACCTAAGACTGACTTGCATCTTAAGATACTTAGTGGGGCAGAAGGAAGAATAGCACAGTGCTTGTCACTTGAGTAGAGCAGATATATTTGTATGCTGAATTTGTTTTGGGCCTGGTGTTTCAAACAATTACGCATTTCCCCCACTTCATTTCCTTCCCCTAAAGTGACTCTTTTGTTGTCTTCCTTACATACTTACCTCAGTGAAAATGTGAAGCCTATTGTAAGTGCTGGTTTTAGAAAACTGGTAGATTTGTAGCTAAACTGGAGACAGAGGATTTAGCCAATAAAAGAGCAAGAGATGTGGGTTAAATGCTTAGTTATTGCTGTAGAAGGGAAATGGTTTTCAGAAGACATAGACTGATCACTAGCACACAATGCCCTCAGAAAGAGAGGGAGGTAACATGTCGCTGCAATTTGAACGTGTTATCAATGTTTTTGTTGAGCAAAGATGAGACAAGAGGTAATGAGACTTCAAAAGATTGAAAGTTATGTACAGCCATCCTGTAGATTTAAGAAACCCAAATGCAATATGTGCTCATCTTCTTTTTCCCTGAGGTAAATTTATGTGAAAAAAATCTACAAAGAGATGAATAATTACATATAGCTACATGAAAAAATTTTCTCTACATCTTCAGTTGCACATCAAGAAATACCTGTATATCCTGCAGATTAAAATCTTAATTCCATTTTATATTTGACTTACCTAACATGGCAATATGCTAATATCCAACCCTCTTCAATTAACATCAGCTTCTCTTCTTTAAAGCTCATGTTCAAATCTATGCCATAAGCTCCATATACATGAACTAGAAGTGGTTTCCTGTGTAGCTCTTCAGAATTCATATTATGAAAAACTGTAATTGGCACCAAAGTTTCATCCTGGAAAAGGAGTATTTTTACAATAAGGGACATTGCAGAAATCTCAATGACACATGGCAATGAAAACTTCAATTATTTATTTTAAAATGTGTTTTTTTGATTACAGTAATTTTTTTTCACTTAGAATATTCAAAGCACTCTTGAAAAATAAAGCACGAGACTGAACCTCTGCTGTGTGGGCAGAGTATAAATTCATTTAAGTGCAACACCTGAGGAGTTTTTAAACTACCAAAGCACCAGAGTCTTCCTTCCCCCTTTAACATCAAGAATATATGTTATTAACAAAATAGTTTACCACTTACCACAGTACAAACTCTTTATTAACATCTCCAAATTTTTAAACTCAGGCTGTTAAAACTTTCCTTTCTTGACCTACACCGTGCAGCTGGTTGGGGGGAGCTCTTTTCAACAGAGCATCTTTTTAATTTATCATGCAGAGTACAATACCATACATCAACCAGCAATTCTAACTTATACTGTACTAAGATCCTTGACTCATCGTATGCTGTTATCTCCTCTGGCATACCCAGGTTAATGGAAAAAAAAATCACGACTCTTTCTTGTTCTTCTCTATAGCACTGAAGAAAACACCCACTGTTTAGTGACTATAGCACCAACTGCTCTTTACATTTTTTAATCTCTATTCCCTGCCAAATGCACTTTCTTTAAATGGGTGGGGAGGAAGCAAAGAATAAAAGGAAAGGGAAAGGACTGAAAAAATCTTACCTTGCTTTTAGCTAGTAAACGTGTAGTGTGACAATTCGTAATAATTGGTACCTCTTGCACAGCTTGTTCAATGAGATTATTTTCTTTAAATGAATATGCAAAACATTTAGGGGGGTGTACTGGGGAGGACAGCTGAAAATAGCAAGTGCTGGTGGTATGTTCAGGATGAGATTCCAATTCAAATTCACAGGCCCACGTAGGTAGCTGAGAAAACACGGCATTTCAAGTGAGACCCTTACACTGCTGCTGAAAATTTTGCTTAGTGTGTCCTTCAGAGGAAAAGGCTTTGGATATTAACTATTATCTTTAGTTTGTATGTAGCACAATCTGTATTTCTTTTAAATTCAGTAGTGAAAGAGTCAAAAAGTGACAGACTGGTGAACTTTTCCCCTGAGGCCATTGGATAAAGTTCAACAATGAAATAAAAAAGAAAAACAAATTCAAATTCAGTTTAAAATGGGCATTAATGCAGATTCTATTTTTTTTAAACTGAATCAGTATTTGAAATGATTCCTCATTAGTTTTTATTTTTTACATCCTATTTCTCATTGCATTTCCAGTTTCACTTCAACATGTTATGCAGCCAAGTCCATGTCAGCTGTTATGCTTTTACTGTGAGTTAGCTCAGTAATGCTAAGCCACTGAAAACCCCTGCCTCTTAACTTTGTTCCTAGTGCCAGCCATTGTGAAGAACAAAACCTTTTCCTGGCACATTCACCCTCAGATACTTACTGTTATTATATTTAAGGTTTTTAACTCTGCTAAGAATGAAAGAAATCAAGATTCATTCTTTGAGAGCAGCAGGGACATAGCCAAACCCTTTGCCAGACCATTACTTACTCGGGTTAAGTTGTTAGAGACTTCCGAAATGGCAGCAAAAGTCCAAGTTCTCCCGAGTAACTGCAGACCCTTTCTGAATAAATAAACTAACATCATTTTAAAAAATGAAGATTTCGGAGACCATACAGTGTACTTTCTTGAAAACCTTTTTCTGTTGCAGTTTTATAGAATGTGGCATTGGCAGCTTGTTGCAATAAACTTGTAAGTAGTTCAGATTGTATTTTTCAGACAAACAAATCAATTATTTCATCTGAATGGTCTCCAGAAATCACGGGTTTGAATTGAGTCACTTTGGTTTTAATCCACAAGTATGTAGCAAGAACTGGAGAAGGGAAGAAATACTTTGCACCAATTGTACTGTAATGTCAACTCTTCCCATTTATTATGGCACAGTGTCCATACTTGTCTTCTGAACGTTCCTCTCATCTTTTTTCTGTTGGAGGGCCAGGCTTATTTCCTTGCTTACACCAATGTGTAACCAAAAATAGGTCCAGTAAAACTAAGTAGAATGTTTAGGGAATCAAGTCCTATTTTACATAAGAAATCAGCTGTATTGTAAAGAGGCTGACTGTAGTATATTGAAGAAAGAACTGACTCATAAGAGAGCTGCTCTTTAACTTTGCTGCAGTAAGCTACCACATGAAATCCTGAAGAACAGCCACAGGTAAATACAATTACTCATAACAACAAACTTTGCTGTATTATACTTTTCAAACCACTTTTACTTTTAGAATTTATCTTTGCTTTCATTATAATGCTATGTTAAAAAAATTAAATAGTGCTGGAAAAATATGCTGCTTAAGCCAAATAAAACGTACCTTTATTGACTGAACTGAGTGTGAAACAAAAGAAATCACATTTAGGTAAAGATGACCAGCGTTCTTCAGGAACATAATACAGTCATCACTGAACATCTCAAAGTCTACTAGCTTTGTTTTCTTTTCCAGTGCATAAACTAACTGCCAGTTCTCCTTGCCGCTGGAAGCTACTGGTGCCTTCATCAACTATAAAAATAAAATAAACAACTTTGTATTACTAAGAGATAATAAGAGTTACAAATTAGAGGTACAGGCATATAGGGAATCTCTTAGAGTGTTTTTATTGAAAAAAATACTCATTTGTATCGGGGGTGTTTGCCTGATTAAAACTGGAGGTTTTTAAACCCCCTTTACTTAGGCAAAAGTAAAAATGGAAGAACGATTCAGTAAGATTTGGAGAAGATCAAGTCTCAAAGGTTCATCTATAGAAGATTTTAATGCAGTAAGTGCTTTCAGCATGGCCAGCAGAATTTTAGGTAGGTTGATTATATAGACTAAGATCACCAACTTAAATTTCAATATAGGGGACATGACTGTTAAAGCATACTCATTTCCTGATGCTGTCAAAGGAGTTAGAATCAAACTGGCATGCTACAGGCAAGACTTCCTGTCGCACTATCACTCTTTTCAATCCATGTGGCTCTCTGTGTAATTCTCAAATTATTTTGGTAAGCTGTGAAGCACAAAATGAAAATTCAGCCTTACTACTTCTATATGATCTGCAGTAGGGATCTGAATGAATCCCGTGACTCTAATTATCAATTAAAATTACCTTATATTCTGCAGGTTCTCCATATGTAGTAAGAATATATAACTCATCATTTCTATGCTCGATGTGGTAAATGACCCCTTTTGTTCGTGCTTGTACAAGTGCAGGTAATGCAAAAGGATTTCTGCAGTCAACCAGCCAAACTTCTGAGGTTGTCTTGCTGTTGCTGTTGATAGTGAGAAAACGCCTGTCTTTTGTGAGATAAATGTCTACAAAGAATCTGTAGGGAATAATCAGAAAAAAAAAGAAAAAGCCTAAATTTGATTAGTAGTTTAAAAATGCATGTTTTTTCAGAATCATGGCCTTCCACCTGCAAGGTAAAAAAACACATGCCTGTAAGTAGGCTGGAGAAATTTCAGGCTACTTGACTCCCAAACCCACTTCTGCTGCATTTATCCTGGGATTCAAAAACCTGCAATCTTGTGTGTGGAACCTGAAATCTGAAAGGAAAGCAGTTCAGTTGCTGCCCAACTGAATTCAGGTTTTTGCATCACTGTGATAGACTGGAAGCTTATTGATCTATATAGGCTTTAAAATTCAGACAAAATGAAGAACTTTTTATTGAGTTTGTAACCCTAATTTTTTAAAAATAGTAATAGATAATGAAATTAAAATTAATAAAGGACATCATGTGGGAACAGCAATAACAAAAGAGCTGTTATAAAGATAAATTGATAAAA
Source organism: Pseudopipra pipra (assembly GCF_036250125.1). NCBI lineage: Eukaryota > Metazoa > Chordata > Aves > Passeriformes > Pipridae > Pseudopipra > Pseudopipra pipra. The sequence goes on from NC_087551.1 coordinate 26,615,182, forward strand.
TGTCTATTTTCTACTGACCCAACTTGGAAGCAAATAAGACAAAAAGTACTATTTTTAAAAAAAAATGAGACAAGATGGACAGTGTTGCAGTGATAAAGCTGGAAACTAGGGACTGTTTTTTGTAGTGTCTAAGAAACCAGGAATTATCTACTGGTTTTAAATGCCTCTAAAATTTAGAAATAGAAAACAATGATAACCACTGGTTGCATGCTAGTATTAGAGAAGTTCAGGCTGAAATTCAGATTCAAATTTCTGTGAGTCATCCTAATTAACTGGAATGTCGCATCTTGAGACACTGCAGTTTCTTTGGCATTTTGAATCTTTAAGACTGATGTCTCTAAAAGCAAAGCTGTCGATCACAAAGATCCAGATTTCATCAAGAAATTGCAGGGTTGAGTACCGTAATCGGCCTCATACAGATCAGATACATGACTGCAATAATGATATCTCTAGAATTCAAAATTGACTGGTGAAGGAAAGGATGCTTTAGATAGCATTTTCAGTGCCTTTAATTATTTGCAGGTGGAGAACTCCAATTTTTTTGGTACTATTGTTTCCTCTAATTGCACTCTCTTGACATCTTTAGGAGAAGAGGCACAGAGAGGGGTCTAAAGTCTACAAGAAATCAGCTTCCTGCCTCTCTAATACCCATGAATTTGGCAGGAATGTGGCACTGCATTCAGTAGAGATTCCAACAGTTCAGCTCTGCTGACCCTTACATCTAAGAGGGTCAAAGCTGAAATGCAGGTTACACTTCTCCCCAGGGCCTCTGACCTTGATATGACAATTTTTTTTTAATCCTTGTAGCTTTTATTTTTTAAGGAAGTCAAGAAATTTTCCACTTCTAAAAAAAAAAAAAACTTGATTGCAATAGAAGAGCTGGTGAGATGTAGAATGGAACTGCTCAGTGGCAGTACAAAAGAATGTCTTGCCATCTCTGCTGAAGAAGTAAGTTCAGCTATGAGCTGCAATAGCACATGACCCTTTAGAGTAAGTTTCTAGTAGATTTACTGTAATGACTGTGACCTTCAGAATTATGCCAATGGTTTCCCTGTGGGGAAGTGTCAGGTCAATGGAACTTGATTTTCCAAAACTATGCATCAAATGCAGCTGGAATAAAAGGATCTTATTTACTCCATCTCAATTGCAGATTTTTTTTTCCCATATGAAAGTATAATTGAAATTTCTTTATTGAATATGTAACTCAAATTAAGGATAATCACAAACATTTACAGAATGCTGTATAAATCTACCACACTCTGCATGGCTGAAAAACTAGTTCTGCACTCAGTTTAGCAAAGAGCCTTCTTGTCTTCCTAAACCACTGCTTAAAGAAAGGTTATTGAGAGGGTATTCAGTCAACAATAGTTCTATCTCTGGGAATGCTGTAATGATTTTGCTCATCCATTACCCAGAGCAAGGATTAGCCTGAACTTCTGTGTGGTTTTTTTTTTTAAAGATGTATCAGACATCAATAGCAGAGAAAACAAAATGAAATCTACTGTCTGATTTACCCCGTATGAAACTGTCACACATTCATTAAAGGACACCCTGACCTGAGAGTGACCTTGACATTTATAAACTCAATTGAACTCGTGAGGTAACAGAGGAAAGTTAAATCTCTGTTGATCACATATCAAAAGGAGAACAGAGCACATTCACAGACTATATAAGGCACTACTGACAGTGGAACACAACTTAAAAATGCATTTTACCATTTGAAATACGATATGGAACACTTTCTGAAGCAGTTATATTATACATATAAAACACTCTAAAATATGAAAAGGACTTGTTATATTTCTAGGTAAGTATTACCTTGCATCTTGTTCTGTATAAACTAACTTAGTATGTTTCTGATAAGTGAAAGTGGTCATAAACACATTCTGGCATTTAAGGTTCTTCTGAGTTGTGTAATACAGAACATCATTTGCAGCCCATTCTGGAAAAAAAGACAAATGCATATCAAATTTGGAACAGCGGATACTATTACTGAGAGAAAATGGAGATCCTGGACATTGGACCCAATGCTGAAAAAGGTGGGTTGCAGCTGACATGAACTGAGGACAGCATTTCTACATCCTGCAGGGACTGGGGTAAGCTACAAAAAGCTTTTTCCCATGTTTTCTTTGAACACCACACAACAAGTATCTCATAACATATTAAAAAAAAAAGGCAGAGGACAATGTTATGGGGCCCAGTAACAGGAAGCTCTTGACCCTGTGGGGGTTCTGGAGGTAACAGGAAAATAGAAGATATGTGGCTGTTTAAAACTGAACAGAGAAAAAGAGGTTTACATGGAGTCAGCGAGATAATAAAGACAGCATAAGCTCTGCACTGCTGCATGTGACTGCACGCAAACCATTCAGAGAAAAGAGATGATGCATGTGCCCTGTGGGTACTGCTGAGATAAAAATTCTCCAGTTTTCTATGCCTGTATATGTGTTCACCAACATTAGAGATGTACAAATACAGGAACCTTGTTGTTCTGAAGTTCAGTAATCTGACTGATCCAGCCACGTTACTGCTATCTCTGTTGCTCCTACAGCCACCAGAATAACGTTTAACACTTATGCTTTAAAAAGTTATTGTATGTTGCCTTATATATAAATACTTTATATATAAATAATATAATATAAATAATTTTCAATGCAAAACCTGGGGAAGTACCACACTGAAGCAACACAAACAATTTGCTATCTGAAAAGTGATGTGGCTCCCAAGTGCACAGGTAGCTGAGGGTTCCCTATGAAGACAAGGCTTTAGAAGGGAAATCCAATTTCTTCTATAGCCTAGCATTTAAGAAATCAAGATGTAAATTTTCAAGAACTTCTGTTTCTCTCCCTGCTATTGCATCTCTCTCAGTACAAGCACATACTCTGCAAGTGGTCATAAGACCTAATTCTCTTCCTCATGATTGACACACCTCTGTACTTCATGATACGTCTGTACCTCACTCACACCTGACTAAATTTACAAAAGTAGTGTAATCTCTACAATTCTGATAGTCATCTTTTGTACTCTTATTATCTGCCATAATCTGTCATACCTACTGTGGACCTGTTGGTCTAGATTCTTCTGGACCTAGATAGATGTTCAAATCAAGTATAGTGTAAAACATCACTGGCAAATTTGCAGGCTCAGTTTTCAACAGGCATTTTAATCTTCAGTTGTGCAAACACAACACTAAATTCTTGTTGCTCTTCATTTTTATAACTAGGAAGTTTTACCTAGATTTTAGTTTCTTGCCCTGCCCAGGCAAATTGCTTTCTGTACTATATAAATTTGATGACATCCAAAAATATAATCCAAAATACAAGATGTGGAACACTGTATACATACTATTATACTCTTTCTGCTATATTCTTTAACATACTCTAAAAAGAGAAAGATTTCCCATTTGCTTCAGTTTACCTTTGCTTATTTTAAGAGCAGTGTAAACCTCTGTAATCTATTCTGAAAGACTGGCTGACTTCACTGGCCTCTGAACTGTGATCCACATCTGAGATTCCAGTTGAAATTCCAGCCGATACCCAACAGTAGGTGGTACTTTCACACTTTTTCAGCAAAGCCAATTGTCTACAGCTATCAATGACTTCACTTGTAGCTGTAATAGTTTATCAACTAGAACATTTCTCAAAAAAATCACAGTTATGTCAGTAAATTTTTAAAGCAGCATATTGAATTCAATAGAAAAAATTATATGTATGACTGTTCTAACACGTATAAATGATTGCTTTTACAATGAAGGAAATCTTGTATCAAGAAAGCAGTCCCTTTCACCCACATCAGATAACTTGTAATTGTGCAGTGTGAAAGAAATCATAAATAAGAAACAATTCAACAGCTATAGGATTAAAGGCTGCCTACTTTTTTTTTTTAATATTTTAATATTATTTGTAGACTAAGAAAAATGTTGTGTTACAAGCTGGTGTGATCCACAGGATATTTATAAGTAACTTACCAAAGCTAAATACACTTGGAATTACTTTTTTCACAACAGGAAAATGACCAAGTTTCATAATAACGCAGGTTGCTTCTTCAGAACTTTCACTTTTTAAGCTGATGGCCATGTATGTCTGATCTGGTGAAATTCTGATTCGTTGAATAAAGGCATCAGAAAAGCCAAGATCGTCAGTACTGAATAAAATGTCAACATTTCCTTCATCTACATAAAAAAAAAAAAGGCAAAAAATCCTGTAACTAAGACACTATCAAAATGAATGGTTGTTGTTAATGCTTGTATTTAACAAATCTGCCTGCAATATTCACAAGCATACTACTGGAATTTATCAACACCACATATCTGTCTTCCAAGATATTTACAAATGCACTTCATAAAACTAAACAAAAAATTCTACAGTTCCAGAAAAAAAAAAAAAGTCCTGTAGTTATTACTAAAAATATTTTAAAAGTGTAGATCCCGGCTTCTAGTAAACATATTGAATTTTACAGCTCAGATAGCAAAAGTGTGCTTGTTTTCAATAAATACAATTAGTAATTTTTTTCCACCCCCTCAGAAATACAAAAGCATGAATGTTTTTTTCTGTTTTCAAAATGTTTAATCAGGGCTATGAAAAGAAGTGACTTCTCTCTTTCCTCTCCAGCAACTTGCCTTAGTATCAATATATACTATTCTCTAACCGTCTTCACCTCCCCTTTTCAGATTCAAGATTCTAGAATTATTAATCAATCATTAAAGAATTGTATAAAAGTATTTTTAGTTATTTTGAGAAACAGAGAAACTCAGCTTTAATGTAACAAAAGAACACTAAGTGATACATGTACAACATTTTTAAGAATCCTGCTGTATTAGGAAGATAAATCCCTTACCAGCATCTGCTTTTGAAAGAAATATGCGGCCGTTCTCTTCAAAGTACACATTCTCTCCAAACCTCATCTGTTCAATACAAAACAAGCATGTTTCAAGTCCAACATATAGTTAGACTATTTCCTTAGAATCCCTGTATTCAGTCATTGTTCTGTAACACAGAACTGTACCATATACAAATGACAGAATATAGCACATATATTTGGTACTGAATAAGGAACTGCACGCATCACAAAGGTTCTTTCAAAGTTAGGGTACTAAAGCTTCCTGTACCTGCTTTAAATTTAACAAAAGCCTCAGATCACTGCAATTCTCTTGCAACTTACAACGTCTTGTATTCTTTATGCAAAAGTCAGATGATTATTGTATCTTTACTTGCTTTTGCTTATGGAGAAATTAAGGTAAATTCACTATCATAACAGGAATAAGCTGTTCTAAACACATGCTGCTACTACCCACAATTATTAAAATATTCAAAACTTCTACCATAAAATAATCAATAAATGAGCATTTTATAGAAGGAATGGCTTCACTGCTTTTTATTTGCAGTTAACAATGGGAAATGTATTTTTTGCCACTTACCCTTGGGCTTTCCGAATTGAATGTGTACTTGTTGTGAAATTCTTCTAGTTTTTCTTTGATTCTCTTTGTCATGGGTTTGTATATTGGTGAAATGTCATTCCAGTTTTCCTGCTCTGATTTCAGAAGATTCTTGTGCAAAAGCTCTGATGTTACTACGGATGTATTTTGCTTCCTTTTGGAGGAGATTCTTGTTCCTTCCTGATAAGTAAAGAAAGACAGCAATGGCCACAAGCCAGCACACTGTAGACCAATATGAATATACTGAGGCAGTATTTCCTGAGCTACAGACCCCAAACCAACTTTGCATTATTACAACAGTATGTGCCATTAAAAAGAAAAACCACAGTTGAGTTATGTTTTTATTGTAATTCTTCCTGATCTTTTTAAGAGGCATTGTCAAATGTGCTTTACTTGACACATTTATTGAAGTCTTCTCTTCAAAATTTAGGGTACTATTAATATATGCTCTTAATTGATTACAAGTAAATACATTTGCTCTTTTTCTAGAACTAGGTTTTAGTTAATTTTTATGGAATTCTATTATTTTTCCTTCTTCACTGGTGTTCTTTCATAATTTCCTGTCTTCAGAGTGTAATTTCTCATTTCCTTCCCTAGACAACAATACCATTCAAACCTCTGTCCCAGTACCTGGGAGTCCTTGTTCAGGTTCTTGCTCCACTTCCTCAAAAGTGTTAATATAAATGTTCATAAGGCGCAGAATGAAGCGGAGCAGTGAACTTATATGGGTTCTGCAACAATTTTATCAGGAATAAGTTTAAGGAACTGGTTTTCCATGCTACCTCATTGCCAACAAAGCTGTCTTCTATTGTAAAAATGTTAAAAATGTGTTAAAACTGCTAGAACAATGCTAATTCCTCTTGCATGATGTGAAATCTCACTTGATCAAGTAATAAGCTTAACAACATATATTACACTACATAACAATGCACAGATCATACAGAGTAGCATTTTCTAACACTCACTGTATGATATGAATGTGTCGAAGCCTAAAAAGCAGCCTATGCTTTATACCCCATCCTCACTTTGCATCAAGAACTGTTGGTTTGTTCCTAGTTTTTCTTCACAGATGCACGTGAATCAAAATCTGAACATTACAAGTAGACTTTGAAGGGAAAAGAAACTATTTGCTCCATTTACCAAACTCCCTGTGAACATAAAGCACATCATTGAGGCGTTAAGTGTGTCTGTTATTGGTTCAGACCAATGGGTCTCTCTCACCTGGTACATCAAATTGGAAGCGCAAGGCAAAGAAATAGTGAAAGCCCTTAGAGAACCTCTGGAGCAACTGTGCAATTGGTCAGGGTAAAGAAACTGCAGGATGCTCAAGTTGTACCACCTTCTTCCCAGTCACTGGAAAAACTGTTTTAAGAAAACACTATTCCTCAAACTAAATGTAACCAAATAAAAAACTCAGAGTGGCCATAAAGAGATACTTAGGAAAGCATAAGAATGGGACAAGCCAGATTATTTTCCTCAACAGGTATTTCCCCAGCCTTCAACAATTTTAGCTCAGGCATTTCCTGGGCTGAACGTGGTTTCTGGATATTTAAAAACTCTCTCTTCTGTATGTCTGATCTCCCCTTATACCTATTTCTCAAGCACAAGTCCTATGAGGAGAGGCTGAGGGAGCTGGGGTTGTTTAGCCTGGAGAAGAGGAGGCTCAGAGGAGACCTCATCACTCTCTACAACTCCCTGAAAGGAGGTTGTAGCCAGCTGGGGGTTGGTCTCTTCTCCCAGGCAACCAGCAGTAGGACAAGAGGGCATGGTCTTAAGCTGTGCCAGGGGAGGTTTCGGTTGGATATTAGGAAGAAATTTTTTACAAAGAGAGTAATCAGACATTGGAATGGGCTGCCCAGGGAGGTGGTTCATTCTCCGTCCCTGGAGATTTTTAAGATGAGACTGGATGTGGCACTTAGTGCCCTGGTCTAGTAACCATGGCAGTGTTGGATCAAGGGTTGGACTTGATGATCTCAGAGGTCTTTTCCAACCCGGATGATTCTATGATTCTATGTAAAATTTTAGCATCCACAACTTATTTTGGCAAGTTCCACTCTTTATGAATATTTTGATGATTGCTCTCCTTTTGTTTTCAGCAATTCCCATTGTATTTATCTGGAAATATTACACACAGCTGGTGGTCACAGTGTAGGGATATATTAAGGTGTTACTGTACACCTCCCTGCCTGGGGAAAAAACAGTAATCCAGAAACGTCTACATAGCAGAGGATCTCAGTAACAATCAGTTTGCAAACATTTGCTTCAAAGCAAACAGGCATAGCTTCCCTTCAGGTGAAAACCATCTGTTTGGTATCCTGAAACAGTGTCATAGACCAGCATTTGTAACTGTGTTAGTGAAGTGCCAATGAATAAACTGAACCACACATTCTCATCCATCCAGACTTCCTATATTCTTCTTGAAACATTTGTTTACATTTAAGACACAGACTTAGGAACTGTTTATGGTGACAAATAAAAGCAATTTTAGGACAACCCCACATCCATCTGAAAACATGTTTAAGATCAAATAAACCAAAACACAAATCTTTTAAAACAGTACTTATGCATTTGCATTATGCATATAAATCAGTTTCCAGGCTGTCATACTACAGTAAACTTTTATAATACATTTAGCAAAATCTGTATTAAAAATACTGGAACAGAAGACCTAAAATTATTTCAGATTGTTTTCTGACTCTGTGCATGACAGTTTTTTTTGAACCAGCTCACAGTGGTTAAGTATGGTGTCATCAGTTTGGATATTTTGCCTCTACACTAGCTGTCCCTGCAGTTTTCTCCTGACACTTTACCTGAACATTTCTGGAAGATACCATTTTTTTAAAAATCACTACGCCAGGAAGATCAATGAAAATGCAGCTTTACATCAAAGCAGCGCAGGAAAGTTTAACAACGGTACGTGTCTTTGAATGTAACTGATATCCTGGTATTTATCCCTCTGCACCAAATTCTCCAGGACAACTATGTTTCCTCAACATGTGAAAAGTATGGCTGGCTTCCTTAACAGATATGCCAAGGTGGTTGTTGACATTGAGTCTATACTTAAACAGCATACCTTGCAGGAAAAGAATCTCCATGGCAGAATGCTTCCAGATGGTGCGGTCCTGTGTGTGCATGTACATTCTGAACAGTTCAGGATGTGGCATTTTTTTGCTTTAATTTTACTACAAGGACATGTTGTTTGAAGATGGTTAATGCTAGAGTAGTACTTGACACTGAAGCTCAGCCCTTGGAGAAGATTTCGCAGTCCAACACAGGACATCATAACCTTCATTTCTTGATAGCCAACCTGAAATTTCTGAAAATCCCGAACTGCAGATCATTTACACTGTGTGTGAAAAAAACGTAACATAAACTGCAGGTAGAACTTCCTCTCTCACGGAAATGATATTGATTCATTAGGTAAATCATATGAGAAGACACAGTAAAACTTTGGCTGTTTCTTATCAACTGGTACCTGCAGTTTAACCAGCACGTTCCTGGCGGCTCAAGTTTAACTCCAGCGAAACTAGGAGGAGAATGAAAAGTGCAACTACACACCTTCAAGCGCTGAAGAACTCTGGGAGAGTTTGGAAAAGTCGAACCCACCCGCTCCCCATCATCCAACACCAAACCCACGCTCTCTCTCCAGAGGGTCTCTCGGCAGCAGGAGCTGACCCCGCCTGCGGGGGTCAGGCCCCACGTGTCCCCCCGGGGCCGGGGCCGCAGCAGCCGACGCGGCCCCGCTCACTCCAGCGCTGTCCCTCCCGCCGCGGCCCGCGCAAGGACTCGCCGTGGCTCTCCCGCTCCTCCTCCCGCTCCCGCTCCGCCGGGGCTGCCCGGGATAAGATGCCAGCCAGGCGGCAGCGCTCCTGGCTGGCACTGCCCGCAACCAAGATGGCGGCCGGGAGCTTCAGCGGCTCAGCCGCTGATGTCAGCGCGGGGACTCGGAGCCGCGGCGGGCGGGCTGGCGCGGGCCCTGGCGCGGCTGTCTCGGGTGGCTGCCTCGGGTGGCTGCCGTGCCACACACAGTCCCGTGCCCGGAGGCCACAGACGGCTTGTCTTGAGGCGCGCTCCCGCCCCCGCGGTGCCGGGCCTGGAGAACGCGGAACTCCTCGGCCGCTTAGAGCCCGGCTCAGCGCTGCCCCTAACAAAGATGGCCGCCCTCCTCCTCCTGCTCCATCGCTAGCCGGGCCGGTCCCGCAGCCGCTGGATGCTCGGTGGCGCGGCCCTGCCGGCCCGGCCAGTGCTCCCTCCCGCCGCGCCAGCTTCAGGCGCTCCCGCCGTGGCATGGCCGAGGCTGCCGGCTCCCCGCGCCGCCCCGCCGCGGGCAGGTGCGAGGGGAGCGGCGCGGGGGCGGCCCGAGCCCGCTGGCGGCTGCTCGGACAGGTAGGGGGAGCCCGCGGGCGGGAGGGGCTCCCGGCATGGCGGGGGGGCGGCGGCGCGGCCCGAGGGAGCGCAGGGGCTCTGGTCCCGCGGGCCGGGCTGTGGCCCTGGCGGGGCGCTGGTGCGGCGGGGGTGCGGAGCGCTGTCCGCAGCCCTGGCAGGAGGATTGCCGGCAACAGTACGGTGGGGTTTGCAAAGAGGTTTGCAGCCCTCTGCCTGGAAAATGTGGTAATAATAAAAATATGTACGTGTATATACGCACCCACGGCTCTGTGAAGAGAGGGGAAGTGGAGGGGCAGGTACCAGTCTCTTTCGTGAGCAGTGACAGGACGCGAGGAAGCTGCATGGAGCTGAGTCGGGAGGTTTAGGTTGGGAAAAGGTTCTAGAATAGGCTCCCCAGGGAAGTGGTCGCAGCACCAAGCCTGTCTGAGTTCAAGAAGCATTTGGACAATGCCTTCAGGATTCTTCGTCAGTCCTGCGCAGAACCAAGAGATGGATCCCTTCCAACTCAGGATATTCTGTGATTCTAAACTGTGCCTTAGATTCCCAAACAGTCCATGGCCAGTGTTAAGGGAGGAGGGCCAGCATCACATTGGCACCTTGTAGCCTGAGGGCACTACCTTGGGATTTTCAGGCCATGGTTTGACACTTTTCATCGATGCTGCTGTGGCTCGTTGTTGTGGGTTTTACCCCATTCCTGCTCTTTGCTCCCTGTTCCCCAAATTGCCTTTCATGGGAAGCGGGGGCGAGACCCCACTCACCTGGCAGTGAAAACTGCACTTTGCTGAGGCTGGCTGGGCCATGCCTGGAGGAAGATGAGGAGGAAGAAGGAGCAAGTGGTGACACCTGTGCTGTGGTGTCAGCAGCTTCTCAGCTCCAGCCTTCCATACTGTTTTAGACCCTTTAGGAGTTCTGCAAGGTTGGAGAGGATTCCTCTGCAGATAAGCGTATGTGTAAAGGCTTAAAAAAAACGGATCAGCTTAATTAGTTGTTATTGTTATGGGATTTGATATTTACAGCCTTAATCAAATGTTTAGTTCTCTGCAAATGCACACCTGGAGCTGCCCATTGGCAGCTCTCCCTGAGAAGGTGGGTTGAAAGGGCCACCTGGCTGCAGCTGGGTAACGGAGTGAGAGGCCTGAGGGCATCAATATTCCATTCTATATGTGGTTTTGGTTTGTAGATTTGCCGATCCTGTTCAACAGGACCAAATTCTGTTTTATTATACTCTAAAGCAGGAAATGTCAAAGTTACTGGTAGGAATATCAGGTTTGTCTTTGTAGGTTTCTGTTCTAGCAGGCTGTGTAAGCTGACCTCTGTGGCTATACTAGCTATTACTTGTTTTCAACATATACTGTCTTTGGCATATTCCTGTCTCTTAAAAATCACGTGGAGCTTTTCATAACAACAGAATGGGATTGTGGAAGGGTGCGTGTAGGTATTTGGGGAGAAGGCTTCTGTTTCTTCCTCAAACTACTTGTATCTGTGACCTTTCCCTCTACAGATTCCCTGGGTTTTCCCATGTTCTTTAGCTTTTCTTTTGATTTTTGTATGGTACAATGAGCAAAGATCAATTTAATCTTACTGGTACATCTGAAGTAAAAATCAGTTATGCACTCTTTACTACAGAAGTGCTCAGATCTATCTATGGATTGGAAGAAGGTATCAAATGGATTGGAAGAAGGTATCAACCTCCTTTTATATCCATCTTTAAAGGAGCACTGTCAAAGTGTTTCTTACAGTGCTTTTAAAAACACATTTCATACTGCTTATAATAGTGGCTTATGTGAAATCAGTTCTGTGGTGTGTTTATATATTGAATTTGCTTTCATTCAATGCACACACAAATTGATTTACTATGGTAAGGATGCTTGAGTGCCTGCTCGCTGATTTAATTAAGAAAAAAGCCCTTTTATGAGGTATCCTATGAAGCTAGCATAAAGAACCAGAGGTTTGCATAATTACCTATGTGTTCTTTATCAATAAAATGTTTTATGTATGTAGTGAGTTTGAAGTTTGGCAACATTTTTAAACTTAGCCTGTCAGAATCAAGAAAAATATTTTTTGCATTCAATCAGTGCTAAGGGAAGTTAGCCATTCATTTGAAAATGCATTTGAAAATAACAGGAGTAAATTCTCTAAGGCTGTTTTTTGAGTTCTGCCAGTGTGTGCAACTGATGGCATTATCCAGTCTGTAGTTTTTAGCAACAAAGTTAGAGAAATAGGCATGCATTAGGTTACTCCCTATATGTATGTTTGGCTTGCCATTGCTTTAAAGCAGCCCCCAAACAACACGCTTGTCTGAAAATTAGGTCTTGATGGTTTTCTTTAGTTGTCAAGACGGACCATTTTGTTTCCAGGCCTGCTGCTATTACATGAAGGTCTTAATTTTGCTGGTCTTTTAATTGCTGGTCTGTTTTGATATTTTTGCCATTTCCTTCATATATGTATTTTTGCTCATGTGGTACAGAAGTACAAAGTAGTGTGGACAGCACACAGCCGTTTTTCATACTTTGTTGAAAATGCCTGTGCCTTTCATATGCTGAGACCTGCCAATGGATCCAAAAGCAGTAAGCTTGATGCCTCAAACCTGCTGTTAGTTTCTAACAGCGTAGCAAACACAGTGATTCTCCTCACATATGTAGTACTTCAAAGTATCCTACAAAATAAGAGGTCGTGGCCTCAAATTGTAAGGCTGTTGAATGCGAGTGCATTTTCATTTAAAGCATGTTGACAGAGGTTGGATACAGCAAAAAAATCAGTGACCCGTTATTTTTTGTACACATCCTGTATGCAAAGCTTCCATTTCAAGTTTCATAATTCTGAGAGCTGTTTCTCATTTGATTTATCTCTAGTTGGCAAAAATCTGTAAATTGCGATGCTGTCCTACTCAATGGAGCTATTCTTGTACCTCTGTCAATTTATAGTTATGACTTTATTTTCTGCTCTGGTTTTGGTGTTTAGTTTTTTTTTTTCATCACTGTGGACTGCATATGCACCTTAATTTTAAAAATGCAATGGCAATTATTTATGTATTCTGTCCAATGTTAGGAGAAAAGTTAAATCCAGGATATCTCTCCTTCCACATCAATGACCCAAGGAATAAGTCTTTTTGTCTGGCAGGGAAGTGCTGGCTGTGTTATCTGTTCTGTGCAATGACACAGCTCAAACAGGCAGGATGCCAGGTTTTCCTGCACAGGTTGATACTTTACTCCCTGAGGATGGCTGAGTGCAGCAGACTATGCAGGAAGAGAGTCCATGTTTTCACTTTCCCGAACAAGTGTTGTAATCATTTATGAAATGCAAATGACCACGTTATGTCTCTGCCACTGCCTTGAATTCTTCTGTCTCTTAGCACTGAACTTGGTGCTGTGAGTGTATTTTGGGGCTCACATAAGGGCTGACTCATGCATCAGTCCCGTTATGGGGGCCTGGTAGGGGAATACACCATTGTGGTGTCTGTAACTTTGAGGCTTGGTACAGGTGGCAAGTTTCTCAACTCGGGCAGCTTTGACAGCAATTTGGCAAATGTGCAGCAGACAACTTGTAAGGTAGGAGGTGGTCTGCCAGGGAAACACATAGTGCTCAGACACCAGAGGATCATGTTTTGGGTTTAGCTATTTAGATTCTAGAGATGATACTCTTGCTTAATTTTTTTTTTCTCTCCCTCTATAGGAACAGTGAGTGGCACAGAAATTTCTTGGTGAGGGCACTGCTTGGACTGTGAAAATTTGTGAAATGAGAGGATGGGGAGAACCTGGTTTGCCCCTCTAATTTTTGCATGGGTCTGCTGGAGCAGGAGTTAAAAAAGCAAATGTACTGTGTACTTCTAAACACAGTACATTTGCTTTACAGTTATTGAAACATAATTCATAACCCATTCCCTTGACCCTTACCATTAATACTATTGTTATTTTTTTCAGGCTTGATGTACTTGGAGTAGGTTTTTGTAACTATTAGCTGATAGCATAGCCATTATGGTTTGCCTCTTTACTTAAAGAGGCCTCTGTTTGTTCTTTTCTTTGAAGTTTTATTCTTAACGTTTAACTTGTTCCTCATTTCAAAGGTTCTGAAGAAAAAGCACTTGAAAGATGTGCATCTCCAACAAGTATCTGTAAGAAGGTTTGCATCCTTCAATCTCTTTTCAGTAGAGGACCAGAATATGGAAGAGGAAACTGGGACCTGGGTTCAATATAAAAGCATCTTTTATCCCGAGTATAGTGTGTCCTTAAGGTAAGCATTGTTAGAGTTTTGAGTACTTTCTAAGATCTCAAATGGGCCTCAAATATAAAACTCATTAATCCTTCTTCCAGCGTTTTTTGTAACTAGGGCATGGTTTACAGATAAACTGTTAGATGTTATTTTTAGTTTTTTGTTATAGTAAGCAACTTGTCTGATTTTTTTTTTTCTTTTTTTTCCTTTGGTACATTTCACTGAAGTGGCAGAACTTCACTGAAAATACTAATGATTGTAGCTAAACCAAGAGCATTTATTTTATATTTTTAATAGCTTTCTGTTTTGACATTCTTCAGATATAAATAGGATGTAGAAAAACTTGAGCACATTTATGTGTAGTCTTAATAAAAATTTTAATGACATGATGTTATTCATAAAGTCCTAAAATCTTTTTGGTAATGATCTGTATTTTATTGAGCTTTCTTCTTAACAGTCCTTGTAAAACTCAATGTTAATTTGGAAGCCAATTTTCAAAATGAAAGAATAAAAACTTCCCCTTCCAACAAAATAATATATAGGTAATGAAGAAATCTGGTTTATATGAGAGCAGGTCAAAGAAACAAAGATATTTGTGTTGAAGAAACTAACAATAAAAAAATCCACACGCAAACAAACAAACAAAATCACAGAAACCTGGCCCTCCCACCTCTGCAAAACCCTCTCAAGGAATGTTAATGGATTCCCAGTAACTTTGTTTATAAGTCCCATTCATTACTATGTTTGTGGGGGGTTTGTTGTTTTTCTTTTCTTTTCTTCTACTTTGTTCTTCTTTTCCCTGTTCAGTTTTGTGTGTATCTACCACTAGGTTTTGCCTTAACAGGTATCACTGCAACAGTAACTTAAGCACCCCTAAATTGCTACTTGTTTTGCAGCCTCTAAGTGGCTCTCTTGGAGTGTGGGATTTTGCATTCTCTGCACAGTGGAGTCTGTTCTGGAGAAGTGTGGTTTTTTTTACCTGGGACCTTTAAATTAAAGTCAATCATAGAAACTAAGATTTAACACAAACAAGTGGCTATCATTAAACTGTGACATTTTTGCAAGGTTATAAGATGAAACAACAAGAAAAACAAACCAAACTAAACCAACCCCACAATGCTACATGCAGGTCATTTTAAATTTGCATCTGGGTGTAAAGTCAAGTACAAAATTGTTTAGAGCTTTATAAAGTCTTAATTTTCCATTTTCTGAGATTACACTTATTGATGTTAGAAGGGTTCAAGAGATAACTTTTTCATTGAAAAATACTGTTGTGTGTAATAGAAGTAGGTACAGTGTTTTTCCATGTGTAAACTTCTCCTCTAAACTGCCACGGAATGCTGTGTACTAATTCAAATGCTCACAAGCTACATAATCTCTTTGTGCAGTTTATTTCTTGATTTTAGGTCTTCAGAGGCACACGCTGGTGATAGGAAATGCACAGTGTTTAGGTAGAATTTGGGCTGAACAAGGCTGCAGTCCTTTGCACTGTAGCCCTGAACTCCTTCAGTCAGTCTCCTTAGTTCACTGCCATGGTTTACAACACTTGGTGCCACTTGGCTGATTTATTAGTTCTAGAGTTTTAAAGTAGGAGATGAGCTAGGGTTCACCTGTGCTGACAGTGCAAAAGCAATGTCAGGCTGCTCTTGCTCTGCCATTGATAGTTGTGTACTTCTGTTTCCACCACTTCCTATGCCACCATTTCATTTTGTATTGTGTATTTGTCTAATAGTGGCTTCATTGATAATAGGACACAGCTCAAACTGTAGACTGCAAAAACCCATGTTTATTTATGCATTCTCTTATTGTGTTCCTCTGATTTTGTCCAATGGAAGTGTTTAGTTTCTGTGCTGCAGCAGAGTCACATTGCCTTTCAAAAACTGAATATTGCAAAGAATATTGTCTTCTGGTGGGAATTTTTATGTTATGTTTTCCCGCATTTTGTTCCCTTTCAAAAGAAATTCAGTGACCCAGAAAAATGATAATCACTGATTGTTTTAGGAATAATGATCAGAACTTACTCTTCTATATTAAAATGTTTTTTCCATACTAAGGCAGTGGCAATAGATAGAGTATAATAATTATTTCAGAATATTGCAGGATGGTGAAGAAGGGAAGGAGAAAATACTCCCTGTGTATTTTGCCAGGGAAAAAGTATAAATAGCCTGCAAAAAAATCCTCGTTACCTGGAGTCTGTGTTAAATAAGGTTTCTTCCCTGTTTTTGCAGAAGCAGTAATTTAAGGGGATAAGCATAACAGTTTAACATACATAATAGAGCAACAGTTCTTATTGCTGAAAACTTACATATCTAGAAGATAAGAAGTCTTGGAGTAAGTGTTCTTGGATCTTTGGGAACTGATCATGTCTTGGAAGCTTAAGGGTTCTCTGAATATCTGACAGTTTTCCCCTAATTTTCCTCCTTCCGTTGACAAAATATTATTTATTATAATATTAAACAGTAGAAACAATTTTAACAAGAGCACATTATTAACAATAACTTCAGTCAGGTAAATCCTAAACAGCATGCTTGAATAGGAGAGCCTTTATATATCTTTTTGTGAGGAAAAAAAATATTACTATGGCCCCTCTAAAATCTTGACAAAAGTGCTTTTGAATTTTCATCTACATATGTTTTCCTTATGCATTAGCATCTTCTTGGGAGAGCTCATTGCATATGTTGGATGTTAAAAGGGTTGTCAGATAATATCTTGACAAGACTAAATACTTAGGAAAGTTCATAAGGTTGGTAGTGGCTTATGGCAAAGAGTATAAAGGTCAAGCTATATCAGTTCAAGGGCTATCAAAACTGATCAAATTGTATATTCAGATATGCTATGACCTAGCTGGAATTACTGCTCCAGAGGGACTTGAGACCACTTTGTCAGGCAAATAGAAGCTTTGAGAGGAACTACCAGTCATGTGCATGCTTTTCTGAACTTTGTTGTTTTAGTAAGCTGCTGTTTTTCTAACCAAATTCAGATTGGATCCACATTTGGGATCATGCCATGTTTTTCTGTCACTAGTTTATTTTTTGGACCATTCTTAAAAACAAATCTTCCAAAGCAGGAAGTCTGAAGCACCAATATAAGGCAATTTTTGCTTCAAAAATTTAAGTTGAATTTGTATACCATTTTGACTAGATCCTTGAAATGACAATATCATTGACTCATTTTAGAAATTCCTGTAACTCTTATAGTTAAACAATGATCTTTAGTGTGCTTAATGAAATGTAGACCCATAATACATGTTGGAAAGTGGTCTCCTGAAGTTTGTATAGGTACTAAGGAGCTTCACAGTAGCTCTGGGATATCAAAAGGAGTGTCTGATGAGTGTGGGGTTTTGTTAGCAGTGAAAGGTGTTTCAAAATTTAATTTCTTGTGTTATAATCCAGAATCACATTCAATTAATCTTTCGTCATTTGGATTTGTACAGTATCTGATATTCCTACACACTAAGTCTTTGTCTTGTTGTGAATTGGGTGGCTATGTACATGAAATTGCTCTCTAGTGTTGTTTGCAATTAATGTTAGTTAAAAAATAAATCCCTGAATTGTCAGGAAGTCAGCCTCAGAATCAGGTTGAATGTTTATATTAGTCTAGCATGGAGAATGTAGATGTGTTCAGTCCAAGCTGGTATCTTTTTGCAGGCTTCGCATTCAGAGTTAGATAGAGTAAACTGAAGTAATCTAGTCTGCAGGTGAAAATATAGACCTCATTTTCAGTGAAATTTCTTCTGAGTTTAATGTGGAAAAAGGTATTTTTATTACAGATGTCATCACAGAATCATAGAATTATTTGTGTTGGAAGGGACTTTAGAGATCATCTAGTTACAGCCCCCTGCCATGGACAGGGTCACCTTCCAATGGGCCGGGTTACTCAGAGCCCTGTCCAACCTGACCTTGAACACTTCCGAGGATGGGGCATCCACAACTTCTCTGGGCAACCTATTCCACTGCCTCACCACCCTCACAGTAAAGAATTTCTTTCCGATATCTAATATAAACCTCCTCTCTTTCAGCTTAAGGCCATCCCTCCTTCTCCAATCACACATGCCCTTGTCAAAAGTAACCTGTTTAAGTACTGAAATGTTGCCATAACATCTCCCTGGAGTCTTCTCTTCTCCATGCTGGACAATGCCAACTCTCTCAGCCTGTCTTCATTGGAGAGGTGCTCCAGCCTCTGATCACCTCACTGGCCCTCCTCTGGACTCACTTCAACAGGTCCGTGTCTTTACTATGCTGATGACCCCAGAGCTGGATGGGTTACACAAGAGCCAAGTAGAGGGGCAGAATCACCTCCCTCAACTTGCTGGTCATGCTGCTTTTGATGTAACCCTGGATACTATACTGGCTCTCTGGGCTGCAAGGGCACACAGCTGGGCTGAGCTTCTCGTCAACCAACACCCCCAAGTCCTTCTCCTCAGGGCTGCTCTCAGTCCATTTTCTGCCCAACTTGCATTTGTGCTTGGGATTGCTCTGGCCCAGGTGCAGGACCTTGTACTTGGCCTTGTTGAACTTCATGAGGTTTGCATGGGGCCACTTCTCAAGCCTGTCAAGGATCCACTGAATGGAATCCCTTCCCTCCAGTGTGTCAATGGCACCACACAGCTTGGTGTCATTGGGAAACTTGCTTAGGATGCACTCGACCCCACTGTTCATGTCACCATCACAGATGATAAACAGCACTGGTCCCAGTGCCAGATAGTCTGCTCTCCCAAAGTCCAGGGTAGTGACCTTGTTGTGCACCTTTCTTGCTGCCCAAAGGATCTCAAACTCCACCACAGCCACCAAGACTTCCCTTGAGATTCACATTCCCCACTAGCTCCTCCTTGTTGGAGAGAATAAAGTCCAGCATAGCACCTCTCTCGCTGGCTCCTCTTGGAGAAGGAAGCATTTCAGGAACATCCTGGATTTTTTATGCCCTCTCTATTTCCCTCCAACAGATATGGAGGTGGTTGAAATTCCCCATGAGGACCAGGGCTTGTGAATGAGAGGCTGCTCCTGTCTGTCTGTAGAGGGCTTCATCTACTTGGTCTTCCTGGCCTGGCAGCCTGTAGCACACCCCCAGTATAATGCCACCCATCTCTGCCCTCCCTTTAATCCTGACCATAAGCTCTCGGAGGATGAGGATGGCTCCTCATCCATCCTCAGGTGGAGCTCCATGGACTCCAGCTTGACATAGATGGCATCACTGCCTCCTCATCTTCCCCATCTGCCCTTCCTCTAGAGCCTGTATCTTTCCATTCCAACACTCCACTCCTAGAAGCCATCCCACCACATCTCTGCAGTGCCAATAGGATCACAGCCTTGCAGACACACACACATCTTTAACTCTGGTTTATTTCCCACGCCTCTTGCATAGAGGCATTCAAGTTGGGCCACTGGTGAAGTTGGTTTACTGGCTGGAGTGCCTGGAATTCTTTGTACTGCTCTTCAGGTGCTCTCCTCCTGATCTCTGATCCTTATCCAGGCTCTGGGCATCTACTGCTGGCACTGGGTTATGTGACCTTCTGGATCTGTTCTCCATCAAAATATGTTTTTATTCATACAACCTTCATGTGTATTTGTTAGCTTTTTTCAAGTCCTATTTAACTTTGGAGGTATTTCACTTTACTGTTAAAAAATTATGCATGTGTTGAATATGTGTTTCCTTAGGGAAAGGAAGATATATTAAGTAGGGCTATTTAAAAATATTTATTTAATATTACATTTCTAAATCTTTCTATTCTTAGTCGGGAATGTGCTTTTAAATTTAAATTTGTTACGAATAGTTTTAGCACTGAAGTGATTATAGATTATAAAGATGCAGTGTCTCCCTGTGGAGATGGCGCCTGTCTTTTAGACAGGAAAATTATTCTTTTATTAGAGTTAAAAAAGGAGCAATCAATATCTTCAAATTTTCTATTTCAGGATATGGATTTACTTTTAAATTGTAGGCTCATTTTAAGAAAATAGAGAAGAAATAAGTTGTTTCTGTGTTAAAATATTTTCCATTGATCAGTCATTTGCTGTTTCCAATACTAAAGTGCAGAACTGAAAAGAACAATATCAGCAGCTTACAGGAAGGGTTAAATCTTTGTAAAGAGTGCTAAGTGTACTTTGCAAGATGCCTTTATTCTGAATATGAATGAACCTTTAGATAAAAATATGAAAGACATTATTAGATGATTCTAGACCTTTGGTTTAGAAATAAGGGGCACATTATTTGTCTGTGGCAAGTAGTATGTTAGAAGATGGTTTTGGACTGAGTTTCCATTGGAAATATCCTCTTGGATATTTCTGCTAAAAACATTTTGAAGTTCTAAAGACTATTTTAGGAATAGACCTAAAATAAGTGAAGGGAAGCAGATTTCAAGGAATATTGCCTACTTCTTATGGACAATTTATGTGGATGTGATAAAATTACTCTCTTCCATTTATTGCATACTAAGAGACAATGTGTGGGTTTAGCAGCACAAAGGCTTGGCCACAAGAGTTGGAAATTTAGGAAAGAGATAGAAAGTGATTTGGCAACATATTTCTTTCATTCACTATCAAGCTATGACTGTTCCATCATATTGCCCAAGACGTGTATTTGTAACAAGAATTTGTAGTCAAAGATGCATTGGTTTGGTTTTTTACTGTATTCAGCTGCAGTCTAGAAGTGGATTGAAAGAGGAATTGACTTGTTCTGCTGTGCTCTGGCCCAGGAAAAACATCTGTTCAGATAGCAAACTTTGTAGATAAATTTAAAGTTCTTAGTGGGCCACTATGACATTTAATGGTGATACTCACCAAGGCTTTTTGTAAAGGACCCTTAATAGTAATGTTTTTACCATTATTCTGTCTTTCATTTTTCACCAATATTGTACTTTTAGTTTGTATCTAGGTTAATAGTGTATGGTGGTATGCTGTGGTTTTGTTCTGTTTTTTTTTCCCATATTATGTGGAAATGTATTCTATCTTAGTCTTTGTAGATTTTTGAAGTTTTGTATAGGTATATATTTACTTGTATTATTTGTCCTTACTCAGTTAAGAATAATATAAAAGAAGAGAAGAAACCTAGTTTTGTGTCATTATGGTTGATGAAAAGCATACCTTAATAGGGAGCTATTGAAGGCTCTTTTTATTCTACTGTCTATGGCTATTTTTAAATACATGTAAAAGTCTGCCACTTGTGTTGCCTGAATTGGAGAGGAAGGAACATTAATATATTTCAAAAACTGAACACACTCCTTCTTTCTCTGACTTTATTTATACATCCAAAGTGGATTTATGTGTAGTCCAGAGTAAGGAATTTTGCTTTGTTCCGATGCAGGAGAAACACGAGTTGATTTAGTTTCTCTTTCCTAGATTTGTCTTCTATAACTCACTACCTCAGCCATAGAAATTTTTGCCTATTGTACCTTGAAGATTTATAAGAACACTGTGAATCAGATTAACCATGCTGTCCTGAAGTTCACTTTCTCCATGATGCTTACCTGTGCTTGTTTGAAGTACTTTGTTGATCTCAGCAATCACAGCTTTGAACTTCTTTGAACTGTACAACATCCATCACATATTTCAAAGCACTGAATACTAATGTTCTTTTGTATTTTGAAATGCCTATGGAAATTTATGGGAATTTGGGGTTGGGGTTTATCCACAAGCTTCTGTGGTTCCTTTCCTTGACTTCCATAATTCAGTGCACATGACACTTACAGACTCTCTGTGGGCAGTTTGTTAGCAGTACTGTGGAAAGCTGTGATTATGACAGGCAGCCACAGAAATGAGATGTGTCATATCCCAGCAGTTTTCTCTGGGCTTGGTAATGGAGGAGCAGCTGATGGGATGGGACAGCGAAGCAGCAGCTGTTACAGAGCTGCTCAGAAGGTATTCAGAGCAGTGAATTCCAAACTAGAAGCTGTGGTTTATAGGTGCAGGACTGAGTAGCACGGTACTTATGGCAG
Organism: Pseudopipra pipra; assembly: GCF_036250125.1. Taxonomy (NCBI): domain Eukaryota; kingdom Metazoa; phylum Chordata; class Aves; order Passeriformes; family Pipridae; genus Pseudopipra; species Pseudopipra pipra. The sequence continues at coordinate 26,637,135 of NC_087551.1, forward strand.
GATTTGGAGTTAGAGAATACCTGTATCTGCAGGTGCAAGTAACTTTTAGTCTGCGAGTAAGGTCTGCGATGGAAGAGAGTTGGGGAATAGCTGGTGCAGAGTTTGGAGGCTTTACAAATACAACCCTCCGAATGGAGAAACATGTGGCTATTGCTGTTTGGAAGTGTGTTTCCGTGAGCTCTTCCTTTCACAAGTAGATCAGCTGCTGGCATGTTTCTTCCTGCAGTCCTAAAACTTGTTTGCAAGAGAGCTTATGTTTGGGTTCCATAACTGTTAAGTGGTTACCGATGGATTTATATGCCTCTTCTTTAGCCTGGAATAGGCTAAAGCTGTATCAGCAGGAAGAGTGTGGTGGGTTGACCTTGGCTGAACACCAGGTGCCCACCAAGCCGCTCTATCATTCCCCTTCCCAGACGGACGGGGGAGAGACAATAAGATAGAAAATGATTCGTAGGTTGAGATAGGGCAGTTTACTAAAGCAAAAGAGAAAGTTTGCACAAAGTGAAGAGGAGAATAACAAGGTTTATTCTCTGCTTCCCATTAGTAAGCGATGTCCGAGTACTTCCCGGGAAGCAGGGCTTCAGCATGCGTAGCAGTTGCTCAGCAGGCAGACGTAAATAACAAGTGCTCCCTCTTCCCGCTCCTTTCCTTATCTTTTATATCTGAGCTGATGTCATATGGTACAGAGTATCCCTTTGGTTAGTTTGGGTCAGCTGGCCTGGTTTTGTCCCCTCCGAGAATCTTGCCCTCAACTGGGAAAGGAATGTTACAGTGCTGATGCTGTGCTCAGCAGTTTCCAAAACGCTGGTGTGTTATCAACACCCTTCCAGCTACCAATGCAAAGCGCAGCACTGTGAGGGCTACTATGGGGAAGTGAATTCCATCTCAGCCAGTTCCAATACAAAGAGATATTTTCCTATCATGCTAATTGACTCCAGAAGATTAGCTGTTACTAATGTGGAGTAGTTTTAACATAGTCCATAGAGATAATATGGTTCAGACCTGAGATGTGAGCTTTGGAGTAAATGAGGGCAGATTTGCTATCCAATCACTGTTGAGATAGTGGCTACTCCTCTCATTCTAGATCGGGCTTGCTCCCTTCTTTTGTTCAGTGCAGGTTTCATAAGCTGACCAGAGTAAAGGACATAGCTGTTGAATTCAAACCCTGTCCCATTTCGTAATGACTGTGGAGTGGGCTTTTGGAAGACTGAGGAGAAGAGGATGTCCCCCATAGCAAATCTGGATGCTTCTTGTCGTTAGATTATGTCTCACTTCTGTAATTGCCATGAATTATATTTGTGAAAGCAAGAAGGAGGTTGCTGAGACAGAGTTAGAGAAAGAGTCTGAATATTGCAGGGAACCAGAGAAGGGTGTCAGCGCAAAGTACCTCTAGAGACCAACAGAGCAAAGGTTGGAGTGTGTTGTGTTTGTACTTGGACCCCACAAGCTATGGTTTTTTGTGTTTATCTGCCTTTTGACCCTGAAGCATACAAATTGTATTCTTTTCTAGACCAGGACACTTCACTCACTTCTGTTTTAATTATTAATAGCATTCTGTTAAACTACTGATACTAGATTACTAAATTTTTCGTCCTTACCTTTATTTGCTTCACTTGGAGAGCTACATGATAAATCTCTTTTATATATGAACTCTGTACATAAAGAAATTGAGGGGGAAAAAGCCAAAACCAAAGCATGCTATCTCAAGACTAGTCTGCATGCCAACAAAGATTAAAATATTTCTTTACTTTGTCAGCATGTCCCTCCCCCATCTTACATTCATTTACAGATGAGACATTCACAGCTGTCTGAGAGACCCTAACTGCCTCAGACATATGCACAGTTACAGAGTTTGTAGGATGCTTAGGATTCAGCAGGGGAGAATTTAAAGGGCAGCTCTGTGGTTGGTAGAACTACAGATCCTGTTTGCTTTCTCGTCCCTTCCCTTGAACTAGCCATGGTGCATCAGTTGTCCAATTTGATTGAAAACAAACTTGCAAAAAAGAGGAAGAAAAAGTGCATTTAAAATCCACATGACCCATCAGAATTCTTGTAAGCTTCCACTGTACATAAGGAATGTGTTTTTGATTTGTTTTTATGTAGCTGGGAGAATAGCATTAATATCCAGTTGAATCTTTTGTAACATCTTTCATATATTTTGTTGCCCTTGTTTATGAGCTCATTTCAGTTTGTTAACTTGATTTCCGTTTGATTTTCATTTTTTTAAGAATTAGTCTAGTTGCTGTTTGGTGCTTCTCTTCTCAAAATTTGTGTTCATGTTTATTTAATGCTTATGCTTATCAGAAGCTATAAATAGTGGATTTTTAAATAATAAATATGCAATATCTTATTTGCATAAAAGTTGATTTTTTTTTTTCATTCTTACAACACTTTTCCTTTAGGAAAAAAAAGCAGAGAGAATGAGAACTAATTTTGTAGGTGCTAGAATTGTTTGATTTATTAATTTTTTTTGGTGTGTCCAATTAGGATGCTCCTAAACAGCCTTAGAAGCTATATTTGAAACACTGTTAAAAACAGTGTTTTTACTATCTATTTTACTGCCTTGCTGAATTCTTTTTAGATTTTTTTAATGCATTTGTGAAACAACTGTGTGATCTGATGTTGTGAAGCATAAGATTTTAATATTTTTTTCATTTTGGGCCTAGATTATCTTCAAACAGGTGAAAGAAATTTAGATGCTTTGTGTGTGTATGTGTGAATTCAGCTGGCCTGATATGTATAACATGTAAATTTTTATTTAAATTTTGTGTATATTCTTTCTGCTGCTGTCAGTGCTTTTCTCGCTGTATTCTAAAATTTGCAGTTGATGTGTGAAATTTAGTTAATGAATTTATTATCCCCAGTTTTGAATGTTTATTTCACTTGGGTTATGCAAATGTAAAACCAAAGAAAATGCAGTTCACTGAACACATTAATCAATTTAATTGTTCACATTAATTTAATTAAGTGTTCTTGCTTTTGTGGGAGAAAATAGGAATGTGTGTACAGCTGCTGCTTAGAAATAGTCTTTTGGTTTTCCTCTTCAAGGAAATAAAGCTGCTGATAAAGCTTTACCAAAATTCTTTATTTTCTATATGTGACTTCTAGAACTAAATAAAATTTGATGCTCCTTGGAAATGTTTTCCTCTTGGTATTAGTTTCTGAGAAACACATTCCTGATTCATGGATTTTCAGTGATAGGACTTTGAAAACTAATGTTTGTCCCCTTGTTTTCCCCCTGGTGGCTACAGTAGTACCTGGTTGCTAGTTCACTGTGAACGAGTTGGTGAGAAGGGAATGAAGAGACAAGATGGGTTTTTTCTTAATTTTTTACATGTTGGTAAAATCACAATTTATGTTTTCTTTTATGTTTTCTTCCAGATTTCACAATGGTCTCTTAAATGTTAAAGATGTTCTTACAAGTTTTGACAACACGGGGAATGTCTGTAAGTCACTGTTTATTTAAAGACAGTATTATGTTATAGAAGTCTAAATGCATCAATGTAAAATATTTCTGTATGAGCCTTCAATAACCATTTTGTTTAGCTGAGAAACTCCATTACTGTGGTCAGAGGTACCATAACATTTTACATGTTACAGGTTTACGTAGCACAGTTGTTTGTGTGGGTACACCCTCAAGTCGTCCCAGTGCAGGTTATTTTTGGTTCTGTGACTGTGGTGGGAACATTAGAGCAGCTGAACTGGGTTGGACAAAAAATTAGTTTAGCCCATTGATTTGTGTTGGCCTTTGGCCAGCAGTAGCTGTGTGGGGAACAACAGCGCGAGAACACGGGAAGCAAACAACGGCACTTCCAGCTTGGAGTGCATAAACTCAAATCACAGAAACACAAAAGAAAACACACAGTCAAGTTGTGAAATTGCTCCCCACAGAATGTTTTGGTTCCTAAAACATGAATTCAAAAAAGCAAAAGGGGAAAAAAATTGTGCAAGAAAAATTCACTGTGGCTGTTAAATATAAAGACGTCACTTATGGCTTAGGAAGTGCTGGGTCTTAGGAGAATTAATGGGGCAGTAGGATGATATGTTTGTCCTGATCTTTCACTGTTGTCTAAGCATCAGTTACTGGCTGCATTAACCTGAGACAAGATGAGCTGTAAGTGGGTCATCAATGTCTGACCCAGTATGGCTCTGCTTCAGTATACTTATTAATAAAATTATCTATGCTACTAATGGACTTGAATTATAGAATTGTGTTAGACTGTGGAAACTAAGCCGAGCAATAATATTGAAATACTTTTGATGTGATGAGTAATTACTGTTATATAATTATATACATATCATTCTTATTTGATTATTCTGCCTTATCTTTCTGATTGGTTTTTTTGTTTTCAAATATACCAATAAAATTGGTAAAGTGAAATAATTAGGAAAAAAACTTAAATAGGGCTTTGGATCCAGAAAAAATATTGTTATATTAGTTCATTAGATAACAACTTGGGTATTTATTTTGAATGGCAGAGAAAATATTTTGTGTGTGTGTTTAGAAGTGCTTCACACAGTGGATCAGGACAGTGTACCTTACTCTGTGAAACATGTTAACATGATCTCTCAATCTTTGTTTTTTGTGTGAGTGCTTAAATTGTGCTCAATCTACACAAATTTCCCTGTTAACACAAATAATTTACTCCACTAAAGTTTTCATATGCTTTCCTATTGATAGGTGTGTTGTCAGCTCTTCTGTTAACTTTTTCCAGTATTTCAGCTACTTTCATATTGATTGCAGGTGGCAGAACAAGACTTACACTCTAATAGGCACACAACTGGTGCTAACACAGGAGTAATGTGACATTTGTAGTTCTTCTTACTGTTTATCTGTATATACAAAGATTCACATTTGTCCTTCTGTATTCAGTATTTCTTTGAGGGTTCATGCTGTGCCATTATATACAATGTTTGCTAAGTCATTTCCAGATTCATGCTCCCCATTTTTAAATGTCTTTTTCTGTAAGTGTCTGTCTGTATTGATCTACATATTGGTGATTTATGCCTATTTTACTATGCACTCTAGATTACACTCTGTAAGGGTAATGGTATAATTGTTATCTTCTGGCAGCATACTGTATTAGCTTGGAGTGTAATAATCATACTTTTTTGCTACCACCTGTATGGAATAAATATTCTGTGTCCAAGCCAGAGTAACTATGTGTCTGTCACACCATCATAGTAAAGTTCCCCCAACCATGTGTTTACTGAGCTGCTCTATTTGGTTCATACCTGACTGAATTTCTGTGCACTCCCATTGTCACTTGATTTGAATTGTCTCTTTCTTCGACCTTTTCCTGGGTATTTTCTGACTCTCTTTGTGTTAACCCACCATGGAAATGATGGAGGGGTCACCTCCTTTGACCTGCTAAGGTAACTACTGTTTTATTTCTAAAATTAGGTTGACTATTTTTTACAACTGTCGTAGTGTTCTATAAGAACTTTGTATTATCAAATCATAACCTACTCTAAAAAAACCCCAAATATTTCTAAAATGGTCTTTAGCAGTATCAGATTGTTTCTTCTAATACCCAATACTAACAGAGTTAGCCAGTATTGAACATACTGTCACCGCAGCGTGCTCTGTGAGGGGACACCTTGAAAAATTACAGACTTCAGTGTTCTTTTGGGACACTGCACAGCCAGAATTTATGTACTGTGCACTAAACTTCGCTTAAACTATTTGGACTGAGTTGTCAGAAAAGAGGTAAATATTTTAGTTTTCTGTGTGTTTGTTTTGGCTGCGATACAGCAAATTTATCAGCAAGATTAATGTTTTGCTAGTGAATATTAGATCATGAAATAATTGTGTATTAAACAGATTAGATGTTGTAAATACTGAAACACACTGCATATTACATCCTTTTAAAACATAATTTGCTTCAAACAACAAGGTTTGTGTGATTCTAGGGGAAGTTGTTTTGTTTCTTCTAGTAAGTATTTTCTGTTAAAACAAGCTCTTTCATGGAGCATTTCTATGCTCTTTCTGTTTCACATTTTGATCTCTCTTCTTATTGTCTTTAACAGCCACATCACCATACACCATCAAAAGAAAAGTGGTAGAGCAGACTCTAGTTAATACCACTTTTCCTATACTACCAGTAGGTATCAACTCAGTACAAGATGTGCCACTAGCTGGCAGCATTATATAAAATATCAATAAGCAGCTTTTGAGGAATACTCATGACTGCTTCCAAAGGCACTGCCTTATACCAGTAAGACTTCAGGACAAAAGTGGAGACAGCTGCAGTAGCTCTAAATGGTGTATTGCAGGATCCCAAGTGTTAACTCTGAAAATTGCCTCTGTACAATGTCTTGTTCAAACTTGTTATGTACACTTGTATTCTGTCCTTTTCAAAAAGATTTTGCATTTTCACTGTAGGATTGCTACTGTAAATGAAAACTCACACTATAAATTGCAATTAGCTTTCACTCTCCCAGAAAAATGTAAAATTTCGTTCTTCTCCTTTTCCTCTCTTGTTTGTGAGAGAGTGGTTTCCACATGAAAACTCTAAATGAATTCTCCACACAGACAGGATGCAATGCTAAATGCACTTCATTCAGCTTTAATTCTATGCAAAAACAGGAGGCAGGGAAAAGAGGACTGGAATGAAGGAAAGGATCAGTCTGTTCATTTTAGACAACAATATGCCATCTGTTAAAAAGATGGTACATCCTAACACCATCTCTAGTCCTAAGATAGTCCTTTAAAAGAAATGATGCATCCCAGGCCAAAGGTTCAGTGGTGGCATTGTGGGAGAGCATGAGTTGGCCCCTGAAGCCACATGCCACATTCATTCTTGCAGAAGAAACTGTCCAAAAATTAAGGAAAAGTCCACAAGGATGAGCTTTTGAGATTATCACCTTCCGTTGCCTTTCCAAGTGGGAGAAAGCAGTTATGACTGAAGTGCTTGTATGACTATGTCCCTGAAGTAATAATTTTAAATTATGTATACATTTAAATTAAGTGAAATGATCAAGTTCCAAAATATAAACCTCTTTACTAATTGCCACCAGCCTATGCAAGCTACAGAGTGTGTAAAGGAGATTTTCAAGAAATGAAATGTTTTGGGGTTTTCATTTAGTATCTACCTGATGTTGACACAGAAACAAGATAGTCCAGAATGCTCAAGTACTATAAAATTGCAAATATGCTATATGTAATAACAAAACATTTTCTTGTAAACTGCACATAGAATTAGTTAATAATATAACCATTTTCAAGAAACAACATGTTCAACACGTATTCATTTTATTTTCTACTTGGTTGAGTGTACAGTTATATGTTTTAGAACTGAAAGAGCAGCAGAGGGTGCTACAGTTACAGAGCTACCCAGGCATATACTCCAAAATTGTTGTTCCTGTAGGCAAGTAAATCCTGCAAACACTTAAGCTTTCCTTTTGAGGTAGTTGTAAATAGTATAGCTTTAAATAGAATTACGTATTCACTTTTTTCTTGATTTTTTTTCTATTTTTTGAGTTTTATTGGTGGAAAATGTTGCACAGTTTCCTGAATATAGTTACTGTTACAAAACACCTACTCAACATCTTTAGAACTAGGTTTGTTTGTGCTAATTTTGCATTTAGAAGTTCTAGTCTCTGCAACAAATTTTATATTGGATTTTTTAAAAAAATTTTAATATGTTCTGCCCCAAGTAAATAAGCTAGTGAAACTGGAGAATGGTTTTTTCCCTTTTCATGAAAATAACAAGAGGGAAAAAGTTTTCTTAAATTTTAGACCCACATCACATTTTTTGGAAACAGGTATCAAGGGAAAAAAAAAAGAAAAGAAAAAAATTTCTCCTTTTAGTTTGCACTTTTTTGCAGACTGTATTAATTTTAAAATTATGCTTACTTAAAACTTGTAATCATGTCGCTTTTTTTTCTTAATTTACTTAAGAAAAATATTTTAAAATCTATTCTAAAACAAAGAACCTTTTCTTCTTTCTTCCTTGCTCTCAAATAACTAGAATGAGAGGGGTGTCTTCTTTCTTGGTAGTAGTATATGAGGATGTGTTTAGAGGGCTACTTGTTTCTTCAGAGCTCTCACTGCATGACTCATAGGTAGGTGAGCTCCTCTATGGAGAGATCATGTCAGCTACTGAATTATTATGCCTGGAGGGATAGATGCCATAAAGTTACCTGGGGAAAATCATAGCACGGCATCCTTTGTGGCAGCAGAGGTGCTCCTGTATTTCATGTAACGTTACCTAGAATCAACAAGGGAACAGATTGTGTTTTTCAGGTGCTGTTGTGGAAGTTTCCCCCATTTTTTTGAGTAAACATCTTATTTTCAGTGGTGAAAGGCACATCGACTTGGATATGCTTCCTCTCTCTCTGTGACTCAGTGGGTATTCTCACCTGAAGAAACTGCCTCTCATTGTCTTCTGAGCCTCCTCTCATTCCATAGGTGTGGCAGTTTGAAATTGTTTACCAGGTCAGAACCTCAGACACTCCTGAAAACCTTCAACAGAAAATAAATTGACTGGAAGAGTGTCTAAATAGCAATGATACATGCTGTTTTGAATGAAATATTGTATTTATGATACCTACAATTTACTATTCACTATGCAGCTTCCTTTTTAAATAAAACATTTCATAATCAGGGTTAAGAAAAAACAGCTGTTTCCTCCCTCCCCCCCTCCGATTCACTCCACTGGTTCAGTTTGTGGCATCATCCCAAGTAGTCACATTGACATGACCAACATAAAGTATATGGAAGAGAGCAGAAAATAAGTATTTGGGGAGAAGCAGGCACCTTTTAAAATACTCTTCTTATGAAACTGGTCTCTGATGAAACATCGGTGATTTGTCTGTTTTAAGTACTGAAATTATTTGGCTTTTCCCCACTAAATCTTCTGTTCTGAAAAGAGGAATCATAACTCTGATCAGGACTCTGTTTCCTCTAGTCAGTGTTTTTCCTTCTACATATTCCAAACATTATCTTTGTGCCTATACTTTCAATCATGGCGCCACCTCAGAGAAGTGGGAGGTGAAGAAATCCAGATCTGTTGTCTTAATCAGTTGGCATAAATAGGTTTCTAAGTGTACTACTTGTGGTAGTCTGATTTCATGCAGTAGTGTTGACCTGAAGTATTTTTGAAACTATTCAGTGTATTCTAAAGTTGGATCTTTTGATTTAAATTAGTTAAAATTTTGAAGATATGGTATAACACCTTAAATTAGATTGGTAGAAGGAGAAGAGTATGAATTATTGTAAGTGATTTCATGGGTTTTACTTTTACATTAGATAGCTTATCTTAATCACCTTTTTAATTGAGATAGGGCAGGATAACAATGGTAAGCATCCCTATAAGGTGTGTTGTGTTATTAATTAAGCTTAGTCTTTTAATGCACTGTAGAGTTTTCTCTAAAAATATTTCAAATTTGAGCATAATTGAAATAAATAGTTTCAAATGAGTTTGATGTGCAGTAGATTGTTGCCATTTGGGTGGAACTTGCAGGGTTCTTTGCAATTGTTCTTTCTGTTCTGTCAACTCCTTTTACTTGCCATGTTCTAGCGACGCTTTCAGTGCTGCTTTTCACAAAAGAGCAGGCATGAAGTGCAAAACCTGCTCGAGAAATGCCATGCTTGGAGTGCATCCTTGAGTAGCTGCCTTCTGTTTGATACCACACAAAATTGCTGATGGGATCTGACTGGCACATCAGATGGGGCATTTCTCTGTATTCTATTATAGTCTCATCTGGGGCTGTAGTGTGGAGGTAGCAAGGACAGTCCTTGTTCTTTATTTTCTCCACACAAATGCAACTGAAATGTCATGCATAACTTACAGGTTGTTTTTTCAAGTTTTTTTAGAGAACTTTTTAAAAGTTGCTCTGTATTTCATTTTAAAAAATCATATTTAAATGGGTGAACTCATGTCTTCTTTCAAAAATGTCAGGGTGAAAGGCTCAATTTCATTCAGGACTAATTCACACAACTGTATTCAAACAAAACTACTACTTTGAGTATTGGCTAATCCATACCATATCCTGTCTGTGAAAAAAATATTAGATCCCTTTTAGAGGTAGGAAGTCTCATAAATCTGTTTTTCGTTACACAGATGTTCATGGGTTAGAAATGGGAGGCAGAACCAAAACATCTTACAGTGGTGGTATGTAGAGGGCCACTAGCAGACCTGACTTCTAACCTCTCCCACGTGTATGTTTACTGTAAGATCTTTGTTAAATTGGGTAGTGTTATATTTTCAGGAGTGCCTTCTCATTTTAAATGCCACCCACTCGGGTTATCAAAATTGAAGGACTTAGAGCTGTGTCAGAAAAGAGACTTGGGCACTGCTGAACTGAACTTTAGATGCTGTGACAGTAAAAATCTGTCCTCCTTCAGGTAAGGAGGTGTTTCTACACACATAATGGCATGGCCTGGAATTCACCACAGCTGGCACTCTGAGACCTGTGTGTCATTAACTCTCTCTCTTTGGAGTTTCAGTTCCTAACCTGGTGCATTCACAGTCTTAAATCCTTTCCTTTATTTAGGTGCTTCAACTGTGTCTGTCAAAAAGTATGGAAGGTATAAATTTTTTGTTTGTTTTTTTAACCTCCCGTGTGGCAGCTGCAGATTTCGTGTAGAATTTATGTGGTTTCAGACATGAGTCTAATGGTTATAACACTCACAAGGTAGTTTCATGAAAGTAGGGGAGGCCAGCACACCTGAGTTAGCAAAGGGAATGGGCTCAGAGCTTTTGTGTTTTCTCTCACTGCAGCTCCTTTTGGACAGGGCAAGAAACAGTATTACTGAATGTATTGGGTAATCCCTCATGACAGTATGTCAGAAAAAAACCCTACTGCCAGTAACTGTGAATTTAAAATTTGAAAACAGCAGCGTGCCTCACCGTAAACTCGTACCTAGTTCCATAAAATTTACCTATTCACACAGCTAAAACACTGTGCAATCTTAAGCCATATTATGAATCAGCACCTTAGTATAAATTCTGTCAGGCTAAAAATGCTGGAATATCTTCATAATAAAACTTAATAGGAGAAATCAGCTTGTATACAGGGTCGTTATTTTTGCTGTATTTTGGTTCTCATTTTTAAATTATGGCAATTTGAGGCAATTTATAGATACATTTATTATTTAATTGGACATTCCCGGAGTAGAAGATATTTCCTTTTTTTTTGTGTGTGTGGTTAAAGACTCTGGTAAAAATGAGCTTAGCCAGATAAACAGAGGAGGTTTTATTACTGCTAAGAATTAATATGATAATTTTGTCCACAACCATAATCTGCTTTTAAAATCATGCATTATGTTTTCTGTTGAAAACTAACAAATATAAATTCGCCGTGAGGAAGGCGTGTGCAGCTGCACATCTCCTGTGGGAGAGGCTTGCTTACTGGCAGGTGAATCTGGGTCCATTCTATGATTATTTCCTAGGTTAAAGTAGCAGAGGAAGATGTTTTAATCTTAGATTGTCTCAGGAAATATTTTTACGTGCATGGGTTTTGATTGGTTTTGATTGGACTCGTGCAGTTATTTGGTAATCAGCAGTGAATTGTCAGTATTTATGTACTGTAATGTTTCTCTCTTTACCCATTGAGATTAGTAGACATTGCTTTCAAACACACATCTGTGAGAAAGTGTTGAAACCAGAAGTCAACTATTTATATAAAATATCTCTTATCAGGGTGGTAGTGGTGGATTAATAACAAGGACTGTGTTTGTGCATCTCTTTTTAGTTTAGCAAACTGAAGCTCGTGTTCAATTTCTTTTTTTTTCCTTTTTTTGGTGGTAAGATATTTGTCACTTTCTTGAGCTGTATTCAAATTTTGTAAAACACAGTTTTTACTGTTTTTTCTAAAGAAATTCTGACATATAGCCACCAACTTAAAGGACTTATGATGTTTAAAAACAAATGCATGCAGCAATTAAATTCTCCTTTGTTATATGTAGGCTGACTCCTGAGGAATTTTGTAACTTTTCTCATGAAGAAGCAGACTTTTTCCTTACCATGGAAGTTGAGCATTAAAATATAAACAGCTTTGTAAGCCTTGACTTAAAAGTAATTATATTTAAATGGTAGTAGTAGCAAAAGGCAACGATCTCCAATGGTTTTAAGCTGCCTTTTAAAGTTGTATAGCTATTCAAAAAGGCAGAAGAATCCACAAAATGATTAAAATACACAAGAATAAAATTGTCATTTAGATTTGGCATTTAAAAAACAGAGATCACTATACTAATTTTTAAATGTACAGTAAAATATACTGTCTTTGAATTCAACATAATTTAAAGAAATAAAACCATACAGGTATCCACTAAGAAACTAGAATCATATGAATCAAGGCGGAGGTGGACAACTTTTGGAAGCTGTCCAAATAATGCCTTCTAATTGTTTGCTCAGATAAAATTCTTGTTGAATTGTTTTCCTTATTTTCAAAGCACCTGTTGAAAAGAAGTATTTATCCTTCCCATTTCCATTGAATCTTCCAGTTCCAGAATTAAAAACATGCTGTCATACCTAGCATTGAAAATAACTTAAATTACAGTAGCGGTATTGAATACATATTCGAGATCAGCTACTTAGCAGAGACTTCATTCATTGCAATCTTTGTGTAACTGATAAATGCTTTACAATGTAAATGTTTGCATAATGTAGCAACCAGTTGCATGTGTCCCATGTTAACCTCCAGAAGCTGTAGTACCTCACGCTTTCTCTTGGCAGGCAAAAGTAATTACGATAGCAATCGACATATATAATATAGATTTTAAAATATTTAGTTTTGTTAACAGCACATACAGCACAATAACGTAGTTAATTTCAGACAAAAATTGATAGAGATAATCTAAGTGCTTTAAGTTTGTTGTGATTGTCATTATTTCAAATATGTATTTCCTCATAATTATTACAGTGTTTTCTTTTGAGGATTTTATTTATGTGCTCTTCAGAAAATGATATGGTAAATATTTGATATTAAAGTATACAGGCACACATTTTATAGTTTGTTAGGGTAAGTGACAGCGTAACAGAAAGGAATGTTATGCCAATTAATTCTGCAAGGCTCATTTAGAATCAGACTGAACTGCTGATGAGAGAATAATTAATGAAAATTCTGTGTTTTCATATATGAATTGTTTCTTTGTAATTTTTTTTTTTTTTTTTTTAAGAATAAAGAGAATTTTCTATGTTTGGCATTTAAGGAGCTATGTTGTAACAGTTGAGTGCAAACTGTCAAAAAGAAATAGGCAGAATCCTGGAAATGATGAGTCCAATTATCATAGAATCATAGAATGGTTTGGGTTGGAAGGGATCTTAAAGGTCATCTAGTTCCAACCTCCCTGGCCATGGGCAGGGACACCTTTCGATAGACCAGGTTGCTCAGAGCTCCATCCAACCTGGCCTTGAACACTGCCAGGGATGGGGCATCAGGTTCCAGTGCCTCACCACCCTCACAGTAAAGAATTTCTCCCTAATATCTAATCTAAACCTGCCTTCTTTCAGTTTAAAATCATTCCCCCTTATCCTATCTCTACATGCCATTGTCAAAAGTCCCTCTCCAGCTTTCTTGCAGCCCCCTTTATGTACTGGAAAGCTTCTATAAGGTGTCCCCAGAGCCTTCTCTTCTCCGTGCTGAACAACCCCAACTCTCTTAGCCTGTTATCACAGGAGAGATGCTCCATCCCTTTAAACATCTTGCCTAGACTCGCTCCAACAGGTCCATGTCTTTCCTGTGCAGGGACCCCAGAGCTGGCTGCAGTGCTCCAGGTGGGTGGGTCCTCCCCAGAGTGGAACAGAAGGGCAGAATCCCCTCCTTTGCCCTGCTGCCCATGCTGCTTTTGATAAGCACAGGCCACGATTGGCTTTCTGGGCTGTGAATGCACATGGCCAGGTCATGTCCAGCCTCTCATCCACCAGCACCCCCAAATCCTTCTTGGCAGGGCTGCTCTCAGTCAGTTCTTTACTCAGCTTGGATTTGCGCTTGGGTTTGCCCTGCCCCAGAAGCAGGACCTTGCACCTGGCCTTGTTCTCATGGGCATTCCTGTAAGATCCTTTCACAAATCAAAGCCTTTAAATATAGGGATTTGATTTGTAATTGCAAAATGTTTCTTATTGCAGAATTATAAATATTAGATATAGATAGATAAGATATTATCCTATGATTTTTAAGTAAATCGGTCTAATTGGCATGGGCTTTTTAATGTGTGTATATACATAAGTATATATAGTTATTACACATATAATTATATTTATCTGTATATTCACATTATATATAAGGAGAAGAAAATCTGGATTTTTTAGCAGAGTGTTTTTCAGTAAGGTACTGTCAAAGATTTATTTCACCTGACGGTATACTTTGACCCTGCCTGAAATAGGATCTTATTGGTGACATAATTATTGTAAGATGATGAAAGTAGAACTGCAATGTGCCATCTTTCCCCAAATGTTTGAAAGCATCGTCAGCTTTTGAATTACTGTCATATTTTTTCAATTGTTTTTAGTACAAGTCAAATTTGTCTTGCCTTAGTAATATAAAGCATCTCATTGTCTTCAGCAAGGCTTGTCAAATGAATAAGAAACATTGTCTTCCCTTTAAAATTGATTAAAAAAAATCCCCCCAAATTATTTTAATTTGAATGAGGTGAGAATCTGGTAACTATTGAAATGTTTTCTGTGCCGAATAATAAGGAGCATGATAATTGAAACTTGGCATAGAAATGAGTAGCAAATTTTACTCTTCCTCCTCTTGTTAAATTGGGAATTTGAATGTTGCATAGCATAAAACTAGGCAACAAAATACACTTGGTACTTGATATTCCAAAAGTATCATTCAAAAAAAGAATACTTGAGGGATACACTTAACATATAATATATATTATACTCTTTCATGTGAATGTATTTCATATTTTGTAGATACATATTCCATAATTTGTAGAGACATATAAAATAATTTGTAGAATTTGTATGTCATCTGTATGTGTAACAGTTTGAAGGATGGTGGCAACTATATCTGCAATTGTTTGTCCTTAATCTTTAAATAGTTCTTTTTTCCTACCACAAGACTTTACAGCCCATTTTTTGGGAAAAGATCCATATTGCTTTCTGATGCTAAGAGATGATGATCACAAGAGGGAGTGGGAAAAAAACTAAGCCTGGTCTGAAAGAGTAGTAAGACAAGGAGCATGTGGAGGAGAAGAATGAGAAAACACTAGTGGCTGACCCAGAAGCAAAATTGAAAATAAAGACATGTTTGATTAGTTTCTTTCCAAGAGAAAAACCAGATTGGGCAGAGAGGAGCCTGGGATGAAATCACAATGAATGAGATGGACATGTCCTGAGAATAACTGGACTGAGACTAGAAGTCAAAGGTGGAAAGGAGGCTATACTAGCTCAGCTTCAAGAGGGCTGGAAAAAAATCGTGGGTACACCAGAAAATGTTTCCCACAGGGCCAGCAACAGAACTGTGTTTCTAGAGCTCTTTCTCTCATCCATTCCCATGCCTGCTCAGGTGAAATACATGTAGTTCTTTTTAACTGCTGCTCTTTGTAGACTGCTGCAGTAGTTTAATTTACTTTATTTGTGTAATCATAAAGAAATTGAGCTGGTGTGAAAGTTACAGTCTTGCTAACAACCTGTGGAGGAGCTGATGTTCCAGATTATGGGATTTTTGATGTTTAAAAATACCCACTGAAGTTTGCTTTAACTTTAACCTTGGCTTTACAAAATGCACCATTATTTTAGAGTTGCATGTGCAAATGGGAATTTTGTGATTTGTGCAGCTGCTTGTTGCTTGGAGAGCAGATCTCTTTCTCCATCTGCCAGAAGGTTCTCAGTGGTGCTTGGCTAGTATGTTGGGTTTTTTTTCTGAAGGGTTAAGGTCTGATCTCTGTAACAAATGTGGATAGAGCCTTCCCAAATCTTCGTTAGCGAAGCCTAGCCATGATGACCTAAGGTCTGATCTGCAGAAGCAAATCGCAGCTAAAATGGTGATTTCAGCACCTAAGGCATAAATGTCAAATACTCAAGAAAAAAAAAAGAGTTTCTGGGTGCTTTAGACACTCAAGACTTGGTGGAGTGAATGTTTTTCCTCTCTCTGTGCCTCAGGGCTTCATCTAAAGAAAGTCTCTTTCTGAATTCTGTCTGTCCCCAGGTCACCACCACATGCTGTAAGAAACAGAGTTGACAAGGACTGTGAGGTGGAGGAATCGTCCTGTTAGGGGTGAATGGTTGGGTCTTTTTCAGATAAAGACACTGAAGAGCAGGCAATGAATTCTGGTAGGCTGCATAAGGCTTTCAAGCCAAAGGCCAGCGAAGCCTGCTCTATTAGAAGGTAAATTCAGAAAGTATGAAATGATTCTGTGTATTTAACTGAAGTGTAAATATTGATTATTTTATTACTAAATGAACACTTGCCTTTAGTTGTGTGAACTAAAAGGAAGGAGTGGTCCTCGCTGAAGTACAGTATGTGGAAGTATTTACATATTGCTTCCTAAGGCAAATAGGCAAGACAGGTGTGCAGAGGGTGTAGCAATTCCTAAAGAATTTTGTAATTTCTGAAATCAAGTATTTTATTTGGCAACCTTGATCTTTAATGGAAATACTTGTTGTAATTCTGTATACTAATTTGTGGTATAATAATTTTGTGCACGGACTTTAGATCACAAACGCAAGGATCCTTCATGTGGTGAGGTAGCACTTGCTAAGTGGCATGTTTTTGCAGAACATGTACTGAGAAACAATCGTATTTTCTGAAAGTACTCCACATCTTCATTTGTATGTCTAACCATTACACTTTGAATCATCCAATGATTCATAATGGTGCTATGTTTTCAAATATATGTATATTTATGTTTTGATAGACATTATTAGTGTGTGGTGCTAAAATTGCATACAGTTGTGTAGCAGTTGGTGGTAGATTTCAGTAGCCCTGTGTGAGTCCAAAGAACATGTTAAAATCAAGATTCTGTTGTTTGTTGTCAGTTTAACAAACTTTTAGGTTGTTTTTGTGAAGAGTCCTATAAAGCACTCCTTCTTACAGTTCTTATCAGACTTCATTGTTGCACAAAGCCTTAAGTATGCTCTTGATCAAGAAATGTTCTTAGTTTGCATCATGGTTTAACCCCAGGCAGCAACCAAACCCCACACAACTGCTTGCTCGCTCCCTTGCTCACCATCAGGATTAGGAAGAGAATCAGAAGGGTAAAAGCTGGAAAACTCATGGGATAAAGACAGTTTAGTAGGGAAAGCAAAAGCCATGCACATGAGCAAAGCAAAAGAAGGAATTTCATTGTTTCCCATGGACAGCAGGTATTCATTCATCCATCCCCAGGAGAGCAGAGCCCCATCATGTGTTACTTGGGAAGACAAAACACCATCAGTCCAAAGGTCCCCGCTTCCTCCTTCTTCCCCACGTTTTATATGCTCAGCATGATGTCATATGGCCTGGAATATCCCTTTCATCAGTTTGGGTCACCTGTCCTGGCTGTGTCTCCTCCCAGCCTCACGGGCACCCCCAGTCTCCTCACCAGCGTGGCAGTACAAAAAGCAGAAAAGGTCTTGGCTCTGTGTAAGCCCTGCTCAGCAACAACAAAAACATCCCTCTGTTATCAACCCTGTGTTTAGCACAAGTCCAAAACACAGCCCCATACCAGCCACTGCGAAGAAAACTAACTCTACCTCAGCCAAAATCAGCACAGTTTGGAACAGGTATGTAATGAATACTAGGAGCTGGTAAACAATAGCAAGGAATTTTTAAAAAGTGTTGAATGAGAACTTTAGAAATCCTTATTGTCCTTGTAGCTACTTTTACAGTTACTTTATCCAGTTTTTCAAGACAAAGACATTGACCCCATTGTGAAACTGAATGCTAAAGTATTGATTTTTTTCTGTACATTGATTGTATATTGAACATATAGCCAACCTAATTATTATATAAACACACTTTCTACATAATCAGAGGTGATAAACCTTAACTCTGTGTGTCTATATGTAAGAGCATAGACAAAATATACATCAGTCTAAAATTTAGCAAATGCAGTTTGAATGACTTGTGGACAGTATCAGTCTATTTTACAATGTAAACACCAGGGTCTTAAACTCACCGCTGGGCCAAGCTAAAAAGGTAATGTCTGATTGTGATATTAGTGCAAAACAAATGGTAGCATGCTACTCTGCTTGAAAACATAATGGCTTTATACTATAACCTTTAACCCTGAAATGATGCTTGAGTGGACCTTAACTCCAAAGTGAACATGCCTGAGTAAATAAAACTGTGGTTTCACATAACAGAGAGATACATTTTTTAGATCCTTTGCTGATTATATTGTGTGAAGGTCAATCTTCTGCCCCATTTCTGAAAGTCGGGTCAGAATAGAGATTTTAGGGTCACTTCTTCAAGTATCTAAGCCATTACAATGCACTAATAGGCCCTGATAGCTCATTTTATAAGTTCTTAGCATTAAGCTGGACATTGTTTGGACTCATTTCAAATCCTGCATGTACCCTGCAGGGTTAATTAACATCTTTTTAAATGGATGTATTTTGGTTATTTTGAATTAAACTGCTTTGGTTTAGTTTGTCACTGTTTACTATCTTTTACCATGTGTAAAGATATAGAAATTTTATGTTCACTTAAGATCTGTATATTGTTTTGAAATTGAACTGATTAATTTTTTTTTCCTGATTTGAACACTTCAAGAGTACAGCATCAGACATGCAGTGGTAAACAAGTTGAATACCAGTACAGAGTGGTTTGAAAATTTTAGTTATACATTCCAACTGTATTTTGCCTGGTGAAATTTCAGGTTATTGTCTCCTACTTTGTGTAAAATGCCTTTCTAGGTTACTTATGTAGTTGCTATGAATCTTCTATAAAGAATGTTGATCTTAATTATTAACAATTTAATTGGGATGATGAAGCAAACATTAGCACATTTCAGTTTTCTACTGAGGTAAACAGAAACCTATCAAAAAGGATATAATGAATTCAAATTGAAATAACTGTTTTTTGAGAACATTTAAGGACAACAGATTTGAAAATAGTACAGAATGGATGAGATTGAGACAGGAAAACCACAAAATATCACCTCAAATGAGAAATATGTTGACCTCAAAACCAAAATGAACTCCCTCCTTCCCATATTGCACACTTTTGTGAAAAAATTATTTTTAATAAATGGAAGTAAACTAAAACAAGTAGTTTGTTTTCAAAGAAGAGGAATAGGATTAACATTTGAAATTGTACGAGTAATCTTTCCCTCAAGACCATGCTTCAAATTTAACATGTATTTGTTTCAGAGAAAATATCTTTCATAGTGGGTCAGTCTTGACATCACCTCTCCCAACCTTCTGTCTGGACTAGTGTAAAACCTTAATTGTGCTGCTCACAGTAGCTCTCTGGTATGTAGGGGTTCAGGGTGCAGATTGAATTTGTGCCACTCATCAGCAGGTACATTAATTACTCCGTGCATCTGGAATGTTCTGTCGCAGTGTGGTTCCTTTTAGATCTAATGAGAAAGTAAGTGTTTAGAAAGGTAGTTGGTATGTATTTGCTCAGTACTGTAGATTCATAGAGCTATTGTGTCACAGATTGACCACTGTGAGGACTTCTTGTTTTGTGGTTCATATGGCAGAGTAGTGCTGGAGGTAAATTGTTATGTCAGGTGTGTCTGTCATATTTATGATCTTTTCTAATTTTTTCATGTAGGCTGTGTATCACTTTATTCCTTTGTTCCGACATTTCTTATGCCTGCAATCACTCATCACAGTGTTTCTGCTGCACTTCTGTCTGCTTTGCTATTCTACTTTCATTCCTTTGGTCTAAAAGGAATTCTGACTTACCACACATATGAGAAAATTTCTTGCCTGAGTAAGAGCCATGTTCAGAAACAGAGTAATATAGGAATTCAAAAAACATATACTGGCTGTATGTTTGGAGACTTAGTTCCAGAGTAGTGCTTTCTGTGTATAGGTAAATCCTAACATTCAACACTGCAGTAGTGGATGGCTGCAGTAGGCTCTGTGTCAAACTTTTGAATGTTCAGAAGTAGTTGCTAATTTCACAGGTTCTTATCATTGTGTGGTTTCATTTGTAAGTAAAGGTGCAATAGTTACAGAATTCACCAGTAAAGGATTTTCTTTCTAAATGTCACACCGCAAATCTGGCTGTGTTCATTTTGGTCGACATGCCATCCATGAGCTTTAAAAAAAAAACCCAGCAGAAACACAACTACTTTCATGTGCATACAGCATCGTTTGAGGGGATTTTATTCAAGAGCCTCTTCATTGCTCCATTTCCTCTACTCTCCCATTGTGTTCTTCCTGCTACAACAAATCGTAGTCTACCTTCCCTTACCCCTTTTTGCAGAAGTCATGGCTGAGAGTTAGGAAATGTATCAGGTCTGTAGTTACCTTAAGAAGGAGAAAGCAGTGATGTTCAGACCAGCTTATCCATAAAGGTAAAAGTACATATTTAGAGTAAGAGGTTTTGTTTTTTGGTTTGGTTTTTTTTTTTCATAATGAATGTGGATTAAGGACAGGTGAGGACTATATGTGTGAAACTAGAGTCTGTGCTTTGTCTTGTCATGGTTTCGAAGTTTGTTAGCTAAGCATATTCTAAAACAAAATAGGAAAGCAACCTCCAGAACTTCTTAGCGCTTCTCTACTCATTTACGTTCAGCTTTGAGATAATTTACTTCTGATCTGTTGAGAAACATGTCTAAGTTAAGGTGCTTGTAAATGGTAAGCTAGACACTTATTGGTATTGTACCACTATATGCTATTCTGATTTATCAGGTTTTGCTGCTTAAAGGAGGTAGCCGTGTTCTATCTCTCCTGTCACTCCTAATACATGATCATCTACACCCATTACTTTGCCTTATTTTGGCATTTGATACCAAGATGGATCAGCTGGTTGATCTAATAGAAAAACTCTCTCACCTTGAAAATGAGTGTTGTGTTTGGTTTGGTTTTTTTCCCAGATTAACAAACCTATCTCACACTCTGTATATCCTCATTATCACAAGATCTGACACAAACAATGGCACTGTTTATGTTCAGAGGATAGTTGTAGAATTAGTTAGGCTGAAGTAGGTGAAGTCTGAAAGCACATCTGTAATAGATGTTTGCTCTGGAACAGAGTTTTCTGATATATTTTAAACTGGATACTACCTCAGTTAACAAGATGAAAATGAGCCAACTTCTTCTCTTGTTAGAAAGAAACTATTGATCTCCTTCAGGTTTTTGGGTCTAACAGTGTATAAAAGGGCACTAAAACATATTTTTATTCGTCATTATGAGAGGAAAATGTAGCTGTGAGTAAATAAAGGAAGCAAGTTTGTCTGGTAAGGATAAAATTGTATTTTTATATGGTCACTTTGCAGAGTAAGACTGCAGATTAATTTCTTCCAAAGCAAGAAAATTAGTAGGTCAAGAGGGGAACAGCTAGCTTCCTGAAAAGACTGAGATCAGAGCATGTAGGCCTCTACAAAAGTCTTTTACTGTTCCCTGTACCCCCCATCTTAATATTCAAGGAACAAGAGCTAAGAAAATACTATGTACGCATGTTCAGTATTTTTCAAAATGAGAATCTTGGCTGTTGCACTTTTAGGGCACAATGAACACTGATTGCCTAAAATATTATTTTAATAATTCAACCTTTTAGCTTGAGGTTTAGGGCAGTGTTTTGAAACCATTACATTCCTTTTCATTTGTTGTATAACCTAAAATGGATAAACTAATTTATGCTTCTGGCAGATGTAGATTAAGGTATACTTTGTGTCTGGGATGAGGTATGGGACAGTAAGATTAAATCTCTAATTATTTGAAATTATTATACTTATAAATCCTGAAAGTATGTCTTTAAAATAATGAAAAAAAAGGAATTTTAGCCATTGCTACTCTACCAAATGCCTCATAGATACCTTCAAAAAATCACCCTCTTTACATGTAAACTCTGTCTTTTAGCATGACCGTGCAATGAACATTCAAGAAAGAGCAGTTCAGAACTGATTAAACATTTGTAGTCTTTCTTTCCTGTTTTCCCCCACAGAATCATAGTTTGGAAAATGCAGAGTTGTGGACTCTTGACATTTATGTATTTAATTGCTCTTAATTTCCCTATCATTTTCACACTCGTGTTTCTTAATTTCCATTCCCTGCTTTTCTCAGACTTTTATCATGGTCTGTCTGTCCTGTTTCTGGACAGTGGAGAGGAAGGCTCGAGGTGCATTGCCCTGGTAGTTACTTTGGTGTTAGGAAGTGTTCTCATTATATCAAAGGCTCAGTGTTTGCATCCATTCCTAAAGTGCTGTAGGTAATCATTATCCTATGTGTTTCAGTTTTTACAGAATTTGTTGTGGCCAGTTTAACTTTAAATCTTGTCACGTCTTTTCCCCTCATCCACCCAGATAAGGCTTGGAGGGTCTCCACTTCTCTCAGGTGTTCTCTTTGGCAATGTTCTCTTTGTTGATTCTGGACAAAGGTGTGACAAAATTGCAAACTTCTGAGCCATGTACTAATGTTTGTTTGCTGGATTTCAGAAGAAGCTGTTTATTTTAGTAGGCAATTTTCATGTGTGAGGAGGTGAAATGTTGAGAAGGCAGCCCCTCATCAGTGGACAAACAATTCCTAAGAATTTAGCTAATGGCCCCCCTTCAGTGCAGAGAATAGATGGCAACAATTGTACTTCCAGACTAAACCAAGAACTACTTGTTTGGCTGCTAGGTGTTAATGCAAATTTGTTCTTCAGCTCATTCAACCCTAGGGCTCCCATCCTTTGATTTAATTAAATGTAATTGGTTACATTGCTCCTCCCAGGCCCCTGAGGTGTTTTTGTTTATTGCTCACTCTTTGCAATAATGCTTCAATTCAAGGCACAAAATGCTCGATAAATAAGAGCTCTTTATCCTGTGTTGGATTTGCAGGGAGATTATTCCCCTCAAATAGTTTGGTTTTACTGTTAAAAGTGAATGACTAGCGAAATAAACTCATTGGGTGGCAAACCTAGCATATCCAGAAGCAAGGAAATAAGAAGGGTAAATTAGATGAGATTAGAACAAGAAATGAAGCTGTAATGTTAAATTAGTAAGGGATTGCAACTGGTGTTGTAAGAGCCATTGACACTTTTAAATGATGCTTCACTTAATAGGATTGCTATTGAATAGGATTGCTATTGGTGCACTAATATATTTTGAGAGTTACTCTTTCAAAGTTTATTATTAAATCGCTTGAGTATTTTTAATAATGTACGGTAATGTTTTAAATAACATGCATTATGTAGCAAAAATTAACCTCAGGAAAATATTCAGCATGTTTTTCTAATTGAAAATAATATCATATGTGATCTGAATGATTACATTATGCCATTTTGGATTTTTAAAACTACAATATTTAAATGCTTTATTTAAAGGGGAGTCCTATTTACATTCTGTTATCTGCATGTAAGTGCTATGCAATGTATCTCATTATTTAGAGATGTAAATAGACCTAATAATTTATATTGTGAAAGTCTCTCTGCTACTGTCCTAAAGATAGCTTCAAAAATTTTATATTTATCTTTACATTTATCAACATTTAAGCGCTCTTGCATCTGAGTGGTCTTTTTTTTCCTCCCCACAGTGTTCAGAGAAAAAGCATCTTATCATCCATAGTGCTTCTGTCTTTATTCAGGCTTTGCTTTCTCCCTTGAGAACAGATGTATGGGACATGGCTTATTAGTGCACCTGGCTCTTTAGGCATTAGCATCACAGAATCACTCAGAGAAGCTGGTGTAAAAGAATCAAACTCTGTAATAGTCTGAGTTTCATTTCACAAACATTTTAAACCCATCTTAAGTGCCTGTGCTACTGAAGATAAGGCCACCCTTTCTGTCCTTCCCTCCAGACTAATTTTCATTCTGCTGTGTCACAGAGCTTGGGCAGTAAAAGAATATGAACAGGAAGCAAAGAGGCAGGACTAAAAGTTTGCATCAAGGGGAATGGCAGAACTGAACACTTTGGTCAGTACTGCTGATGGAATCTCACATCTTCCTTTCTTTGGCTGAGTGTTTCACGCTCTCACTCATATCTTGTCCTGTGATGAGGCCACTCGGGGAGTTCTTTCTGGAGAGTTGGGGGGTGAACCTGCCCCCACAATCAGAAGGAATTGTTCCTTCTGATGGCACTGGGCATTTCAGTGATACTTGTAAGGAAATGTCCTTTTTTAATGATACATTAAATTTCCAATGTGCGAAGTTATTTTATTCTTGAGCACAGTATGTATTGGTATGGCAAAACCATCAGCCAGTGCTAGGAACTCCACGGAGACAAAATGGAGAGCCGATTGTTAACAGTTGCTGAATCAAACAAATTCCCCTCAGCATCCTGTCACTAGCAGGGCTACATTAGGTGAGGATCAGGTGAATTCACAGCAATGTCACTGGGAAACAATGAACCCAGATGAGAGCAGATTTCAGGAAAAATTCTGTTGTCAAAAGCCTGGGAAAACGAATGTTAAATATTTAGCAAACTAACCAAAGGCTAACCTAAAACAAAACATGTCCTTTCTTAATTTCATAATCTAACTGACTGTGTTGGAAAAGTTGTTGAAGTCATGGCAAACAGCTGCTACTGTTACAGAAATTGTAAAGCAAATATAAAATTAATGTTTTTCTGGAAACACTGGAAAAAATAGAGATATGTTGAGTAACAGATGTATTCTAGCCATACTAAGATGATAACACACACCTTTCTGACAGTCTCTGACGAAGTTCTGTGAGACAAGATAATCTATTTCCCTGCTTTGTTATTCAAGCCTACTTTTGTGGGTATTTTACTTGGATTTGAAAATATTTACATGTATTTCTTTTATTTAAATATCACCAGAAGGTCATTTCAAAAGATGTTGTTTCTCATTGTCCACATAGTTTACATCCACTTAAGTAAAAAAAGTAAGTTTCATAGTCAAAAGACTCTATTTAAAGTTATCACAATGTAATAAGATGCCTCTTGTATATTATATAAGACCTGCTTTCACTAGGTGAAGTGTATTTGTATTAATAAAATAATATAGAAAAAATCATTATGTGAATAGAAGGCCCTATTCAGAAAAGGTCTTCAAATTTCTATGTGGGGTCAAAACACTTTCAGAACTATGAAATGGAACATAAGTAATGTTCCTATTCCTGAGCTGTTATAGACAGAAATAAAATTCTTAGAAATATAACTGTACTTATAACCCACAGCCAAATAATGGCATTCATTCAGCAAAGAAAAAGAATGAATTTCTATTCAAGTCATGGCTAATCTGTACAGCTCCTAAAGCCTGGTACTAGGGCATTGTAAAATGACATGAACCTACCAAAAAGAAAAATGGATAGGCTTTTTTCTCCTCAGAATTTCTGGTGAGTATGTCTTCATTAAAAAGAAATGATTATTTATTATTTCCGTAAAAATCATAAATGCTATTTATTGTTTTATTATCCAACCCATATTCAAAACAAATAGAACATTTAACATGAATTGTTGTATCTTCAGGATATTAGGATTTTTTTTTAAGTTCAAGTCAGAAACATGGATGTAGATCCCCAGTGAATAGTTGAAATAGTCATCAAATGGAAGTAAGATACTCACCTATCCACATGAGTTAGTGTTTTGCATTCAGTGCTTTTCACTGAGTCCAGTTATATGTGCAAATAAGTAAACCATGTGAAGACTGCATCAAGAAGCATGATTACTGCTGCTTTTTAGACATGACATGTATGTTCTCATTTTGAAAGTTGAGTTTTAACAGCTTTATTAAAAATATCTACTACTGTGGGGGTGTACTGACTTCTGACTTACATCCCCAGAAGGAGGATGGTGGGGGGACATCTCCTTTGGCCTTCGACAAAGCGTGTGTCTCCAACAACATAATCTTTCATGTGTCTCCTCCATTTCTTCTCCTCCAGTGGCTGCCACTCTTTCTTAAAAGTTGTCTTAGCAGAAGTGCTGTGTGTGTGCTCCTTCACTTTAATTTTTTTTAGGGGCAATGGGGTGCTCCCACCAGCTTCAGAGGTAGCTCTAACTGCCTGGCATTGGACAGTTTCTGGCCTTATCCCACACAGTTCTTTCCTAGAGCCCCTTGTTACCAGACCCGGTGTTCAGCACTGCTGCAGTACAGTAAGCATAGTGGGTTTTCCAACTCTTCCAAGGAAATGGAGGGGAGGTGAAAACAGAAGAATTTTTTAAGAATCACTGTGCATCATCTGCCTATTTTAATAGTTGCATCACAGGATCATGTTACAAAAACTGGTACAGTGAAAATAGTTTGAAAAAGATCTGTTATTGGGACAACTGCTTGTGTAATTGCCGTGTTTTTCATTTTTGTGTATTTGCACATTTTACAGAACAACTGCATGTGCATTAGACTTGTGTTGATCTCTTGATATAATCATTATGAGGCTGATGTTCAATTTTTACCTTAGCAATTTTTTGTATCTGAAGAGGGAAATGCAAATCTGGATAAAAGAACACAGGACTGTGTCAAAGACAGTATTGTGGGCAGGATTAGGTTAGAAAGTACATACAACTTTTTTCCATATTATTGGGAAAAATTTTAGTACACTGAGAGTGCTGTACAACACACACATTAACCGACAAACGGGAATCACAGAAGGTTAGAAGGGACCTTGAAAATCATCTAGTTCCAGCCCCTCTGCCATAGGCAAGGACACCTTTCACTAGACCAGGTTGCTCAGAATTGCTCTGTTGTGTAGAAGCTCTGGGTAAGTTTGTCCCCCAGTTGTAGGCTGGTGACTTGTCAGTCAAAACACATGGGTTAATATCACATTGTGAAATATAACATCAGAAATATAACTAGCATGAACTCACGAAGGAAGAATGGAAGGGGGTGTTGGAACACAGTTGAGTCTGTGCTGGAATATTAATTGCAGATTTCCTGAGTTGCAAGTATTTTGCTGTGGGCTTTGTTTTTTAGCTATAACATTGCATTAGTGGGAATTCACATACTGTGGTGATGAGCGTAGTATAATATAAGGATTAGATAGGAGCTGAAATAGAGCCAACTGCTGGGCTCTGTTGATACAAGTTTGCCAGCAATTGCTGTTCCTATACTACTCAGTTGTAGGCCTGGATTTTCAATAGAAGTGCCAAACAATTGGAGTTTTGTACATCAGCGGGGAAGCAAGTTTGTTGAACTCTTCATATAAGTCATATATTTCCCACTCCCACCTTCCTGTGTTCTGGAGAAATTCAGCTTTTGTCTTGCTTTCTTCTTCTGGGTTTGAAGATTTAGTCTGTCATTGGAAGAGCTATTTTTCTAGCATCATCTTTTGTGAATATTCCCACCATTTCCTCCCCGTGAAGGAAGAAGAGGTTGTTCTATTGTTTTTACTCTCCGAGGTCCTGCTTTTTGGAGGTGTACTTGGAAACATTCCTATTCTAATATCTTTAACAAGGTATATTAATTTGTTATGGATGATGCTGTTGCCAACAGGAAGATGGTATTTCTTACTCTACTAACACAGTCTGTTAGAAAATACTGCCTGATACTTCAGATTGGATTGCCACTGCATATCTACTGTGTCCTTTGCTTGGCCTAGGAACGTTTCCAGGAATGTCCTGTATCATATGTGTGCTTCTGGACCATCTTGGTTCATTACAAAAGCTCTGTTTCCCCAGGCAAGAGTCTGTTTTATCAAATGAAAGTATTTGTCACATAAAGGCAGAGGGAGTTTCTTTTGAAGTCTTTGGAATGGGGCATATTACTTCTTGAATTGTATGACAATAGGCCCTAAATTTATTGTGCCAGATGGCAAATGCCAGCCTCATTTTGACAGTTCCATCTACTGCTTATTTTGTTTTTCTCATTGTTTTTTCATGCACAGAGTGTAACCCATTGGGATTTGGAAATAGGTGGGCTCTACCAGTATATGATTCGAAGAGTTAACTTGCTCTTCATGTGACAAAACAAAAATGCTATATTTGCTGCTAATAAATCATATTCTTCAGTAATTTACTTGAGTAACTCACTCATTTGCAGACTGATCCATTGTTATGGGAGCTAGTTTCCTATTTCTTGAAAATCTGGTTAATAATTGTAATATTTTTATGAAATAATGAAGTTGGTAGAGAAATGCAAAGTATTTAAAACATGAAAGAAATCAATTAAGAATATTAGCTAACTTTTATTTTCTCCTTAACCCTATAAGGAGATCAGATCAGTCCTATAAGGTCTGTCAGTTTTGTTTAATTTAATTCATTTGGTTAGGTCTCTCTGTTCGTATGAAACTAAACCCAATGCAAGCAGTGTCACTGCTCCTTTCAAACCTCTCCTCGGTGCTCCTTTCAGCATCTTAATTCCACAATAAAATTTTTTAAAGTATAAATTATATTCTTTAGGTCGAAAGAACTGGAAAGTTCTGTATGTAATGTCAATGTTGTTGCCATTGCTATGTTAGGAGATCAACACTGTTCTTAATAAATTCTTCGTAAATGTAAACATCATTAAGTCTTTTGAACAACTAAACATCAGCTAATGAATTTACATAAACACTGCTAATGAACACTTAGTTATTATTTTGCATCTCTGCAATTTAGTGACAGATTTTCAAGGCAATAGTCAATTTTGTAATCTTAATTTTATAAAACCACTAGTATTTTTTTGTCCCCTTCAACTATTTAATATGTAAATTAGGTATTCTCAAGCTTAATGTTATTCATTTTTATAAAACAAATACATCATTAATCTGATTAAGTTCTTGGATGAGAGTGCTGTCCTCAGATCATTGTGGATCATTTATTGTTGGGCATACATCCAAAAAAATAGATTCAAGCATGGCACTTACAGTCTAGGTTTAGCAGAACTGTTGAAACCCTTAAATGGCATTTTTAGAAGAATGGAAAAGCAGTGCTTACTTGTAATGGCAAGCATTATGCAAAACTTAGCAACACTTCTTATCCTTAACTGCAGCTCACTGATAATAATTCAGAGCTTAGAAATGATGCTGTTCTTTGATGCATTTTAAGAGCATAATATAATAAAGTGAGCTTAGCGCATCCTAAATCCTGTCATTATTAAAGTGTGTTGGTCACCACAGGACGTGTTGTGCGGGCAGCACCAACCACCCTACAGCTGCAGAACCCTTTTTTCTGAACCCTGAAGTTGGCTGTAGCTTTCATGTCTTCTTGAACACCCACAAGAAACAGTTAACAAGAGTACAAATTTTGTGCATGTGAGAATATGTGTAACCAAACTGACAACTTTTCAGCTGCAGTGAATTCATGACTACTCAGTATTTTCCGATCACTGCTATTAGAACTACATTGTTCAATGTCAGATAGGTTGTAATGCTCTTTAAAATTTCTAGGTGGTTGGGTTCTTCTGTTTTCCTAATGTGAAGTCTATTAAAAAGAGCGCCATTTATGTGTGCTCTAATAGCTCTGGCAGAGGCATGAAATCTGATTGCATTCAGCAGTAGTTTTGCAACTTCATGGGATTCCAAGGGCTGCTTTAAAGAGAATAAATTTAGAAAGTAATAATTGGTGATGTTGTTACACGAGAAGAAATACACTTTAAAAGTTTTTAGGTGAATTTGTTTCAACAGAATAACAGTTATAGTGGTGAATAAGTGGATGAAACTCTGAAAACAGAATGGTTTCGTGGATAAAAAATGAAAAAATTTTCAGTCACTCTTCTGTTTCCACACTGAAAACAAAACTTTCCATGTTCTGCAAAGGATATACAGCAAAACTAGGTTTATATAGACTTGAAGCAAGATCATTAAGTGAAGAACTACCATTTACATTTTCATGTGAGGGACACAGGAGACCAGGTTTCAAGTGGAGACAAAGTTCCATATTTATTTAAAATATTCACACAATTGCATCAGGAGTAATGATATACAGGAAAAATTGTAATAATCTTGCAGGGTACAGGCCTAAGGATCATACCTGTTTTCTAAAATGAGACAACCACAACTCATTAATTTTGTGGTTGTGTAAAATTGCAGACATTCAAAATGCCAACAAAATTCCCTCAGTTCTGGGATACATACACATGGAAATAGTACCTATGTATTAGAGTAGCTAGATCTTCCTTAAAAATAAAAGAATTAAATGTGCTTTCTGTAATGCTTGTACTTTTTTTTTTTATTAAAAACACTAAAATTTCCTTTTTAGTTCTCTGTAATGAAAAGATTGACTAATGAAGCCACTTACAAGTTTCTATAGCTAAATATATCTTCCAAATGGTTAATCTTCTAAGAATAGGTTCAGGGACATTTAACATTTCAATTTGCTCCATTTTGTCTTTGAGACTATTTTAAAACTAGGACTAGAGCTTATAATATTTTAAGCACTATTATGATATTAAATATTTCTCACTGATGTAGGTGCAGTACTGCACATAATTCAATGTCACAATGTCACTGTAGATTAAAAGGATGTTCTGACTCAGACTGAGTGTTTTATAAAATTTTATTCTTAGACTAAAATATTTATTATTTTAGGCATATCAAATACATTTTTTCCATTGTCGTCTTTGAGAAAATGTCAGTTTAGCACAGATAAATACACATATTAGATTTTAAGATAGAAATAGATAACTTTTAGATGGGTGAACCAAAAAGATATGATTGGAAGGAATACAAAGTAATAAAAATATTAATTAATAGCATGAGTAGTTCTTAGATCTCTGGTAAAACCTACAGATTTTTGCCTGCAAATCTCAGTTTTGTGACTGAAAGATTTTTTTTTCTCTACAAAAATGGAAAACAAAAGCTTTTGGTTTCTGTGGCATTACATCCCCAGTTTGGTATAGTACCATATCCTCTTCTGTATGAACCATCTTCCACTTGAGCAGTGACTGGTTGAAGCAGGTTTCTTGTGCTCCCACACGGTCAAAGGAAGCCTCAAGGCTTGTCCCACTGGTACCCACTGAAACAGCAGCAAATGAGTTCCTTTTCCCCTGGTAGAAAGAGGCAACAGCAGCACAGTTACACCTGCTACATATATACCCTTCTTGGGTTGTTTTGAAGAATTCATACCTCTGGTAAGTAAGGTCTTTTGAAACTGTGAACCAGTTAAGGCTCTTCAGATGTTCCATTTCATAATGCGTTTATTTTTAGTCAGCTATCACTTACTGAATGTGCTCAAAGCATCACTTTAAAACCTGCGCTGTGATCTGAGGATGGCTGGCTACCACCAAAAGGTTTGAGCCCACTTCCTTCCTTTTAACATCTCTCATGCTTTTTTGCCCCCTAATTAGCAAGTTTAGAGCTTGTTTGTTTGGATATGTTATTGAAGATTTTATCTCTAAGTTTTACTTTAACTGTGAAAATTAACATATAAGACCAAGTTTGGGATTGTAAAGTTCTACAAGGGATCTTGTCAAGTTAAAATGTTTCTTTTTTGTATGGGAGAGGATTGCCTTCCCTAATTATATAGATCTGTGGAGATCTATTGAGCAGCTCTTGGCTTAGCACCGCTTGTTTCTGCCTGTTAATGACTTGCAATGTGAGATTTTTTACATGCTGTGTTATCTTGCCTTTTTTCCCCTTCTTACTGACTAGATTGAGAGTTATGTAGAAACCTCTGTTCAAGAAGAAAATATGAAATCTTCCCCAAAACTTCTGGTGAAAGCCTTTTGACATTCATTAGGGCTCCAAATGTCCCCCCAAACTGTTATATCTATTAAACTCTCAATTGGAAGACTGCCTGAGTTATTAATATATTTGCACTTATATAGAATTGGCACAACATTAATCATTAAAACCCAAGGGACAGCTTAAAGTTCACAGGTTTAAAACTACAATATATTGATTTCTAATACTTTCTTATAAACTGAATGTGAAAAGGAAATGCTTAAAATAATAGCAAATTTTTAAGCACGTGGGTGTGGTCTTTTTCTGATTATGTTATTCGGCAGTATTGAAGAAGAACAATTTAACATTTTCCTGGAGTCAGGTCCTTAGTTTGGGAATTTAATTGTAGGTTTTGCATTAAACTGTTACGTCTGTAACAATTCTGTACATCTCTTGGTTTGTACTTTAACAGGTTTAGTCACCACACTTGAAAGGCTTTGTCTTTGCACTGAGGTCAGATAAGAAGAAAAGGTTGCTCATGCACATCAGGCTATGACACTGCTGTGACAGTGAACAATGAAACTTGCTAGCTTGCTGTTCAGTTTACTTCCTAGAGCCTGTATTTGCTTTACAATAATATTTTCTCAGATGCATAAAACAATTTTGCCATAAAATAATTTTGTAATGGCTAATCTCCATCATAGCCTCCCAGATTATGCAAATGACAGCAAAATTATTACTTTGTGAATTTTGTATACACAGTAAAATTACAGACACAAATTTTCTTCTTTAAAAGAACAAAACAATGTTTAAGCCAATATAAGGCATATAGCATAGACTGCAGAATGATATTCAGTTATTTTTTGTGGGTCAGAAGGAGTGTTTTGTGTTTAAAAAGCTGTGTCTGTTTCTGTAAAATTATAAAAGAAATGCATGTTTGATTCTGGTATTATATTTCTACAATAACTGTCTTATCAGTGTTAGGTGCTATGGCCTACATCTAACTTTTTATAAAAAAAACTAGGTTTCTCTGCAGCTGTATGTTAGAAACCTAATTAAAGAAACCAGCTTTTAGGCCGTATCTTGTCTAATAACTAAGTTTTACAGACAGAATGTGCTCATTCGGAGCCTCCATTGCATTTCAAAACTGTCAGTAGTTAGTACTTGGAAAACTATGTTTGTAATTTTTTTTGGCTACATCTCAAAAACTTCTTTTTTCCTTATCGTAGCAGTGACTTCCTGCCCAGTACTAAATAAAAGCCTGTTGTAATCCTGGTCTGTGAATAGCTGGAGGTTCAGCATTCTTTCCTTTTCTGTGTCAGGTTCTCTGTCCCCTCCACTGTAGAGCATTTTGTTTAATAAGAGGTAATGAATGGTGAATTGTTGATCTTCTGCAATGCCCCATTGGATCTTTCCGTTCAGATCTCCACCTTGCTAGAACTGAAGTCCAATGCTTAATGTTTTGCTAAGTTTAAGGACTATATTTATGTAAGGCTAGACAATATCTTGAAGGTGAATGTGCTTGAAGAGTGTTTTGATGGAAATAAAAAATCTTACCTTGTTTCTGTATGTATCTTACATAGATTTTTTAATGTCTTACCTAACTATATATATACATATGTACACAATGTGAATTGAACATCACACTTGTGTTAAAAAGCTGCATTATTTCAGTCCTTTCCTCAAGATTTTTAGTTATTACTGAGGAAGATGTGATTTAAGTATTACAAAAAATAATTTGCTTCTATTTTACTCTATAAGAATGACTTCACAAAATATAAACCATTTTAATATGAAAAGTTTCATCATATTTGGAAAAACTTTAACTGGTTTTCAGTGGGAAGATCTAGGTGAATACTTACTATAATTTTAAATTGGTCAGAATTTCAAACCTAATGAAGCAGATGCAGTTTGGACATTTATTTTCACAAATTGTTTTCCCATTTCTCAACCTGTTACACTGCAAGAGCTTCACTGGGTCAAGTGTCAGTGCTTCCAAGCCTGCCCTTGTTCATAACAACTGAAGACAGCTCTATTTCTCTGTGACAATGAAGCACATAGTTTTCAGGATAAAACTTGCACAAGCTTGAAATGAAGCATTTGTGCTGCATGGTTCTTTAACAATGGAAGAAGCTAATATTAAGAGAAATGATTGTTCAGTGTATACCAGTGTCAGCTTTTGCAATCACCTATCAGCAGTGACCAAGGACAAGAAATCACATGCCCGTGAAAGACACAAAAAGGAAAACAGAAAAAAAACAACCCAAAACCCAAAGTAAGAAAACAGCAATGTGATGTAAACTGGAAAGTGGAAATAAAACTTAAAAATTAGATTTAAGTTCTACAGCATCCAAGTGTAAATAGGGATCTATACTACTTCATTATGCAATAAACCTCCTGTAAGTCTAGGCCACACTGGATTCAGATGGTTCATTTTCCAATTTCATCTGTTTTATGACTTCATCCTAATCTTGATGTCAAATACAGTAAGTATGAGGCTGCACAGGTATTGCCAGATGATCTGCTAATCTGATTTTTGTTTTGGTAGAGTTAGTTTGCAGGTGGATCAGCTCCCGATTCTAACTTGCTGAGCAGTTGCTTGGGAAATGTTGAAATATGCCATGAGAAGGAAAGAACATGGCCTGTTTTAAGAACAGGCCATGCTTAGCTCTAAATTAAGTACAAATAAAGTTTTGAATCTCCATTCTAATTGTGGAAAATTCAGTAGATAACAGTTAGAACCTGAAAATTTTGAGTGGAATGCAGTTTGTATTATTACTTGTTCTTTAGATGTGTATTTACTGCTTTAACTATAAATCTTTAAAAGTTTTACTATTTTTTTTCAAAGCAGATGGACTCAAAAAACTCAGTATTTAGGTTTTTCATGTACTTCATCTCTGCACAAAATTTTCTGAAGTATTCCTGTCACTGGGATAAAAATCATTTGGTTGCAGCAGTATACTTAATGCTTAATTAACTTACTTGGTCATAGTATTTTGGCTATTTTTTATGGTGGATCAGCAGTTTTCTTCCTCTCAGAATGCTCTTGAATCCATAATCTGTTAGTGGCTATCATTATGAAGCCTCTTTTTTTCTGGAAGAAAGAAATAAGCTACTCCACTTTTTCAGGCTTATACATTTATGAGCAGCGGAATACTTAATAAGTTGCTGTTGCAGAAGGTGTATCTTTTCTTCTGAGCACCTTTTTCCTAACTCCTTTTTCTATTTGCAGATACACAGCAATTCACGCTGGAAGATGTTCTTTCATGAGTTGATGCAATTTACTAATGCAATAGGAAAAGGTACAGACTTCTGCAAATTCAATAAATTAACTAAAGGAGACTGTGGCCAGGAGAAGGGTAGGGAGCAAAGGGAAGGATGGACCTTCTCTCTTTGGTGGTATGTTATTACATCAGGTCATTGAATCAGACCACTGTGATTACTGTCAATTCAAAATACTTAGTTTGTGGTATATTGCAATATTCTGAATGTTTCCTGTACTGTCTTCTCCCAAAGATCAGGTATCCTACCCTTCCTATCTATTGCGAATAAGTGGCACAAAACCTATGAATAAGTCTCATGAATAACTATGAAATGTATTGCAGTTACTTCGAAGTAAATGATAGTCCTAAGTTATAGTTAGAAAGCTACTTGAGAGAATTCCAGCCACTGCGTTTTATGGAAAAGCATATGAAAATTTTTTTATTGAAAAATGAAATTATACCATATTTTATTTGAAAATTCAATTTTACATCTTTAAAATGTGTTACTGTTTATTACTGAAAGTATCCACAAACATTCCTTACCTTTACATATAGGAAGGGGCTATGAAAGGGTCGTAAAACTTTACTTAACATTACATTGGTAGCAAGTGAAGGACTGAGTTTTCAGTTGTTCAATATACCATATTCATATCAACATTTCTCTTGCCTGCAGAGGATCAAAATTTCCTCTGAAGTACTGAAGACCATCAGGAGTAGCTATTCTTGCTTGTCTTACACAAGTCAGAGAATTTGACTGAAGTTTCAAACCTGTGATAATCCATGATGCTATGGTCAGAAAAATTTGACTTTGTCAGAGGCTAAGTTACCATGACTCAGGTGATGTTAGGTAGCTGGCTGTGATGCAGGAATTTGATTGAGAGTTTGAGCCCTTAATCTTCATGAATTACATAACATCTTGATGTATTGGCATATAGCTTTTAGAAAGATGCATAATTTTTATTTAGACTCGGATAATGAACTATCTTGCCATACAAATCTTTAAATTATCTAATTAATATGATCATCTTATTTCTAATCTGAAGTTTTCTAGCTTTCTGTTTTCCCTTTGGATTTTTTATTACTTTGTTTCTAGTTTACAGACTGTTTTAGCTTTTTCCGATTTCATAGGCCCACTTTAACCATTAATAATATTATATTTTTATGAGATATTTAAATAAGAATAGATGCCATTACAAACCTTTTCTGTCATACTGTTTCTGTTTACACTTCGCATTTGAAATTTAGCTTAATGTTCCACTATACAATATATAATCATTAATCTATTATTATTATTATTATTATTATTATTATTATTATTATTATTATTATTATTATTATTATTATAGTTTTGAAGCTAAGATTTTTACTAAGTCTCACAGTACTTTGCATTACAATAGCAGAGGTTCCTCTTGTGGCTGAACTTTAATTAAGAAGAACAAGAAAAGTTATATTCAGGTTAATTAACAAGTCCTTCTGCTAATTGTTCTCATTTTCCAGAAAACAAGCAGCTAACAGCTTTGGTTTTATTTTTCTTTAAAAAAAGTATTTGTAAATACAGTATTTGATTTGTCTTTTCCATTTTCTTACTGAAAGAAGTAGGGCATGTGTAAAATGAAAGAAGAGCTATCCTTACCTCCACCCACAACACACCCACTCTTACAGAAAAAGAGAAGGCAGAATGATCTCAGAATTTCATCAAAATCTGAAAAATGTACCTTTTTTACCCTAAGAAAAGTCAGTACAATATTTTTTTTGACAAAATATATTCCTAATATTTTTTTCTTGATTGAAGAACATCCAAGGGGAAGACAGTGAGTAACACAATAGATTCTTTTTTTACTATGTTCTATTAGGTGAGCTGTTATTCTTACTAGCAATAAGTACTGATAGTACCTGATGTGAAGATTAATCCCAGACTGCAGAATAAGCCTAATGAAGGAATTTAGTTTTCTTTGTTTATCTGTTGCAAATTTGTTCGTTAATTTGTAGTCTGAAATTTGGTGGAAGTGAAGTCATAATGTACTTGGAGACGAGTAAGAGTATGCTGTAGAGAGAAGCACACAATGTACACTGTGCTTTTAACTATGTAATATTTAAATAGATTTCATAAAACTTATCTTTAAATGCCTAAGAGAAAATTCTCTCTTACCATGCTTTGATGATGGCTATAACCTGCTGTGAATGGGGATTTTTTGGGGGTTGGGGATTTTTTGGGGGTTGGGGATTTTTTGGGGGTTGGGGTTTTTGATGTTTTTGTTTTTGTTTTTGTTTTTTTCATTTTCATGGCATTCCTAGCAAAAGACATATACTGAATGAATTAATATTTAGGCTTAACAGCTGTTCTCTGAGCAGAACAATATTTGTAGTTTTCTTACTAGTTTTATTAGAAAAGGGATTTTACCTAAGTTAATTTCCCTTTACAGAGGTACTTCAGCATATTGTGTACTAATTTCTTACCCCTAAAAAGTTCTCTGTGTTTTATTGGTCATTTTTAACTAAGAGGAAAAAAATGTGAGTAATGATGGTTTTAAAGAAAATATCAGACTCTGTGATAACCAAGGATGTGTTCAAGTGGCATGAATACTTCAGTTCCAGATGGGTCAGCTTTAGGGGTCAAGTTGTGAAGAGAAAGCCATCACACACACTTCATCAACACCGTGGAATGAGAGACCAGTGCATTTACTGAGCAATGGATTTCCAGTGAGCGTATAAACTAATTGGTGGATGAACATGCCCCAGGAGCAATGATTTTAAGGTCATAGCAGGCTCAGTGAATTGTGCTGACTTACACTGTGTCTCAGTGATAGCTGATCTTACCAATGAGCAGTTTAGAGGCATTCAAGCCTGAACTCTTTTCCATGTGCCTTGAATAGCATGTCAGCGGTCACTGTTTCTGACATCCTTTATATTTGCCCAGTCAGCTTTAAATCTTTAGGTTGGGCTTCAGCGTACTCAGGAAAGAAAGGAGAGAAGCGATTATTTTCAGTCATTGAGTTCTGAAGATCTTAGTGTTAATTATGCCAAACACGGTTCGTTCATCAACAAACTAGAAATGTTAGAGAGAGAAGAGAGAGGGAACTGATATTTTTGGTGATCAAAAGTATTCCAGTTATAACTTTCTGTTGCTTAGCTGTTACTTATTTTTTCTGAATAGTTCTGTATTCCCTCTTAAAATATTAATTGAGTAAATACTGATTTTTATTTGACGTGAAATTCACAAGCTGAAAAATTGCTGAAACATTATTTAAGAAATTAAATAGTGGACATATCAGTCATATATCCCTTCCCTGCTAGTGGCACATTGCTTCTCATGAGAAACATTTTCTTTTGTTTTGGATAAATGTTTACTCATTCTTTGTCTACTGTGAATGC
Source organism: Pseudopipra pipra (assembly GCF_036250125.1). Taxonomy (NCBI): domain Eukaryota; kingdom Metazoa; phylum Chordata; class Aves; order Passeriformes; family Pipridae; genus Pseudopipra; species Pseudopipra pipra. The sequence continues at coordinate 26,675,285 of NC_087551.1, forward strand.
AAAACAGAACCATGCAGAGGTCCTTTTAAATTTGCAATCAATTAAGGAATGCTACAGTAGCTCTAATTCTCTTTTTTTGGAGGGGAGAGGAAAAGCTATTTTGTTTTATGATTGTCGAGGCTTTTCTGAGAGTGTTTTTTTTTAATCCTAATAGTAATTAAATAGTTTAAAAACAACTGTGTTAATTTTTAGATAAAATTCAGCAGAGGGTCTATTTGGCATTGTCTATGAGCATGGACACATGTGCAGTGATCCTTGTAAAGTTAAAAAAAAATGAGACTTAACATAGTTTTGGCCTTAATATTTAAAGTCTAATAATGATGACACTCATAAAATAATTTTTAACGTCAACTTTTAGGAGCATTTAAGTACAATCATTTAAGTACTGGTGTATATGCTTATACATATATGTGTTTGTGTGAATTAGATAGCATGTGCATTCCTTGAGAATGTGAACTAAAAATAATTAAATAATTAAGATGTTTTGCTACTTATTTTTGAAGCAAACACTATCTTCTGTAGTGTGTAAGTATATGTGATTCTTCATCTAGGAAACAACTAGTAATCAGGTATTTGTAGTAATTATTTTTAAGACAGAAAACAGCTTGATTCCATCGTTTGATGTAAGTAGCATGATTTGTGTAAAGGAAATGGCTTGCTATGACCTTCCTATACAACCTTTGTTTTCCTCAGAGTCCTCCCTTTAGAGAGTAAGGAAGTGACCACAGACATTCCTACCAGTGCCAGTTAGAACAAGCAGTGGGACTGGCTGATAGTTTGTACACATGATTAAAACTTTAGAAAAAAGACATGCTTGGCATTTACAAAAATATCTGCGTGCAAATTTCTTCACACTTTCATGCAGCTGTTATACCCATGTAGAGCTTTGTGCTGTTGAATGGAACTCCAAATTTACAGGATTGAAGTTTAGTTCAACAAGTTACAGAACCTTTTAAGTAAATTATATGTTTAGCAAACAAAGACCTTGAATATTCTTTACAGTTCTCCTTGCTGGATTAACAGAAAACAATCAGAGTTAGAATCAAATATGGAATTAGTTTATAACCTTGCTATGTGTATTAAAGGAAGCAATATTGTAATTAAAATGCAGATAAGCATTGTGGAAATCTCACATAACTGTAATAGAATGTCCTCATCATATGATTTTGCTTCATTATACTCTATTACTTTATCCTCTTGCTGTGTCTCTGCAGCTGCTTTGTTGGGGGATATCAATATTCAATTACAAAAATTAAGTAATCAAATCAAATTTCTTTTGTGTTTTCTACAATGACATTTGAAATAAATACTGTTTCTGAGCAGAACCAGAACACAACTGCTTCAATAACTCACAAGACAAATGGCAGATTTTGGCTATTATGACAGTTCTCTGGTGTTTTGAGAACACATTAAAATATTAGTGATTATGCATAAGTCTTAAAATGTTAAGAACATTTTAATGTTCTTTTAATGTTAGCTGACAAAACCAGGAGAATTATGGCTAACAATCTCCCTTATTCTTAACTATTCAACTAAATAATACTCAAATGCCCCTATTTGACAAAATGTATTTTTCTGTATGTTGTTGTATATTATATGCTATTTTAGCTTTTGGTTTTGTAGTACTACTGTCTCTCTTGGTGTGAGACAAAACCAGCACCTGTATGGTGTATGACTTTTCAGTGTAGTGATGATGGGAAAGAGTTTCAAATGATTGTGAGATCACTGAACTTCACAATATCTGTGCTCAGAAATGAGGAAAAACAGTGCTAATAGAATTAGCATAAAAACAGCCAAAGTATGAATACTGAAAATGGGAGAAGACTAAATTATGAGGAAGAAATTTATCAGCAAATAGAACTTAAAAATCCCAGATGATAACTGAAAACCAGTGTCACCATTACAAATTGGACACTGAGGTTGTGGTGTTCAGCAATTGCTGAGTCACTTACAAATTTATCAAGTGTAAAAAGTACAGAACTAATGGTACTTTTTTTTTTATATGTGCTAGCTGGCATTGGGTAGAATAACTCAATGACAAAGTAGAACTTGGAAGATGGAGAGACCATAGAGTTTGGTGTTAGAGAAGTTCAGATGAGTTTGCAGATGGAGGTACTGACAGAAATTTGGAGAAGACTTCAAAGAATATTGGCAACAAGAATGTAAAGGATTCTATGGAAATCTCTAAAAAAGAACCTGGTAATGTAATGAGAAATGAAGAATACTTCACTATGGGGAAGAGCATTTTTCGTAGAGGTTCTTATGAACTAAGAAGAGAGAGACCTATAGTACAAAAGTCTATGAGAGATTGAAAAGTGAAAATTAAGAAAAAATTACTTTCAGTGTAAGCAAGAGAAAGTTACTGGCATATTGATAAATGCTGTACCTGTAGTATGGAAATTACTGGAAAGAGGTGATCGATAAGGAAGCAAAAGGAGTTTGAATAGGATAAGCAGAGTGACTTGAGCCAAAAAAGATGGATGGAGTTGTAGCCAGAGATGGGGCAAATGGAGCAGTATGGTTGGGCACATAGCAAGAATAATAATTGTGCTTATATTTGCTGTGTCTGAGAAACTCAAATATTACATTACAAAATGTCCCTTTACTTGACCATTTCCTCCTCTTTTTTCTGGTTTTTATTTATGTATTTCTTTCCCTCTTTGCTCATGGTTGCCAGTAGTTAGAGCAGTTTCTAGCTTTGATGTGTATTTAAAAGATGGTTCTGTTTTCTTGCTATGTTATTTCCTTTCCAAATTTGGTGTTTGTTTATTTTTGGTGGTTATCATTTGAAATATCTCATGATAAGTTTGCAAAGGTTTTTGTGTTATTTCAGAGAGTATGCTGTGAGAGTGGATGTGTTCACAGTGTTTTCAATAGTGAATAGAATTCCCCAGTGAACATGTGCTGCCATTTTGGAAGGAGTTATGTGCAATCACAGAAAATATTACAGCAAGTAAATAGAAGACCTCTCAGAGCCTGAGAGGTATCCATCTCCAGGGGTATATTAGAAAATAGAAGGAGATATTAAAAATTGTTGTCTTCATGTAGTGAACTGATAATGTTAGAATTCTGATAAATCTTTATTTTTATTATATTAAGAACTCTTCTGTCCAAAAATGTTAATAGAATTGCAAAACAGCATTTACTGAAAGATGAAGACCAACTTAAGATAGAATCATAAACGGAGTTCTTTTAAATGCCAACAAAAGAGCTGGAAATAATTCATAAGCAATTTTATTCTGTGTTCTACAAATCTCTGTGGTTTTCTGTGTTACCTTGTTCTTAGTAAATCTTCTCACCCAGTGCTATGTCCCACATTATATAATCTTTCATTTTATCTTTTCATTCTATCAAGGCACAGCATACCTAGCTAATCCATCAGAAATCCCTTTCCTTATCAGTCACTCAAGAATGGTTATACTGTACAGTATGACAGCATTAGACACCACTTACCTTCCTAAACTACAGATTACTTAGGAGAAAACTATTTTTTTTGTGTTTGAGGAAGCCTTGACTATATGTCAACTTCATAGTTGTTTTTCTTTTTTACTGCTTTTTCCAAAATGTAGGTACCTTTCTTTTTTAATTGTAATACTTTCCTCTATTATTTTCTGATTTTTTTTTGATATTCATATATTCCTTTACTGTTTATTCAACGTAGTGATTTAGAAATGTAGTACACATTTTCTTTATTTTAAGATAATTTCCATCTTCATAGATGGGGAGTTTGATAATACATTCAGATGTATCAAAGATCAGAGGCCTTGTACACCTTGACAGCCTACTTGAATGGAATTTTTTTACACAGTAGATCCCAGCTGCCTCTTTGGAGGTGTTATAATATATTGTGTCATGTTTTACTATGGAGCTGTTAACAGATGTTTGACACTAGACATCAAGGATTCTCAAATAGTGATATACCACGTAGTACAGAAATACTTGCACTCATTCAGTCCTTATTTTAAGCCAAATGAGAATGTTAGTATTATGCTGGACTCTAGGCTGATTATAATGAGTATTTAATGGAATTTGGATAACTTTATAAAAAGACTGGTGCAGTCTGTCGTACTTGTTAGTTCCTTTTACCAAGAACACTGAAAGTGTTTTTTAAAAAGTATAATAAATTCAATGTATATTTTAGATGGTTCTAAAATCATGTGGTAGTATCAAGTAAGAACGGATGAGTGGTGATGTCCCTTCAGTTGTTGGAGATTTGTTTTTCCAGAAGGTATATTTGGCAGATGTTAGGCAACCTTCAGACATCACATGCTTGACTGGTGGCAAACAGGAATCTTCGGGTTTGGCTTTGTTTAGAGGCCTGGCCCCAAGAAACATGGCCAGGGACAGTGCAGAAGCATATTTAAACCATGTAAACAAATAAAATTTATGTCCATTATAAATCTATGTTAATTTAATTTAATTTAAAGAGAAAAATAATATGAAAATTAGAAATTATTGCTATCTGAAGGTCACTTTAACAGGCTGAGTGTTGCAAAGATTATTTTACTGATAGTGGCACCATGGGGAGGACTGTGGATGTACTGGTGTTTGCACTTGTGCACTCACAGCAGTTGAGTAGTCTTGATCCTTATTTCTGTTCCATAGGATATCACCTTTGGGCTGCAAGTCTCACAATTAACTAAAAATTCTATTATTAGTTAGTTTTATCCAAAGGGTTATATTGTTTTTGCATAGTGCTTTTTGTGTGAACACTGACTGGTACATCTGCACGGCCTTTGCTTGCTTTTGATTGTCTTGGTGCTGAAAATCTCCAAAGTCTTTTATTAGCAACTTCTTTATTTATATAGAATCATAGAATAATTTGGGTTGGTTGGCACCTTTAAAGGTCACCCAGTCCAACCTCCCTGCTTTTGATGCAGTCCAGGATACGATTGGATTTCTGGGCTCTGAGCACACATTGCTGGCTCATGTCCAGCTTCTCACCCACCAACACTCCCAAGTCCTTCTTGTCAGGGCTGCTCTGAATCCCTTCATTCCCCAGCTTGTGTTGATGCCAGGGGTTTGCCTTGACCCAGGTGCAGCACCTTGCACTTGGCCTCATTGTACTTCATGAGATTCCCATTTGGTGTATTCCTCAAGCTTGTCCTGGTCCCTCTGGATGGCATCCTGTCCTTCAGGTGTGTCACCTCAGCTTGGTGTCATCTGCAGATTTGCTGAGGGTGCATTTGATCCTACTATGCCATAGATATAACATGGCAAATGTTTGAGACTACAGACTCTGGAAAGTATTGTGCTGGAAACTGAGGAACCATAAAGCCAAATGTTGCTACATAACCGCTGAGTTGCATCAGTGGAGTTCTTGTTTTCTTAATCTAGAAAAATAATTTGTTTTGCCACAAAACAAGGAAGTTATAAAGCTTGTTACACAGTTTTTGTTTTTTTTTTGTTTGTCTGTTTTTCCTTTACTCTGCTGTTTTGTTAACAAAAATCAAGAAGTCTATAATCTGGCCCTAGAATTCATTATTTATATTTGCAAGTCATCAGATCTTGTTTTAGTCTCTTTTTTTTTTCATAGCTGTGAGCCATTCTGGCATGCCTTTAGGTTTATGACATCCTGCTGTGTAAGGATGTTTCAACTGTGGATTCTAGATACCTTTTTATAGTTTTTTTTTTTTTGATATGCTAAATTATATCATGAGCTATTAAGACAGGTTATGCATTTGTTAGTTTAAAAACATCTCTAATTATTTCACCCGACTAAAATATTACTCCATATATGCTTTAGGCATGATTTCTTTGCTAACAACCTATTATGTATTCATAGGAGCAACAATACCAATTCATACCACTGGGAATATGATTTAATTTGGCAAATAGAGTATTTTTATTATTTGTACGTTGTTTAGAGTAAATAGATCCATGAAAGCAAACAAAAGGATGAATACACTGCATAGTCACATTCAGTAAATCTTTTGTTTTACTTTCATTAAGGCCTGATTTAGTCGGGTACAAATAGAAAATCTGTAGTAGCTTTAAAGTAAAATAAAATTGGTTTTGATTCAGTTCAAGTCAACCATCTCATTTAAAATTAGCCCAGAGGTCTTGTAAAAATGCTAGTAATCTAAACATAATAATGCACATTGCCCAATTGCTACCGTATATGATATAGGTTCAGTGCTGTAATGCTTTGACAGCCCATTACTGAATGTAATGAACAGCTATTTTTAAACACAAGAAATTCAAGTTGACAGCTTGGCAATGAAATTCAGCTAGTGGCATAATTTTTGTCGTCTTCAGTATAGAGAGTGGATTTCAGTTTTGTTTAAAGGAATTTGTATCATGGACTTTATTGGAGCAAGCATTTTTTTTGCTTCAATTTAATAAATACTTTTTCAAGTACTTGAACTAAAGCTGCATTTTGTCAAATCCTGAAACCTGCACTCCTGTCAGGGTAGAAGATACTCTGTGAGAAGTTGGTGATTAATAAAAATAGGCTAAAATCCTAAGGAAGAAAATGTACTGGAATTGAATTTATAATCACAAACTCACTTTTTTACCTTTTGGTTTAGTAGGTGAAAACTGTGGCACTGTAAGCCCTTCAAGAGGGATTTAAGTATGAGTCAATAGGAAACTAAGAGAAGGGGCAGAGAAAGTAGCTGTCAAATTGCAAGTATTTTGTGGCAGAAATCTATAAATTCAGGCCAGGCTCCCATCTATCATTTTCCTTATCTCAGTTGACTAGTGCATTGGGAAGTGAATAAGACTCTGGTTTCTTTCTGTATGTATGAAGTGTTGTTTGCTCAGGGCTTTTTTAAGCAGCCTGTGGTAACAGCATGTATTGGGTTTTCATGGGAAGGTTTTAGGAGTGAGGGTGCTACAGGGGCGGCTTCTCTGAGAAGCTGCTGGAAGCTTCTTCCATGTTGGATAGAGCCCATGCCAGTGGTGTCCATGATGGACTCGCTGCCAGCCAAGGCCGAGCCCATCAGCAACGAGGACAGCACCTCTGTGATAAGGAAGAGGATTCTCCTTTTACAGGGACCAGATCTTGTGGCCTGCTGTTCCTCTCTGCTGGATTTCTGGGATCCAGCAGTGCTGTGCTGTGATTCTCAGCTCCTCTTCCTTTCCTATCAGGCTTACTCAGCCCCTGCTCAACTGAATGTCAGCTCCCCATTTGGTTGGTTTCATGGTGCCACTCGCTCTTTTTCGTCCAGCTTCTTCCTATACCCATTAGCCATCTTTCCAGAGCAACGTACAGATTTCTCTTCAGAAGCTGTATTTCCCTTCCATGGTCTGTAAGTTCACCGAAGTAAAGAATAATTCTCTTCACTGCGGGATTTTTGGAAAAAAAATACAATCCCAGATTCAGTGATTTTAATCATACCTGTGGGATGTAAGTAACTCAAATTCTAAACACCTAAAAATCATCCCATATCTTGCTTCCTTTCCTAAATTATTGCAGTAAACAGATATAAATCTTTCTCTTCTACCTCAAGAATCTTCTAAATGGCTTCATATTTCTGCTGATTTGGTCTCACTTTCAGCTGTTAAATCCATTTATCTGTTTTCAGTAATTTCTGTTTCCAGTTCTTATGCCTTGTTACACTTTTCTTTCTGCATTCCACATTACATCCAATCCCTCTGAAATAATCCCTTTCTTAAATCTATCCTCATTCTGAAACAATTTTTACTTCACGTTATAACCCTTGTTTTCTATCCTCCTATTTTCTATCTGGGGTCTGCCGCTGTATCCTGGAGAACACACAATATATCAAAGCATTTTCATCTTTGGGTCTGCTGTTTTTCATGTTATTTGGTTTTAAGAAGCTTGTTTATACAAGTGGTGTAACTAGATCCTGTTAGGATGACTTCTGTATCTATCTCTTTCTGACATACCTGATTTCTCTGTGTAGTGCCAAGTTCTCTGGTGCATGTGGATAGCTTGTATAAATTCCAAAGTATTCTTGACCAAACTAATGGTGTTTTTATTTTTGGATTATTATGCTTATTTGTTTTTATGAATTATCATTCAGAATGTTCCCCCTCCTTTCAGAATGAGTGAGATTATCTTGTATTATTTTGAAGAGCGGGGTTGAAGCGGTAATATCAACATACAAAATTCCCAATGATTTTCCAAGACAACATGCAACTCCTTCATTTAAGTAACTTTTGAGAGGTGCTGGTATGGTTTTTCATTTGCAGTTTTGCCTGCTGATCCCATAGGGTTTTCACTCTGCTATGACAACCTGGAGAAGATCATTCATTTGTCCAACACTACTTTCCAACAGAAACCCCCACGTGATTTTATGGAAAAGAATGCTGAGAAATGCTTGGTGAGAAAGGGCCTGAGACACAGCCAGAAATCTCATTCTGCAGAGTTAGTTTATCAGTTCCCACAGGGTTTGGGAAGAAAGGGCAGACTGTTCCAGAGCTATATAATAATTAAGGTGGCACGTGGGGATGATTTAATAGGATTGTCATTAAAATTATCCTTCTGTGAAATGCCTAATAAGCTCCAGCTAGTCTGTATTCCCTTTTTTTTTTTTTTTAAATAGAAATTTGTTTTGAAATGTTTTGAATCTTCTGAAATTCAAGGAAGGCCAGATTTTGGTTTCTTATTTATTTGTGCGTGCAGGTTATCTGACCCAAGGGAATTATGTAGTTATGATGACAAGACAAAACAAATTTGATAGTTTTTCTTCTTGGACTCTATTTTAAGCACTAGAGCTCATACCCATTTTTCTTTTAAATATTTTCAGATCTCTGACTCCATAGTATAATGAAATCCTCATGTTAGTGCTTGGAAAAAAGTGAAGGGATTATTTGCAATGCATCTCCCCGTGGTTCTCGGTGGGTGAGGCTTCCACATCATGTGGAGTACTACAGTGTGTGCTAATTGGCACCCTTGTTGATAACCTCAATTGAAAGAGCAAGGATTAAGAATCAAAAAGCAAACCTCCCTGAAAAAAATCTTAAAAAAGAATAGTTAACTGGAAGGCTCTGTTGAGTTCCTACATTTGTCTGAAGTTTTTAGGGGAATGAAACATATATTCCTCCTTTTTCCATTCGAAGACATGAGTATACAGTGTTTAGACAGAAATGTACAGAACAGGCTACCTGGGAATGAAGCTACTTTTTCTCTGAGAGATTCATAAATGTAGACATATTTCTATATATGGCTGAATAGGTGGTTCATTGAACGTCAGTCTTAAAATAATCCTTTATTTTATCAGAGTTCAAATGATAATGTAGGGGAGATAGTTCTACATATCTGTTAATCCTGCTGAATCCTTTTCAGTAGAGAACTATGGAGGTTTTGATCTTGAGAGTTAGAGCTCGCTTAGAGTTTAGAGGCCATCTAGTAATACCTCACACTCAGTGGCTCCTAGTGTAGAAGAATTCTTGAGTATTAAACTACATAAAAAATTTCTTAAAGTTTTGTTAGTATGACATAAACAAATTTCTTTCAAAACCAGCAAAGACTGACCAAGATAAAGAATGGATGATGTGGTCAACAAGGCAAGTCAACATGGTGTTTTCATGGTCCTGAGCAGCAGTGCCCTCATGGTCAATGACTGAGAGTGTTCTGACCACATTTTAGTTCTGCCTTCTTATCTGAGACAATGAGTAATAACACCACGTGCCTGTTAGAGGCTGTCTTCAGAAGAACTTAGCCAATGAATTCTGTACTTCCAAATAGGCACCGCCTTGACTGAGTGGCCTAGCTTTTCCCCTCCTCCTTTCCATGCCAAGCACCAACACATTCACAGAGTCCGTCTCAGGGTGTGAATGGCTGAGTAGTAATTTACTCTGAAGTTTTTGGTGTGTGAAGGGAAGTTTCTAAAGCAAAGAAAGAATAAGTCAATAAAGAATCAGAAATTAAAGCTCCTAAATTAATTACACTGGTGCTATAATATCTTTTAGGATATCAAGTGTGCACAAGCCTTCTTGGAACTTATTTCCCTTTTCTTGTGAACTCTGCCTTTCTAAGTAGAGCCTGTGCTGTTGAAAACTAATATTCAGGTTATGTCTGTTCTTGTGAAACAGCTTCTCAATAATTCTTTTCAGCATCCACTGTAATCATAGCACAAATCCCTATTATGATGGGCACATAACTCACTTTCTTTCTCTCTCCAAAGAGCAAATACCAACACTGCTTGATAGCTCAACAAACAGCTGTGCCAGAGGAGGACTGCTGTCAGTCTGCCCTGTGCTGTACTTCTACCAATCTTCCCTAAAGTAACTTTAGGGAAACCAAATGCCTCATTTGGCTTTTTTATGGACCAAGTGTGGTTGTTAAAGTAAACAAAAGTAGAAGTATCTGCATTCTGTTGAAAAAGATTATAAAAGCACCTATGGCTGATTGTAGTTATTCAGAACAGTGTCATATTCTGAACCAAATATTGTTGCTACAGGGAGGTCCTTACACAATATTTTATATGTGTAGCTACAATGGAGTTTTGCCCAAAGAGCATTTACAGACATGCATATGGCCTGTGTAGTTTAGTTTTCTGCTTTTCATTTTGCTATTACTTCCCCTTCTTATCTGTGAGTAACAACACTCATGAAACACTTTTGAAAGCAGTTTATATGTTTTGAAATACCATGAACTTCTGAGGAACAGTTATACCTGACTGCATAAATATATTTTAATTTTACCCAAAGGAAAAGAGTGAGGGAACCCTTATAAAAGCACTGTAAGTCACCAGCAGTTTTGGTTTTCCTCATGCTTTCATCTCAGGATAAGTTAGGGAAAAATCTCTTAAACATCCTTAGTCTGATCAAGACACTAACTTAGAGCTACTCATAACACATGAGGTTTCAAACTCAGAGGACAAAATATAATTCTCATATTCCTATTTTGACTGCCTGGGAGCAGGAATGAGTGCCAAAAAACCTCCTGCTTACATGCATGTCCTGGAGGCTCACTGGAGTACAAGGAGAATTACCTTATGTGGTTGAGGACCAGCCAGCTTCATGGGCTTCCCTGCACTGTAGGAGCACTACAGAAAGAAGGGCAGCGTCCTCTCCTCAACACATGTATCTTCTAAATGTATATACATTTTTCAAGCTTTCCTCACACATACATTTTCTTCCTTGCCACTGACTGGGTTACCAGTGTATCAACTCTTTCTGTTTATCAAGAAATAACAACCTATTAGCTAGATTTCAGTCAGGCTTTTGGGTAACCATTCTGCCATTCATTAATATTGGATGGGAGAGTAGAAGGGCTGCGGCATTATCCTGAGGGTTGTTCTTCTACAGTTTTTGGCATCGTAGCATATTTATTTTTTTGGCTGATCCTTTGTAAAACTGTAAAATTATGTATGTATTTAGGTGCATATTACAAGTATGTATATAAATGCTTTTATGGTAGAAGTGGAAATATGTCAGACCCTTTGGGGGTTGACATGACTGTTGCTTGACCAAAATTTTCTTTTTGAATTCCTATGCTTTCCTGTCCATGCAGCGATAGAGGTTGAATGATGCCTTTTAAAATCCATGCTCAGAAGAGCACTATGTTTATCTTGACATCTGTAATGTCTCTTTTTGCTTTGTTATGCTCAGCTGTAATTTTCTTGGAAAATGCAAAAATTGAGGCACTTATTTATCTACATTTTGTGAAATAGTGTGAAGTGAAACTTCAGATTTGTTCTGTAGTTGTCTTTCTAGTGTTTCGTAACTGTTGAACATTCATGTTTGTTTGTTGCAATGATTATATTTTGTGGCCAAGTAGTTTGCTGTGCCCTGAAGCTTGGGATCCTTGCTTTGTTTCCAAAAATTTTCTGTTAAGATGATTATACAATGTGTGCCTTTAAGTTTCAGGTTTGGTTTTTTTTGTTACGATATGGTGATTTCACAGTATTTTTAACCTTAACGAACAGTGTTGAACTAAAGCAAGATACTTAAACATTATGTTTTGAATGTTACCATGCTGTGGTTTCCTGGAATTGTTTATGAGCAGAATCAAAATAGCATTTTAAAAAGATCATACTGAAAAAATAACACCCAAAAGAGTAACAGCCTACTCTCTACCCACCTCCCCCAACATTTAATCAGCAGTCCTTTTGGCTGATAGAGTCCTAAGTGATTTTTCTTTCCTGCTTTAAGCCATTCTAGATATGCTCGCTAAGTGGACCTAACAGTACTAGTATATTTTATGTTAGCAAGTCACGATAGAAAAGTGCTTGAAGTTCAGGGGGCATTTGTCTCCTTTCTCACAAATTCATTTAAGTACCAGTCTTGCCATAGCTTTAACTGGGGCAGACAACCATACAAATGACTTGAGATAAAATGAAAATAATGGACTGAGCTAGGTGCCGGGGGTGGTAGTTACACTGCATGCACATCAATAAGCATTGAGTGTTATTCTATGCTAATGTAAGCCTGATGGATCAGCTTTCGCTTTTAGCCTGGAGGACCATTAAGCACTAGAAGCTGGGTCAAACTGATATAGTAAGGCAGACGTACCCTAACAGTTGGCAACAGTAGTTAACAAGCAGTAATTTGCTATGTGTGAGACTAATGTTGTTTAAAATCTTCACGATCAGAACAAAGATCAGAGAGAGGATAATGCTTCTTTGTTTAATATTCTTTGTAAACTCGATTCGTTTTGGGAAAAAAACACTAAGATGCAAACACGAATAAAGCATTGAGCAGTTCTGTTGGAAACAGTTAATGTATTATTGTGTGTTACGGAACATCAAAGCCTTGCATATGATTTTCAAAAAATGTAAGGAAACTCTCATAGGATAATCTTGCATAATTGAAATATGTGATGTATTATTTTATTTCAAATTAATTACAATTTGCTGTTCCTAAACTGTCTTTATAGCCTGAAAGTATTAAAATAAAAGCCAAATTACTGAGTTATAGAAATATTCTGAAGGTAAATTAGAAAAAAATAACACTATTTATGTAGATCTGACTATGAAGAGAATTTTGTCCTTGACATCACAAGAAGATTATAATAAAGTGTTGTCTTTATTCTGATTTGCTTATACCTAGGCACTGTTGCCTCAGATACAGATACTGTTTAAGTAGGTGGCCAGATATAGCTGAACATATATCTAAATTTAGAAGTTGTTTTCCATCTGTTCTTTAAAATATTTTTATTCACAATTTCAGATTTTACTGCATGTGTAGAAGTGCTGTGTGTAAAGCTTTTGATAACCAAAATCGCACTGGCGATGCTGATGAATATTAGCGAAAATCAATATAATGTGTTAAGTAAGGTATATCACTGTTACATTTCAAAGGCATACTGAGAAACTAGGCTGTAATTGGTTTGGGCTTTGATCTTTTTGCATCAGTGGTGTGGCCTTATGCACCCTCAAGCTTAGCTTTGTTGAGGTCTATGCACAATTTATGCTGCCAGGGCCACAGTTTGTGGTACATATTGAGTTTAGTCTATCTTCTATTGCAAAGGTTTTTTTTTCTCCTTCCTGGTACAGCATGGCTTGATGGGGGAAGATGAAGTGGTCCATTATAGTAACAACCACTGTAAATTGAGGAGGCTCCTTTTGCTTGTCAGGAACTAGGGAGCCCACTGGCACAGCAGATACACTGTAATATTGCCTAGTCCACCGGATAACTCAAAGGGTGTCCAAAGAAATATGTGAGTTTTTAATGTACCTGAGTAAGAAGACATGGTAACAGATTATCTGGCCTTCAAATCACCCTCATGTTATTTTTGTAGTACAGACATAATTGCTGTTTCCTGTCTTAAACCTAGAAAGAAAAAATTGTTTATTTCAGTCATCTATTATAATATTCCCAAACCCCGTAACAGAATGATTTAAGGCTTAGGGACATAAAAAATGTGCAAGCAAGGTTAATTTGTTTTCCTTTCCACTCATGTAAGAACTACTTGTGTTGGGATTTTATGAAGCTTACAAAGGAAAGAAGTTAGTTGTAAGTGTGTCTAGCCAAAAATGTCTTTTGGACTGTTAGCCCTTGCTTTAGCTATTCTTTTTTGTTCCTAGTTTTTATGTATTATAATGAAGAGCTTTCTTTCTTCATGATGCTCTTGTGTGTGTGAATTATTTTGGGTTGTGTCATAAACTTTTTTGAAATTCAGCACATATTAAAAAGATAAAGCTAAACCAGAAATATTTCTTTTACTCCATGCAAAATTTATGTTTGGAGGTTTTTTCTTCAGTGTCTGACTACCCTTGATCTTTTATGTAGAGACGTTGTTTGAAGTTTGTTTGGTGTAGCACAGTCTTATTGATTGAAATATGTTTACTTTCCTGAAAATGAGAATATGAATTTATCATTTAGCTTAGACTTATTTAGAGGAATATTTGTAAAAAATGAGAGTTATAAAACACACCTCAATTCACAAAGTAGAGAACAAAAAGCGTAATTAGTTTTTTCTGCTTCAGGGAATGAAAGGAAAATATGCTGTACTGTGATAAATGCCTGATAATTGCCATTGTCTTCTTGTAGCAGGGTTGGTACTCCTGTACTACTGTACTACTCCCATTACAGAATGGGAGTAAAAGTCCAGAAATGTGATATTTTGACAAAATTTTAAGGAAAAAAATCCCAACAAACGAGCAACCCTCAAAGCTTATATTTTCTATTGTTTCTAGGGCTCTAGGAAAGGAGAAATACAGAAGAGTTGGGCAGCCTGTCTGTGATATTGCAGGATCTACAGATATTTTTGGTGGAGGGTTGAATCTGTTGTCAGTGGAAAAATTTCAGAAAGTCTTAGAGTAAAGATGAAAAAGAAAGTAATTTGCATAAGGGATAAGTCTGTATCACAACTGTAGGTCTTTTTACATTTTCTGGAGCATAACATCAGCAAACAACAGTTCCAGAAAACTTTTCATGCCCATTTAACTAAAGACAAGATCAGACCATAGTATTTGCAGTCCAAATTAGCGTCAGAAGCAAGCACAGATCTTGAGTAGATTTCTGTGGGAGCGTAGTGAAAGGAGAAAATGTAGATTATTGGCTTTGTCCTTTTCTAACTAAAGCAGCTTGTCAAACATTGTGTTAATCTTTGAAGAAGCCTGTGGCAAAAAGGAGGAAGACGATTTTGTACTGTTTAACATCTCAGGAGAATTGCTGGCAGAAACTTCAAATGATCCACTCAGGCTGTGCTTATGCCTCTTCACTTGAGCCCTGGTGGATTGACTTTTCGGCTTGACTTTTCAACTTACCTCAGATACCTTGGCAGTAGTTGGCAAAGTCAGCATACTAAGTACAGGACCATCTACTCAAGAACACAAATTTAGAAAAGCCTGAACTTACTCTCCACAAGGTCACAATGGTCTGGAGAATTATGTACATGGTCTGCTGTCTTAAGTATCACCAAGACTGTAGCCACGTTGTAGAACTGATGGACTTTAAGTTTGAGAACTGCCACAAGAAACAGAGGGACTAGAAGCCCACTGTCTCCTAGTTTGCTTGGGTCCCAAACATTTCCTGGTATATTAAGAGATTCCTCTGATCAAAGATGCCAAGTCATATCCACATTTTATTCCTAAGTAAGGAATCAACTAAAAAAGAATTTAAATCAGACCCTTTGTGGAATAGGACTATGAAACATCTGCTATGAAGAGACAGGCAGCCTTTCCAAGGGGGAGATGGTACCAGGTGAGCTAAACCCACTAATGATATCAGTTCTTGTAAACTTGAGCAGGGCACAACCTGCCTAGGAAGAGGGCTGAGATGCTACAGGTGACAAAGCTTATTAAGATTATATGTGCTGATGGGGAATTCCAGGCATATACCTAACTTGTCATTCCAATATAAATTGGTGACTGAATGAATTGACTCTGGGTCAGATCTCTCATTCATTGTCATGACCTGTTGTCTTGGTGATTGGCTGGGAACAGACTCGAAGGCGACTAAGACTCTTAGGAGTGACACAGAACTTTGGAAATTGCATCCTGAATTACCCACAGAAAGGAAAAGAAAGTGAAAATGCTTTGGGTATTGCTGTGGAAAAATAATGGTTAGAGAATAGGAAGAGCTTTTATGCTGACCTGCAGTATTAACAGATTTTGAAAGTGTACAAGGAAACGCACAGTAACTCCTGCCATTTTACTCTGATGTCAATGACTTCCTAACAATTTGGTTTCCACAGGTTAAAAGACAGGTTTTTTCCGCTTTTAGTTCGAGTTAACAGAAGAACTAAAATAAAAAAAAAAGGGGAAATAATTTAGACCATCTGTAATATACTATATAAATAGTAAAAGTGGTTACCACAAATTGTGATGGAGTAACAAATATTAATTGAAACTTGTGCATTGTGACATGGAAACAGTACATAAATTCAGAACTTTTTTATTTCACAAGAATTTGGAATATTTTGGTAAAAATTGGGGAAACTAGTCACTCTTTCTCTTTGGGAGAGAGTGAAAGTACAGGGTTTTAATAATTCTCTGAAGCTCAATAATTTTGAAAATCTAAATTATATATGCATCATGGTCTCATTCAGCTATTCATATTCTATAGTCAGTTGAAGGGACCTTCAGCATCTGAGCGTAATGTTAACAATATGGATTTTCCACCCATTTAATGTTTTAATAATTTTGTGTGGTATGTTAATAGATGTAGTTTACTTTTAATGTGCTTTGTGTAATGTCTTAAGTAAATGGAGAGATTATAAGAAATAATTGACTTTATGTATTGCATTTTTTTTTATTGTTTTGTCCTTTTGAAGATACAGAGCTTCATAATCACATCAAACTATTAGTGATGACCTATTCTCGTAAAATAAGTCAACTAATCATATCCACATTAATTAATTAGATGATTTCAGTAGGAAAATAAGAGACTACGATGGCTACAGGAGATATATAACAGGAAGGGAAATACAATAGCTCACTGCTTCTTGAAGACTGAATTCATATTAAGTTCAATCAGAAAAAAAAGGAATGTTTCAATGTATCAAGGTGGCAGGATTTTAGGACATATGCAGAACTGTTGCATAATTTTGCAGAATTGTTAAGTTTGATTTGCAGAGGTCCACGTTTGGTCTGCCTGGACTATAAAAACAACACAGGCAAGATATTGAGAGTGAGATAGATTATTCAGACTATGCTGAAGATAATTAGTAGTTCATACCTATGAACTATGATAATTCACCTAAGGGCAGGGAAATCATATTATAGGTTTTAATGTTCATGACATACCCCGTTACTGAATTCTTCAGTGCCAGCTCCCCCATGCTTTGAGCTATGTCTGTTTAGTGATATGCAAGCTACTTTAAATACTGAGTGTTATCTAGTCAAACACTTTTCCTGGTCGTGAGCAGACTAGAATGGAGCAGAAAGCTGCTGCTTTTACAGTTTCCCCACTATCACTGATTAGGTACCAATGCAAATCAAGTTTAGGATCCTTTGGTTTGGGTAGTAATCACTTCAGCATTTGCTTTATCTCTCTTTTTTCTTTGTTTCTTGCTTCTACAGCAGCAGTGAGTGCAAATAACATAATGACTTACCTACTTTCTCTACTAGCATAAGTTGCAGGCAGATAGTGAACAGCAAGCTGGAGATGATTATGTAGTAAACCCACTGATTTCTATAAGAACCATCCCAAGGAAAATATACAGAGCAGGGATGAAGAAGATTTAGATGATCAAAACAACTAGAGGATGAAAAATGGCTGAATGCGATTGGGTGACTTAATACAAGGTTATCAGAAGTAGGAAGACTTCCTGTATAGTTAGATATAACCATCTGTTTTTTAGAAGGAAAGAAATTTCCAAGTCTACATATGATTCTAAAAAAGGTGTTTCAAATCAGTAGGAATACCTGGTTTTAAGGCTTGTGAGATTGTTCTTACAAAACACTTGGTTTGGATTGAGTAATATCTGGAATGGGTTTTTGGACTCCAAAATTAGAGACATCAAAATGACAGGTCCAAACCATGAGTTACTAAAGTAATGTAATATTTTAAAGCAATCTCTATTCCTGAAACACAGGTGAATAGGAGCTTCTGTAAAATTACGGGTATTACTCACAGAATAGCCTTGATTTATTTGCTAGATTTCTCTGCTCTGCCTAAATAAGCAGCAGGTTGGGAAACAGAATTCCATTGCTTTAAAAATGAAATTTAAAACCAGCATTTTCAATTTGTTTCTTTTCTAGCCTGGAAGGGAATTAATCAAATAATGATAATTAAAACAAAACATCTGTGGAAGAGAGAAGAGAAGAGAACATCAGGCTGTGGTGTCCCAGCCTTTCTGTTTCTTTTTTGAAAAACGTTGATGTATTTGACCAAGTGAGTTACGTTTTTGTTTTTTTTTTAATGCATTTCTGTGGGTTTTTTTAATGCAAGCTGGAGAGGCCAGGGAGTAGTTCCATGACATTAGCCTACTGGAAGAAAGGAGAGACAAATAGTATACCCCCTTTCAGTGGTGTCGTGTATCAGCTTCATGCAGTTCTTGGCTTAACTAACTGCTGCTCTTCTGCCCTCTTTGCTGGCCTTGTGCTGCTGTCCTCTGTCTTGTATTGGGTAAACAGTTATGTGTCTGTGGAGTTTGTCAGTATAGTAATCTAAAGGAAAAATAGTTGGGTTTTTTTTGTGGATTAGCCTTCCATTGATTTTGGTGTACAACTCAGTATCTCCAAATCCGGTGCAAGAGTAGCAGTTGAAATGTATTGTTTGGACCAGGAATGAAGAGGGTAAAAAGGATAGGAAAACTTACTTTTGTCTTCTTGATTAGTCACCAGAACTACTCTGACTTTCTGCAAAATTTCTTACTTTTAAAGTCAGATATATCGATTTCAGAAAGCTAAACAGCAAACACTAGTGCTTTTCCAGAGGTATGTGCATATGTTTGTGCATATGTTACTGAGTCTATTATTACTTGGGACTTGCAAATTGAATGTATTTTAATGTTTTTCATTGTCTTCTCTGTAGGGTTATTCTGATGCAATACTGGTATGATGAAACAAACTATTGTCTAAACAGAGCTGATCTTATCCTACTTAAAAGTTTCTTGCTTTTACTTCAACTTCTGCTTTAGAAGGAAACTTGCTTGGCTGTGGGCCCACTAATACAGCACAGCAGATAACATTGTGCTAACAACAGGGGAATTTTTGTTGTGGTTTTTTTCTGCAAAATTGCGTTTATTGAACTGAATTAAGAGTTCAGAGGCTGCAATTTCCTATCTCAAATCACTTTGCTACTACTTAGACTCCAGGAAGAAGTTGGAGTTTGTTTTAGGAAACATGAAAATGCTTTTAAAGTAATGACTTTGAGGTAAAACATCAGCAAAAGTGGGGACACCTGCTGTTAATAAAAGTGCCTGCACGTTTATCAGACCTACATCCCCGGTAGAGGGAACCGCCGAGTGAAATCCTGACCGCTCCTGGAGAGATCCCATAGGTGGCAGCAGTCACTGCAGTTTAGGAGGTTAACAATGGAATGACTTAAAGGTACGAGAATAAAGATGTCATAGCTTAGCTAATGGGATCTTTCTACGAAAAAGTGTTGCTCTTTGAAACAGGATAAGTGAGAAGAATGCCACTTACTTTTTTAGTTGGCTGTTAAGTTGGACTAGTTCTTCGTCTGTAAGTTGTGTTTTTAATATTGCTCCTAGACAGGGTTTTAGGGAGCCAGAATTTTATAGTGCCATGATATGAAATACAATTGAACAGCCGGAGGGAAAAACCTGATGGGAATTAAAAAAAAAAAAAAAAAGAGCAGTGTTGTTAATTTCAGTGCTGGGATTACAAATTCTGTGGTACTGTGTAAGCTTTTGTCTCATAATCAGAAGATTTAATGGTGCAAAGTAAAGAATATTGCTTTGCTTTTGAGAAGCCTGGCTGAAACCAGGTTATTTTTCTAAACTAAATGTGTATTTGGTACAAACTTTATTAACACAATTGCTATTTTTCAAATTCTCTGCATGAAGATGCCTCAGAACTGAGGTAGCATATTCACTGAATTGTTTTTGCTCTCTAGAGAAGGATGCCATTTGAACTTCATAAACAGAATATCTTAGTTAAATTACCTCTACTGAGTTAATATGTGCTGCTTGTAAATATATTTTATGGTATATGCCATTGGGCAAGTAGCAATGCTGTTTTCATTTTTAACTTAACCCCCTCCCTTTTATAAGTGACACATGAATTGAATTTCATCTCTTTTCTTCAGAAGTGCCGCAGCACAAGAAATATCACGCCGTGCTGCTGAAAAACTAGCTGCTTTTTTTCCTCTGTGTTTTTATTACAATAAGTATTTTACCCAGTAATTTTTTCAAATTGTCTTGAAAAATCACTGAAGCTCATCTCTTACTTGTTTTAAGAAGAAAAGAGTACAACCACCTCACTCATTATATGATTTCGAATAAAGTGGTAAGAAGTGGGCTTTCTAATATGACAATGAAACAATAAATAAAAACTATTTACTCCTGTATCAGTGTGGATTCCTCTTTTCAGGGTGAACGCATTAGTGTACCCTCCTACATGTATAAATACATTCTTCCTAGATGGAACATTTGCCTAGCTAGCATTTTTTGCTATTCAAACCTTCACCTGTTCTCTAGGATGTGCTTCTATGCAGGTGCTACATAATGTTGGAAACTTCTTCATATTAGTAGTTTGTGCAATATCACTGGGAGATAAAATTTCAAAGACAGATATCATTAAATCCGTTTTACAGGTAAGAAAGTTAAAATAAACCTCTTTTGTTCTATTTTTAACAGTCTTATCGTGCTTACAAAGTAATAAAACGCTTAAAATGTAACTGCAGATTTTGGGGCTTGCATTGATATGTCTGATAGTCCTATGTGAAGTCTATGGAAAGGAATTTCTTTTTCAGTCTTTCGAAAGAAGTGCATTTTTTATGGGGAAGTAATGCTTCTTCCCATGTGCACTGAGACTCTCAGCTGGTGTGCTTCTGAATCACAAGTGAGATAATAAATGATTTCATATGGCCTTTGAAGTTCAACTGTTTTCAGTGAACTGTCTAAATAGAATCACTCATCAATCAGGGGCAGAATTAATATATAGCTTTGAAATAGTCCCTAAAACCTCTTAAAAATGTTGTACAGAATGAGACAGCACTGAAGCAATTTATTACTCAAATCTTGTTTGACATATTTGTGGCAGTAGCTTTGTTTGGCAGACTTCCGTGGGCCTGCTGTATGAATCAGGTGAGCAGGTTCAGGACCTTTCCATGGTTTTTGTCTTCTTACAAACTGTATCTGTGCATACACAGCATTCCTCTCTTATTGAGAGACAAAATAAAAGTACAATTTTAAATGTTTGAAATGGTGAATAAAACTTTCCAAATGCTCAAAACATTCATTAATTGCTGCACAGCTTTTCTTCCATGTTGACAATAACTGGCAATATTGTCAGGTTATTTTCTTAATTTTCATTGATTATTTTCTTAATTATTCTTCTTCAGGTTGTCAGTTGTTCTTTGCTAAATATTATTCAATAATTACCCAAAGAGGCAAAGTTATGTTAACAACAAATTGATTCAGAATTTCCCATAAAAAATTGGATTTGTTTTTCTTTTAAATTCTTTGGTGTAATCAGTGACAGGAAACAAAATAGTTGTTGCTGTGTGCTTTGTTCTTTATGTGAATGTCAATCACTTGCTTCTCTTCACCTAGGAGAGTTTTAGTTTTGAGAACTACAGCAGATGACTTGAAATCTGTAGAGCATTGAAAACATTTCAGAGAGGTGATGAACACACAGATTTGTCAGTGTAAGCAAGCGATTTGGTAAGTGGAAGCAGATCATTAGATCAAAGCAGGTGGTGCTAAGGCTTATATGTTTGCACTGTAACAGTTGAGGTTAGGGATTCTACCTCAGACTAGTTTTAGTTTGGAGTGTTGGATGAAATGCTCTCACCATAGGTGTGATTTAAACTCATTCAAGGAACTGGTTATTGGTTTGGAACCCTCTGTCCCTATTACAGTATATTTGATGCACATCTAACATGGAGCTTCCCACTGAGTCTCTTCTGGAAAGAATCCGAGTAAACACACCAAAACTCCTCCACAAAGGTGACACAAATGTACTGAGTGAGTACGGCTGGGAGGTTCAGTTCACTTAAACCACTGCTTGTATGGAGGTGCAGCTGAGAATTCCCAGTGCCTTCAGTACTCCAGAGGGCTTAGAGCTTGGTCCTTTGGAAAGTATTAGAGGAAAGGATTGTTACCTCTGCAAAGTGATCATGGAAATCAAGATACAGTTTGGGGAAGAAGTACAAGATGTTAAATTTAAATGGTAAATTTTTGAAAATTTGTACAGAGGTTGTTGTAGGCATGTTACATAATTAGATTCAAGCACTATGATTGCATTTGATGTATTTTCAATGTGTAAATCCAGGGAAGGCTTCAAGCACTTTGCAAGAATGCATAAAGTACTACTCGGAATATCACTGTAGCTAATTTAGCAACTTTTTGCTGCTTTTGTTTTCATTTTGTAAGGCCACTTCCTCCCCTGTCCCCCTTTTTCACTGTCAACACCTTTCATCGGTTCCAGGCATCCCCCACTGTTGTCATTGACTCCATCGTCATGTGCCAAAGGCGTTTGCATTGCAAGAGAGCTGATGTGAATTATTGGCTCCCAAAGAACACTAGTGGAAATAGAAAGGTGGACAAGGTCATCAGCAAAGGGGTGTGACTATAGTTACTCTAAACTGGGCTCCAGTAACCGTAGCTTGTTTCCAATAGTAACACAGTGCTCTAGTGTTAGTGCTTTCATTGTGGGAAAGTAAATTCTCCTTCCTGTCCTCGTACAGCTTCTTCTACATTGTCCCTCAGATGGGATGTCTCTTGAATGATCTTTTCTTTCAGTTCTTCTTATAAGAAATTAGCTAAATGGGACTAAGGAATAAAATGGGGATGTTTCTGTATTTGGAAGAATATATATTCACTATAAAATTTATATTTTTATTCCTCTCTTCCTCTGTCTTTATAGTTAATGCTATATACCTGTTGCTGCCTGTAACACACACCCTATGTCTTCGTGGTTTTTGGACAGTGGTCAATAGAAGAACATAATAACCCCTGTACTGAATCAGATCAAAGGGCTGAAAGGGTCTTCTAACCTAGAGTGGTTATTGGGGATTCTTGAGGAAGGTGAAAAGGTAGAGAGTGCTGTTTCTCTGAGGCATTCCCCTGGCTTGTGTGAATCTGTGATTTAGGAACTTCTTTGGTTTAAGATGTTGCCTATGTTACTGTTTTCAATAATTTTATTGATGTATCTTCCATAATTTGTCTAAATACCTGCTGCATTTATTTCCACATCCAGAGGCAGGATGTTCCACATTTTACCATGAATTATGTATTAGAGTAGTTTTCCATATTTGTTTTACATTCCTGCATTTAAGTTATTCCTGAAATGCAGGTTAATCACATTAAAGTCAAATCCCTATAAAGAAGTATCACACTTGTGTGCACCTTACTCAGATGATAAATTCTTACAATCACTAGTGATTTTTTTCTCACAGTGCTGAGACAGTGTCTATGACCACAGAAAAAAAAGATTAATTTTCCCAAGAGAATCGTGTTTCTTTAGTCCTTTAAATTGCAATTACTTGAACATGGCAGCAGCATCTCCCAGGTGCTGTGTACTACGGACAGATCCTGGGATGGATGGGGATCTGCCTTGCAGAATTCCAGAAAGTGCTGTTCAGCTGTACTCTTTCCTTTTCTTCTTTCTCTTGCAATGCAGCAGGTTCTGAGAGGAATGTTTTGTAGCATTCATCGCAAACTGACAGTGGTTAAGGCTGATAATTTGGGAATGTCTGAAAAGAAGTTAAAGTGTGTTTATGCTGTTTGTGTTTTTATTCAGTTTGGGACCTGTACATATGACGTAGATATATTTATTATTTTGTAAAAAATACTCTATTTTACATCCTAATAATACATTGTTAGATTTACTTCAAATGATTTTTCTCTTTATTAAATTTTAAGACAGTTCTGTTGTTTTTATTTTTTTCAAATATAAGTTGCCCAAGCAAACTTATGTTTACTGGTTGCTTTATATACATCAGTTTTACTTTTTCTTCCTTTCCAGACACAGTGGAAATGCTTTAACAACTCTACTTCAGATCTCACTTCTTTTCTCTTACAATTTGCACTGCCCTTGTGGACTTGTCCTATCAGTAGAGTGAGTTCAGTTTAAGTAGAGAAAATATTTGAGAATTTACCTCATCATATATTACTGTTATTAAAAAATAACATTCCATTTGTTCTTTTGACTACTGTTTGTGTTAAATAGGTATTTTTACTGAGTTATGCACAAGAAGAATATTTTTCCTGAAAATAGGAATGTTAATATAATTACTAGGTATATCTCAACACAACTTCTTTTAACAGGGATAATGTTGAATATGTGTAAATTAGTATCTACGTACCAACTTGAGTTTTTTTGTTGTTGGATTCTCCTGTGATTTTTCAGTTTTCCCTAGCTCAGTCTGATCTGAACCACTCTGCTTCTTGTAAATATGTGATATTTCTTCTGTTTTCCGTAGAATGAACAAATCTCTAACAATGAGAATTGGGAAGCTGCCTGCATTGTATCTTCCACATTGTAAAACAGGATTTGTTATAATTCTGTCTCCTATATCATTTTCCTGGAATTGGCTCTGTATAGTTTAAAATGTTAAGTTGCTAATTTTGTCTATTATACTCTTCCTAGTGATTTTCTTCATTGCTTGCTCTGATTAAATTAATCTGTAAATTTATCTTTTTAACTTCATTTATGTGGCTTTAAATGTCCAGATAGGTCCATTGTTTTTCTTTTACACATTCTTGCTAAACTGCCTAAAGAGTTCTGGTAGATTGAGATGTGCTTTTCTCTTAAAATCTGCCATGATACAAGTTTATCATGTTGATCACAGTTTTTCATGCATATCTTTAATGGTGATTTTCTTTGCTACCTTTTAATTTTCCTGAACAAAGGTGGGTTTAGCAGTGAACACAGTCATCAGTCATGTTCACTTTAGGAAGACTGCAACGAGAGGGCTGTATCTGTATCACAGGAAGTATGAGCACATGCTGTTGTAACTAGTAGTAAGTAAAAGCTAAGGTCCCATTAATGTGTTCCCAGAGAAAATGTATGGTATGGCACTTTTTTTGATAACTGAAGTTATAATAAGTTACTTTAAAGACCAGGAGAACATAAATTAATGTAGAACCTGCTCATTGATGCTGACAACAAATATTATTGTCTTAACTTCAGTAAAGCTTTGAGCAGCTAAATATTGCACAGCATATTTGTTTATTAATTTATCGTATTTTATTGCTCAACAAACTTGATTTTTCATATACATATCTTTTCCTTGTTGTGTCCATGATAGATAATGGAAAATTTCTGATGAGATGAAGGGTGTTGTACAATAGCTTAAGGTCAAATATATCTCCCTTCTCTTTCAGTTGGTGAATAATTATACAAATCCACATGCTATGATGGGTCCTCTTATCAGTTTGATTTCCACCAAATATTTCTTCTTTTTTTTCACTACACCACAGCAATAATTTTCTTGTTTAGAGACCTGTTTTTTGTAAGTAGGACAGCTGGTAACAATTCGAAAAGTCGGTAATTCCATTTTGTTATTGAAGGTAGAGGGATCAGTTTTAAACGGGCATTAGATATGAACAATGTTATCTGAGAGTTAGATGTAGCATTTTTCATATTAAAATATTAAAACTGTATTGATTTGAGCTAACCTTGGTAAGTTGTTGCCCTGAAGTAGGCACTATTTTTAAAATTAATGAAGTTTAGATATGAAGCATCAGAAATCTGTAAGTAAGTGTAAAATTCCACAATATGGCATGGGAAATCAAGTGACTCCAGGGCTAGTAGTTGTATATAAAGTAGACATAAATAAACTTGGAAGAAAATAACTGCTGTGTGACTCGACAGAAGTAAAACTACTGTTTGCAAAATTAAGAATATTCACTGCTTTGTCTCCTGCAGTTGTCTCCTGAGGAAGGGCTCTAAGTCTGAAATGGCTCCAAGAAATTGATTTGCTTCCTAATACACAAATCTAAAAGAGAGGCTTTGCCAATGTTTGCTCTCCTTTAAGGCAGTGTCTTTGGATCTGACAGTGACTGGTTTCTGTAGATTACTTTACCCTGTCTCCAAACATTTTCCAGCAGGGAAATTAACTGGAATGATAGGTCTTATAGTGAAATACTGACTTGAGCCTTGAAGACTGGACTATATTTCTTGGCTCTCCTGTTGTGTGCCCTTGTAACTTTAAGCCACTTGAAGGCAGATCCAGAGGCCAATGAGGTTAGTAGTATGACTTCTATTTGTGTTAGACTGTTTTTTTATGAGCACTTTTCTCTTTTCATTGTGCTTAATTTTCTAATCTCTTTGACAATTGTATTCCTTTATCTCTCACCTCTCATTTTGAATGCTAAACTCTAAACTCTCTTGTAGGGACTATCCTTTGCTATATGTTTTGTAATTTAATGTTGATACTGGAAATAAAGATGGTGCTGTAGCTTGAGACATTACCTAGTATATTCAAAAACTGGAAGGGACATCTCAACTTTTGGTTTGTATTAAATTTCTGAGTGCCAGGAAAACTGTTCTATTGCCTATTTTAGGATGTAAATTGGCTTGGAAAAGTGACTGTCTACTTTCCTTTCCTCCAGCCTGAGGTGAAGTGGCTTATCCACTCTTATCCCTCAAAAGCCATGTACACAAGAGTGTACTTGTGATGTCTGCCTGAACTGGAATAGTGATCTACATACTGTTAAAGGGTATTTAGAGTAAATTCTCTTTGGGGTTAATAACCCTTCAACTATTCACTCTGTAGTCTAATCTTTTTCAGAATTGCCTTGTAAAAAATGCAGAACCTAAATAGCTTGTTAAACTAGTACTTCAAGGAAATTATTGTGTACTATATTTGTGGATCAAGCATAATATTTGTAGTTTTTTCATCTCTAATTTTCTGTCCTCAGTACCATTTTAAAACTACAGTGGTAGCTTACTCTTGCATTTTAAGCAGGAAGGAAATGCTCAGAGTTTTTGTTTGCTTTGTCTGTACCAAATGGAATACTGTGCTGTGAATATTTTTTTGCAGCTTGGGATGTTGTGATAGCTTGTATTGGTTTAGTTTTATGGTATTCACTTTTTAGCTTTTCTTAAATCATGAAGCATTATTGTTGCTTTGTTTTCTTTGTTTTGACATGTTTTGCTTATAAAGCAAAACACTTGATAAAATACTAATTTCTGGAGCTCAAAATCATGCTTTGTTTATTGATAGTTATTCAGACTCTCCTCTATACATAGAATTGTTAATTTTGAATGGGCTTTTTACACACAATAAGTCTCCTGAGTACTTTCTAAAATTACATTAATTTATTTCACAATATTTTTGTAGACAAAGTGATGCTGTTTCTTCTTTTAAAGCTTTGAAATTTAGGCAGAGAGATATTAAAATCTGAAGTTCTTTTTAATACCAGCTGTCCTATTTCTACCACATTTTCTCTGATCGCCCACCAGCCTGGACTCTCTTTAATACCAGTCAAAGCTCAGTTGTGTGACATTGTATTCAGCGTTTCTGCAAATCTAGAAATTAGGGGCTTTCAAGTTGCATACCCAAAAGTCAAGAAACAATCACTAACCATTTTATAGACATATATTTATCATACAGGAACTTCATGGGAAGTAAAAGTAGCCCAACCACTTTCTCAAAGCAGGGTCTGGCTGTGGAGATCAGACCAGATTACTCTTGGCTTTTTCCTGTCTCATCTTCTCAGGGCAACTTGATTCAGTGCTTGACTGTTCTCATAGTGAAAAAACTTTTCCTTCCCTTTCCTTTGAAGCAGTTCCAGTTTCAATTTTTGTCCATTGCCTGTTGTCTTCCTGCCATGCACTGCTGTAAAGAACCTAGCTCCAGCGTCTTGAGAATGACCTTGTAGGTACTGGATGGCCCCTTGCCCTTGTC
Source organism: Pseudopipra pipra (assembly GCF_036250125.1). Taxonomy (NCBI): domain Eukaryota; kingdom Metazoa; phylum Chordata; class Aves; order Passeriformes; family Pipridae; genus Pseudopipra; species Pseudopipra pipra. Next base: position 26,703,137 of record NC_087551.1, read on the forward strand.
TTCTCCCATCTGAGCAATCCCCATTCCCTCAGCACCGTCTCCTTACAGGGTTTGTGCTCCAGCTGCCTGACCAGCTTTGTGACCCTCCTGTTCCTCAATGCCTTTCTGGCATTGCCCAGCACTGGACAATCACCCCCCTCAATCTGTTTTCTGTCTTTCTAGTCATACAGGCCAAGATGCAGTTGGCCTCCTTTGCTGTGAGGGCACGCTGTTGACTCCATATAATCCTCCTGAGATGCTTACCAAAATGTTTGTAGGTAGAAGTTAATAAATTTCATTAGACCACATGATGCATTTGGAGGAAAAGAATAAGCTTTTAGGAATGCAAGCCTTCTCCTGAAAAAGAAGTGGCAGCAAAGTTCAAACACATACAGATTAGAATAAATGGATACTTGAAATGAATGTAATTATGTAAATCAGTGAGGGAATCTGAAAGGAAAACAGAAAAATGGGAGGGAGAACCTAACAAGGTGATCAGGTCATTAGAGCTTTGGGATACAGAGATAGACTGGTAATTATGCTTCTGAAAATGCTGAGGGAGTTGAAGGAAGTCAAACATAAGGAAACCTGCAGTATACTATAAAATCAACATTCTTACCAAATTCCTTATTTCTGTTATCCAGGAAAGTTATGAATTTTAGATCTTAGTCTCTTCCAAAGTAATTTACAGGATTTCCTTGATAATCAAGACTGGGAGGAGAGGTTTATTTTTTTCTTGGTGAATAATATTTTCCTGTTGGTAAATGGGTTTTATCAGTTGTCAGTGTGAGTTTACTCTCATATGCTGTAATTTCTTTGACATATCTTACATGTTTCAACCAGTTGTTATTGAAGTTTCACAGAATCACAGAATATGCCGAGGTGGAAGGGACCCACAAGGATCATTGAGTCCAGCTCCTGGCCCTCCATAGGACCATCCCCATGAGTGATACCATGTGCCTGAGAGTATCATCCAAACGCTTCTTGAACTCTGTTGGGCTTGGTGCTGCGACCACTTCCATGAGGGAGCCTGTTCCAGTGCCCAACCACTCTCTGGGTGAAGAACCATTTTCTGATATTCAGCCTAAGCCTCCTCTACCACAACTTCAGGCCATTCCCTCGGGTCCTGTCACTGGTCACCACAGAGAAGAGATCAGTGCCTGCCCCTCCTCTTCCCCTCATGAGAAAGTTGTAACTGCAATGAGGTCTCCCCTCAGTCTCCTCCAGGCTGAACAGACCAAGTGACCTCAGCTGCTCCTCATACAGCTTCCCCTCAAGGCCCCTCACCATCTTCACTCCCTCCTTTGGACACTCTGTAATAGCTTAATATCTTTCTTATGTTGTGGTGCCCAAAACTGCACACAATATTCAAGGTGAGGCCACCCCAGTGCAGAGCAGAGCGGGACAATCCCCTCCCTCAACCAGCTGGCAACGCTTTGCCTGATGCCCCCCCGGACACAGTTGGCCCTCCTGGCTGCCAGGGCACTACTGACTCATATTCAACTTGCCACTGACTGGGACCCCCAGGTCCCTTTCCATGGCACTGCTTTCCAGCATCTCATTCCCCAGTCTGTCCGTACATCCAGGATTGCCCCATCCCAGATGCAGAATCCAGCGCTTCCCCTTGTTCAACTTCTTATGGTTGGTCTGCTTTGTCAGGGTCTGTCTACAGGGCCTTCCTGCCTTCAAGGGAGTCAACAGCTCCTCCCAGTTTTGTGTCATCTGCAAACTTGCTGAGTGTCACTTCCAGTCCTGTGTCTAAGTCATTTATGGAGAAGTTGAAGAGCACAGGGCTCCAGATGGAGCCCTGCAGAACCCCACTAGGGACAGGTCGCCAGTCAGATGTCACCCCATTCACTATTGCCCTCTGTGCTCACCCACCACATGAGGTGTTTATCCAGCTGTGTGCTGGACAGTTTGTCCAGAGGGATCCTATGAGAGACAGTATCAAAAGCTTTACTGAAATCCGAAAAGATTACATCAACTCACTTTCCTTAATCAGCTAGGTGGGTTACCTTGTCATAGAAGGAATCAAGTTGGATAAGCAGGACTTTCCTCTCATGAAGCCATGCTGGCTGTGACCAATGACTGCACTGTCCTTCAGGTGTTTTTCAATACCTCCCAGAATAATCTTCTCTATAACTTTACCAGGCACTGAAGTGAGACTGACAGGCCTGTAGTTTCTGGGGTCCTCCTTCTTGCCCTTCTTGAAAATCAGGACAATGTTCACCAGCTTCTGGTCAACTGGAACCTCTCTAGATTCCCAAGACTGCTCAAAAATCATCAAGAGAGGTTTTGTGATGACATCAGCAGCTCTTTGAGGATTCTTGGATGAATCCCATCAGACCCCATAGATTTGTAGGGATCCAGCTGGAGCAGCAGATCCCACACAGTTTCAGAGTCAACTGGGAGTTGATCATTCTTGCAGTCGTGGGTTGCAAGAAGTTTGTTGTAGAATATGTGACATTTGATGATTCTGTTGTAGGGAAAATTTATCGCTCTTATGGTGTCAAGTTTTGCAGTTAATACTGGGAAATCATCTTCCTTCAAGTTTCCTTCCTCCAGTTTCAAGTTTTTGTTTTTAAATGCTTTTCCAAGTAGTTTTCCAGAGGTCTCACGCAGGACAAGGAAGAGTCTAAGTTCACTGAGATTTTCTTTTTGTGGTAAGAAAGAAGATGACACTTGATCATTCTATCAAAGAGGGGATCTGTTCTCAAAGGAGCATCCCTTTTGGGTATAAATTCTCTTCAGATTAGCTGGATTCAATCATCTGACCAAATTTAGTGGGCTCTTGGGGCTATGTGTCATAGACCTTTTGCTTTATTTTGAATAATTTATTTTTAAGAGTACCATGTTTTGAAGAGGTACATTTGTTGGTTTCCGGAATTTCCATATGTAGTGATTTGAAGGTTACCAGTTATAGGTTGATCATAGGGTCTGTAAAGTTAAAATTGGTGTTGAAATTTTCTGGAAGTTGTGGGTTCACTCAGGCTGCAGTGGAGTTAATTCCTGTGTTGTTCAACAGCCAAAAGTCATCTGGTGGCTCTGAAGAAAAGAATGTTTTCTCTCTATCTTCTCTTTCATTTCTGTGTTGCAATCTGATGATCTTTTGTCTGTGTTTCACCTTTTTGCTACTGATATCTTTTGCATGTGCAGTACTTTTCTAACAGAACTTCTCGTAGCCTTTCTCATTAATTTTTCATTCCATTTTGCCTACTGTAGTTCATATTATATGTTTTCCTAATCTCAAATTATTTTATTCTTAGTTTCACCAATCTGTGCCTACAATAAAGGTCATACATGAACCTATATTATTCACTAACAGAAGCCACATCTTGAGTTCTACTTAGCTGTTCAAAGGTATAATGCACTGAGAACTTTGCAGCATCTGATATGTAATTTGTCTAAAGGCATTGCAAAAGATTGGGGTTCCAGGCTTTCAAATGAGCTGTGTGTAAATGATTTATGGTGCAAATATAGTTGGTGAAAATTCATGTATTTAAAATACTGTAGGAGTACCTATGCTATTTACAATTATCAAAAATCTCTTCCTTAACATGATGGTCCAGCAAAGTTCCAGTGGATGCAGTTGTTCTGTTGCTGGTGATTCAGTAAATAGTATTTTTGTTTCTGAATGCAGTAGTGACTGATTTAATAACTCCAATGTGTGTTTCCAGAGCCTATATGGCAAATGTGAGATGGAAAGCAGTGGTGTTTGGTTGAAAATTTAGTTACATCTGAAGATACCTGCCTGTGAAAGTCCTGTTATTCCACTGTGAAGGGAATTTCACTGTGATAGAATTCTCTGGGGTTAAATTTGGTAGGGAATTAAATTATGAAATTGTGGGAGACAGAAGTTCTGTTGGCAGGACTGGTCACAAGCCTGGAGTCGAATGAAATACTCACTCCCTTCAGGCAAAACCCATGTGCTCAGTGCTGAAAGATCATGTCTCTTGATGATACTCTTACAAAATAAATGTTATTTACACTGGATCAAGCTATACTGGTTCCTGCCTTGTGCTTAGAATCTTTCCTTTATTCTAGAAGATGATTACATTTCTCTGCCCCTGCTTCTACTTTCTCTGAATGAGTTGCCCCACACAAGTGAGATGGAAGTATTTTCAGGAACTCAAGATGGACTAACAGGAATAAATTGACTTAAACAGACTCAGTAAGCCTCTAATATGAAGCAATCAATTCTGTTTGTTAAAGCACAAGAGAAGGAAATAACTAGATTTCCTGTCTGTGTCATCATTCATTGATATTCCCGTATGACATGGTCTGTGTGCTTTTCTGTTATACACTTTGCTACAAATATAGTGCTATACACTATAACTTTCTGCTATACACATTGCTACAGTAAAACTTTTTTTTTGCCTTGTGATCAGTGAGATGCTTTAGTCCTGTTGCCTTCAGATGAGGTACATTCTTGCCAAGTCTCAGGTAGTTGTCTTCCTGTTCATGCTCCTTTGCTGTTAGCCTTGTGTGGTCTCCATTTACAGTGCTGTGGTGTGACTGTTCACCAGTCATCTGGGTGCTGACTGTGCTTGGCTATATAGGGAAGATCAATTTATATTAATATCAGGGTTGTACTTGATTTTTTTAGGATAAATATCAGTATCTTCAGAGAAGATGGGTGGAACTGTATGAACAAAAGGTGAATCTTGCTAATTTTCCAAAGATCACCCACAACTGCAGCTGGCAGGATTTCCTGGAGAAGGACTGCTCTACTCCTCCACCCTACCCCATGCACCAGAGAGAAGAGTTTTCCTGTCCTTGGAGCTGTGCAGTGTTTTTACCTTGCAAAGAGTGTGTAGCTACTGGTGAAGTCATGTGGTGGATGGGCTCTGGGTCTAGCTCTCTGCACAGCAGCTAACATGTAGAAAATTGCATTCCACATCAAGGATTACATGGAGTAGTCAAATCCCATTGTGACAGCTTTCCAGTGCAATTCTGTGCCAAGAAGACACAAGTCCTAAACAAAGAATTTTAATATTTTCATCCATTACTTCAATAAAAAAGCCCAAATTGCGTCAATTTTTTTTTTTACAAGCCAAATGACATGGTGTAGGCCTAGCAGCATTGGATTAATAAAATCAAGGATTCTAAACTTTATAATTTCATTTCATTTTTAACACAAGTAGCATTTTTTCAAGCATTTTATTCAGATCTTAAGTATGTTTTAGCTTACTACAAAATGAGGGGAAATGCGTTACATTAAAGTGCATGTCATTTGCTTGTGCATTGGGAGGTACCAGTCATTTTATAGCAATTTTCAGTTATTTTTCTGTCAGTTTGTATTCCTATTCAATGAGACATATAGAAACCCTTACTTAGAACAACTCCCTTAGGGCTCACTACTGGATGTCAGCAGTGTGAGCAAGAGGTGTTGTGCACAACAAGAATAGGTCATAAAAATGTAAACATTCAATCACTTACATGTGTTGTTCTCTGTTTCTTTGAAATCTTGGATGTGTAATTAGGTGAGGTTTTTTGATATTAGCCTTAGGACACAGGTATGGACATACTTTTCTTCTTGCTTGTAGATTTTGGAATTTTTTGTATTGTTTTGTATTTTTCTTTTACTGTACCCCAGTTCACCACACACTACGTGATCTGGCTGTGACCAGAGATTTCTTGGGCAAACAGATGTTTATTTGCACTACATATAATCAAAATCTAGGGATTGCAGCTAGATATATATAGCTGAAAGTGCAGTATTAGCATTTTGTTGCTGCTGATGTATGAACATCATTGCTTTGGCTAGAAAAGGTGCTAATTAGTTAGCCAGCAAATCATTTATGTGTATCATTTTGATCTTGGTCACAATGCATTGTATAAGCTGCTCAGATATGCAATTCTGTTTTGTTTTATCCTTGTGTCTAACTATACAACAAATACAATCCTTGCAGACTATCACTGCCACTGCCATTCCCTCTCTTGGGTCCTAGTTAAAAAGTTTAGAGGCAGTAAATTAGACAGAATACTATGTCCATTAAAAAAGAATGTGACCTAAGACTTCTATGTTTTGCCAGTATTCTTTCCTATCTTCATATCTAATAGAGCATGGTATTTTCATACTCTAAACCCATTCTCTTGACTAGACTCTTTGGAACAGTTAAAGATGTTTATAGAAACACAGTAACACTAAATTAGTTCTGGCAATATTATTCTAATACCCTAGAATGTAACTGTATGAACATATAATAACTAACTGTCTCAGTCCACTTATTTTTTTCCTCATATCGAGCCCTTTGGTCATTCTTGTTACCTTTGCATGTTTTTCTGAATCTACTATATACTTTTTTGAAAGGGTGCTCAGAATCGTGTGCAGCTATCAATGTGTGAGCTCATTATAGGTTTATACAGTAACAAGATGATACTATTTTCTTTTCTGCTAGTCATTTGACTGTTTTTCACTTGGATGTTGTATTTATTGGAATGTGTAACCTAGCTACACTTGCAAAAACTTTTCCAGTGTCCTGGAACAGACTCTTGAAATATTATGTTTATTTCCCTTCACTCTGCAAACTGACAATATATTTGATTTTGTATTTTGTGTCTTATATCTCAATAACACTTTTTGTCTTTTAATCTACACAAGAACTGCACCTTTTATTTCAGAGCTATCAAATATCTTTCAGAAATGCAGCTGGACTATATCAACTGAAACTCTCTTATTTCTGGGGTTATTGTCTCCAACAGAGGCTTGTGAGGCAGGACTTCTCTTTGCAGGAGAGTGCTGGTTCTTTCTTAATATCATCATTAGGCACATGTGAAGGCAATGTATAAAGACATATATAAAGACAATATAAGTGAAAGGTTACACAGTTCTGTTGTTTGGTTCTTGAATTCCTTTAGCACTCCTGAGTGAATGCCTTTTGATCCTTGGGACTTCTTACTCTTGGTGTTGCCTGTGTATTCTGCAGCTGCTTCATATAGTTTTTCCATATGTTTTTGTTTCCCTTTACTAATGGCTTTCTATGCTGATTGTCTGTTGGTGTTGCAATGTCTTGGCAAACTTTTGACATGTTAAGAAGTTTTTGCTTTCCTTTTACAATTTGTCCAATTGCTTTATTACCTTCTTATTCCTGTATAGCTTGTACTCTGATGTTAGTGAGACCGTGTCTTGTTTCTCTACCATCATGTTTCCAATATGCCTTTTGTGTCAAACAGTTTTAGAAGTCATATTCTGCAAGATTTTGGTAAAATCTCTTAGAACTGCTTTTCTTCTCAAAAAGAGAGTGCAGTTTCCCTTTTGTGGAAGAGTAATTCAGTTGCCTGAATGGACTGATCCTCCCTTGTTCTACAACAATGCAAAACATCCCTTCTGCTTGTTTTGTTTAACACACAGCACTGTTTATTCTCAAAACAAATTATTTTTTTCTATATAAACATACAAAGCTACCAAGTAGCAGGTACACCTTTTATGATAAAGTAATCAGTCGTTTAAGAGATATTCAGTAATGCAAGCAAATAAAACTGGATGTTATCTATTTTGTTATATGTACAATATATATAACAATTTTGTTATATGTATCTATTTTGTTATATGTACAATCTTACCATGACACTTTTTTTTTGGATCCTAATATTTTAAGAGTGAGATATTATAGCTCCAGTGTTCTAAACTGGATACAGCAATAAAGCATTATAGAAATGTTTAATTTTCATACATTGTATGAATTTAAGGAGGTCTTGCTTTTGAATTTTTGTTATTATGGAGATGTAGATAATAGTTACATTTGGATAAAATTCTGCACTTTTATTAGCTACATCTAGAGTTAGGGTTTCACCTATTTCTCTGTGTCAGTGCATGTGTACGTGTAAGAAAGAAGAATCCCATGTTCTTTCCAAGTAAAAGGTTTGTGCTTTTCTAATAGAATAATAAGAAAGAAAGTTTAAGAGTCCATCATGAGAAGAATATTATCTTTTTCCTTTCTCTTGATTTCTTGTGGGTTTTTCTTCCTTCCTCTCCCCTGTTATTTACGACTAATGATAAGGCAAAACCGTGTTTCTGTGGTTTTGGGAAGTTACATTACGATTCTTTGTAACAGATGGAAATGAAAAAGGTACTGAGTGTATTATTACAAAAGAAAGAGTTACTGTACAAGCTTTTATGTAATTTATACTGGTTTTATTCCATAAAATTTCCAATATATTAAATTTTGTTTGACTAAATAGAAAATGTATGTTTTTTGCCCAATTGTAGGAAAGATTAAAAGAACCTGCAATGTTGAGGCTTTGTGTTAGGAGGGCATTCCATCTGTTTATGCTCCGTTTGATGACTACCCATAGCAGTTAAATATGGTCTTTGCATACCTGTACTAGTGCAGGGAGCCACCTCAGGTTTGAATTTATTTAGTGTGTCCTTTAGAATCATGTGGATGACCCACAAACATTGAGGGTGTTTATGTGCAAGCAAAACGTTAAGCAGTTGGTCCCCTGTGAGTTGTCGAATCATCCAGGAAAGTTACTGTTGATCCTCAGTTTTGAGAGCTTGAAATGGAAGTGCACAGAGAAAGGGGAGGCTCAGGTGAGCTAATGGTGAGTTAAGCATGTAATATACAGGTAGGCAGGTACTCCTACATACAACCCATTGTCTTTGATTATGCTTGGCAAGAGAAACTGTCAAAAATAGTTCTCTGAAATAATTAGTTTTATTCCATGTCTGTGTGATGGCTCTGAGGTACAGCAGTTAAAGGCAAGCCAGGAAACTGACTTCAGGAGAAAATAAGTTTGAAATCCTGCGATGGACAATCCTCGGATCTTTGCAATTGTCAGGAGTTGAATATGCAGTTCACAGTGCTAGACAGAATTTGCTTGGCTTGAAAAATAAATAGCATGCAGAACGTTTCAGTTAGATGGAATGCATTTTTCTGACTAAGCAGAGATTTTGATTAATGCTAGAGAGGTATTCAAGAGCTGTGTGGGATACCTCTGTGGCGATGCAGCATGAAGCCACTTTTGGGAGAGACCCCAATGTATTTCACAGTATGTGGTCCATTGCTATATTGAACTTTCATGTCAGGATCTTGGACTGCCTAGCCCTAACTCAGATCCTTGTTGGGTGCCAATACTAACTTTCCATTGATAAAATTTATAATGATAATTTCTTACCTTCACCAGCTACGAGGTATGTGAGGGCATTTCCTCTTTTCTGAAGATAAGTTAGCTTGTTTGATAAGAGCCTCTGCTGGATGGCTTCTGAAAGCCCAGATGGACTGTGCCTGGTCTCAAGAGAAGGGAGCTTCCAAAGAGAATGGGGGATAGAGTATCCTATGAAGTACAAACAGGCAAAACTCACTTTACTCCAGTCTTTTAGCTCTGTGAAAAAGAGCTGAAATGAGGTTTGAGTAGACACTTCTGGCTTATGTCTACAGAAAGGTGAGAAGTAATGAGAAAGATATGGTGGTTCTTCAGTGCATTGCTGGATGATTTCTGGAGAATTCAGTGGTCTTGCTTTCTTATCTCTTATCTGAGGACCATGATTCTACATGTTGTTGAATCAGTAGGAAAAGCAGAATGAAGTCTTCAGTCTTTTCTGAAGAACACTATTCTATTAGAATACCTTAGTCAAATAAAAAAGAGAGGTGTATCTCATGACTTGCCTAGGAGTTAATGGAATTAATGAGATTAATTTGATAACAGAAAGATGATGTTTGTCTTAAAATATGAATGTAAAGTTATACTAATTTGTTTTTAAATGGAAGTGATTTATATTTTAATAATTTGTCTACATGCTGCCAGTTGATTTTAATTTCTTGTTTCCTTTTTTTTTTGTATTTTTCTCTCAAACTTGGTCAGGGCATGCATTCATTTGCATTGCTCTTCTAAAATTTTGTTGTATATAAGTCTTCCTTATAGTCACTATATGATGCTTGGCTACCTTGAATATGCTCAGATGGAATGTGAGAATACAGAGATCATGCAAAAGGGAGTGCAGCCTTAGAACACATGGTAGTTCACATAACAACCTCAGAGGTTTTTTGGTGTAGAATACTGAATGGGAATGTAAGGAGTTATATGTAATACCTGGGGAAATGCACTGTCATTAGTGTTTTCACTTCATTTAAGATTAACGTTTTATTATTGGCTTGAATATTTTTGTATATAACTATGCTGGTTTTTCCTGCGTGCCGTGATTTTATTGACAATATAACATGAATGATATGGAAAACTTATACAAGTATTAAATAGTTAGGATAGTTAGGATAATTAAGTCATGTAGGGTTTAAATTAACTGGCTGAAAGCTTGTAGGCATTCATGCCACATTATTAATCTGAATCAGATAAGCCAGTGGATCTAATTGTTAAGCAATGAAATATTTATCCTTCTCCAGGTTTAGTGAGTTGAATTGGGTTATTGGCCCATAGCACTAAATGTTTAAATGCAGAAAAAAACCAAAAAGCTGACTTGAAAAGAAATCTTTTTCCTCAAAGTTAGCTTTTCTTTTTCTTGCAATAATTTGTACAGTTCAATTAACTGTCCTATAGGGTAGATCTGATAATGCTTACCTGCCTTGATGGCAGTTGTGCAGTTCTTTGGTAATTTCCTTCTTCATGAGTAATTAGTAAAATTTTTAAATATTTATTAAAACAATATGAAATCATACAGTAAAAAAAATTTTACTGTATTGCTTATATGGTTGTGAAAATATATTCCCATATTCACTAAGGAATATATTCGCTAAGGAAGATGAATTTTCCTTAGTGAAAATCAGAAACATGTGTGGCAGTGTGACTCCTGACTCCTCACTCTCACACTGTGCTCTAGTGTACAAGAATGGCATTTTTTCACCATTGTCCTGGAGCAGTCAGTGGGACCTGTTAGAGGTTACCACAGGTACACATATTCCTGAGAGTGTGGACTGCTGAGGTGTTCTAGCTTTCCTTTTGAAGAGGTCCTCTTTTTCTGCCTAGGAGAGAGATTTTAGTAAAACTTGAGAACACTGAGCTTTTCCTGGAATTGCTAGGCACGTTCCTTCTCCCCACTCTGGCTGGACCTAGTTAGTGTGCAGGCATGAGAACTCCTAATTTTCTGAGAGGCAGTGGACCTACCAATGCACCAGAGGCAATAGAGCAATTTTACACAGATAGCTTGGGACAAATCCCTTCTAGGGAAGCCACGTTGTACTTTCTTTTGCTTGCTGAACGACTTTGTATTTTCCAATTATAAGAGCAAGTCACTGACTTTTTTTCAGCCTTGGTTGCAGTTCTGTCAATTGAAGAATAAAGTGTGGGCTGATTCTTCTTGAGCTGATTTAATTGCTTTAGAGCCAAATTATTGAAGCTTTGTGGTACAGATATGATACAAGAAAATTGGTTTCTCTATAATTTTTCTAAATATTTGAATATTTAGGGCTTAAATCTTGTTTTTTCATGTTTTTGCAAGTGAGGTGGAGAAAAATATTATTAAAATATGTGTACTTATGTTTAAGTAATTAAAAAGTTTGTACAAACTGTTTTATAAAACAGCGCTTGGCTTTGGATGACTCACACTGTGTGATGCAAACGTTTATTAGGCCACTTACACAGGTTGTTATCACCAGAAACTGTCCTGTCTTTAGACTGTCTTTGATTGACGATCAATTGCAAGTATCCCAAAACTGCTGAGGAGAGAATGAAACGACGTTATTTTACCTCTTACTGCCATCATGGCTACAAATTGCACCAAAGGAAAGTTGTTTTCTTTTTCTCCAAAAACTCTTGGTCTGAAATTGTACTTCAGTTACTTCAACTGTACTCACTTAACATAAATGAAAATTGGTTTACAGGTTTAATAGCATTTTCATAGGATCTGAGTTAAGAAAGCAGCATCTTCATCCCCAGAGGTATTAATTCCTCTAGAGAGACCGCTTGAGAAATAATCCAGAATTTTCTTCAAATCCAGAAGTATTTTATAACTTTCCTTGTTGAAGTGTTTTATAATTTCTCTTGTAAAAGAAAAGTGTTCACAACGGTAATATGATTAAAAATTGTCTCGTATTCTTATTATACTTTAATTTGGTGAGACTATTAGGTTATAGTCTATTAAAATAGACTACTAAAGTAGATTTTTAAATACCCTGTGTACTGGACATTATATTGATAAATTATTCTGTAAAGTAATACTTGATATTGCTTATAGGATTTTTCTTTCTGTTTTATTAAAATATGTGGATTTTATCTATGTGTTTTTATCTTCCAGCTTATCTTTAGTTGTACCACTATGTGCTGTTTCAGGGTTTGGGATATATCCAACAATTATTTAGGGTTTAGGCAAAATACAGAAGCAGGGTGAGAATTTTTTAACCCAATATATTTGGGGCCTTCACCTTAAAATCAGGATTGCGTTAGATTGTTATATCTTAAATTGTGACCAAATTTCAATTTAATTAAATTATTAAATATATGACTAATTATTGTTAGTAATAAATTCTATTTGCTGACCTATTAATATATGTCTCATTTTTGTGGGACTATAATTTGTTGATTGTGTTCATGTATTGATTTTTTGGGGGCACTGCTGGTGTTTTATTAGGTACCGGGTAGCAGATAAATCCAAATTCAAAACAGACACTAACATATAGGCATACCCACAAAGATGCATAGGTAATGAATTTTCACACTTGGTAAATTTCTTTGTCTGTACTAAGTTAAGATCAAAGTTTGTATCATTAAAGAAAAACCAACCCCCCCTGCCTGTTTTCTTTAGTTTTAGGAAAAATTCAGTGTCTTGTATTCTGTATTTGCAAATAATGGGATTTTGGCATATATGACTTAAAGGAAATCCAGTAGGTCACACAATGTATAGTGAAAAAGTGTATATATATTTTTACATAAGGACAGTTAAGTAGTTGAGTCCCTCTCCTATAAGGCCCCATTTTTTTCTTTCCTGACTTCTAGATTCTTTATTTTTATCATTGTATATGTTGATAGCATCAATATGTAAAAGAAGTCTCAGTTTTCCCAGCTGTTCTGTGTAGCATTTATTTGTTTAGATTCCAGACATTCAAATAAATTTGCATGTTGAGGAGACCTTTGCAAATCTACTTTTGCTGGTAAGATTAGAGTAATTTTTGTTCTTTTTGTAGAGAGGAGTGGGGATGGGGGATTAGCAATAATGTTAAGGCTGATGATATGGCTTTAGGAATATGAAATATTCTGTATTTCATGAGAAAGTGTCCTTAGTCATGAAGATTTGTAGCAGAATTCCCTCTGGTCTCTGATCACATATGCATAAGCATTTCTTGTTAATTTGTCTGGCAAGGTATGGTATATAGCTCTTTCTAGTAGTATTTCTATCAAACAATTTGGTATATATTTCTTTGTAGTATTTCTATCAAGTAGTTTGTCCTAAATGTCTAACTGTTTTTAGCAACTGAAAGACTTCTTGGAGGCCTCTGTTGTTATCTATGTGTATATGGAGAAAATTACAATATGGAAGTAATTTGAGAAATTCCAACTTTCAGCAGTAGTGATCTAGAAATTGAATGGGTTGCAAATACAATATTCCAGTGCACTGCGGCATATATAATGTATGTGCAGCATATGCTGAGGTCTTTTTCAAAACATTTACATTAAACCTGTCAGGTATTTATGAATAGCAAAAATTAATTTCCCCCAGTTCTGTCATCAGTTAGAGAAATGGATTTCAGCACAGAAGACTGTCAGTGTTTCCTGCATACCAGAACAGCTCACTTCAATGTCATAGAATTACACCAGGTGGCCTGCTAAGAGTCAGCTTAATGTGATTCCAAATGATAGGGTAGAGAATGTGAGGGAAATTAAAATAGTATCATACTTATGATTTAAAAGGAAGTTAATTACAAGGGCTTGTTAATAAACAAAGAAAAATTCAGAATGTATTATCTGTTGCAGAGCATATCAGTAGTGAATGTGATACCATAAAAAATAAAATTTAACACTGCATAACTTTACATTGACTATGAAATATTTAATTAATTTGTTGACATGTTTTGCTTATTAATGGATTTTTGTCTTTGGAAAGAATTATTGAAATGATAGGTTTAGCCTTTATATTTTTGAATGCTGTCTGACAATGCAAATGCAGTTGTAGCCTCTTTATTTCTTGTTTGCTTCTTTCATGCGAATACAAAACCAACTGAATGTGGCTTGTGTTTTGAAATAAAAATATTTATTCAGTTGGTATAAAGTAGTTGAACACCAGAGAGTATACAGGACATATTCATTACTGCCTAGTTTTCCATTATCTGAAAATTGATTACATAAAATTGCTATGTTAGATGTTACTTAACAAGTTAAACCGGAATGATTTGTTACTGCCTACTTGTTACACAGTGTTCCCAGTGTGCTTGCATGGGCTGCTCCATGACTGCCAGAGATGAGAATTCAGAGAATACTAAAGTTGGTTGCTTCTTTTCTTAAAACGCAGTTCTTATAACGGGGAAAAGAAATGGTATATTTTGCCTTTACAGACTAAAGAGTAAATATATATGACCTTATTTTTCAGCTTCTAAATTAAAAAAATAAACCAAACTGTAGGCAAGCTTAATCATATTTTCCTTACTGTCTAGGTGCAGTGAACAATAGACACATCTGACTTTATACAGAGGTCGAAGGGCTTTCTTTGTATTACAGAATTTCTTATTATTAATTTTACAAATAGTCAATTGACCAAAATTCCTTCCTTTTTGAACTTTGGCCATAGGGACATGGTTGCTAAGTAATCCCCCAAATACCTCCATGTCTTCAGCAGGTTTTCTGTACTGTCCTACATGTCTAATACTGCAACAGTCTGAAACTATCATTCCTTGAGAACTGGTCTGATCAAAGGTTTGCCACTCCCTGGATTTCCCCACTCTGTTCCTCACCAGGAGTTCTTCCTCTGTGTCCTCTCTGTGCTGGCAGGATCCTTCTACCAGCCAAATTAATTTAAATGGCAGAAAAATGCCTTTTTTTTTGGGGGGGGGGGGGGGGGGGGGCAGTACGGATTTGCTCTCCTGCAATGAATTGAGTTGGTTTACAGTGGGATGAACATGATGAGCTCCAGAGCATAAGGTAATGGCAGCTGGGAGCAGGGAAGGAGAAATGCTGAAGGATGGGTTTGGAGGGGAAAGGACCTTCCTTCATAAGTAGCAGTGATCTACTACTACTGCTCAGTCTGTAGTACAGAACTGCACAGAGAGAGAACTGTTTCACATTACAACTAAAACATTGTTGTTCCTGCCCCTCGTACTATCAGCATGTGTCCTCTCTCCCTTGCTCCCTCCATTCCTCCCTGCTGTAAACCCAAAGTAAGTAAGAATATGTGTCTGTATGGGCAGAAATGTCTGTTGGAAAGGAGAGAGAACCAGCACTGCTGTTTGTGTGCTGATATCACCTTAGATTAGTTGAAGCCAATGACAAAATAAAGCACTGGACATTTTCTGTAATAGTTACAGTCACTAGACTAGAATGAATTCCTCAAGAACTCTCTTGATGGAAGTACATTCTAATTAGGGGATATGTATCTCTTAGTGAAAACATTTTCTTTAGAGTCTTCTTAAAATATTGAAATTATTTTTCTGTGAGAAATCTATTCTAGATATTTCCTGATTTTTTTCTTGATACAGTAGTCAGAATTGCAGGACAAAGCAGGTAAAAGCTTGACTCTCTTAGCATCAAAATCTCTGTATGTATCATAGAAGCTACTGCTGTGCTTAACAGTTTATTTATTTAAAATTTGTTTTTGACATTAAATTTTGTAGATTTAATGAATTAATTAATTTTAAAATGGATTTACATGGGCATCTTATTTGGATTTTAAGCAATTCCAAATAGAGTATTTTGTTTGTCTTGTATGGTTTATGTATTTCTGTGCCTTCTTTTGGAATTATTTATGCATTAATGATTGTATCTTAGGTTCCCAAGCAGTTCCTTTATAATTATAAATCATCAGTGTTTATCTTTTTTTCTCATTAAATTGTAGTTCATTGAAACCATTCATTTTCAAGTCTATTATTTGTAATTATTGTCTTTTATTGAGTTCTTGTGTCCTGTGTAAGCATCGAATGCTATATTTAGATTTGTGACTTGATTTCTGATTTTGAAAGAGAATATACAATGCAGGGAATATAGCATACAGGGATAAATTCTTCCCTAGGTAGCTAGGAGCACTTTTTAGAGACATCCTAATTACCATTCAAATATCCAAATTGAAACTTAAATGGAGGTTTTTTTCTGTATAGAGATTCTCTTAATAGTGTCCTGCGTATTGAAAAATCATCTATTTTAACCTTACAATAACAACAAAAATTTTAACATATTGGAAAAGATCCACGTATAGCTGAATTGAAGTAGTTTCAAGTTATTGAAAACACATTTGATTATTTGTTCATTAATTTAAAAAATGCTCCTTTTGATCAAGGTGGTCAAAGTAACATTAAGAAATGATAACACTTGATAATACTTGATTAGGATTTGGTCTAGTACTTCATCGAAATAACTGTTCAATTTTAGAATAATCTTTATTGCTTTGAATATTATATGGGATCATAAAATGATTTGTATTTGATTGTAAGGGACCTTAAAAGTCATCTGGTTCCAACCCTCCTGCCATGGGCAGGGACACCATTCAGTGTCTGGGATTCCCTGGGTACTGCTGTTTCCTTAGTAAGGTTCCTGGCTACATGGAATAGATAATTGTTTGTCCTGTTAAAAGTAATTCTATCACATTTTAAACTGATCTAGTCATTACTAGTGTTTCAATTAAGAGAAAGTGCTCTAAAAGAAGAAAGAAGGAAAAAATGGCAGTAATCAATTTAAAGAAGAAACAGGAAGCTTCAAGGCTTTTCTCTCCTCAATGCACATGTAACATTACACAGTCACTTTTCATGCCTTGATGCCAGGTTTTTTTCTAGCTGAGGGAAAACTTTAAAATGTCAGTCTGTGTGAACTCACAGTCTTATGAAAATGAAATCCTGAAATATATTTTCATTAAGTAAAATGCTGCTGGTGGTGACAAAGTGTGAAATAATGGAATTTAAATTTAATTTTGGCATTATTTGGCATTCAAGATGTGTTTCTAACAATCATAGACACAGAATGTTACCTTATGTTATTCAGATCATCTAAATACCATAGACCTTTTAGTTTTATTCATTTTTATCTGTGGATTATAGTATTCATTAGTATGGTCTGAACAGCACCAACATTAATTTAATCAGATCCTTAAGACCAGCAGTATGGCCTCCTGTGTGAGCGAGCTAGATATGTGGCTTTGGCCAAGTGCACGTTCAAATTCTGACTTTTAGGCCTAAAAATGGTCTTTTGTGGGCCTGCATCTTCAGTTGTCCTTATGGACATCCCATCTTTTAAAACTTATTTTCAATGGTCAACATTTTTGTGTGATGCTTCTCTTCTGAGATACACATCGTCCTAGGCTCAGCCTCATTCTGCCATGACCGTTTCCATCATCACAAGTACTTGATCTGTTTCACGTTTTATGGAATCGATAAATCTCATCCCTAAAGAGTCCAGCAGCCCTTTGATTCCTGACCTGACATTTGCTAATGCTATTCCTGATGACCTGCCAGTACGGATCTTCAGAACTGCAGTCTGTGTTTGACAACACTCATAATATGAATCAATATTTAGCATTCAGTAAGTGAGCTGGGGAGTCATTTTATTGCTGCAAAAGGCTGCATTGCCCCTGGGCAGCTGTCAGAAATGGGTAGTTATTAATAGCCCTCTCTTTTCGCTTAGCATAGTCAGTAGGGGTCAGCCATGAAATGATTTAATCAGTTTATGATATCTGTGACAAAGAGCACTTAAAATGTAATCACAAAATTTAAGTAGATGTGTCCCTGGGCTGTTGTGCTGTTTTCCTCACTTAATTTTCTCTGAAGTTGATGTGGTACACTAGAAGGCTGAACAAGTAAAAGATCCATGTGTAAACTCCTTTTTGCTCCTCTGTCTTACTCCCCATGTGTCTGAGTGCAGTGTTTTTATGGGAGGTATGGTAATATTAAAGAACGAAATGATATTCCAAAATTTCATTGTCTCAAGACCCCTTTCACTTGACCGTGGCACCTACATTGCTGTGAGAACATCGTGTGTGGATGAGGCGTTTCCACATATTTGAAAAGGAGGAGGAACTGTCCCAGACTTTCTCATCTAATCTTTTAGAAACATTGAAAATATGCATGTGGTAAATAGAATCTGTCTTTGAGCAATTTAGTTTTCTGTGACTGCTTTACCAGAGGAGTTTGCCACAGGTCATATGGCATCATTGTAACACTTGTATTTCCATGGTAGTAGCTTATCTGGTCTGGAAAACTGTCTTTGCTGTGTGGAGTGCAAACAAGCTTACTTCACTATGGAGGAATTTCCCTTTTGTGTTTCACTTTTATCTGGAAGTGTTGTGAATTGGTAGACAATTTCACTGTGGTTATCTCCCAGTTTCCCCATGTCCATCTTGCAATATCCTGAGGCATTTCAAAGCGTGAGATTCTGCAACACCATCCAGTCCATTTCTGAAGACTGCTTCTCCAGTGGTACTTCCCAGTCAGTCTTTGCAGTGCTTTACCAACAAAGCTATTTTTTTTTCTTCTATAGTAGTTATTTTCTTATATGTAATATTGAGGCTGATTCTTTGACTTTCAGAATGGTTGTATGAAGTTTGTTTATAATATAGCTCCAAGATGTGCACTGATTCTGACAGTAACTTAAGATAAAGAAAGCTGTTTTATGAGCAGCTTTTTCCTGTGATATGTTAAAGCACATTTACAAGCTTCTTTCTTATATATTCAGATAGATTTTCTGCATTCCGCTTGTGGAGAATATCTGCTTCTCTATGGTAGAATATTACCTTTGCATGGTGTGTTTCAAAGTGTTACATTCAGCATTGCATGCAGATTTGCTACTGGTAGTAATAAGCATCAGGATCAGGGGCCTGGTGGAGGGATAGGAGATTGCAGTTTGGTTAAAAAACAGTTTCAAAATCAATACATTTACGGAAAATTTGAGTGTTAATGAATCTGATCAGCTATCTGACCAAGGAATCTTATGATGGAGAAAAACCTTGTCAGGCAATTTGAATTAACTCGCTAGTCACTATGGCATTAATTTTTAGCCAAGAGTACCAATTTATTCTTTTTTTTCTCTAGTTGAGTAAAGTACTCTCTGCCTGTTACCTTTTCAGGAGCTGATCACTGGAACAGCCCCTCTCAGATGAATACACTACATTTACTAAAGCATTCTTTACAGAACACTGTAAATTTGCTAAATGTTATTTACAGGGTGATTATTACATTACCCAGTTACTATTACATATCACACTCCTGTCTCATCATATGCAGATGCAAATGCCGTAGTTGCTGCACAGAGGTATCTCTCTTAAGCTAAAACTGTTGTAGCTCAGACTTTTAATTCTGGAGTTATTTTTTTGAACCCTCTAGGAACAAAAAAGCTAGGAGCAGTCTCCTTATATCAAGTGCTGAGATGTTCCCTATTCAGACAACTTTTTTAATTTGATAATCGTTTACTCATTTAATAAGAGCAAAAACTGTATCAATATTAATACTGGAATCCTACTTTCTCTTTTGTAAATTAGAGGCAGACTTCAGCAGATTATACCTGTTCATAAGCTGTAAGTTACAAATTAAATTTTAGTAGTGGTTCTGATAATGTATAAACTGTTCGAATGGTTTTTGAAGTCAATAGTTAACTTTATAATGCTGTGGACCAAGAGTACCTATGCATGACAGATATTTCTAAATATGAATGCTTGATTGAGATGAAGGTTAGTGGTACTTGGAGAATTTTAAGAAGTTTGCTTTTGCTGCTCTGGGCAAAATGTCTGATTTTGGAGCACGCAAACTAATTTTCTTCTTCAGTTTAGAGTTGCTATACCTTGGCTTTTCTTTTGGTTTATTATACTGTTTTCCTTTTAGTTTTGACTTACTTTGCTTATAAGTGGGTTTAAAAAGATGCAGTTAAGAAGTGCACTTTTACACGTGCCCTTATACATACACAGTGTCTATTTGATTGTGTTTTGAATTTTTGCCCTGGTCATGCAAAATTTACTGCTAATTCTATTTCAGAGGAAACATTTTTAGTATTATATTAATGTATTAGTGTCTGGAGCGTGTAATTTCTTTTTTTTTTTTTGCATGTCATAACTTTTTCTTTTTAAAACATTTCCTGCTAAAAGTAGGAGTTCAGTAGCCCGTAAATTTAGACTAAGCACTTGCTTATTTCCAGGGTGATTCCAGTAGTCACTAGGTGATCACCATATCAAAATAAAAAATTACTTCCTTTTTCCAGGAAGAGTTCCTGCTAATAGCATCCAACATTCTTTTTTTTTTTTTTTTAACTATATCTTACCAAAGTAACGTGTTTGTAGTCTTAATATCTGTGTTTGAAGACAAACAAAAGTGGACATGAGGGCATGGTTTCATGAGATATTTAAAGTTTAGCTTCATGCAACCATAGAAATCGTTCTGCCCAGCAAATGTTGCAAGAGTTTCGTGGTAAAATAACGAGCCCTAAAAGTTGCCTTCTGACTTCAAGCCTTTCGGTAATTCCATAAAACTTTGCATTGTTTCACAATTATAATATTATTTATGACTCTCCTTTAAGACAAAATAGTTTCAATTTTATAATAGTGTGTTTTTAGTAGTAGGACTTGACTTGTCTGAGTAACAGTGAAAACAGGAAACTTTTCCCTTAAGAGTATCATTAGTTATTATCACAATGTTGCCATAGATATTTTTTAGTTCCAAGTTTATTTTGAGCAGATGGGAGGAAGATATCATGTCAACCCTCAAATATTTATGTATTTTTTTTAAATTGGTTATGTTTGAGAATGAGTTATACTAGATTGAGAATGGACAGAATTGCAAACAAAATGATTGATCTTGGAAAATTTATCTGGCATTTACAATAATATTTTCCCATTGATTTCAGGAGGGTTCAAATAAGAGCCAAGTGAAAACAGAGTAAGAAATTCTTAAATTACATGATGATATCCACTGATTGCAGTTGGTAGCCATTTTAGGTCTTGCATTTTTTTATATTTTCCTCACTGTTTTTGTGAGGTGATATCTACCTCTTCATAGACCTTCCTAAGGCCTTTCGATGGGTTCATTCTTCGTAACATAATGTATCTTATAGTTACTTTTGAAACTCTTGTAGCTTTATGAGCGTATTCTATAGTTTCACCTTGGTTTCATAAGTTTACACACTTTTGGTAAGAGTGAAAGTTTTAAAAATGTTATCAGAAAATCAGTTATTTACATGAAATTTGCATGGAGGATACACAGAAATTGCAAGTAAGTTGTAAACCCTGAAAAATGTCTCTGTGACCCCTTCCCACAATTATGAGTTAATACTAGAGGAACAACGTGCACTGCAAGTTTCTTGTGTTTTGTCCTAATTATTCACTTGAACTTTTTCACTTGCAAAGTAATTGAAGTATACTATGACTCTGTGTTAATTTAGGATAGCATGGCATTTGCTACTCATGCAGCTAAATAAAAAGTTAAACTTAACAAGAAATGCTGGCAGGATGTGTCTTCTTTGTGGCAATTTTCATGGAAGGAGAACATTGTCAAACCTTACACTATACGAAGGGAATTCAGAATGTGTTAGACAGGTGGGATAAGCTCACACAAAAGAGAAGTTATAAAGACAATCTGTACAAGTAAGTACTGCTTGATCCTGAGAGTTCTGAGAAGTTAAAACAGAGATGATATGTGTTACTAATAGCAAGAGACCACGAGAATGGCAGTGCTGTCCATCCTGGCTGGGAAAGAGAGATTGATTTGGATTGGAGAGGAAGACCCAGGTCTTTGTCTAGGCCATATGGGATTGCAACCATAGCAAGATACTGAAATGTTTGGCGTGAGCTTGTTCTACCTATAACTGGCTGCTCAAGACAGACAAATCCATATATGTGCTTGGAAAAAAGGGAGGCAAGTAGACCAATAGCTGTGTGGTGTAGCTACATAGGGATGATAATGAAGTTTGTGTCAGTGACTGTTGTTGTCCACGTTCTAAGCACACAGTAGTAAAATGAGGAACTGAGGTGGATGTCTGTTCAGTTCCTCCAAAGGTTGGGAGGACACTGAGGAAGATGCTTGTAAACTAGCATAGTAAGAAAAGGGGTGGTACAGAGCTAGCTCACAAACACTGACAGGGAAAAAGGTTTTTAAGAAATTGTGGTGTATGGTGTTGAGTGTGATTGGCAAGTTAAAACAGTTGTGAAAAGTGTGTTGGGTTTAAGCTTTGGCAGGAAGGTTGCTGGAAACTAGTGTGAATGACTTCAGTGTGGTCAAGATGTAAGGCTGTGGTTTGCAGTGTCAGAGGAGGGAAATTCTAGGCAATAATTTTACCTAACATGTTCACTGATCTTAGACAAAAAATAGAGAAACAAGATGGAAGTTATGGAAAAGGCAAGTGGGGTCAAATGAAAGTGCTCTAACACAAACAAGGTGGTGAAAATTATAAAAATTAAAATTAAACATACATCTTCTGCGATGTACTGCTCCTCCTTCATCCTTACTTCATTCATAGATTTTCATCACATTATGATGTGGAACACCTTTCTTCAAAAAAATAATCAGAAGTATTCTCGTCTTGTTAATTTAGCATAATGTAACAGGTAAAACCCATGTGCCATTTATGAAGTCACTGTAAAGAAAGCGTGTCTTTGTGTGTGATAATTTTCATGGAAAGAAAACATTAGATATATGTGGAAATTGTGAACTTTGTGACATCCTGAAGTCCCTGAGAATTCTGACATCTTCAGCAAGCGGCAGACAAGATATTCAAGTGCCTGTAATTGACCAATGCAGCAGTTGACATCTGACACGCAGTTGACTGAATGACCTGGAAGGTTAGATGGGAAGGTAGTACATGAAATCCTTATTTAAAGCTTCCTCTAGTAACTGGAATGACTGTGACATGAGGCTAAATCACAGATAACCGACTTCTTTAAAAATACATCCAGAAATCTAACCCTCTAGAAAGGTCGGTATTGTGTACAGTATTACCCATTAACTTCGAGATGTGCCTTGCTTTTGTTCAGAGTATTGCATGATTAGATTTTTTTTTTTTCAAGTTACAAATACATGATTGGAATTGTATTTCACAGTTACATCTTGCTACATGGATGAATGACAAGATGGGTTGAACTTTTGTCTTTGTCTTTTTTTGTCTTTTTTCTTTCCCCTATTTTTCCTTCGGGATTGAGATGATGCATTGCTATACAGAATGCCTCCCTGAATGCCACCCTGCAGTTATAGCATGAAATAGAACTGCTAATAGAAGTGTGAGAAATTAGAGGTAGAAAAAACATATTGCTTCATCATCTCCATGCACCTGAGAGTACATCAGGGTTCTAAATTGTTCAGGAAGAAAATTATTCTGAACGGATTAGATATGTTGTAATGAATTGTATAAAAATGTGTGAATGCGAATTTTATATCTTAAGATTGTAGGGAGCCTGCATCTAACTTTAATACTGATACAGGAAAAGATAGATTACACCAACTTTGTGAATAACCCATGTATTTCATTAGCAGGTTCACCCGTATTTCTTACTTAGATTATACTGACAGTGTTTGAATTTTTGAGAACTCTAACATTACTAAAGTATATCTCTTCCCTTTTTACTAGGAAACATTTCTAAGCTGACATTCAGACCACTGACTGTAAACTTGTAGAATTGCACCCTGTATAGCAAAACCTTAAATAACCTCAAACACTTTAATCTTTTTGAACTTTACAATTAAACCAATAATTTTGCTTAAGATTTGCTCCTTTGAAACCGTGTCTTCTTGTAGTCATTAAATGACGAATTTTGTGAAGAATACTTCTATTTCTCCCCAGGCTTGTGAATTCACCATGGTAGATTTAGTATCTATCTTCATAAACTGCAGCTGTTCCCTAGTATTTTATGCTTCAGATTTTACTCCAGTCCACACAGGACAACAACATCTGTATAAGGATCTGTTGTAAGGTATGATCCATACTTCATGAAAAATTAAAGTTCTTTCATTTCAGTTGATTTTCTTAAATTGATGAAACTTCATTAACATTTTGGGAGTCAGCAGTAATCTACATTTCTTTTGATGTTGCTTTTAATTTACAGTAGAATTGGAATCAGAATAGGAATAATTTTAATGCTTACTTTTTAAGAGAAAGAGAGAAAAAAGGTTTGTACAGCTCTAGCTACTTTAATCTTTTTTTAGTGATGTTTTTCAGTTAGTTAAGTTCAAGCTTCATTTTCATGTAAATTCAAACCTCCAAATTTCATTATCATTATTAAAGGCTGTTTATTCAGTTTCTGAAAAAAAAAAGTCTCATTGCTGTCACTATAATATGAATGATCAAAGAAGAGTAATTGTAGCATTTCTTTTAGGAATCCTGCCCTCAGTAAGCCCATAGGATTTGTTTACCCTCTCTTACCAACCAACATTTGTACCCATATGTTGAGATGGCAGCATGCCTCCCTCACTGTGTACTATGCCAGTTTCAATAGGATATAGATGCCAAACAATATTTAAATAAGGAACTAACATAATGCTGGAAATACCATCTGTTCTGTAAAATTTCCCTTATTCTGTGACAGGACCGCCACACTGAACTTTCATGTGTTAATCACATTTTTGATACACAATAATGAAATTTGAATACCTGAACAACTGAAATGTCTGAGCATCCATGATACCTACTGTTTTATCAGGAATTGTGGAAGCTTTACGTTGTATGTTTGGAAGCCATTTTTGAAAACATTGGACGTCAAAATGCATTAGTGAATATAGAATTATAAAACAACTCATGGATGACAGTGGCAGTGTAATATATTAATCAGCCTTCAAAAATAGGTATTTACTATTTTCATAGCCCTTCTCATGGACAGATCTACAGAGACCATTATATGGAAAGCTTCTATAATGATTCCTTCAGTGACATGTCAGGTCAAGGAGTGAGATCTGTTCTCTCTGGATTCCTTACTATGGATTGCATTAATCTTAAATTTGTCAGGTGGCTAAGGTTCAATTCCAGTGCAAGCTACTGATTAGGAATCTTCCTAACCAAGCAACCAATTGATTTGAAATCTACATTTCTCACTCCTCTGTTAAGGTCTCAAACCATTTCTGTTTATTTGCTCATATTCAGGAACAATCTTTTTTTAATGCCGTGATTCCGTTTGATGATACCCGAAAAATTACATGTTTCTCAACAAGCAAGTGTCATTGTGTATATATGTATAAGGATGAGCATGAATACAGCAATATGGCATGTTCTAGAAAATACTGACTTCTGTGAATGGTGGCAGCTGTCCATATTAAAACAGGTCGAATGTGATTGATCCCAAACTGAAATAGTTGCTCTGACAAGTGCATATTTCTTCCAAAGAGCATTGTGTCAAAGAACATTTCTTCCAACTTTCTTGGGTGTGAGAGACATGGATCATCTTCATTTCAGAAAGGGCAGAAAGATACTTGCTCTAACATAATTTTGCATGAAGTTCAGTGATTTTTTTTTTTTTTTTATAACTGTGAATCCTATTGAAAAAGTAGGTTTCTGAAGGACCTGTTTTATTATTCTTGTTGAGTTTAGTGAATGTTTTAATGCAATGTACCTTTCTGAGAGTTGTTTTTGGAAATATTAAAATATGGTGTATAAAATTGCTAGAACTAATTAGTGGTAATAACTATTTTAAATTGCATAAAATGAGTCAAACAATGATAAAATCAGATTAAATACAAATTGAGCATATTTTAATATATCTTTTCAGTTCCACTCGACTGAATTCTAAGATCTCTGTTTTCAGTTTGAAAAAGTCCATTATTCACATTGTTTTTTCCCTGCTTCCATATTGTTTGCTAAATTCCTTTACTAGATCTTCATCCAAGAAAACAGGTTTGCATTTATAGTCATTTGGAGTTTTCAGTTATCCAGACTCTGCAATACTTGTTGCTCTACAGAGGTGGATTAGGAAAGTGTTTTGGGTTTTGTTGTGGGGTTTTGTTTGTTTGGTTGGTTTTCATTTAGGTCTAGGCTGTACAACAAATGAAGTAGGAAGGTGTCTTGAGACCTTATAGATGTCACTAAAAGCATTTTTGTGTTCCACTGTTCCAAATTTTTACCTCCTATATCTTCATGCTTACTTTGTTCTATCGTTATGGCCAACCTTAATTTTGCCTTTTTCTTTGTCCTGCTCCTGAGCAGCCTTTTCCAAGGACCAACACAGATAAGTAATCTTTTTTCTGCACGGCTTGATGAAGGAGTTGTTACCTTTACACTGTCTCTCATGTGGTGGTTGTAATTAGCTGTAGCTATCCAAGAGAAAGGTATATGAACAGTAATGTTCAACAAGATGACTCTCTCACTCTATCCTGCTTCTCTGTGTGTCTGAAAAGCACTAAATGTGTTTCTCACTGTGTCATTTTCCATGAACTGTGTGTTTTTCTATATTGAAGGTTGTTTATATGTTTTTAATATGAATTTATATATGTATATTTAAAACATTTTAAAATTAAAGGAAAAGTGACTTTTACCTACAAAGCAGAATATCTAAGTACCACATAATAATTTTCTAGTGGGAGCAGATATGGTCCTTCTTGAGGGAAGTAAATGTGTGAATTAAGTTAAAATATTCCCTTTGTTTCACAATTGCATACTTAAGTAGTATGGATTAGATTAATTGGGTATTATGGTGGAATCACAGAATCAGAGCATGGTTGAGGTTGGAAGGGACCTCTGGATGTCATCTGATCCAATCTCTCTCTGCAGGGCTGCTTTCCAGCCTCTCCTCCTCCAGTTTGTAGGTACAACCAGGATTACCCTGTCCCAGATGGAGAATCTGGCACTTGCTTTTGTCAAATTTCGTATGGTTGGTGACTTCCAAGCTTTCTAGTCTATCCAGATCTCTCTGGATACGGCTCTGTAAGGCCTCTCTACTCTGAAAGGAGTCCACAGCTCTTCCTAATTTAGTATCATTGGCAAACTTAATATACATTTGATTCCTGTGTCCAGTTCATTTATAAAAACATTAAAGAGCGCTGGCCCTAAAATTGAGCCTGGGAATTCCCACTGGTGACTGTCCACCAGCCTGATGTAACCCCATTTATTCTAACTCTGTGAGCCAGACCTTACAGTCAGTTGTTCACCCATCAGGGCCACCTAGAGCCAGTTTCTAAAGGAGCCTGTCCAGATGGCTTGTGAATATCTGTCTTCAAGGATGAAGACTCCACAGCCTCCCTGCCAACCTGTTCCAGTGCTTGGCCTCTCTCACAGTAAAAAATAGGGTTTCCTGATGTTCAATTTACACCCATTACCTCTCGTTCTGTTACTGGGCACCACTGAAAAGAGCCTGGTTCCATCTGCTTTGCACCCTCCTTTCAGATATTTGTATACATTGAAGAGATTCCACCCCCTCAAGCCTTGTCTTCCCCAGACTAATCAGTACCACCTCTCTCCATTTTTCCTCATAGGAGAGATGCTCCAGTCCCTTAATGCTCTTAGCGACCTTTTGCTGGACTTTCTCCACTATGTCCTTATCTTCCTCATATGGGGAAGTCCAGAACGGTACTCCAGGTGGACACAGTACTCCCAAGTGTGGCCTCACACACAAGAGCTGAGAAGATAAGGATCACTTCCCTTGACCTACTACCAATATTCCTCCTAATGCAGCCCAGGATACCAGAAGTCAGCTTTGCTGCAAGGGCACATTGCTGGCTCATCAGTCGCTGAGAAATCTTTTCCAAGTACATATTTGAAGTAAAACTCATTTTGTGGAGCAGTTGAATGTGAAATGTTACATTCTGAAGGTCAGTGGAAGCTTCATCTGATGTATTGGTTCAAGCTCACAGGGCAATCATCAGGTCTTCCCATCTCCCATCCAAACAGTGGAGGTCAAGGAAAATTAGGGTAAGATGTGTCCTCTTCTTGGTAGATAAGTTTCTTTTTAGAGCTATGTCTTGAGTATGTGCCTAGTTGGCTTGACTGTTTGATAAGAATAAATTTAAGATTTAGAATTACCATAATTGTTTTTTTTCCCATAATTTGTGTTAGAAATTTGGCTGCTCTGTTTTCATGTAAAGATAACAGTTACAGTTTCAGTTGTTGTCTACACAATATGCAAATACTAGTCAGCTTTCATCCTGCAAACTCACATGAGTTGCTAGCTGGGAACTGCTATTAAAAGAAAGGAAGCAAAAAAAGTTAAAACCCAGTTAAATTTAAATAAAAAGATAAATTAAAGAAATATCGTGGTTCATAGCTATACCAGGCTACCAAGTAATTGATAATTTTTGTCTTTGCTCACTGAGTTGCTCTGTGTAATGGAAAGTTTTCTTTTATTATAGGTTGCTGTTTATCTGGGGATTTTACTTTGTTCAGGATTATTCCTTTATAAAGTATTAATTCTGTTGGATTGTGCTGTAAAATCAAGACCATGGAGATGCTCTATGGTTATTTTTTTTAACTGGATTACTCCCATATCAAGTATTTGGTATTTGTATTTAGAAACAAGTATCAGCCTTATAAGTATTGTTTGCTTCCCCAGTATAATGAAGCCCACTTAAATAAATACCTGATATAAAAATAATCCTGTTAAAACTGAACAAATGAAGTCTACACCAGTCTCTCAGAGTTCTAGAAGACCCTGACTGATAAATACTTGATTAATGAATAATCCTGTTAAATGAAAAAAATTTGTGTGCCAAATAGAGAAGTAAGACTTGTTATAGGAAAGTTACAGATGAATAAATCTGGGCTGATAATTTATGACAAAGCATGATGACATTCTCTTTTCTTTGATAACAATAAGCCTTTTATAAGTATAGTTTCAATTATTTTTTTAAAAATACATTAAAAGGATTTATATCCATGTCATGTAATAATGGAAATATTAATGAAGAAAAAAGCGGACATACCTGTATGGCAGTAAAGCATTAATATGTTAAAAGAGAATATTTTCTTATTTCCATTTCATTGCCTCTGACTTTGAAAAAATTCCTTACCTTTTTGGGTTTATATCATCCTAAAAAAATTATCCTATTTTTACCCAATATGGGTCACATGGAGTTAGATCATTTAGACTGAAATTCTTTAAACAGACATGGATATTTTAATGAACATTAGAATTCAAGGACATATTATAGTGTCTTCTATCCTTCTGGGATTTCTGCTGGGAGTTTTTCCTAACAAAAGCAAAAGCAAAATACTTATTTTTCTAAAAATCTTTTTCATATGAATGAGTCCATCAAAAAGCTAATGAATCGTTAGTTGTAAAAGCTCATTAAAACAGATCAAATCAAAGTAAACTAATAAATGAAGAGCCCGTGCCAGTAAGAACATATGATTGTAAATAGCTTTTGCTGTAGTACTCCTGCTGGTGTCTGGCTGACATAACATTCCTCACAGTTGTGCACAAAAAGGCACCAAATGAACTCAGCCAAAATGAATAAAACAATGCAGTGGTCGGGTTGTGTTTGGAATTGAGAGGTGAGAAGGGCTGAGAAGGTTTTGGATGCCTTCAGACTGTCTTTGAATTTCTCATCTGGGGAAACAATTAGACTAACAGCCTCTAGAAATCTAGAGCTAGCAAGGACCCCAGTGACTCCAGATTTAAGAACAGAAGAAAAGGTTGAAGCTTTAGTTGTATCTTCCTTTTGTTACTTGACTGCATTGGAATGACCATATTGTCCCTTCTTGAGGACCAGTTTTACGATTTAAAATCATTAGTCTCTTTTACATATGTAAAGGTCTTAAGAGATAAAATCTGAATGAGTAGAAAGGTGGATTTGCATGATGATGTAGAACTACCTGCCATTTGATTTACTTTTAAAGGTATCTTCATTAACTAGGCTTTTGAAAGTAGAAGAAAGTGCAAAGAAAGGTGGTTTTATCTGCAAAGAAGTGGTCAAAATATGCCCTGTGTTCAGATGGAAATGCAGTTTATCGTTAGGCCTATTCAAATCGTAGTTTTAACACGTAATTACTTTTTTTTCTCTCACAGATATTTTCCTTTCTTATGTTTATTTAAAGATGTTTCTATATTACTCTTATATTTTTTCTAAACAAACAGAAAAAATTTCTTCTGCAATACATAGAGCATAATTTCAGCCTTTTCTTCATTACCATGTTAATACAAAAAAACTAAGCATGAGCTGCTTCTAAGGTAAGTTAGCTTTTTCAAGGTGATAATTTGTTTCTTGGAAACAAAATAGTATAGATTTTATGTCTGAAGGTCATAAGTTAATAGAAATTATGCAAAAGGCAGAATTTCTGCCATCTGTACATTAGGGTGGAAAAGGACATTTCTACAACTCTGGCTAAAACCATGTGTTTCATTGGCTAGAGGAAAAGTTCTTTCATTACTGCTTGATTTATGGGCTTCCTAAATTTCCCTTGGTTCTTATAGTTTTCGTCTCAGCTTTTCTTCTATTTGGACTATTTGGTGTTGTCCAGTTCGTGCATGACAGTGAACCAGGATGGCTTGGTCAATTATGAGTCTCGTACCGTTTGTTGTATGAAAGGGGAAAATACAAATCAGGAAATTAATTTTGGTTATGCATAGGAACATTTTTTTATTAATTTCCACTTCATTTCCAGAATTATTTGGACTAGATTTGTTGTTATCATGAATTTTCCACTGTCCACTTTGGTACTTGCTGTTTAAACCTGATACCAGATCAGTATGGTATGTTGGGTATTTTTTATGTTGTGAATATTGACAGGAGTGAATGTATTCACAAGCCTAATAACTAGAAAGAGAATTTTTAAGACAGCCTGAAGAAATATTGATATTTATCACCTTGGGTGTCTTCTGAAAAACTTGGCATAAGTAATTTAATTTAGTAATCTTCAATAATCTTGATGGAATTCTCTTTTCATTCACTATTGATGAGGGAAGATTTAGAAGGTAATATTAATTTATCTTGTTAATGGGAAGTGGCATTGTCAAAAGCTTGTCCCATTGTGTATAAACTCAGACTGTTACTACAGTTAGAAAGTTCATATAAAAATGTTCTAATGATCATGGTCATTTAGCAAGAGAACCAGCAGCTATTAGTACATTAACTAGGCCTGCTGAAACTATTTTGTTTTAATTTTTACATGCACAACTGTTTCTGACTTTGTCTACTCACTCATATTGTATACTCAGTCATTGAGACTACTGCCTTTTGGCTTTCTAAGTTTATTCTGCAAGGTCTGTATTTTTTGTTTTAGCAATGGAGAAATTTACTGACTTGATTCACATTGTGAGCAGTAACCAAAAAAATCACAGATCACAGAAAACAGTGCTGAAAGGGGTCTGAAGAGATCACGTTAGAATGAACGAAAGGAGATCTAAATCTGTGTAAACTATTCCTGGCAGGTATTTTTCTGGACTGTTCTTAAAGTTCTACATTGATGGAGATTCTCCAGCTAACATATTCCAGTCTTTCCCCATCTTCATCACTATAAATGCTTTCCTGATTTCTCTTGAACTCTCCTTTGCACCATTTTAAATCACATGGTATCCTGTTCCTAGTGAACAAATGTGCATAGGTCTGTTAGACTTTCCTATGATTTTTTTAAATGTATTTGTATATCATAATCTACACCCTGACCTGACTTCTGTGGAAAAGGCATTACCAAAACAGTAAGTCATTCCCCATAGACCATGTGAAAGCCTCAGCCCTTGGAAATCTAGGTCAGCATTTAGGGGGAAACATCCATGGCTGAGAACTCACTTTGGCTGTTTTATAGACTCCTTAGCTGTCTGAAAGAATTCCCTTTGGTTCACTTCTGGAGACCTCACCAACCAGCTGATGTTCAAATGCTTCCTACATAAATGAGACTTCTGCCTAGGGATCATCTAGTACAGTTTGTAGCATTTATGTGCTATAAGTCAGTGTAACCTCTGAAACAAATCACATCGCAGGCCTAAAATTGCAACTGGATGAACTGTGCAACTGCATTTGCTCCATGGATTAAGCACACACTTCTCCCTTACTGCTTCCATTGTTTTCTATTCCTATGTCCTAAGTAACTGATCAGTCTGACTATATAAATTATGTTTTTTGAAGTGGAGTTTTGAAAATTAAGTGGTTTTGAAACACCATGATCTGGGTAGTTCATGGTACTTAGAATTGCTATAACTTCAATTTTCAGAAAATCTGAAGAAAGACATTTCCACATAAAAATTAGGGCTTAATCTTAAACAAATTTAGTATGTTGGTATGGAAGTTTAAGGATTTTAGAATTTTTAATTGCTTCACAAGTAAGCAGTGGAAATTCTGGAAAACTGCACCTGCATTTTAAAGTATTCTGCACGTATCATGGAATTTGTTTCAAATACTGTGGACTAGTGTAAAGAAAGAAAATGAAACAATCCAGCATTTCTCCAAAAATCAGTTTTCACCTAAATTATGAGAATAATTATAAAAAGAAATATATCATTCATTCAGACAGTTGTCTTTTTAAAAGGAAAAAATGTAATAAAAGATCCCTTTTCTTGTCAGCTTTCACCCTTTACTCTCGTTTTCTCATCCCTGAATGGATTTATGATAGTCCACCCAGTGGCTCTACTTGAAGAATTGTTGTAGTGTTAATTGTCATGATTAGAGAGCAGACCTTGTATCCTAAACTCAAGATCTGCACATCTCTTTCTGCCTTGGTGCTGCTGTACAGGCATTGGGCAAATTACAGTGCTCAGGAAAGGCTTTACCTGCATTTCCTGCTACAAGTAAGGTGCTATGATGGCAACAGCTACCATAAAAAGATTGAACAGCTTCTTCAAAAAGTCAGCTAAATATGGTATTTGGGAATACTTCTATGATGGAAGATCAAGGGATGCGGGGAAATGTACTCGTCCGTGTTTACATGAGTGGTGCTAAACAAACTTCCTTTTCCATTCTGCAAATCAAACTAAGAGAGTGATGGATAAAACCAGATCTGAGCTTGAGGTAGGAAATTAATCAACTAATAAAAAGAATCAAATATGAGGACTGTTAACTCTTCGG
The DNA here is from genome assembly GCF_036250125.1 of Pseudopipra pipra. Classification (NCBI taxonomy): domain Eukaryota; kingdom Metazoa; phylum Chordata; class Aves; order Passeriformes; family Pipridae; genus Pseudopipra; species Pseudopipra pipra. The sequence goes on from NC_087551.1 coordinate 26,736,088, forward strand.
TGCCAGAATTTGCCAACACTTGTTTGTCAACAGCTGCGTTATGTCAGATAATTTAGGAGTCTTATGGCAATTTTTACACATTTTTTTCCTAACAGAAATAAAATTAAATTTGGTATGATGCCTGAAGTGTTTCAGAAATTGAAATGACAGTGAAGGCTGTAGTGTTAAAACTAAATCTCATTTCTTCAGTATGATATTTCTGTGCTGTCATTCCTGCCTTTTTTTTTTTTTTTAACAATATCAGCTACTATTTATACACTTAGAATTTCTGACCAAATTACTGTGGAAGGTTGTGGTGCCCACATGTACAAAATAGTATAATAATGTTCTATTCTTTTTGGAACAAATTTGTTACACAGATTGTCAGACAAGTCATTTTGTTCATGTCAGATATCTGAAAATAATGGAAAGATGCCAAAGTAAAAGCCCAGTAATCCATGCACTGGTGTAATGGAGCAAATGAAATGCAAAGCTCTTGTACAGGTCCAATTTCAGCACCAAATGCTTACCTGTCAGTCAGCAAAATTGTCCCTGAATAAAAATGAGCCCGTCTGAGAGGGAAAGGATTTTAATATACATCAAATTCTTTGAATCTCCTGTGAGGTAGAAGTTGTTCTGAGGAGGAAATGCTGAAAGGGAAATCTTAGTTCAAGCTAGTGCAAATCACACATGTACTGCTGACTGTGAAAGGTCTGGGTTTACCCTTATTGTTTGGTATCTGTAGCTCCTTGGATAGACAGGTGATTTCCCTTAGGCTACGGCAAATCTGGCCAATCACTGATTTAAAAGTGTTAGACAGGTAACTGGCAGACTGTTGGAGTCATCTGCATTTTGTCTGTGAAAGACCTGATTAAAACTTTAATTCATGAAATGTCAACATCAGAGATATCTTTGCAGATATCATGGTTCTGATTTGCTGTGACTGAAATGTTTTTGAAATGCTATGCAGCTGAGTGTGCTTCCACCTTTAAAGTGACCATTGGGAGAACATGTTTTGCTACTGAGATGTCTTCCTGTGCTCCAAAACATGAAATATTAAATTTAGTATTTATCTTATGTAGCTTCAGAGTTAAAACTGCCACAGCTCTACATGCTCTTGTTTTATGAAGTTCCAATTTTCTTCACATTTCAATAGAGTGTCCCAGTAGTGTTTTTCTGTGCTGAGAGAGTGAGAGGCTAACTCGAGTCAATATAGCCATTGACAGTCGTCAGGACTAGTTCTCTTAAAAGTTAATGTATTGGGAGTGAACCAGCACTTCAGGAATGAAAGAAAAATGAAATGGGCAGTATGAAAAGTAATAATAAATATATAGAACAAAGCTGTGTATGCTTTTGGGTTATGACTAGTCGAAGTGCACATTAAAAAGCTCTGAACCAATGCACGTGAAACAAAGGGCACAATACTGAATTCATTTTAATCCTCTGGTTTAAGTGGGTGTTCCTTCACTTCTGTGTCTAGAAATAATCATACTTATATCAATCTATAGTGTGTGACTTTTGTAAGCTCTGAAAATAGTATTTTTCACTAAATTGTCACTTATTATTGTTCATTTGTGGCCACTAACATAGAAAAATGTTGCAGCTACAATGTCAGAAGAATAGGGACAATTTGATGTTTTCTTTTGATGCTGTTTGTTGATACCTAGACCACTGCAGCTTGATTGCCTAACATTAAACCTATAATAACAGTGCAATCATAGCAGTATCATCATGAATGTCGTTACAATAGAAACAACATTTACACGGCTTCAGAATGGTAATTATCAAACTTTTTGTCATGAAGCGCTTATTTGCTAGCATTGATCTGCCCCGGTCAGTTGTTAGCTCTTCTCATCTGAGGTGTATTGATTGTATAATCAGTAGATAGAGGCTGCGGGCAGATGAAATTCAGTATTGTTGGGCAAATTATTGTCTGCTTGCCTGTTGACCTGGACCCTGCTGGTTGTACCTTAGACAGTGGTGGGATTATTACTCATTTCAGTGACCCTACTCTGACAGAGAACTCCATATTATTATAAAAGATAAATGGCATCCTTCTTTACTGTGGCTATGGTTGAATGCAGGTGTCAGTGTGTAGTGAAACCGAAAATCTTGTGCAGCAGTGTTCCCTGACTTTCCTTCAGGTTATTTTCCTTTTTAAATGTATGCAAAGGTACTGTAGAGTTGCAATACATTTTATGTCGTAGATGACATACATTTATAGGTATGTGATGCGTAAGCATGGTTTTTTACTTTGGTCATTCAAGAATTTTCCTTGCCAGGCTGTAAGATATTGATAAAATTCAAACACTACTTTTGGTTATTGCCATCTGATAACAAGGAGGACCAGACTAAACACTACATCTAAAAAGATATACTTTTAAAACTCAGGCAAATAGCCCACTCCTGTGTTGAGTAATTTTGCAAACTCCTCTCTCGTTTGTTTTCTTTATCTATAGCATCACTATGGAAAAAATAAGTAGTAGTGTGAGTAAATGTGTGTGAGAGAGACACAAGTCAGTAGAACTTTATATCAGTTTAGTAAAAGTAAATCTCGTATATAGTGTTCATATTAGAACTTTTATAACAATAAAGGATATTAGTGTAGGTGGCATTTAAGAAGGAGATCTGCATTATGGTTATTACCAGAGGGAAAGCCCTCCTGACTCAATGACAAGAGGTGATGTAGAAACCATGAATACTTTTACATCCCTCAGGAAAGCCAGCTGTGGTTGGCTAATGTACTGTGCTCTCTGGTGGTGACTGTACCATTGTATTGTAAAGGTCAGTCATTACCTGTGCATTGTATTTAAACCACCTGCTCACAGCAAGTAATTGTATTTGGATGACCAGCAGTTTTATATTAATTGCCCTGAGTCCTGCTGAAGCCATGATAAGAATACTGAGCACTTACACAGCAATTTACAACTTCAAAGTGCTGTAAAAACATGAGCTAATTATTGTTATGCTGGAAAATCTATAGATGGTTCTATATAGCTTTGAATATACATTTTATGACCTTAATTTAATTGCCAGAAACAATGGATCTACCTTTAAAGAAATGAAAGAATGCAGATGGCTTGGTAGAAATGCACAATGACGGTACTATTGTAACCTCTGGAATAATTACCCTTGAAAGGGAGCCTTTGCAAAGCATCATTACATTTAACCCAGTTGAAATAATGTTTTTGAAATTAAAATCAAAGCAAAGAGAACCAATGTGAAACTGACATTTCTTGCTCTGTAGATGTGTATCAAGTACAAGTGTATCATGCACAGACAAGTGAAATCATATACCAGAGGAGAAATAAAGCAAAATGTAGAAGGAAGAATAGTAAGCACCTTTGTGGAAGGATGGTTTGTTTAGTAAAGAAAAAATACGTATTTCAGAAACTATGTTAAAATAGTGAAAACTATGATATGGAGTGAAGGAAACAAATATGATTGTCATCCACACATAGAGATTTATGTGTGTGTGTGTGTGTGTGTATAGGGTGGCATTTTCAATAAACATGTAGTTCTTCCAAGAAAACAAGGACATGCATTATTTGCAAGTGCAATAATAGTCGTCATTGGCTTGTTAGGAAAAAGGAAGTTTATTTTTCAAGATCTGGCTATTATAAACTATTATACAAGAAAAGGGCAATTCTTAGCTGGTAACTTAGTGGACTAATTAGAGGGGAGGGTAGCAGTCTTATGAATCTGTTAATTTTCTTATGTTCAAAACTGCTGCAGCATGTTGTAACTTTTCTACCAGAGGTTCATTTTTCTATGATTGATATTTTGATACAGTACAGCTCTGTCACATTGGCTCAGATTTATATGAAAACAAGAAGCTTTGAGATTCTTTAGAATCATGAGGTACTAAAGGTAAAATGTGAGATGGATAAATTACTAAAATGGTTGAAGAACTCATGAGGAACAGATGATGACTGAGTAGCATCAGGTTCTCAAGGAGTACCGAAGGTTTCCTGCCAGACTGGGTGTTTACCTGGCTAGCAAAGTTTCAAGAGGTGTCTGAAAGAGAGTGGTGACAAATTAATTCACATAGTGATAGCTTGTAAGGCCTAGTTATCTAGTATATGTATTTGCCAGTAAAATTGATTTGTGGTTTTGGTTGTTTATATACTGCTTGCAGTCCTTTATAGATGGTAAAATTTGCCTTAATAAGGTGATCCAGAAAGGGAGATTTCCAGGCATTCCATGTGTAGAGGCAGTGGTGGTGGCAGTGGTGTGTTCAATAGTGTCCAGTCCTTTCGAAGATTGTCTGCTGGATTTAACCACCATTTCCTACCCTGGAAGGCAGATAGCCAGACCCCTGATTTTTGGGTTATTACTGTATTTGATCTTCAAATTCAGATCTGGTCTGTTTGGTTCTGTGAAGGCTGCTTTTGAACATGGCAAACCATTTCTATTTTTCACAGGAATCTTCAGAGTCCAAAGTAACATGAGTTAGCTGTGTTCAGTGCAAAAGCATAACAGTTTTCTCTCATTTTTGTCAGGTAGCAGAAATCATCTCACAAGATATTTTCCAAGAATGTGGAACACAGAAAAGTTACGGTATTTTTGTGAGATATTTTAAGGTCCTCTATAATCTCATACTGATTAACTCATCTGAATTACGTTCATTTTGATATGTTGATATCTCAGCTATTTCTAGACTTACAGATTAAAATCTGTATGAAAAGGTCTTATTTGCAAACCTGGCAGTAAAACTGCATTAAGACTGAGTGAGGCTCTTAGATACAATTCTATGTGGGAAAAAATATATCTTAACGTAGTGATTCTTATTGCAAATGTATTTTTAATCTGTCTTGCATTTTTGTGAAGATAAACACTTTGAAAAGGCTGATTTGATGTTTCTACTCTGGAAAAAAAAACAGGAAATAGTATAAAAAGATATAACTGAAATGTTTGCTTGTGGCCAACTATAAAAATGTGAAGAAGCTACTCTTTCAGTATCACAAATATGACATCAAGCAAGTCAGAACATCGGCCTGATCTACTCTATTATTTTTCTTCTCTGTGTGGGAATAAATGTCCAATTTCTTAAGCAACTGCAACAAAATATTATCACAGGTTGGTTGATATACTGAGTTATCTCCTAGGAAAATTCTCTTAGCAAAGAGAATAAGAGCAAAGATGACCACATTTTCATTGCTAGGAAAGTATTAGGAAACTCAATCTTCTCTAAAGATGTGTGGTAGAATGAAATTAGTTCTAGAGTTGGGGTATCTCTATTTGAATACCAAAAGTTACAACTTGGAAGACACTCTAATCTCCTTTTCTCAATTATATAATCTAATTTCTATAGCATCCATATACTTGACAAAAAATCGATGATGACATAAAAAAATTATTAAGTTCTCTTTAGTTCAGAATTTCATCAGTTGACTTTTTGATGGTCTGCAGATACTTCTTCAAAGTAAGTTGTTGCCATTGCAACCCTTAGTGAAAAAGTACTGTAACAGTTGAGTAAATCAGTTAATCTCATTTCTTTTTCCTCCACCTTTGAAGTTTACTTTCATATTGCATTAACAGGCATCATGATTTCATTCTGTGGCTGCATGGTTGTTTCATTTAATGCAAGAAGGCAGAGCAGGTAGCAAAGGGCAGAACAGGATGCAACTTTTACCATAACTCACAGTTGCTCTGAACAAAGTCTAGTATGAAGCTATGATCTCATAGTTCTTTGTGTAAATCTAGTATATCTGGGATTAAAATAATTTAAAAAAATCAATGGGATCATTGATTATATTTATATTTATATTATTCGTTTTCTTACCTTTCTTATGCTGTAAACATTGAATCTTGACTAATTATAATAAAGCCCTGATTTTCTTTTACTACCTCTTTTTTTACTAGTTTCTACTGGTTCTGGATTCTACTAATTCTTTCTGGGTCAATTATGCAAAATCATTTCATTTATAATGTCCTCATGACGTTAACACAGAATTATAGAATCAGCTGGGTTGGAAAGGACCTCCGAGATCATCAAGTCCAACCCTTGATCCAACACCACCATGGTTACTAAACCATGGCACTAAGTGCCACATCCAGTCTCATCTTAAAAACCTCCAGGGACAGAGAATCCACCACTTCCCTGGGCAACCATTCCAATGCTTGATTACCCTCTCTTTAAAGAATTTCTTCCTAATATCCAACCTAAACCTCCCCTGAGGTTAAGACCATGCCCTCTTGTTGAGAAAACCAGAAGGGGAAAAAAAATGGTGGTTAAAGTACAATCAGAAGAGTCTTTGAGTCAGAATTTTGCATTTGGTTGGCAACAGAGAGGTGTATCAATTAAAAACTTACTGCAGTGAGTTGCTCATATTGGTCTGTTAGATCACTTTTTGAGGGATGTAAGGTAAGTAGAACATTCTCTCATATTTTGATGGAGTATATAATCAAATATTTTGATTTCAGAAGTCTATTTAAAGGTTTTAAGTTTGACAAGATGTAAGTCACATAACTAATCTCTTGATAGTACTGAAATGGGGAAAAAAGCCCTCAAATCCTCTCAGAGTACTTGTGGAATTTTTTGTATGCCATTAATTGTATGCCTTTTGACATATTCCAAAGTTCTGCTGTATTTTTAACTCAGACATACTGTCTTACAAATATATCTTTAGCTGTGGCTATTGCATCTCATTGCAATACTAAATCAAGACTTTTTTAGCCCTATGACACGGCAAACCTTTAAATCTGCTCTGTATAGTCAGTTGAACAGATTGAGTTAGACAAACATTATATGATTAACTAATAAAATCATACCAAATGGAGGGGGTTGGTTGGTTGGGTTTTATTTTGGTAGGGGTTTTTTGTGGTTTTGTTTGGTTGGGTTTTTTTTTTGTTTTTGTTGGTATGGGGCTTTTTTTTCCCACTTAGCAATTATTCTACCTTTATTGCATTCTGGTCACCTTATCCCAAGAAAGGGCATTTCATAAATAAAAAGAACATCTAAAAGGCATTGTGATAAGACAGCATGGCTGTCTCAGGAGCTTGCTGAGCCACATGTTGTTGGAGATTGGGAGTATGTTTTAGGAAATGCCTATTTTGTATTCTTCTCTTGTGCTTTATTTTATTTTGCCAATATTGGAAACCAGCTGGTGGTCTGGATGGACCTTTGGTGTGTCTCAGAGTGACCACTAGGCCAGAGAGAACCAGAAAGCGACACGATGAAAGTTCACAAAATAGTTAATCGTTAAGTATACTGCAGTGGCTACTTTGCTATTTTATCCCAGTGTTTTCTTTCAAATCAATTTAATTTCTCCTGGTAAAATGTAAAGGTGAAACACAAACCATGCGCATCTTAAGAGCTTCCTTCTCTTTCAGTCTAATAATGCTGTAAGAATTTGTCGTGACTTACAGAGGCTTACATGTAGTATATAAGATATCTATAGTTATAAGAAGACAGGAACAGATTCTTGCTATACATGTGTAACAAAACATGTAAGTATATAGGCAGTGTTATTTATACACAGGCTTGGTGTATGAGCATAAGCATTGAGAGAGAGAAGAAGAAGCAAGAGGGTAATAATATATTTATGCTGGGATATAAACTGTCTACTTAAATACCTGACTGTAGTGAGTGACACACTTTTCTTGGTTTTTTTTTAATAGATTTGGTGGTTTGGGAGGGTTTGTGTTTGTTTGTTTTCTCTTTTGGTTTGTTTTTTTGTTTTGTTTTGTGGTTTTGTGTGTTTGGTTGGGGTTTGGTTTTGGTTTTCATTTGTTTGTTTGTTTTCCTGTGAACATCCATTCTTCACTTTCCCTGGGATCATATGAATGGTTTTGCTGGATGGACCAGCTTTTGATGTACTTTAACAGTCCCATATTCATCACTCCATTTACTTCTACTGTGAGACAGATTACAGTTTTATCTGATTTGAGAAAGTGCATTAGTATTTGGGAAGATAATTGGCATTTGTGAGATATAAAAACTTCATACAGCATTTTTAAATTATAGCTGAAATGTGAGCTGCAAAGTCTGAGTATTGCTTGCTCTCTTTCATTTTCTTACATAAGAAGGACCCAAAGACTGAATCTTGTGTAACAGAGGAGTGTAAGTAGTTTTGTAACTCTTTTCCTACTTTGCAGAAGGAGACTGTTTTTACTGAGGTTTTTATTGGCATGGCAGCAAAATAACTTACAATGGTAGCAGCAGTCCGTCTGCCCTGTAAACATAGTGTGACCAGTGACACTATTCTAAAGCCTTTTAAATGTAGCTGATGCCTTTCTTTACCATATCCTATAAACAAGGATTTTACTATTAATATGAGTTGATTATTTTTATGGATTCCAACTTAAAGGTTTTCTAAGAATGTCACTATCAAGTTGAAACATTTCAGCTTTACTCATCTTTTCACCTACCAGTGCATCACACCGACTGAAAGCTGACGGATCATGTTCCCTATTGCCCATAACTGCTTAATCCTTCCTATAATTCCAGAAAACACCATTGTGAAAGCTCTTTATTGTATATTGTGGCAATGAGCTGCACACCAGAAAGGATCAAGGCTCTAACAGCAGCCGACAGGACCCAGTCAAGTCTCCATGTTAGACTAAATTGATAAGCTTGTTTGGATCTACAAACTGTTTTACATAAGATCTTGGTAGGAATGGAGAGAGTCCTAGACAACCTGTCTATTCATAGAGTATGTAAAAACTGGTTAAATGAAGCTGGGGAAAAAAGGTGCTGGTCTTGTTTGATTTTTAGTGAATTTATTTCAGTGCAAGAAAAGGAGATTGAAGTACAATGAGGTAAGGAGAGGTCAGAGGCATAAAAAGAACTTACAAAGTTCTCTGTGTCTGTAAAACTCAATTTTTGACTAAATGAGGAATTTTTTTCAACATAAGAACTCACTTCATTGTTGGAATAATCTGCTTTTAGAGTTGAGGTTACAAATAAGGAAGAGCTTCAGAGAGTGCAATGAGGAAAGTGACTGGTGGAAACTTGCACAGTCTTCATGACTGATTTTCAACTGAAAGAGCACACATATTTTTCTAAACGGTGTTCAGCAATGCATGTAGTATCTTAGAAAAATGGACAGGAGAATGTTATAACAGTAATAAGGCGGACAATTTGATTGATTAAAAGACTAATCTAAAAGGTGAATTGCGCTGATGAAAATGAACTAATGTAGAATAATGCTTTACAAGCGCCTTTAATAAATAATCTTGATTTTTTTCATGTGTGATTATGCAGATCCTCCGCATGAAAATTCTACATCTTGCAGAAATAGAGGGAAATTGTGTACTTGCAGAAATCTGATATAACCAAATAAATTTTGGGGAAAATGGTAAAAGAAGTTCTATTGAGGTTGCACTGTTAATCTGCTATGTAATGACTTCCCATGTAACTTGTAAATATGTAAATATTGGGGAGTGCAATGCTGCTGGTAGTTTTGCTGTTATTGTAGATCTTGCCTTCCCTTTTGTCAGAATTACTAGCATTTTTTCTCTCTGTGTCTAAATGTGATAGCTAACAGTCTTCATCATGCTGTCACCGGGTCAGCAAGATCTGATGCCATTTGAGACTTATTTACTGTAAGTCTATCATAGAAGAGCTGATTATAGCAAATAATCTCATTCATTCAGTTCAGATTAAATGGGGAGATAAAAGTAATTTGTTTCCTAAGTCATTGATCTAAAAATGCAAACTTGGGTAAACAGAGCTTATTTAGTGAAGTCAGTTGTGACTTGATACTAAGGGAGAGAGTTATGGAATTTTTCTAGGATGAACTTGCAAAACCTATTTGGAATTTATAGCACTAATCAAGACGAAAGAGGAGGAATTTTATGCATTTTTCAGCAGTACAATGCTACTGAATATGAGGACAAAAAAAAAAACCAATGGAGGTAACTAATGATAAATTTCAGGTCCAAATCTTTGCCAAAGTGAAATTCAAATATTTCTGTTATTCAAGACCAGATGTGCTCCATCACTGAACTCTTAAAAGAAGTGACTTATGGACTTGGAGGCCTGATCAGTATTTTGAACAAATCCATAAAGTTACTAGGTAGTTCTATATGATGGGAGAGGAGCAAATATATTTATATTTGAGAAGATGTATTTGAGAAGGAACTGAAGAATTACAGACCCATTAGCCAGTTTGCCATGATGTAAAATGAAGCTCTTCTGAATTTGTACCTGATGATAGGAAGCAAAGTGATCAGTTTTCATAATGAGGGGGAATATTACCAGAATTGAGATCAGTACTAAGAACTACACTGTCATGAGTGGGAACACATGGTACTGAATGACTAATTGATAAAATTATGGATTACATTAAATATCCATAAATACAAAGGAACATTCATGTTCCTTTGGAAATACAGGAAAATACAGTCCAGAGCGTGCATATGTATTGTTAGGCTCTGCAATAGTTAAAACTAATATGAAGAAAACATCAGCAGAGTACTTGGTGATTTGGGAAAGAGCAAATGATGCTAGGAATCAGGTGACTGTTTTGCATGGTAAGCCTGTCTCTGAAGTACTTCATACAGTCTCTTTCTTGTTCTCTTATTTCAAAAGGGGCATAAGAAAATGAGGGTAACGCAATAGTTCCAGTTTAGTGTGGAGTAGTTAGAGTAAGGATCCCACAGTTCAGAAAGAGCTGAGATGGTAGGGTGTGATGTAGGAATGTACATCACGAAAAACAGGGAGAAGAGGAAGCATTTTTGATTTCAGTAAATCAAGAATAGGGAGATATCCTGAATAAAACCAGCAGGCAACACAGAATGAAGCCTTGGAATTTATTGACAGAAGATATTTTTGAAGCCTGAAAGTGTATATTGATTCAAAATGTGATGGGCAAATCCATAGAAGTCCATCGGGAATCACTGTGTAAAGATGTGAATACAAGCTGTGGATCAGGAAGACCCAGTTCATTGCAATTTTGACCTGATACACGAGTGCATATCAGTGTGTACTTGTTCTGGTTTTATGCTATTCCACTGATATCTGATGTTGACTGGTGTCACAGACTAGATAGTCCAGTGGAGTCTTTGGTCTGACCAAGTCCAGATGTTCTTTTGTATATTTATACATTATATATTGTTTATAACAGGTGTCTGGAACAATGTGGAAGTCTTCATTCTGTCTGTAAAACCTGTATTTCGTAACAATTTCATGGTTTGTTTGGTGTGGGGTTTTTTTTTCTTTCTAGAAACATGTTCCTTTGATATCAGATTTAAATTTTATTATCTCTCAATTTCATTGCATATCCTTTTGTTCTTGTATTACTAGAAATGATGAATAGAAACTTATGATAAATGTTATCTGTATAATTCATTGTTCCTCTCATCTCTCAAACACACACTCTTTTTGCTCTCTCTTCATGAGAGATTTTTGTGATTTTGATATTTCTTATTGTCACATCTTAACCTCTTCTAATTATTTTAATTAAGTGTTTACAAATACAAACGTCAGAAAAGGAAACCTTGAAAATATTACTAGGATAGTTAACCTTGATCAAAGACAAAAGAAGCTAGAAGAACAAATATGCAGTATTAAAATCAATACTGTGAAGGACCTTTGAAATTATACTGCCTTAAGAATACATGGCTCAAAGGGAATTATTCATGCTACTGTAATCAAAGTAGATCATAAAAATCCCAGCCAGTATGAATTATTATGTCCATATTACATACAAGAAAATGAAAACTCATTTCTAGACAGAAATATTCTCAGGAAGGAAGGCATCTGCAGAGGTGGAGTACGGGAGCTTGTGCAAATAGGAACCCTGACCTGCACATACCAAACTGGGTATATGGAGAGCGTTAAAAAATGAGAACAGTTTTGTGACTGGGCATTTTCTTAAAGCAGGGGATGAGGAATCACTTGGTTTGTTTTTAATGATTTCGCTGCAATCAAAGCAGAGGTAACATCAGGACAATAACCATATTAAGTTATGTCAAAAGAGTCCAGACCCTGAAGTGTTTGCTTCAGCATGTGTACGTTTTGACTGCAACCAAATATATCCATTTTGAAAATACGGTGTTAATATTTAATAGTGTTTTCTAGTGAAACAAATAAGGCTGAATTCTGCTTCCAGTTGCTGCTAAAAGGTTGTAAAGAATTACCTCCTGTGCAGATACTCCACCTCTGCACTGACATAACTGATTGCATGAGTTGACCTCATAAACTGTAGGGTTTTTTGTAACACAAAGCATCTGGTAATCTACAAAATAATTTCTAGTATTTGCTCATGTAAGCTACATGGAAGCTTTATTTAAATGTGCCACTATGTAGAAGCATCTTTCCGGTGAGGTCGGGGAGTTCTGGTGTCCGTCTTTGACTCTGTCCTACACTGAGATAGCCTCAGACAGCTGGGGACACCTTATGTCACTCCACAGGATCAGGCTTTGCATGATGCAGTTTAGGGCCTTGTTCCTCAGTTTTTCTCCTCAGTCCCAACGCCAGCTTGAATGAGACATGGCAGGACCATTTAAGGAATAATTGCAGAACTGTCTGTGTTCTGCTGAGAAAATTTTCCACTGCTGAATTTTGAGAAACCCTTTAAATGTAAAACAATAAGAAGATAGAAACAGGATGAACATTTAATCTCAAAACAATTTTTAAGTGGTATACTTCACTACTTAGGGATTTTTTCCTCTGGCATTTTTCATAGTATGTGACTACCAAAGAGAAGTTTTTGAAGTTTTATATTGGCTGAGTTGTTTTGGAATGAGTTAAAGAAGAGTCTTTGGGTTTTTTCTTTTTGCCTGCGAGGTGGTTTTGGTTTATTGTTCCCTAGTCATTTCATGAAAGAGTTGTACTACTTCTGTGCTGTGCAGGGAGACTTCTTTTGCTGTTTGTGGAAAGGCCAGATGCTCAAATAAGGACCTGGGTGTTTGAACACTTCCATGTTGCATACCAACCAAAATTCAGGATTGAGGGCCTTTTAGCAAAGGAAGGAAGGGCTTGAGTTCCTAGAAGGAAGGCTCAGTTAATTGTTTGAGTGAGACACTGGAAGAGATTGTGCTAAGTAGCAAAATCTACCTATTTATATACTCACAAGTAAAAAGGATGGGAGTGTGAGATGGAAATAGGTGCTTTCCCACAACCGCAACTGCTGGGCTGATATCTGCTCAGAACATCAAGCGGAACTTTGGGTGCCTGCATGTAGCATTCCTCTGCTCTCAGCAAATGTCTGAAATCCAGTGACTAGCCCAGCACTTATTACAGGTGTGAGTTTTGATGTTGCGGAGACAGTTGTCCAGGTTGTGAAAAAAACAAACAAAAAAATAGCTTTCATTTTTTCTTTTATTTCTTCTTTTATTGAGAATTTAAGTGTTTGCAAAATTTAATGTTTAAAAGCTGAGAAATCAGGCAATTCTGTTTACTTGTTACCTATCATCTCAGCATTTCATGTTTATGTATTGAAGTACTATTTTTATTTATCTACACATATATTATGTTTTTTACCACAGGACTCCTTTCTCTTTCAGTGTACATAGTAACAGAGATCAGTGAATGAGCAGCTATTCATGTTTTCTGTTATTCTTATTGGCCAATATGTGACCTACATGTGGTGTTCGCATTCAATCATTACATTGAATTCAAAACTATTAATTTCTCCATAGGCTTTCTTTCCATTGTAGCTATCATTAGCATCTGAATGCCTCACAAACCGTAATTAATTAATTTTCACAAAGCCCCTGTGAGGTGAGATGACATTATTAAAAGAGGAATGAGCCACGGAGAAAAGTGCCAGCCTATATTTTGAATGCCCACGTTGACATGTGTAAGGTGTGTTTTTTTAAGCTACTTAGCGTTCCACAACACTTTATTTGCTCTTTGTCTAGCTTCCTCTTACTTGGCTACAAGTGCCAAACAACTTCACAAATCAGGCCGCAGATAGGTATTTATGAATAACAGTTATTCATTATGAAGGAGAAAATGAAGTAATATTTACCAACTATCAAATCATGCAGATGTTGATACCATCCAGTGTTCAAAAAAGACATCTAGCTGCCTTAAGCTTCCATTTTCTTATTATAGTTTCCTTCATCAATAACTACACACCATTGAACTACTTCAGAAAGAGATCCCATGGACACAGATCCTTGAGGAGTCCCTGGGGCATAAATAAGTTCCCTGGTGTTGTGATACATTAGAAGCCTAACACAATGTTTTTCTAACATGGAAAACACTGATTAATTAACAGCATGAAAATAGTATGTGTTTACCTGATAAATATCAACAGTTTCTGAAAGACAGAAGCCAAGCTGGCCACTTCTGGCTGCTAGAAATATGGGAAATGGAAAGTCTCAGTGCAGCAGGAATCGTTATACAGATCTTTTGTTTCTTTCCCGTATCAGTCTTCTGATGCCTCTTACTCCTTTTCTCACAGATATTTATAGGGTCATTCAGAAGAAGAGTGATTTTGGTGTAGGCTGCTGGCAATTTTGGATAGTGGGAAAAAGGTGAATATATTCTCTGATGTCTCCTGCTGAAAGCTCAGCAGAACAAGTGCAGTTGACTGCACCCACTGAATTGATGAGTAACTGACAGGGGTTATTGAACTGAACTTTTTGTGCAGTTCTTGTTGGAGTCTAATATGTGTATTTTTTAGAATATTCTGTAGATAGTGCATGCGTTTTGTAATGTATAATAAAAGCATTTGTCTTCATTATCTCCTGTAAAACTTGTAACACCAAGAGGTGACTCTCAAAGGGATTCCTTTTCTACAAGAGACTTCATTACTGTGGTGATCAAAACACTTTTTTCGATGTCCCTTGCCTTTATCTATGCCTTAGGTTTCGGGTTTTTGATGTTTTAGGTTGTGTTTGCTGGGATTTTACTACTAAAAATTTATTCTGTGTAGTTGACATTTTTCGGAGGCACCATTGGATGACCGTCCACTACCCACACCCCAAGCTTTATCCTTATTAGAGTGCACTCAGTGTTTCTGGACAGGCAAGTGCTTCGACAGCTCTGAGCCTGTGGCCTTGTTGCAAAAAGGTGTCCTGACTGACAGCAAAGCACTGCATATGATACCTCTCTGTTGGGCCCCTTCAGGAGCAAGAGGGAGAGAAGCCTTGCAAACCTGCAGAAGCACTTTGCACAGATAGTCATTACTGGGTGTCTCTGAGGTTTGCAGTAGGGGATTTATATATGGTAATAGTTTAGTGTCTAATTGTCTCAGTTAATTCAGACTGCTTTTCAGATCCTGAAAAGTAGTAGCTTTACCTATCATGTAATTCTTTTTGCATGTTTGTCTAGTGACATCCGTAGACCAGTATTTTGCTTTACTGGGAATTAGTGACTAATGACAATTCAGAGAATTTAGGGACATATATTTATTTAATTTTGATTGAAGATATAGATCTGGATGTCCTAGCTGCTTTGAAATGTCATGTCACTCTCTAGCTGCTGTTTTACTTAAATGGATGCCTGAAGGACACTAGGTTAAACAAAGCATGACAATCAAGAAATATACTGCTTACCTCATGTGTCTTGAATTTGCTGCTCTGAAGGTCTCTGTAATTTTCTAGGAGATTGATAACCCGTTCCAAACAGGCAGTGGTGGTTCAGTTAGTTAAATTTACTTGCAATTTCTCTTTCATGAACTTATTAATAAGTACTATACCTCTAATTATTTGCTTTGCTTACCTATATACTTCCCCTGTTTTCTGTAAAACATCAGGTATCTCAGCTCGTATTTATCACTTAGAAGAAATTTAACAAAAAAACCCCTAACAGCCTAGTTTTTCGGTTTGGGGGCTTTGTAAAGCACTTGTTGATCACAGCCTCTGATAAAGTGTATCTAGAGTTCAGGAAAATTTCTCAAACAGAGGGGAAGATGTTTATAATTAAAATTTTAAATTGCATTTCCTGGCAACATGAATATTTGTGTTCTGGCATAAGCAAATAGGCAGAAACAAATTACATTACTGGACTGTCACTAAAGAAGAACTGTTTGCTATTAGCAAGCAGAAATTTTAAAACAAGGTAGAGCATACAGAGAAGTCTAAAGTGAAAGGTACAAGTGGGTGGTGAAAGGCCTTTTGGATAAGGTCTTTCTGATTCTAAGAAAAGCAATGACTCAAATTTAATAAAAGCACTGTACTATAGCTAATATATTTCTTTTAATCTTATTTTAGCTGTCTGGCATGTAATATTTATATATAGTTGTAGCAGTTAAACTCATTTTAATGGATGAATTTTTATGTAAAAGTAAAAAAAGATGTCCTGTGCTGCAAGCAGCAGGTGTGTTTTTAATCTTTAATAGGTCACCTTCCTCAGTGCAAGCAGGCAAGCTGTTATTGATCAAAGAGGTTTTGTTGGGTAGCTCTCAGATTATTGAGTGACAAACTTTATTGGATTTGACTTAACAGAAGTCAGAAGACAGCTGAAGCATAAGAGCTTGCACTACCATCAGAGTCATTTTACGACAGCCAGGGAGCAAAGCTCAGAGATGGATACTGAGCTCTTTGCTGGCCCTTGGAGATTAACTGAACAGCCTTCCTACCAATTCCCAAGCCTGTCAGCAGAACCAATTAGATTTTCAACCAGTAGACAAGAAGGGTGGCACTTGGGGACCTTTTTGCTTTAGGTCAAAGGCTTTTCAGACTGCGATGAGATGACATTGATGATGACACGTTGAGCATTGGTTGGTTTTAAGACAAGTTAAATTAGCAGTCTTGAAATGATTCCAACTGTCTCCTGACTTCTCACTGTTGCCATATTCAGTGGATCCTGTCAGGAGCAGGTTGATGACTTAATAGTCTTTCTTGAGTGGATTTGAGCACTTTGGCTGTGTGTTTATGTGTAGTTGTCATGCTTAAAATATTCATACAAAGGTTTGAAATATTTATTTCAAGGAGCCTTCTGCAGAGTTCAGCAGTACAGCTCTCAGTGATTCTGCCTACCTTTCCTCTCTCTCTCTTTTTGCTGCTCTAAGCAGTTGTTGCTAAAAAATGTCTTTAACTATGTTTGATCTGTATGAAGTGACTTTGTTTCTTGTGGCTATTGATAACGCAGAACACTTAGGAAGTTTAAGAGTTTATTCAGCATTTGATTTCCAAAGCCCTGGATGGCAAGTTCCAATCCCACCTGTACAAACACTACAATGTTTTTGAGACCATTTCAGATTAGTAAAGGTGTATTCAGCTTGTACGGTCTTGTAAACATTTTATAATCTTTGATTCTAATCCAAATGGATTGTGATGGATGTGGAAAAAGGGGAAGGAAAGAAAGGGATAGGAATTAAGATGAAGTCTGCCATAATTAAGTTGCCCTAGGCTATTGAAGCAAGTGAGCAGGATATCATGACGAGGCTGTTCTTTTAAAACTATGCGATACTTTAAAGCACTTTCCTGTAGTGGATTGACTGCTACTCTGTTGTAAAAGGAGCTAAAGAAATAAAAGTGAAGTAAGCTAGCTGACTAACTTTGTACCTTAGTGTAAACAAAATCCCAGCTGTTACTAGAAATAAATTGAAGCTGTCAACATGTAGGTGTTAAAATTAGCATGCCTGTATCTTTTAATATATGTTAATAATAAATACTCAGCATTTAAAGGTAATAGCTAGAGTATTTCCTTCTGAATGCCTAAGGTTAAACTCCTACATCTAAATCCATGTTTATTCACCAGATTAGGTACTTAACCTGTATTTAGATCTTGATGTCAGGCATTCATTTTAAAAATGTTGGTGCTATTTCTTTGTATTTTATATTCTCAACTACTATTTTCTCTCAGTAAGAATTCTTCATTTTTTTTAAGGATGGTGATTTAAAAAAAAAGGAAATGAGCAATCACCTGGAGCTTTTAGACATTATTCTAAGAACCACAAGCAGTATAACACACAAGAGATTGACTGCCATTTAAAGTATATCAACTAATGCTCCAAGCAACAATACTGTTTTTCCGTAGGAAGTATTCCTTTTTGTCATAGAAGCAAAAAGTGATCATACCCAAATCAGGAAAAAAGACAGCAAAGGATTTGAGACATCTATCTACCATGCTAAAAGTAGGTTTCTAATGTTGCATGCTTCTGAACGATAACATTTACGTTTGATATCATCCATTCTTTTTCCTAACTGATATTTGAAATATTTTATGCCATGCTCTGTAAGAATTAATCCCAAATCTGATGTGACCACAATCAGAAGCAGGCAGCCCGTCATGAGTACAGTTTTGAAGATCAGTAACTTGCAGAATGGTCATAGTATGTGCCTTAGTTTTCCTGTTTTATAGGTGTAAATGAGTCGTAAATCTTTAAAATGAAAAATAACATTGAGATAATTTGTTTAATATGCTTTCATTTGTGTAAGGTACTTTCCAGTTTAGTGGATAAATAATTGATATTACTGAGAAAAATACAATTATTTATTTTCACTAGAGAAAGAGCAACTAATAATCCTTTGAATTGCTTTAGTCACTTCCACAGAATACTTTAAAGGTTTATTTCTGGAGGGTGGGTATAACGTGCATTCCCTCTCAGGCCATTTTAATAGAAGCCTGTTATTTTTAATAGAAGTTTTGAATTTGAGGAGAGGAGATGCTGCATTTTGCATGAATTCAAGTATTTATATGAGGCCAGAATATTAATTATAAATAAGAAAATTGTACATATATAACATTTTACAAGCACTCTTGTCTCCAAACGATGAAGGGAAATGTGGGACTGGAGGATTGAATTGACTAAGTCAATGCCACCTATTAGTGACAGTGACATTAGTAATAGCAGTGGGTTATTCTCCCTCTTAATCTGAAGCTCTGCTTTCTGGACCGTGCTGTCTTCCAGATGCTGACATTTTCATTGAACTTCTGTGGCCAGGTGATTCAGCTCCCTGTTTAAACCTCTAAGATTGAGAATTTCCTGAGTTTCATTTGAAGAAAGTCAAAGCATCTCCAAAAAAGTTAATGAAATTTTCAATGAAGTATAAGCCACTGAAAGAACTGCCAGTTTCTGTCTCATTATTGACAAATTAATAGTTGGGGGTTTTTTGTTTGTTTTTTGTTGGTTTCAGCTGCCAGCCAATATATCATGTTAAAACTTTGACTTTTCAACTAGAGACCTCTGTTATCTGCTTTTTTTTCCACTGTGCAGGTGCTTGTATATTCTCAATGGGCTCCTGCCTTACCTTCTGTTTTATAAGCAAAATTATTAGATCCCCTTTTACGTTTTCCTTTAAAAAGGTCTTTATTAACTTTCATAATTGTTGCCTGAAACTTCTTGAAGTGCAGACATCAGCACTGACACCAGTATTTACTAACAGCCATATTAGCTGGGAAGGAAATGTAATGCCTTTTTGAAGGCAATATTCTCGCCCAGAAATAGGAATGCATTAACCCTTTGACCAACTGAGTCTCCCATCACAGAAGTGTTTACAGAATTCGTTTTTTCCTGAGTGTGTGAGTTTACATTTGGTGGTATGAACCACAAATTGCTTGCATGCATCCAAATTATCAAGAAATCCAGACCACACTGTACCATTGAACTGTCTTCTGTGTGATTATCCCCTACATCAGCTTTTATACTATCTCCAAATTATATCTGTAATGATTTTATGTGTCCAGATGAAGATGTTAAATGACATAAGGTCAAAAATATGCCACTCTGGGATCTCAGGAAAAATATAGGTTCTCAATAGTAACTTCCATTTTGAGGCCTTATTTATTTGTGCCACGCTGAATTTCTGTCAATATTATTTTAGAATTGGATATTTGTTGCTTTACAGAAGCTTCATCAGCATAATCTTTATCAGAGACAATCTTATTTTGACTGGCATTAATTATATTGTCCTCCTTTAACCTCTTATTAATAAAAATCTTGTAATGGCCATCCCATTACTGTATCTAGGACCAGCATCATGTTGTCAGAGCTACCTGGCTTATTTCATTTGCCATTTGTTGAATACTGATATAGTACTGTTTTCGTCCAGTCTTCTGGAACTTCTCTGCAGTTCTGAGATATGTTAAAAATCAGCATTAGTTGTTCAAGGAACTGCTAGGCTATCGTAAACCCCTTAGCTACGAGTTAGCCATATAGATACTGATTGAAAAATACCTGACTGTAGTAGCTGTTGTTGAATGCCTTCCTGAGATACTGTTGAAAATGTGCTATATCCTAATCACTTGATCAGAGCAGGTTATCCTGTTTTATTTCCTAAATACAGAAAGTAATTATTTATTGAACTTTTCAGCTTCTTCTGCCTGATTTGTGATGGATACAATTTGTAGATCCTCTATTGTTCCTAGTATGTCTTGAAACTCATTTAAATTATCCTTAAATCTTCCAACAATTGATTTCTTTTTTCATCTATTTGCTCTTCACATAAACCTGATACATTTCCTAGCATTGTTATCTTCTTTAAATATTAGATTTTTTTAAACTATTTTTTAAATTAGTGTAGATTTTTCTTAGATTTGGAAACGTGTTTTTATGGGCATTAGAAACAAGACTTCTGAACAGCTTTCATTTCTTATGAGAATTTCTGTGTTTAAATTCTTTTCTCAGTCTGATTTAGCTTAGAATTATTTTCACATTCTGAAATTGCTCTTTTAAAAATATAAAATCTGTATTTGAGTTGAGTTTGGGTCGTGTGCCATCATTTTTGTCACAAATGTGTCAACTCATGATAGCTTGATTTTTAAATTCTCTGATTTTTAGTTCCACAAGACAAGATAGTCTTCTATCTTCAGGATGAAGTTTCATGAGTCACTTACATGTGTTGACTTTCTTAATGATTTTTCAATTTAGATGTTTTAATGTAGTTTTAGAAATTCCATGAACTTTTAGAACTACCAGTTTCATGTTGTTGACATATATCGCGTGATGTCAATCCCTACTGAGAAGACAGAATATTTTTCTCCACTTCACCTTAGTAATAGGAGCTTATGGGGATTAGTCATCCTGTTCTCCAGCATGACTTGGTTGTTTCTTGCACACGACAGTGAGGAACCCTCTAGAACTTTGATCCATGCTACTTACTGCTTAGTCACGATCATTCGCTTCCAACTTGGCAGCAATGCAGGTAATGTTGGGATTTATTTCAAAGAAAAATCCATGCCTCTTATCCATGGAATGTCACTAATCTAGAAAAAACACACACAATAGCAGTGTAGTAGTATATTGGAAATTACAGTTTTATCACTGTGGATTTATTTGTAAGTAGGTAACAGGAGTGGGAACACATCCAAGCACCTTAAAGATAGTGGGCTAGCATATCAGACTGAAACACTGATGGACCTAGATTTTGCCTGAGGACTCTGGTCCACCATACATGTCTGATCAGTTCTGGGGGTCTGTCGTTAAAAAGAGAACTTCAAGGAAAAGAAACAATGACGTTATCAGGAAAACATTAGAAGTCCTCATTAGCTGTACGTTAAAGCTAATAAATCATTTGTGATGAATCCTGAGATTGTGTACCCTGTGCCTGGACTTTCCTGTCTATTTTGTTTTCATTAATTTTATCAGTTTATGTGTATTGGAGGAAAGAAGTTAGGACTAGGGAAGTCCCCCACTGCTCTGTACTGGTGAGGCCACACCTTGAGTACTGTGTCTAGTTCTGGGCACTTCACTACAAGAAAGACATTGAGGACCTGGAGCATGTCCAGAGAAGGGCAGTGAAGCTGGGGAAGGGTCTAGAGATTAAATCATATGAGGAGTGGCTGAGAGAACTGGGAATGTTTAGCTGGAGAAGAGGAGGCTTGGGGGAGACCTTACCTCTCTCTACAACTACCTGAAAGGAGATTGTAGCAAGGTGGGGGTCAGCCTCTTCTCCCAGAGAACTAATGACAGGACAAGAGGACATATCCTCAACCTGCACCAGGCAAGGTTTAGGCTGGACATCAGGAAGAATTTCTTCACTGAAAGGGTTGTCAAGCGTTGCAATGGGCTGCCCAGGGAAGTGGTGGAGTCACCATCCCTGGAAGCATTCAAGAAATGACTCAACATGGCACTTAGTGCTATGGTTTTGTTGATATAGTGGTGTTTGGTCAAAGGTTGGACTCAATGCTCTTGGAGGTCTTATCCAACTTTAATGATTCTGTGAATTGATACTAAAAAAATGCATTTCTTAAAGCAGAGGATATAATAGTATACTCTTAGATATTACCTTTCTAAATCTTAATCTATGTATGTGAAGAGATGAAGTAAAGACCAGTAGTGTCCTTCTTTCACTTCAATTACAAATATGACCTTTCAACAACTTCTAATCTGCTTTAGCACATGTGACTAGTAACCAAAGCGTTAGACAGGCACTGTGTTCTACCGGTTTTATCACTGTACTACAGTAGCAATCAAGAAGAGAGAACTGACACATTTATGGCCTGTGGCTAAGCAATTAGGAGAATCAGTACTGGATTACATCATCTTAAAGCAGATTTGTTGTGAGTGAACTAAGTTAACTTTCACACCCTGGGTATCACAACAGTTTTAATCTTTTAGTAACATCTTGTGTAAAAATTAATCATAAGCTTGGCTGGATTATTTTTGACATCCAGGGAAACATTGTGAAAAGCTGTTCTTCTGCAGTTTTTTGGTACGTGGAGGATATGCCATAAATCTTCCCATTTTGCTTCACTGTTTGCACAGTGTAATCACAGTGGCCTCAGTAAATGACACGTAAGTAAAATTCTCTGTACATTATTAAAATGTGCTACTTAAAAACAGATCATGAACAAAACAATGAATTTGACATCACTATTCCAATAGAAAAAAAAGACCACTCTTGTTCCTCTAGCTCTGAACCGGAACATTCAGTTTCAAGAGTTATGTAATGTAGAAAGTTATGTCCTTCATTATGTAGAAATTTTGTTTTATTTTGAAAGTTAAAGGCATTGACTCGTGTCTTCTCTACTTTTTTTAATTTGTGCTGCATAGCTGTATAAAATGCAGCATTGGGAGAGAAAATTTTGTTTACAGGGAAGTTTTTACTGCAGTAAAGGTGATGAATGTCATTGGAGTGCCCTTTCTGTCACCTCATGTGCTTGTATCAGAGACATTACTAATTTGGCAGGCAAAACTCTTCCACATCTATCCTCCTCTGGGGCTGGATGATTGCCCTGAATTCCTGTCTGTGTGAGTTGGCATTAGCATGTACTAACTATTGAGCTTACGTCAGTGTTATCTAAGCCTGGCAATACACCCTTAAATCTGTGAGCATAGAGAAATCACTTTTAAAGCACTATTTCATATGCACTTTTAGTATGCATTTATAGAAGATTTCTTGGTTTCAGTCATGTTTATATAGCATTTCTCAAAAATTGCTAAGGTAAATTGAAAGGTTTGTATGTACTTTTTTAATGTATGTTTGGAAAATAATGTATATACACATATATATAGTATATATATATACTACATTCATATATTTTATTACATTATATTATATTACATGTAATTTTCATTAAGATGCTGTTTTCTGCTCACTGATAAAATATGAGCTATATGCCAGAACAAGGTAGGACCCAATGGGGGGTGATTAAGACTAGGAGCTCATAGTGGTATGGCTTTTTATTTGGTGTACTGAAAAGTGCTTCACCTAAATGTTTTTTTTTATTAAGCAACTAGCTTTCTCTGAAGTGTTCCATTAATACCTGAAAACTCTCCACAAATAGATAAATCTGAGAAGTTATCTAGAAACACTTTATTCTATTTTCATGTTAACAGTAGCTGTAAAGCAGTTGTCAATACTTGTCAAAAATGCTAAAAATACAACCCAAATTGCCCCAAAAGGACAAATTTTAAACACAAGAAATTACTGTTCCCACTTTTCCCCCAAAAAAGAGGTATGCACGCTCTTGCACTTGTTTACTAGAAGAAGAGCAGACTACTTGTTGGATTTATGATGGGCTTCCCTGAGACATTTTACCAGAAGGTAACATAGCTAAGCAAATCTTTGTGCAGACTAAAAATTTTTTCCTGTGGGATCGTTAATGTCACACAAAGACTTCAGCTTGGCAGGCATGAACTTAGGTAACTTGCAGACTGGATTTATGTTTCTCATTCCTGTAGGCTTAGTCCAAAGGGTTGTTTAATACAGCAGTAAAATGATAAAGTGGCTATTGGAAAAAAAGGCAAGGAATTAGATTCTTATGCCTTCTTAAAACTGTTAAATTGCAAAGATGAAATTTTATGACAACAATTCACAGTCTGTTGACATTGTTTAAAAGAAGATTCAAAATGATGATATAAAATGGTATTAGAGGAGCTACATAGTTCCATATTTTTAGGGAAGCAAGTATGGTAATACATGGCGTCAAACTGAGAGTAGTTTTAGATTAGGTATTAGGAAGAAGTTCTTTACTGTGAGGGTGGTGAGGCATTGGAACAGGTTGTCTAGAGAAGTTGTGGATGCCCCATCCCTGGAAGTGTTCAAGGCCAGATTGGATGGGGCTCTTGCATCCTGGTCTAGTGAAAGGTAGGGGCGTTGGAACTAGATGATCCTTAAGGTCCCTTCCAGCTCAACCCATTCTATAATTATGTGATAATTATCAACAGGTGTTTTTGAGTCATAGGAACTGCCATTTCTTCTCTAGACAGCTGCAAGTAAGTGTTTGAAAATAGCTGTGGAGTGGTGTAAGATTAACTTTGTTTACATGAAGTTGTCAAACATATGGGAAGAGTTTTTTCTGTTGGGGGCTTGGCATGAACTTGGAAGAGTTATAACAGAGGAAGTGGGCCGGTGTTGTTTTCCCTGAAAGCAATTGTGAAAGAATAAGTACTAGAAGGTTATTTATCTGGCTAAGAATAGGTAAGATAACAAGGCAGTTTCAGGGTTGGAAGATCATAACTTAAAAATACCGGCATGTGGTGATACTTGCAGTGAATTGAATCCTGCCGCCTGCGGGTAAGGAACATGAGTGCACATCCAAGGTCTATAGTAGGAGAGGCAAAACACAAAAGAAAAACGGGGAAGCGAACTGCACAACAGGCAGCAGAAGGAAGACCTGAAAACTAGGAATCGATCTAGTTCTGAAGAGTCAAGTTCAAACACATAGAGCCTACATTACTTTGTATAGGGAGGATTAGGCACTGCAAGGTAAAACCATTGCACAGCAGCTCCTCACTTCAATTTGTAACATTCCTTCTCGTCAGTCTGCCTTTGCACGAGGCTTACCAGTGTATTTGTTCTAAACTATGGTGTTTTGTGAGCTTTCTGCCACGAGTAATTTTTCTTCTATCCCCTTTTATACCAAGGCAGCTTTAACAAAACCTGTTTCCTTCAGTATTGCTGGAGACGGTTCTACTTTAATTGCAGCAGTTCACAGTTAATGTGTAGACTATTGCACCCTGTAAACACTTCACAGGGAATAAAACACCGGCCTTTATTTCATGTATTTATTTTGCCCTTTTTAGTATCTTAAATGAAGCTGTTATATGGTCAGGATTCACTGAAATGGAGTGATAAGTTCCTGAACAGGGCTATAAGTTTTCTTTGATGTGCATGGCTGGTAGTCGATCTTTTTAAGCAATTGAGTCACCTTTTAGAAAGTTTGATGTACTAATAAAACATCTGTATAATAGTGAAATATGTTGTATGGTCACTGATGGCCTAAGCAGCCTCCAAATTATTAGCCAGAAAAGCAAGCAAGCTATATTTCTGACAACATCTGGTGGAGTTATGCTGGAATGGGCAGAAAAGGCATTTCTTTTTACTGCCATACAAAAACCTTATCACTGTTTGCAGTTTTTCTATCTTATCATATGGCACGAATATCAATTTTATCAGTACCATACAGAGGTGTTAGCTTATCTAGTCATACTTCTCTAAAAGGTGTTACCATTAAAGTGTCATAAAGCTTTTCAAAACCATGGATATTTCTGGACCATGTCAATCTTATGAATGGCTAGTGAAAAATTGCTAAACAGAAAATATATTTTCCAGTGAACAAACTGCAGCAAAACCAACTTAAATCTTTTGGGGCAATATAACTTCTTTGTTTTCGGTTGTGGTTTAAATTAGGAACAATTTAATTGCCACAGGCTTACCACTTTAGGAACGATTTCTGAGGTAGTTAAATTCAATAGCATTGTCTCTTCTTACAAGTGACAGCCTCTGGAGCTATTTTCTATGCTTGGCCATACCTTCACAAGGACTCTCTAATATCAGGAGGCAAAAGTCATTCCAATTTGGGGAAGACTGATGCATCAGCCCCGAGACAGAAAATGTGTCTTCACAGAGAATTACATTCAAGTAAGTTTCCGGGATCAGGAATTTTGAAGACAAGGGTTGTAAGGAATGTCCAGAGGATGACTGGCCAAAGCTAGATCACTAAACTCTGTTAAACATCTAGAGACAGAAGTAATACTTCTTTTACTCAATAGACAAAATGCTTCCACAGCAGTCATGGGATGGAGGTCCACATCAACACTGGGGACACCTCGTGTCTGTTCCTGGAATGAGTAATTATTCTGTTAGGTAAAACACATACTTTTCCAAGCCTTTTTAGTAGTTTTGCTGTGTCTGAAAACTAAGCCACTGTAAAAAATCCTCAAACCACATCTTTCTGCCAGCCAAAAGTTAATAACCAACAACATTAAACAACTTGAATGCAAGACAAAATTTCAGGTATTCATACATAACTCACCTCACATCACTTGATACTTTCTGTTATTCTCTGAAATACCTTGCTTAGACTTTGTGTGTCTCTCTCGAAATGTCAGTACTTTTGTTATGTGGAATGATATATCCATTTACTCTTGCAGAGATTCTGTTGTGGTTGTAGTCTAACTAATACCTCCCCAAAGAAATCAGCTCTTATCTGCCTTCTCTCTGGAACTTGGTGAAGATATCATAGTCTGTAGGAAATAAGGTTAGAAGTGAACTCCAAAGGTCATCTAATCTATCCCCATTACCTCAATATCACCTCCAGGGAACATGGCAGTGGCATCTACTGCTTTTTTATATTGTAATTCTTCCCTGCTTCATGACTTACTGCTGACAGAAACAGCATTTTTTGAAAAATGCAGATGTTATTATTGATGGAACAACTTCTCTCTTTTTGTGGAGGGAAGAATCAAAAATGTTATTAGTTCTCTGTGCCACAGAGAAGGATTTCTGGATCATGTACTAATATGACCAGTCTAGTCTATTCTCAGTAGTATTTCCGAAGGAGAGCAATCTAAACAGCCCTAAATGTAGAAATCCAGATTTTTTCGTCAAAATATTCTGCATCGGAAATTGCAAGAATGACACAGACGGAATTCTCTTTGAAAAAAATGCTAGTTTTGGGGCATTTTCTGGTTTGGAAAAAAGGCAAAGATTTGTTTGATTTTATGTCAAAAAGTCTCCTTTGAAAATTTTTGAAATTTCAAAATTTGCTCTTCAAAACCAACTTTTACTTAGAAATTTAACTTTATAAACAAAAAAAAAGACTAGAATCCCAATTCCATCTTTTAGAATATTTAAATAAAGTATTTTCTTTAGCTAAATTCCTTTAGTTGTTGTTGGGTTTCCTTCTTTACATTTTCAATGTGTGACAGTTTTAGACCAGGATCTAGATTGGAATGTTCCATAATGCCATAATTTGAAAAATATCCAAAGGCTGACAGAGACTTTAAAGTGTAATAATAATCAGGTAAGAATTGAGGTACTTCTGAAAATTTAGTTCTTAAAAAGAAGATGCAAAACAGACTTTGGTGTGCAGAAGCAAATATATCATTCTCAAATATAAATTTGAATGTTCTTTTCTTCTGTCTTTACCTTCCTAGTTTCAGACTGGAAAAGATTGTTAAGATCACTGACAATGTATCTCAAGAAGAGATAAACATCCACACAGCTTTGAAAATCCGATCCTATAGAACCAGGGTGTATCACTCTCTCATCTCCCTCTCTGATGTGTTGCAATACCGCCCTTGAGTGAATCTGAAGTGAGGATATTGTAATTCTTCAGACATTCCTGAAAAATTAATTTGATCCACAATCCATAATGTGCTTTTGTTTGAAAATTGGCAAAAGACATTAATTTTAGTAATTGTATGAGAAGGTGTCATTGACCTTCCTTTCCAGATCAATCTGAAACCAGTATATCACAACTCAAAAGACTTCTTATAATAGCTGAATGTTTTTGTTGCACACTGAAATCACAGAGTATGAAAATTGCATGTTTTATTTTGCTGGTGTTTTGAATTAGAACTTGATGGCCTTTCTTTTGAAGTATTTAAAATATTATCTTGCTATAATTCTATATTCAGTAAGATTCAATGAGAAGGTTGTGTAGTGTCACTTGATACAATTGCCTTTTAATTTCTTATTTCTTTCATGGCAAGTAAATACAATTTCTAAATGTAAATTGGTGTAATTATATGCATTGAGCAACTTTATGTTGAACTTTGTGTTATATCACATTTTCCACTTATATAGTTGATTTTAATTGTATATTACAGTCTTTAAAAGTGAGTGCTCGATTCCTTCTTTCGTAGAAGAGGTTGACTGTTGTTGAACTCAGCTGTGTCTCCTAATATAGTAAAAACATTCTTTTCTACAGATTCTTTTATCTACTTTGTATTAAAAAGAATATGAGTTTATTTAGCATTCACATATCTGAAAAGGTAACCTAATCAAAATTATGCATATATTTCCACTAAATGCACATAATTATTGTAAGCATGCAATAGCTTAACTTTAAAAAAGCCTATCCTAAGGCTGAGGAAAAAAACCCCAAAACATCAACACTCTTGATGTTTCTCTGATAATTGAGGTGCAATCAGGGCTTGTAAACAGTACCTTGTTCCTGAGGAAAGAGGTGTGTTTACATGTGATCTCTTTAGATCCAAGGCAGATGGAGACAAGTCAGCCTTCATCAGCTTTTGTCACAGTTGTACAGTAGGGCTCTCTTCCTTCATTTTTCTTTTGGTGATTTTATGACAAATACTAAGGTAAAACATTATAATGGACAATATCCTTTTGGGATTATATTTTTTCCAAATAAATGTAATCTTTTTTTCTTCTGATCTCTCCCACATTTGTTTTTCTTTTTTTTTTTTTTTTTTTTTGGTGCCATTATCTCCTTCCATACATACCCCTGTTATGGAAATGTTGGTATTTACCATAAGCTGTTCATTAGCATGTTTCTTACAGCTTTCTCTTCTAGTTGAGATGATGTACAATCAATTTTTTAATTTTTCAACAAAACGTATGTGGACCATTTGTATTCCACTGACTGTGACTTTATTGCTTTGTGAAATATTTAACAAAACAGAAAGTTGGAAGGTAAAAAAACTTTTTCAAGTGTATTAACCTTAAACCCCTCTCTTTTACAATAGTACTCTCGAGGGTTTGTATTTGCTCATATTATCCCCAGCTTCGTGTTTGCAGTTTCTGTTAAAATTGTTTCATAGGACATCTACATGTCTTTCTAAAACACACCCTATATTCCAGAGTGAGGGTATATTTTTACATCATTAAAAGGATATGTGGGTGTAATTGTGCATCACTGTTGCCTTTTTAATGTCTTTGCAGTTCAGAGATACTATTTAGAGTCAGTTGCCCTCCAGGAACTCTGTATTTGATGGTTGTTCCAAGTCAGAGGAAAGAAAAAAACCCCACAAAATTGCCTAGAGTTAGTAAGACCATATTCATGCACAAAGAGCAAGGCAGATACTGAAATGCACAGTCAATATCCTGCCATAGCATATTGGTAGAGAAGCTTCTGTAGGTAATTCTTTCCAAGAGTAAAGTGGGTATGCAGTGCTGCTGGTGATACTGTGTTATGTGAGCTATTGGAAGTAACCCACTGTGTGTAATATAGAAAAATGACAACACTTCATAGGTACTTTCATGCTGTAGCCTAGTGATGGTTTTGGTCAGGGTCAAATGGATTCATTAGGTTCCATTAAAACAACTGTAAATCTGAAATTTTAGTGATTTTGATGTACTTTTTTTTCATGAACTCTGAATTGTAATACTCTGAATCAGGAATGTTTAAAAATTATCTTAGCAACATTGTTGAAAAATCACATACATAAGCAGTTTTAAAAGGATGAAGGCTGTTCCTCTATTTTAGGTCAGTCAAATCAATGTAAATGTCTTCAGGTTCTTCAACAATTAGCAGCAGCTGGAGGTTTCTCTCTGCCTTTTCTTCTGATAGTTTGCAGCAACAGGAATGAGATGTTAAAACAGCAGCAGGAGGAGATGAGATACCAGTGATAATTCAATCTAATATAATTTATTTAAGACATTTTATATTGACCTCACTCAGGATGTTAAGTGCAGATATATTAGTATATTTTAAAGCAAATGATAACACCATGTTAAGAAGATAACTTTCATCTGTAGTTTTTTTGATTCTACAGTCACTATTTACTTTAGAAAGTACTACCTAGAGAACAAATGAAACAAACCACTCTAAAATTTCCACATATAGTTTGGGGCACAGAAATAGTAGTTCCAAATTTCCAATGCATAAACGGTGAGCAGTTTGACTTAAAGGAAGTGTAAAGATTTGTCTCTTAGGAATTTCAGTGGATTACGAAAATACGTTACTTCTTTACTTGAATATTTGCTGAAGATCCTAACAAAATACCTATTCCTTACACACCATACTAAAATCCTATGTATAAAAGATTTTTAAAGGCTCCCAGATTTTCTTTTGCTGTTGTTCTCCAGAACTGAAATTTTCTTATTCAGCAAGAGCTGATGAATAATGTTCTCCTATGGAGTATTCTATAGACAATGTCCTTCTTCCAAAATTGCTGCTACCTCCTATTGCTCTCGATGGGATTGAAGCCACAGTTGCCCTCAGCAAAGATACACTTCTGCAAAATGACTAATGCTTCCCATTGTTTTCAATGTGTGGAACTGCTCTTAGATAGAATAATTGTTCCTGAAGCACAAGAAAAACAAAAAACTTAAGCCAGCAACAGTGATTATATCAGAGATGCAGGATTAAGATGTTAATTTGTCTTTTAAAATTAGTTTTATTTAATCTAAAATTGCAAATTCTGTTATGTGAGAATTATATGAAGTTGCAAGATGGGTAAAACTAAAATGTTGTGGGAGATATAGCTGAGTGCAGTGATATATTTATTTCTGTCAATTTCTTGGGGTTTTATCATTTTTATTTTTTAAATTTGTTTTCAATGCACAGATGTGTACTGTTTTTACCTTTCATCATCATTTTACCTTACCTTTTCCATTGTTTTTCATTTAATATAGTACTTCTAGAGGGAGTCGTTGCCAAAAAAATAATGCAGAGAGCAAATATTCAGGACAGTAAATTAAATGTCACTCTTAATTGTTCAGAAATGTAGGGAACAAATTATTATAATCTACTAATATATGTTATAATAATTAAAATTATCATCAAATAAACCCAAAATGTAGCTCACTGATAGAATTTAGTTATTATAAATAAAATAAACTATTACAAAAATTTTATTATAAATACAGTGAAAATAACCCACATTTTGTTTATTAGTAGATATTTAGTATATTTTATTGTGTTTAAAGTCAGTAATATTAGTAGTTCAGAGATGCTTCCGTTACTGCTATGAGACTTAGGAGCGTTTTGGGACTTAAAGTGGTCTTTCCCATTTTAGTAGCCTTTTCGTTTCAAGACTTACTGTGTATCTGACAAACTGTAAGAACAAAAAGCAGAGTAATCATTCTTTAAAATCATTAAGAAGTAGTTAATATCAATGCTTATAAAGGGGGAAAATGGAATACCCTTCTTTGTATTACTGCTTTCAGATATCTGAAAATAGAGTGTTTGCTGCTGTTTGATCTCTTGACGTCAGACGGCTGCTTGCTGGAGGCAACAGTGCCAATAGAGCATTTTGACCTTGTTTTCTTCTATTTTGTCCTTTTTCATGCCATTTGTTAACATAAACAGGAGATACACATATTTTTAAATGACAATTACAAAACTAAGGCCATATATTATTTCTAAAGAGCAAAACAGAAGAGATCTTTTTTTTCCTTTTACTAGGGTATTTTGTTAGTGAAACTTGTATTGATGACTTCAAAGCATAAACAGTAATCTCAGTAAAGGACTATGACACACGATCACAAAAGAAGAAATGTAAGAGTTGTAAAAACAAGAAATAAAGGAGGAATGCTTGCATTCCCCGTCATTTTCCTGAGTGCAACTTAATGAACTTCAGCAAACTCTCCCCTGGTTTTTAGTGATGAAAGATCAGATTTATCTCCTGTCCATTTAATTTCTTTGTTCACATTGGCGGTATTTATGATTCTAATAACATAGAAGCGTTAAGATCTTGAAGCCATAAAATAGCTTACTGTCTGTATTTTGTGACCTCTTTTTGTATAATTGCAGTAAAGCAACAGCCATAAAATGTCAGAATTAATTCACCAAGGGTATTTAAATCCTTAGCTTATAGGTTGGAAGGGAAAAGGATGTCCCAGACCAAGAAATGACCTTCTTTCCTATGCTGAGATAATCTAGCAATCAACCCAAGGAAAGAATGGAGAGCCAAAAGATAGAACACTAGTTGTGCTATAACACAAGCTCTTTCAAAAAAAGATGGCAATATTTACTGACCATAGCATAACTAAATTTAGCATTTGTTTGTGAAACAAATTTAAAAAAAAAAAAAGGAGAAAATGAAAAATTCGTTGGATACTAAAATTCAATGAAGAATAGAACTGCTTAGGTAAAAAAATGTAAGATAGTTCTTTTTTTATACCTTAAAAAAAGTAAATGTTGATTTCATAAAACATTTGTACCACTCAGCAAAATGGAACTGGGAAGCAAGAGTAAGCAATGCAATTAAATGGCAAGGAAGCTATTTGAACCATAAAGCTAACCCTGCTAAAACTAGTAGCTAGAAACATAAATTGTAGCAGCCTGACAGTAAAAGGGGAACTGAAAAATCAGAGTAAGTTTCTAAGCTGAAACTTAGATACAGTCAGGGCGTGGGATATGGGACATTTTTAAAAGACTGAATGGATCTAATGGATTACCAGTAATAATGGGGAGTAATTAAGACAGAAAATAATGTTGCTTGGATACTGAACTAAGATGGAGATATTAAGAAAGGACTAAATCATTAAGTCTACGTGGACGTCTTCAGAAATTTTTAGGCAGGTTATGTATGAAAGAATTAAACTCCTAACAAAAAGAAATCTCATCTACGAAGTAGTCATAGCAGAGTGGTGGATAGAAAATATTGTACTTTAATTTAATCATTTTTTCAGGCTTCTTGAAATGATTAGGAGGATTTCAAAGAGAAGATTTTACCTTTGTCCTTGCTCAGCTTGGCAAACCAGTAAGCAAAACAGAACACTTAACAACTGGAAGATCACATGATAGCATCAAAACTTGCATGGACTCTTGCAAGTAAAGGTATATCGTACTAGTCTCTTAGATCTATTTCAACGTGACAGTACAGGACCAGAAGAAATAGTGTTTGAGTGCTCTTCGTGAAAAAACTTTTTTAAAATGGACTGTTTTGAAAAACTATATAGAAGTCCTGCATGTGGGTTTCACCTGGAGAAGTGTGTGTTCCTGTTAATTTGTCAGAGTAGTGTTAAGGAGAAATAATGTTTCCAAACTTTGCATATGTGACTATCAGATGTGTTGATTTATGGGTTCTGAATGCCCAACTGTCTCTCTGTTGAACGCATGATATATTTGTGCAACACCTTGCTACAGAAAAGAGCAGTTATTTCTGGGCTGGAAAGTGAAACATGCAAAAAACCCCTGGAATCCTTGACTAAAAGCACAGTTTTTAACATAGGACAGCTGCCGTACGCAGGTAAACTACAGAACATTTAAGAAAGTAATTTCAGGCTAAGAGAGCGTACATGGATGGTTTTCATGCACATCTAAAGAAAGGATAGTATCTTAGGATGATCATGTCCCAAAATAGCATTGTGTTCACAGGGTCCAAATTTGAAGTAGTTAAAAGGATAAACTGAAACCAAATAGTTTGCGTTTATTTGTTTGAATTGTAATAGTTTGTTAAAACTTAGATGATGAGGTTAGAGATCTAGTGACCTTTGGGCTTCCATTATAGTCAGTGGAAAAGGTAGCCATTTCCAGAGTATAGCTCAGAAAACCTTTCTTAGATTTCTGCTCTGATAAGGCCCTTCTTTCTCCATGGATTATCTAGAAGCCAAGGCTAAAAACATCTAATATTGCTGCTGAAGTAATGTGGCTAAACTTAGGGTGCAAAACCATTCTTCAGTGCTTGAACATATAGTAAAAGATATTGTCGTGAAGAGCAGTAAGTGAAAAAGATAAAGAGAAGGCAAGGCAGAATTCACCACAAAGCAATGAAATTACTATTTGAAGACAACGTGGAAAGTCCATATTTATTCCGGGAATAGAATGTGGATTTGCATCTTGAGTTGCATGAGAACAATTGAGTATGACCATACTCACAAAGAGGTGAAAATGACAAAGATAAGGTCAAAGTGACTTGCTTATGGTCACATGACCAGTGTGTAGCAGATTCAAGAATTACACTAAGGGTTTTTTTCATTCCCAGGTGATATTTGCTGTCCGACATTGATTCAGTGCAGGTTTCTCTAAGTCTTAGGTTTTACTCTTGCTCTATTAAACTGACAATTTTCTGGTGGATCTAGAGTTGTTGTGAAATGCTAAATAGGAGTCATGGAATATAGCTGTATGCTTTTTTGTAAAACAACAGGATTTGTCATACTCTATCAGAAAGAACACGTCAAATTCAGTAGTGACCATTCCTCTTGTTGCTGAAAAGCAGGAATCCCTTCTATGTTCTACCCATTCTAGCAGTACTTCCTGTCAACACATTCTTTCTGTGAACCTGCAGAACTCAGTGCATTTTCTGACATATGATACAGAATGATCTTATTTAACATGTGTAATTATGAACGCTACTAATGGATCAGAAGACCCCTTTGTCCTAACTGGTTTAAGTGGTATAAATTTTTACAGCAAATTTATATTAGAATTTTCTGGTGTATACGGTTTCAGAACTGAGCTACAGTGTTGGATATGATGAAGTAAATTCAAATGTGGTTTCACTGGAAATAGTTCTCTCATATACACAGAGGTGAGGATCTTTTTACGATTTAATGATATCTTTCTGCATTGTTATTTTTCTATGTCTTTTCAGATATTTCTATGTAGTACTTACTTTCATCTTCAGTTGCATTCCTTTCTAACGTTTCTAATTTTTATGCCACTTTGAGCTTTTTTAGACAACTGATAGTATTGGAGTAATGCATACCATTCTGTGTTCCATCACTTTGGGATATTGAATACCAAATATAAGAGAAATGCAGGGAGATAGAAAAAGAAAGTAAGAAAGAAAGATTATTTTATGTTGCCTGCCAAAACCCTTTCTGATAATTTTAGCTATTATCTTTAGTTTTATTTTTCTTGTTGTATCATTTTTATTGCATTTGGTGTAGATGAGTGGAGTAAAGCAAAATTATTTATCTAGTCCTTGCCATGAAGTAGATCAGAATGAAAGGCAAGTGACTCATCTAATTTGCACAGTGACACAAAATTAAGAACAGGTTGCTTCAATATAACAACACTTCTTTATTTTTAACTTTGCATTAGCATAAGGAAGTCTTATATATGCCATAACAAAGTAGTCTTTCCTTTCATATATGTGTATGTGTATATGCACATAGTATGAAACCCTGAATCGTACTGATTTCTATTTTCATATAAGTATTATTAATGATTCTGCCTTTTTATTTAGGAAATACATATCTCAGAATGAATTTAAGCCAACTAATATACTTTAGACTATATTGTATTGTCATAATGTGTACCTAAATTTAATATTGACTTCATTCTTTTTATTCAAACTTTTTTACAGTACTTATTTAACCAGAGACATACATAATAGTTAAAAATTAAAGTACGCAGTCAAGGGGCATGGCCAGATCAATGACAATTTGTTGGAATATTTGGGAAACTTCAATGGTGTACATTCCATTAGTACTTGATGCAATCACATGTCAAGGCATATACAGTTTTGTGGATGTTGTATTAGAATTGCTTATTATATAAACGTAGAAGAAGTTATGTATCTAAGTAATCCATTGTTCTGTCACTGATTCATATTTTTGTCATTTGTAGTATGCTATCCATTATGTAATTGATATTTAGTAATACAAAATATAATGATTTTTTTTTTTTTTTTAGAAAATAACTTTTTTAAATCTACTTTCTTGAGGACTTTGGAAGGAACCACTCATTTGTATGTCTTCCAGTAACCAACTTTGTTTTATCAAGACACACTTTTTGTGCTTCCCAGGAGTAGTACCCTATTGCAGTAATTGTATGTTCCAACAAGCGATAGTAAGACCTCTGAAAATATTTTTGGATTATTTGAGTTACCCAGAATATGTAGTTTGAAAATATTCTCCTCAAGAGGGGACTGTTCTGCAAAAAATCACACTCAAGAAGCTCTGTTTTGAAAATGCCACTACATGAATTATACTTTAAACTGCTGCTAATACAAAGTGCAGAAATCCATAATCCTTAATTAATGTACCTTGTCAAGAGCAGCTCTTGCGTGCCAGAACCTCTCAGGTTTGTTTTACACTTCTCCCATACTACATATAAGCAGATGCTTTTACACTATAAGAATTTTCCCAATGATGTGATGAATTATATTATGTAAATTTTGCACAGTTAGAGCTATCATACTGTTACCAGACTACACCAATTTGTTGAATTTTTATTTTGCAGTCCACACCTGTTAGTAATTGTAGGAAAATATGAAGAAAATACACTAAGAAAAATCTTTTGAATTTGCTCCTTATGGCTGATTGCAATGAACTAAGTCACATTTCTAATTTCTGTTTTATATCATTTTTCAAAAGTACAGTGTAATCTGTTACTACTGTCACTTCCATCTTTTCAAATAGTGTCAGTAAAAGTGAGGCAAAAGTTATATATTAAGAAGTTAAAAGTCTGCTTAATGTTGTGTACTACCTGTGTGAAGAATAGGAAATAACAACGTTATAATGCATTATGTTCAGGTTGAGTAATGATACTTCATGATTTTAGTGTGATAAAATAAATATTCTGGGTCTAGCTTCTTTTGAATTTTGGGGATATTCAGATTTGTATATAGATTTAAGTTTAGATTAAGTTTAGAGCCAGACTTTTCCTGTGAAGGCAATCATTAATTTGATCATCAAACTAGAATAGAAAAAGCTGCTCTTCTATCATCACTTGCACTGAGATTTTTCTTTTGTGGTAAAATGGCATATGTAAAGTGAAGCCTAAAGAAATTATATACACAGTAACTTACTAAAACTCAGTTTTCCTCATGCATCTTTTAGAAGCTATTTTATATCTTAGAATCTAATTAACTGCACTCTGAAGTTCTTTGAAGGAATATAATTTGAGTACCAGGGAGATCATTCACTTTGCAATGGAAAAGGCCAAAAGGGATCCTTTCTACTTGAACGCTTATGCTTGACAAATTTCCTTTATTTTTGTGTGAAATGTGAGATTCTGTTTTAATAAATGAAGTATTGTAGTCACTTAAAAAAAACCCTTACAGTTTCTTCTATAAAATTCAGTACATAGATGAGGAAATCAGCCATTGTGTTGTAAAATATGATTTGCAAGCAATGCGGCAGTGTTGTCTAAATTACAGACCAATCTTTGTAAATTCTCAGGCAAATCTAGATGAATTTAATAGTGAATACTTCCTGGAATCTTTAATATTGTTCTACTGTAGTCCCTGAGTGACTGCTGAAATGATAGTGACCTTTGAGAAGATCTTAGCACAGTGTTTTCTCTTAATGACTATGTTCATACACAGTGAGCTAGTCAGGCCTTTTATGGCAACCATCCACCTTAATAGATTATTTTTACTATGCTAATATTTTTGTGCAAGAGTCCAAATTATGTTTCATACGTAGAAACATTTTGCTTATAATTTTAAAAATACTTGCAGACCTCTTTAATCTTACATTTGTACATGATAACTCTTGAAAACTGGATATTCAAATCCAACTTTTATTTAGTTTCTCTTGAGTTCTCTGGTAGTTGTTATTGAACTTAGAGAAGTTGTCACATATCCAAGGGATCAGCTTGTAGAAAAGCTAGCCTTCTCTGCACAGCAGATACAACATTCCAATTTACAGATGTGGCAAAAGTAAAAGATCTATATGTTATTTAGTGTGCTAAAGAAAGGAGCTTTGCTAAATTTTCCCATGGCTGATTATCTTCATATGAACAAGGAGTTCTTTCAAACCCAGCGCTCTGAAAGAGTCAAGAACTGTGCAAAACACCAAGGGAATTTTCTCTTTGGCACCAAGGAACAGGCTCTAGGACTAGCCATACACCCTACCTTACAGATTGCAGGGACTTTAGAAATAGGCTTTTGTCAGGTATCCAGAGAGCAGCACTAGTGCCTTCATGGGTTTCAACTCTCTAGCACTCCTAATCCATCAGCTTTGCAGATACAATCAAGAATTGCAATATATTATCTTCTTTATGTCATTGTATCCTTCATTTCTCTTCTTTTCTGCATTTTAACCCAACCAGGACCACCTTCATGACTGATCGGTTGATATTCAAGGCATGACCCATAAGCACCCTTATCTATTCCACTTTCTTTCTCTCTAAAACCTTTACCTCTGCTCTCCCTTTCTGCTTCTCTCTCCCACTTCAGTTCAAGGGATATTGTTGGTCAGAATAGTGCCAAACCATTTAGACGCACAACGGGACTTTGCTGGGCTGTGCTTCTCATTACCTGCACAGGGTCCAATGCCTTCTGTTAGGAGGTGAGGTATCAAAAGCCAAAGCAGATCTCTGCCAGTCAGTGTGTGCAGCAGGAGAGCAGAGTCTGTATCTCTGACTTCACTTACAGATCTCTGCACCCTGGACACATGCAGTTTCCCATCCGTATTTTTTCCAAATGTTAAACCATCCGGGAAAGTATCCAGAAACTCTGCTGCGTTTAGTGCAGCAGACCTAGAATTGCTCATTTGGAAGTTTTTCAGACCTGTCTCCTGGCATCTGTCACCGTGTTTACAGTACTGCCTGGGGTCAGCTTGACGGGGAATGTGCACCTATGCACTGCCACGCGGGGAAGAGGCGGTGGTTGCTCACCGGCAACTCTCCAGGTACAATTTGAAATCGTTCCTGGTCTGCCGGGTTCGGTTGCACTTCTGTGGCTGAGAGCAGCCTAGCGGATAGGAAATGTGCTATCTTACATATCCTTCAACTGAGCAGGAGGTTAGGTGGGGCTTGTATGTGCTGTCTGTAGTTGTGGGAGGGGGAAACCGCCTCTAGCCTTGAGTGGCTCTTCATGCAAATATTCGTTGAGACAAATCGTTTTGAAAAGGCCTGATTGCTGGAAACATTTCCTTTTTTGATGTTTTAAAGATTAACTAAGTTTTAATTGGCTACAAAATTTAGATTTAATTGCCAAGTAATTATAATCTATTACCAAATAATCTCTGATGTGTATCAGAAATAAACAAGATAGAGAAGTCCACTTCTTTTAATATTTCTTCCAATTCCATAGGAGGCCTAGTGGGGGGAATACAGATCTTTCGATATACAATTTTGTGGTGTGATATGCCTTTATTGAACATTGTCAAGGAGACTAGCTACATCTCCCCTTGTTTCCTTTCGTAAGTGTGAATGGGAGATGCAAATATACTATTGCAAAGGCAGTCACAACATTCTGGAATTATAATGCTAACTGTGCTGAAGCATGGACAGAAAAAAACCCAGGTATTTTGGAAATTGTACAGTAAAACCTGGCCATGGTAGAGTGCTGGTCTACTCTCTGTTGGAATTCAGCTTATTTATGGCTAGAGAAATACATACTATTCTCAAATCTGTCTGTTCTCTTCTTTATCATTGACTCCATGGAAATCAGTGAAGTTATGCAAAGGTTAAATCAAGGTGAGATTAGAATCAGAATTTTCAACTGCAAAATTATATATACAAAATTAATACTAGGTTATGAAAAAGCATGTCAAATAGAACATTGAACCTTATTACATGTTTCAGTTGTAAGTGATTATTATATGTACGTGCATATCCATGAACCATTAGATACCAGGAAAGTATTCAGCACAGGTTTACTTTGTTTTGCAGCTTATGCAGATTAACAAGATAGCGAACGTGAGTTTTAGCCGTGGTGACTTGTATATGGTTTCATGATATGACCATCTGTCTAATGCAGCAGACATTACCTACAATTCTCTTAAAATGATCCAGTGCCTATCATAAAAAGTGAGGTTGTTTGCTTTTTAAAGAAACTGCATGATAGCACTTGGCGGTACACTCCAGTTTACTAGCTAATGGGTCAGACAGGCTAAGACGGCTCTTCTGTCCAAACAGAAGGGTTGAATGTGTTGCTTCTCTTCTGTTTCTGAAGTGTGTAATCTAGTTCCCCAGACCATCTGCTTGGTTGCTCTAATATTTCTCCTCTTTATCCTGTCTAACAAAACCAAGGTGTACAACAATACCCAGGGGATAATTGGAATGGTGCCTTTAAGCTGCACCTGTTCAGCCATTTTGGCAATAGATACATAGATAAGTTTGTTTCATATTTAATCTTTCTTTTCTGAAAGAAAGAAAAGTTTTATTGTCCTAATAAACAATATTGCAGCAATGTTAATGTGTTCTCTGGCACATATGTTCCGAAAATTTGTGGTCCTTACTAGCATTTTATTGGAATGGCTTGTTTCAACAGTTGACAGCTGAATTAAAGAAAAATCTGATATTGCAATGTGATATTGCTGCTTTGATGTCACTAAATACTTGAATTG
Source organism: Pseudopipra pipra (assembly GCF_036250125.1). Lineage (NCBI taxonomy): Eukaryota > Metazoa > Chordata > Aves > Passeriformes > Pipridae > Pseudopipra > Pseudopipra pipra. The sequence goes on from NC_087551.1 coordinate 26,776,741, forward strand.
GCCTTTGGTTTTAATTAAAATATCTCAGCATAATGTAGAAGCTATCATGATGTGTCACCCCTCTATAAGATAGAATAGTTTGAAATTCCTATAGTTTAGATATCAATTCAGTAGAAAGAATAGTTTATTCTACAGTATTTATTTAATAAAGAAGAAAAATAAAGAGAAAACCCAAGCTGAACCTTTGGAATTGTTACTAAATCAGAAGAACACATTTGTACAGACACTGTTATTAAATAAGAAGAATGCATTTATACAGACAAACTGGCATTGGTTCCCAGAATGTTGTTAGGAAAAGAATGGCTTGAAAACATTCTGTCATTAGTTGAAACTTGTCAGATGGCAAATCTGTAAATAGCCATGCTAGGTTCATTCGAGTGCTGTGACTATGAGATGAAGTGAATGTACCCGGCACTGCAGCGGTCAGGGCGGTGTAACACTTTGGAGCCACTCTTGTGGAAAGAGAAGCCGGAGAGGACAGAAGGTGAGCAGTGATTGCATTGGTCGTGTCAGGCTGGTCCTGGGCATTTTGATCCTGGCAGACCTGTCAGAGCAATGACTGCCCCCCGAGGAGGTTTAAATTCCGCTGGATGGTTTGGAAGTTATTTTGGAGGTATAGCTGCTGAAAGAGAAGCTGGTAGTAATAATTCTGCAAACCATTGCTTCCTATAAGGACTCTGGGATGGAAATAAAAATAACATGCATACGTGGTGCGTTTATATATATATTCAAAAACTCAGCTTCCCAGATGTGCTTCTAGGTGATAAGTGGAAAGCATTCAGATATGCATTTGAAAAACCATTATCCCAGTGCCAGATTTTCATTGCTAACCATTTTACTCAAGTCAGGAGAGCCTTGACACTATCAATGCTGCCACCTTTGTTGTGTTTACTGTGCTATTCTGTATTTGGAAAGCAGGGAAGTAGCATGCAATTAGGTACGGAGTTTCTGCTGGAGGATATCAGAAGAGTGTCACTGGAAGTCTTCATGTCTCAAACAGTTATCAGCTTTCTCATCTTAGTAAAGGCTCCCATATTTTATTCAAACTTTTTTTAGTTTCTTTGTTGTAGTGTCAGAAAAGCAATAAACCAAAACAGGAATACAATTAATGGAACTTTTGTTTTTTAAATTGTTTCTGAGAATTTGAAGTGGGAATAACTAAATGAGAAATTACAAGACCCTTAGACAATGGAGAATATCACTTTTGTTTGTGTCTTGTCACTCTCATGTTTCTTGTCAAACTCTGCAATAATAATTCTTTTTTGTTTAGGGTACAAAACATATTTACAAATATCCATTTGGTCCAGATATTGTTACAATGACCCTAATGTGTAATGTCATTGAAAACAAGGTACCTTCTGCTTTTCTGTGAGTATTAAGATTTCATTTTCCAATTAGGTCTGAAACTGAAGGGAAAAAAAAAAAGGTAAGACATATGTCATACCTATTGCAAACATTTTTTGCTGTGCAAATAATTATTTTCTTTTTAGGGAAAATAATAAAAAAAGAATGATTCTATTCTAATTTTTTCCCCTGCTACTCTTTTGGGTAGAATCTTCTAGCCTATGCACTTCAGATTTAACTTTACTGTGGATCTGTCTTCCTTACCAAATGGATTGTAATTTTCTGAACCAACCTTTCCACTTGAGGCTAATCCTTTTAGGAAGAGGTAATTTTCCTGTTTATCTTAATTGACATGTTCCCTAAATTTCAATCTCTACATTAACTTGACCTTAATTATATGGCCTCATTGATAAAATGAAGGTTACCCAGGCAAGCTCCATGCATGATTAATATGTTTTCCTGTGTTTGTAAAGATTAAAAATCTGAACCCTCTCCCTAATCTTTACCTTCAATCATTTCTAAAAACGAGTGTAAAGATTATTTATGGTTTTTGTTGGTGCTTGTTTAGGTTCTTAAAAAAGAAATATTATATGTGAGATGAATACTTTTACGTAAATCTGCGTATTTCTATGTCTCTCTTTCTGTAAGAAAAGTATGCTTTGATATTGTAAATGCCATAATTTAGTCTTGATAGGTTTCTACCGTCTAATTTTTAAATTTTTAAAATTATTCTTTCTCCAGTCAAACATGTATTACATACAGGAATAGATTGTTGCAAGCTCAAAGTCTTTTGGCACTGTCTGGACTTAGCAAACCCTGGTGTGTGAAGCAGAATAAAATCATCATAGAAAAAAAGATAGACTAATTTAATGCATAGCCAAATTTCATGCATCTAAAGAGCAAGTTGAACCTAAAACTTATGTTAAATAGACTGGTTTAACCTTAAAATTTTAGCTGCTGAATCATAGCTTTTAATCAGCATTTATTGGGAAAAAATTGCTGAAATACTTCTCATTTGAGCTACTGACTTTAACTTAGAGCAAACAGTAAATGCCTAAAATTCATGTGTTAGAAATTCATTCTCACAGTCACAGAAAGTTGAGCAGTCTTGCAAGTAAGGAGAGGCCTTCATGATCAAAGTGGTTTTGTCCTGTACAATTGAGCTGTTAGAAAGAGACTATGGTGCTTTAGGAAAATCTAGCACTGCTGTTATTATCAGTAACATTCACAGCTGGTTTGTAGTAAAATGCAAGCCACTCTGGTCTGTGAATAAATATCTTTCTGACTGCACAGGATGATAATTGCTCTGCCTGCACTTTCTTTGGCACCTACTTATCTCAGCTGAAATGATTGATAAAAATATTTTTGTACTGATGTTGAACACTTCTAAATTATATAATGATTTTTGTATTATTTCACATTTACTGCAAAGAAAGTTCATGCTAAATTGAGTTTCACTGCTGTCAGTATCTTTATTAATCACAATAGGAAAAGTATGGTGTGTTTCCCACCTTTTTGCACAAGATCGATTTTTACAGCAAGACTTCCTCTTTCTTTTTTTGGAGCGACATGGAGAGTTATGTACGAGGATATCAAGTCACTGACTTCAAACAGAAGACAAATTCACTAAAGTGAAAATGATTGTGATAGTTCTCTAATTTCCCCCACAGTGTATGTAAAACTGACTTTTAAAGTGTTTAGTGGATAATGGATCATGTAAGGTCAGTACTAGCCATAGCTGTTATGGCTATTATTTTCTCCTTTCATGGGAGGGTGCTCAGCAAAATGAGATTGTCACGCTCTTTTTTTTTTGAGAGGACAGCGACAGACAGTTAAAAGCCTCTTCATGTAAGGATGTTATTTCATAAAGACACCAGCACTGGATTATCCCCTTCACTTTAAACTTCTGCCAGCTTGTACAAAGAGATAAAACAAAATAGCCCCAATCCCAGGGGTGGAGAAGTGCTGGCCAGATCTGCCCATGTCCACAGCTTTCATTTTGATTAGTCACATGTGAGGAAAATTCACTTAGGCTGAGAGGTAAATTTAATACCAGTTATGCCCATGCTGTTCATATCACAACCATTTTCACATGATGCCACTTAATTCCCTAAGAAGCAGAAAGGTAAATCGGTGGCTGGCCAGCTAAGGTGTCATAATGCATTAGGACCAGGGCTCGCTGCAGGGGATAATGGTTCTGATTGCTGTTGACTCATGTCTCCACCAACTGCCTCATGTAAAATAAGTGACATTTAAAAGGCATCAAGATGTGAGAAGAGGTGAAAAAAAAAAGGGGGGAGAAGAAAAAGCAGAGTACTAAACTTGCCACTTGAACATAAAGTCACTTTTTCACCCTAAGTGGTATAAAAATGATAACTCAACATGCCATAGGTGACCTGTGCTGTGCTTTGAACTTCCTGTCTTGTGTTTTTAGAGAAAATCTGTAAAATTGCTTCTGGGAACTGCTCCAACATGTTATCATTTATTTCCCATTTAATTTTTTTTTTACTCTTATTTTTTTGCCCTTGGATATCAGTCTATTCATCTTTTGAAAAGCTTAAGGCTGAATCAAGTTAGGCAATGGTATACAACAAGAGGCAGCCTAGTCTCTGAAGGCCCATTTAAGTCTATTTTTATAAAGAGAATCAAATTCCAGTTTACAGTAAGCATATGCTTCAGTTGACATCTGTTTCTAAGACTTGGATGCTTTGTTTGCATAACAGGCACCAATAAATGGCCTTGTTTTAAGTCTGCTCACTCAGTTGTATTTGGGTTGTTCAGCTGGGGATTTGAGTTGCAGCTGATCCCCTACCGCTCATAGCAGATAGGAAAGGAAGAAAAAAAAATATGAGAAACCCAGTTGTATTTATTAATGCAGATTTCAACATTCTCAATAAACCACTTTCTTTTTGTTACATGACTACTAAATACTTGTTTGCTCATGTAGAGCAAACAAGACTTTTTGGAAATAGAGTGTTTGGAAGTATCAAATTAAAGATAATAAAATGTTTGTTTGTTTTTTTCAATGTTGTATTTAATAACATTTGTATCTGTCTCAACTGACAAAGCCTGATACATGTAATGCTGGGAATTAAATGGATGATACGTGTAAGAAATACATTTGTTATGGCAACATATAATTACATAGTATAGTAATTTTTTAAAATTACTTTAGTTTTATTAAAGTACCGTGCCCTGCTAATGATGCAGTCCAAAATATTTTGTAAACAAAATTCCATTCTATCTGCTTTCACGGGAAAGCAAATTCTGGACTTCTCAAGGAAAAATACAGAACTCTAGCATGCAGAATGTAAACCTTTCTCTGTGAAGTGAGGCATTCTATTGCAATTATATGGTATTTCTCTCATGTATAATATAATTTAAATATATTTCTATGAAACCTAGGAAATGCCTGTAGAGGGACAAAAATGTATTGGTAGTATCACAACTGTATAATTACCTTGCTTAATAGCTACTGTAGTTTTTTAAAAGCAATAATATCAGCACTGCTTCCTTTTTAGGACTTTGAACTTCCCTCCCCATCCCCCCTTCTAAATTATTGTAAAGTGCTCTCTAGGAGTGTACAGAATACGTAACATATTTCAAGTGGATTTACTTATCAACTTTTTCTAGTGATACCAACAGCAGTAGTGTGAAATATATCTACTCCATTTACTCTTACCCATTGCACCTACTTTCTTTTTCCCTTTAATTTTTATATATGGTAAAAATTTCATTGAAGAGAGATTTTAGATGACAGGACTGTAATTTTAAACCCAATAGAAGAGGTGTAAGCAATTTGAGCTTAGCTGAAGCATAATCTTAGGTTGTCAAGAAGAAACCCATTCTCCCTATGCTAATCAATCAGTATATCAACCAACCAATCATCTCCTCAGCTTAGCATATATCCTAAGGTTTGATATATCTATTAACTGCCCATCATGCAGCTGGTCTCCGGTTGATGAGATTCCCCCTATCTTGGCATTTGGAGGCAGACAACTGAGCTATCACAGCCTTAGATAAATGCTAAAGTGGAGATTTCAATCCTGCTCCCGATAGCAAAGACAATTCAGGAATATAGAACATATTTTTAGAAAAGAACACATAGAGAATTACATTTTCAACATAGTGTTATATGTGAAAATTGCATATATTTCATGATCCTGTCTTCCTCCACCCCCTCCCTTCCCTGGAAGTAACAGGAAATTACTCTTATATTGTGACTCAAACTCTTAACAGAAAAGGAGAACAACGAGAAAGTGCTAAAATTTGTTATTAACTGCTGATTACTATAATGGTGCTATACAACTCCTTAAAAAAACAAGTGGCTTTCTCATTATTACAGTGTTATTACTCTATTATAGCTCTACTAAGAGCTATATGAAAATGGTGTCACAACACACTTAAACCTTAAGGGAAAAGTTTGGCTTTCAGAAGATTATACACCTGTCTCTCCATTTGGAAAGTCTGAGCTCAAAACTCGTTAAGTGAAAATATAATCTAGGTGTTGAAGAGTTTACCTGCTAATATGGAAGTTTGGCATGAGGTTTAACATAGTGTTTCCAGGTCTATCTGTGGAAGAAATGCTGTAGTAACTGACAACTTACTGTGTTGGCTTTGCTGTTAGTAAAAACTGCCTGAAAGAATGAAGTGGCCTACGTTGCATTTTGTAAAACCTTGCTACTCCCTAGGGAGAATCCTAGGATTGCCCGAGGGTCTATGGTCACCGTGGAACATAGTACACCGGGGACAGCCCTCTTACTCAACTTGCAGGGTCCTACTCAAATTGATGGGATCCAATTTCTGTGCTGGCATATGACTGAGCAATTCCTGAAGTCAGAGAATGTGTGCTCACTTAATTAATAATTTGATCGACTCTCTTTGCAGACCTACCAACTATAAACATATTGTTATGAGGTTAGCTTATAGGCTTTTTCAGGCTTTCATTTAATTAAATTGAGTGTAATGATTTGTTTTGCTTTTGTTCCTTTGTTTCTGAGACTCAGTCCATTAGATGTTCTGAAATAAATTCTTTCAACACTGAAAAATGGCATAAGTCCCTAAGCTATATATCTTAGTCAAAGCACATTATTCTTGACCTAAGAGCACTTCTGTGTCAGAGTATAGAAGAGTAAGTGTTCATAGAGTTCTACAATGTTTTCCAGCAGAATTCTTGTAGTACCTGTACTTCATTTTTGCATTATTTATGCCTTGTAAAATAAGAATATGGTCAGTTAGGTCATGGCTTGTTACAGTAACATGGAAAATGTGAAAGTTTATCAGGGAAAATTGATTGTTAATATTTCAGGCCACTTTGGAAACTAAATTATACTCTTGTCACATTTGTATCCTCCCTTAACACAACCCACTGAAACGTTGATTTCCTGAGAAGGCTACCCTTGGATTGACTGTACAAAATGATCCAAAGCAGTATTACTAGCATGTACTAATATAATAAAGGCTACTTTGTTTCTCAGAAAGACCATGCATACTTCAAATTCAAGGCTGGTTTGTTAGCTGGGCATACACTGGCATTGTACCAGCTGAAGATCTAGCCCCTTGTTTTTAGTGCTCATGAAAAGTGCAGGATAACAGCTATGGTTCTTGAAACCTGTTCAGGCAAAACCAGCCATGAGCAATGGTAGTATCTTGTGTTGCCCTATGAATGTATGTCAAACTTGACCTGGAAGGACCTGAAGGATCTTTGTGCTTGTTTAATCCTTGGCCTTTCACAAAAAAAAAATTTCCTTCTCTAGAAATGATAGCGTTTGCCTTAACTCCTACAGTCTAAATTCATATGGAATGTAGATCCGTAAATAGATGACGTCTGAGATTGGTTCATCTTTGTGCACCATTCTCACTTAAAGAACTTGTTACAAATCCTTTCCCATGTGAGATGAAAACAAGGTTTAGTGATGTAGGGAGATTTTGGGCACTTGCTGCAGTATTGTTGCCAGACTTTTGAAAATTGCACACTTAGCACTGGTTGAAAATACCCCTGGAGAAAGAATAAAGGCTCCTTCAATATGGTGACCTAATGGTTTTTTTTTAAGTTTATGAAGGATGCATGGTTACTATTTGCCAGTACATGAAATTCCAAGTACTAAGATAACCGTTCTGTTAGACAAAGATGGTCCAAAGCCTTCAAACTGAACTGTGCATGCAATTATTATTTCTGCTTGTACCCAGTTAATATCTCCTGGCAGTATAGAACAAACACTCTTCTAGTAATTTGGTTAACTGTGGAGAATGGTGAAGCTACTGCAACCAAAAAGGTATTGTCTTTGTTTCGTTAATTTGATGGGGAAAAAACCAAACAACAACCCACAAACCAGACACAAGAAATCCAAGCTATAGACACTACTTCTGCACACAATCCAAATCCCCTAAATAAAGTCCACTTTATTTATCTTGAGCATTACATAAGGGTGCATAGGGCAGTTACTGGAACTTCTGTGTTCTATATCAAATACTTAAGGAAGATAAGCAATATTAGTAATCAGTATTAATCTACAGGGTTTTACCTTCTCTACCCATGATACAGCTGTAAAAATCAAAGCAAACCAACCAATCAAACAAACCCAAAATAACAGTGAAATCCCATGGAAAAAAAACACACAAAGCCCCCCAAGCCAACTAGTTTCCTCACTTCATCTATAGACAAAGTGAAATTAGGATATCGGGATTGACTAAATAGAAATACTAGGCTACATCTGAGATATGGTTGACTGTATCTATAAGCTATTGTGAATATTGAAGAAAAAGAGCTATTTAATTGAGCTATCTAAGTATTCGCCTGGACACAGTTCTTTAAAATCTTCCTTTCTCTATATAGTTTCTTGTTTGCGAAGCAAGTAAATATGCATGCACTCCAGATTTATTCTTACATATTGAAATGGTACAGTTCAAATATCATTGCATATTCTTTTTCTGTGCTTCTCAGAATGAGTGCTCATTTAAATCAGATATTATGAAAACAGGATGACTAATCCTAAATTCAGGTGTACTACCACTCAGACTAGGCAGATTGCTAGTTGATCATGCTAAGATGCTCCCTTATCCATTATTGGATCTGAAAAAGAGGAGGATTAAGAATTATCTGACTTCTCAGTTAATGTGCAAATCATCTAAAAGCTCAGCTTAGAAAGGTCTTAGAAAGCCGAACAGCACTAAAATAATAATAACGTCTTAAGAATTTTTAATAATATAGATGTGCCATATCACATTTTTAGAGTGAAAATAGAGTTTTGTGGTTTCTATCTCAGATGGCCTTTTATCTCTCTCTTCCTGTTTTTGTAATTATATATGAAACTCCTATAACTATACTTTTAATTAAAATTTTTTTATTGCAATCAGAAGTTGTCACTTGGGACAAACTCACACTGCTGGAACTCAATAACAATTATATTACTTTCAGGAAATAGTAGAAAATAATTTGATAAGTGTCTTTGGAAATAAGCAATTATCTATTTACTTTTAACAAAGCATAAGGTGGGGAAGGAAAGGAGTATCTCAGGAAATATATTTGTGTAATGTATCTGTGATCTTCACAGGGGTTTTGTCAGTGATACTTATTTCTAGTATCTTTCTCTGCCCTTGGTTATGATGAAAAAAACCCTTCATTGAAAAGACTGAAACACTATTTTTCTGTATTTTCAAGGGACGGGAGACTCTGTGAACCAGAAGGCATCTCTTAATGTTCCATCTTTGCATTTTTAGGCTAGTTCTGCTGTTTGCTATAGTAATATTTGTTTTATCATTTCTATCACTCCAATATGTATACTTGCCTTTCGAAATCTGTGAAAAGTATTAAAAAAGAAAAGAGAAAATGCTAGTATTTCAAAACCCTATTATAATGCATTTTCAAACATGTCAGACACATCTTTGTTAAAATTAAACCAAGGATTGGTTTTGAGCGAATAGCCCTATATCCTTACAGATGCTGTGGATGGATGCATCTAAGCTGCTTATTATATTGATGGGTTTTGCTGCTCTGCAGCAAATGAAAACAGGCAGCTGCTTCCTCCATCAAAGCAAAAAGCAGCCTGAGTTTTTATTAAACGAGTGTTCATTTCTTCTATTGCCAAAATTCTTACACAAAACAAAAGAGCAGTTTTAGCACATTATTGCTTAACTAGACATGAACAACTGACAGCAAGTGATAAGCCTGTCTGCTTTTCACAACTGGTAATCATTTTTGGAATAGATGTTTTAATATAGTTGAATATAAAATTTTGTAATTTACATCTACAATGGTACATAAATTTATAGATCCAGTTTTTTGCAGGAGAATGAAGGCTATAATCACAAAAGGTTTGCTCCAGTGTTGTTTAATTTTTAATAACTATTTGAAAACTAGGTAAAAAACCCACGCACACACAACACAAATTCATTCATTTGAAAAAGATGTTAAAGACAATCATACAAGTAGATTTGTACAGTTCTCCGATTTTTCTTCTGGAAGGGATATGCGTACATTTACAGCTTTGACTTGTTACTGTATTTCCACATCACTTCCACCGAGCTTCTTAAGTTTGCACTCTAAAAGAAATTTGCAGATTGCAGACCATCATGTTTCCCTCCTAGTCATGAATAATAATGAGAAAGAAAGTGAGAGATACAGTGCTGAGGCCATTTTGCTGAGGCTGAAGATCTCAGCCGGTGCTTATACATATTTTTCAATGATCTGAATATCATGAATTCTGCTTTAGATTGGAAGAGAGACAAGAAGTTCTACAAAATGTATGTGCATAGGGAAAAAATGGTGAGACTTGTTTCTCTTTATATTCTCTTCTATTTTTTTCTGGTGTTCTTGTACCTTTTCAAACTCACTTATAGCATTCCCGCTGTGGAAAAGTAAGCTAGCCATTCTCCCTGCCTCAAATTACTCCTCTTCACTGGACTTAAAAGGTGGTTTGCCATCTGCAAAAGCCAGGTGCAGTAAGGCATAGATATAAGATGCTACTGTAAAGGCCATTAAATACTTTTTCTTGTTTTGCACTGTTTGTGCTTACTGCTGAAGTTGCTCACTAGCAAATAGTCTTGAGGTAAATTTCAGAATGCAGAGCCACAGATTAGACAATTGGACTTTCAAGACAGGTTAGCTCTTAAAATTGTTGGCATTTGAAGTTGCCAAATGTCCAGAAGGGCGCACTACTCTGTAGCTGTTGTCCTTTTGAAAATCTACTCTCAAATTCAAATTTGTAGTAAATAATTTTGCAATTCCAGGCACACCATCTGTAATTAACTTGGCAACTCCTCTTTTATGTGATTCTGCTGTAGATGGGTGTAAACTTAAACTTCTTTGTGTGCTGGAAACAGAATGAAGTAACAAGATTTTTTTTTCCGTGGGTGTTTTCCTTGCTTAGCAATTCCCTCTATTCCTTCATTTTGCTAAAGTGACCAGATTAACTTTAGATTATTATGGAAGTTATTTTCTATGAAAGGTTTCCACTCCTCTAGGCATACATTTTATGCTTTCTAAAAAATGAATATTTGTAGTATTAGTGCCTTATTACATGTGTTTATGTTTTTTAGATTCAATACGCTTTAGGTGGGATCTTAGGTAGCAGGGATTACTGATTATCCTTTCATCTGTGTCACATTTTGTATGCTGTGTGAACAAGTGAATGAAAATAAAATCTTTACTCCCTGACTATACTGTGGACCATTTTTTTATCATAAAATTGTATTGAAAAGAGGCTTAATGTATGGAGTTTGAAGGAAGTTTAGAGTTAGAAGTATTTTTGACATTATCCATGCCAAATAACTACAGCAGTGCAATTATTTGCAGGTAGTCTTTACTCAAGCAATTACTCAAATTAGAACACTCATGTTATATGTTACTAGCAAGATGTATTTGGCAGACATTCATTGTGTATCCACTTTGTATGTAGTCTTAATTATCCTATTCATAATTTCATGTTTTCTCTTTGATTTGGAAGTGAAGTTTAGTGCTCCACTGACAGAAGGCTGCATAATATTTGTTAGAGTTTAAGTTTGAAGTTTAACTCCAAAGTGTAATGGTGCTGTTGAACCTTGATTTTGACCTGCTTCTTACTTCTCCAGAAGCTTCAGCAGGTGGACAATGCTTCTTGCTGTGCATGCTGTGCATGGTGGTCCGCAGAAAAACTATTTGGGATCAAATCATCAAAGTTACCTTCCCATGTGATGTGGATATAGTCACATAGTCAGTAGAAAATAACATTCAATACTGTAAAATTAGGGATATGACAATGTTGCAGCAAGAATGGTAGAACCTTATTTTAAATTCCTAGATTCATTTTGTTATATTCCTAGGATAGCCTTTTCCAGTAGACCAGTAACCCTTAGTTTTGGGAATTTTCCATCTACTCTACAGTCTTTTAGGAGAAGAAATGGGGAATAATTACCTGTCTAGATACTTACTTAATTTAACACCTCTGTGCAGCCCATTGCAATGCCAAAGTTTTCTCTACTCTCCACCAACAATTGTTGTCAGTAGGGATAAAACGTACTTAGGGCAGAAAACAATTCATCATTGCTAGTACAGTTGTTGGTACTACTTTTGAGACATTATTGATCTCTTTGCCTCAAACTGCTTTGTTTCCTCTCACTTTGATGAATATTAAAGCACATAAAGTGATTTCATGTAGTCAAGAATCAGGACATAGTAAAAAGAAGATCTTTTTGAGTATATTCATATGGGCAAAATGACTGACTTTTCAAATTTAAATTGTCTTTGCTTTTGAGGGTTAAGATATGATTTGTGCAAAATTTACTTGAGACTTCAAATGAATAGGAAGACACCTTATAGTTTAATAGTGCAAATAAAAGACAAAATTTGAATTTTGAGATCAGACATCTATACATGTAGCTGGGTGAAGTGCTAGGGAAATATGAAAATGCTTTCAATTTGGCTCAGCTTGGAAAGGAACTTTTTAATCTCCTAGCGTGAGTTAAGTAGTTGTAGGACAGCTTATAACTCCTACTCAGAGCTTCAAGGGACAGCTCACCTGTCACGTCCAGTTGCCTCTATGTTTCCTGTGTGCAGTGCTGGCAGGTAGCAGATCAGAGTTCTACTAATCCTGCACTATCCCAGTTAAAGTACCTGTGGAGCTCCGCTGAGACATAATGGCTCCAATAATCAAATGTCTTCTTTAAAAATACATGCCTCAAAATTCTTTTCTGCTGACATCATGTTCTTTTATAACTTCACATCAGATCTCAATATTTGTTATCCAAAGGTGTGACAGCATTCTTTAAAATATGTGATAAAAAGCAACAGAGGAGAAACAATAATTTTAATATTATTTTTTTAATACTAGATAATTTATTTCTGGTAGACAATTTCCTGTACTATCTTACAGGTTTCAGCATTTTTAGATTTGATGCAGAAGAAGAACAGTTTTGTGTTGCTTCGGACTAGTGGTGCTCCACCTGATGGTTAAAACAATACATCCTCAGGAGGCTGTCTATACATAGTTTAGAAGGACCTGACACTTTCCAATAGAAGCACTATGAGAGTAATAAAACCAACTAAAGTTATGTGTTACTAGCATTATTTTGATTTTTGTTAGTGTTGTTCCTCTATAGGAAAAGTTGGGGTGTCTTTTTTTGGTTACATCATACCACAGGGTGTAGGAGTTGCTCAGGTTGTTTTTCTTGGTCTTCCCATATTTTCCTTATATGTGTCTAAGTAACTTAATCTGTCTCTGTCTCTTCATTTGGTTTCTAATGTGCCAACTCGAGATGATAGAAATTCATGATGTCATCAAGTTCTTGTGAGGTAGACTCCATTACTGTGGTGAGATTTTATGATATGGTGATAAGTGCTATAGAAATGCCTTGATTTTTTATGTCTCTGATGCACATGAAGCATTTTTCTATCCAGCATCACACAATTTAGTGACAATGTTCTTCTATCCCTTCTACTGTAATAAGTATGATAAAGCTGTCTGGAAGTAGACATCATCTCTCTGATGACACATTTGTAGTGGATCTCCTACTCCATACTAGTGGTTAAAGGATACCTGCCAAGAGTTGAAATGTGGGCAGGCGTTGCTCTGTGAGCACTGTTTCTCTCCCTTGTCTTCAGACATGCCCCTTCTTGAGGCTCTCCTTTGAACAGCAATGCAGCTTAATTTTTTTATGCAGTCAATAGAGATTCCAGTGTTTTCTGGAAATTATTCTCTGTTTTCACATTGTAATTATCAAGGTGATAAAGAGTTTTAAAACCTCCAGTAAACGAAGCAAAATATTTATTTTTGCAAGAAAACCTTTTTTTTCTCTCTGTTTCCTCATACAGTGAGATTTTTTAGTCTCTCTGTCTAGGACTTATATATTCATAGGCTTGTAAATATGAGCACCATTTGGGGAGTCTTTTGATATTCTTTTGCCTATACATATGTAAATAATTTACTATCTTGTAAGTTGTTGCACATGCAAATAGGTACCAATGTTATGTATTTCTAATCAAATTCAGAAATCAAAATGAGAATACTTTGATTTTAAATATGAAAGAATTATTTTCAGTATGTTCACAGGAAACTTAATCCGTATCCATATGTATGTGTTTGCAGGAAATACATTATGCTTTTCGCAACCTAGTGGTTGTTAATTCATAGGAATTGCTGCATTTCTGCATTACAGAGGTATGTTTTCTAACAGAAGCAGAACTATCTTATACTTGCAACTTCAAAATGTAGGTCATTGTGTTGACGAATGTAGGTCAGAGTGAAGGGGAAGAAGACAGAATGCAAACTCCTCCACATGGATCTTTAAGCTGATCCTTGTTTTGAAGGTAAAGAGGCTTATCTACCTGTTCAAGCACGAGAAGCTTTTCCTTTTACTAAAATTAACACAGGTATTCTGGCTTCTGGCTTCTTGGCTTAGCTGGGTGCTTCCACACTTGAGACGTGTTCATGAAAGACCTCCTGACTCCTGTTTCTTTAGCTGCCAGCTGCTTATATCATTGCAGAGGTGATACTTCCTTCCCTATGGGGAAGGCAGCAGGGAGGAGAGATGTGTGCATTGCTGGCATCTGCCTAAAGAAAAGCATTGTCTTTCCAAAGGTGCTTTACCCTTCTCTCAGCACAGAGCTATCTGATACACCTGCAGTATCAGGTGGTATCAACATTGTAATGGTAGCAGGGGAAAGAACAGTGACCCCTCATAAAAGATTCAGTGACACAATTCAAAGTGCCCTTTCAATAATAAGTGTAGAAAAGTGAGAGATGTTTGACTGAGGGTATTGAAAAGTCAGATGTTGAAGGATTTTGCTACAGTTGACAAGTATTTTTAAAATTCACTCAGGCTGCTATAAAAGGGTTTCAGATTTTTATGTTTGTGGGTGTGGGTTTTTTTTTTATGTGAGATATAAGTATTGTAAATGGTATTAAATTAGCTGTGTCTTCACTAAATATTAAAAAAGCACTTTTATTGCTTGAGTATACAGCAGTCACTGCAAACTGAAACATTCTTTATATTATACACTAAAGTATTTAAACAGTTATTATATTTATTGCAAAATCTGTCATTTTAGCATATTTCAATGCTCATAAGCATTGAAGTGCTCAAAGGGAGATAGAAAACCCTGTACAATTCTTAGTGTATGTTTCACTAAAGGGTGAGTAGTCTTGTGGGAATATTTTGTTTTCACCCTTAGCAAACCTAAGCAAAATAGCACATTCACAAACACCTGATCAGCCTAAACTGACTTAAACAGGATAAATACCAATATTGCATTTGTGATTTTTTCATATATGTGTATTATCACTCTATTTTGTTGTTCTTTAAGGTCTTTGTAATACAAAACTTATAGGCAAAGTTTTGGACAAATCTTGTCTAGGCTTTTGCTTGATCTGCATGCAGGAAAGATATTAATAAATGTTCATTATTAATCATTATGAGTTCAGAATGCTTACTAGATGGAAAGGAAGAATTATATTGATGATGTTTACAATCAGGCTCTAAGTGATTTAAAGGAAGACAGTTTTTCTCACAAACTCTGCTTCTGTTAAAAATGTGATTTTTTAAAGTCTTGAGTACAAAAAAATTGTTTAAAATTACCTAAAGGATGCACATACATAGTAAGCTGCATGAAATTCAGTTGTCTAGAAATACGTAAAGGATGCTCTACATGTCTGTTTTAAGTTTACTGAAACTGTTGAAATGTCTGTAGTTCATAACATTAAGTTTCTGTCTCATTAATTCATAGTGCCGTGTGTTGGGGGAGGGGGGCAAAGCTGACCCTGGATTTTACCTGTAGACAGACATGTAAACGTGTTTTTTCATTGCTGAGCAATAACAGATGAAAAACACATACAACCATAATTTGGCTGCATAGGCCTTAGATTTATCCTCCTCTAGCTTTGGGAACCTTTGCAGACCTAACTCAAGTGCCCAAGTACGAGTCTGTTTTCCCAGAGTGCCTCCAGCACTGGAGTCTGGAGAGTGCAGGAGAGCGTGCAAGGCACCCAGGATCTGTGCTGCCCTCTCCGTGGGCCACGGCGCTTCAGTTAGATGTTCATGTCAGGTGGAAAACTGCTCTGATGAAACAGTGAGTTTCCTGAGTGACTGGTTTTGAAGAAGTAAATTTGCATGGGTGCCTAAATACTTGCTAATGATGATGACCAGTGAAAGTGTTATGATGGAAGCTTATAAAGTCATGAATAATTCAGATTAGGTGAAAAAAGTGAGATTGCTCCTTCTCTTCCCGTAGGAGAACTAGGGGGATTTAAATGAAAATGACAGGGACCCAAGTACAAAACAAGAGAGAGGAGGTGTTTCTTTATACAGCACGGTAAAACTGTGGAGCTTCCTGTTGCAGCTATGAAAAGTTTACACAGTCCACAGAACAACTAGAAAAATTCTTCAGTGCCTATTAAACAGAATTTACCACTCGTATTTCCTCTTCTCCTCAAGAACTTCTTGAGCTACAACTAGAAATCACACTGTTTTATTGCCCTAGTCCTGCATTTGTCCTTAGCATGTGCTGCTGGTCAGTGTTCCTTACAGTCAGATTGTTGCCTGACTTAACAAAAACTAAGAGAAAAGGAGCTAAATAAAAATGAACTGAGAAGAAATGGAGTGACTGTAGTATGATTATATCTATAGCTAACGAAAAAGGAGAGGGCTCCTGTCCCCTACTGGAAACAGGCTACAAGGCAGGATTGGCCTTGTATCTGGCCTGGTACAAACAGGTTGATGTTCATGTGAATGCCCAAATGAGTTGAATTTTATATGACTTTTAAAGTCTTGAGTATTGCACACTTATGTGTAGATGTATGTGTGTTTATGTATGTGTATGTGCATGTATCCATAAATTTCTGATAATTAGTTGGGATAAAATCTATGAAATATTCAAATCTAATGCTTAAATCATAGGTCTTCTCTTTTTTTCTTTATTCCATGCTTTTATGGCAGATTTAGAAAATGAAACAATGGGTAGAAGTCTGCAAATGGTAATATGCATTCAAATTTTATTTTAGACAAAAAAAATTCTGTTCTAAGAAAGTGAATGTCTTTGTTTTATAGGTCTCTGGCCATCTGAAGAAGTGCTGGCTTACTACTGCCTAAAGCATAATGAAATATTCAGGTACAGAGTTAAACATAAAAAGATATTTTCCAATCTGTTAGTTTTATTGTATCTGCATGGTGAAGATTGCTATGATTTAAGTCTTCAGATTAAATTTAAAATGTTCAAGGTGAAAGCGTGTTGCTCTTAACAAAGAATTCTGAGCTGCCTTTGGGTACTAATATTGCACAGCAAGCTTTCTGCTATATGTCAAAGACTTTTGATTTCCACTCAAGGCGTTTTATTTCACTTTGATTTTTGGGAAACAAAAGTGAAGCTCCAATCGATCAGTACTGATTGTGAAGGTCAGGAAAAATAAGATATTCTTTAAACTGACATCTGTTGCAAAAGCAAGCAAAATATTACCTGAGAAAATACATAATAAGCACTGCATGTAGAAGTGGAGGAATTACCACCACATATAGTAATGGAGTGTTGTGAAATAGTTTTGAAACATCCTGCACTTCTATTTGGGTTTGGGGTTTTTTTTCACATTTGCTAAAATTTTAGAAGACAGCCATCAAGGCTCCAATAGAAACTTCTAAAAATAAAATCCATCCTGCATCCTCTTTCTTTCCCCTTGGGTATACTGAGATTTGCACTTGGAAATCCTTGAAGTTCATTTTCCAGAGGATGAATGGGGTGCAATGAAAGCCATTATAGCAATGCATTTGGAGGCATAAATTGTGTTCTGAGTGAGGGTGTAAGGCTAATACAAGTAAACCAGCTTGGAGTGTACAAAGTCCCTCAGTTTGTGTACATATGGTATTGATAAAATAAGAAAGACCGAGCTGTAAGTCCTTGCCCCTTGTACCAAATCAGCAAGCATATCAACTTGCTCAGACTCCTATCTGAAATCAAAGACCTGGCACCAAAGTGTGCCCTGGTTCTCATTCCTGCTCTATCAGCTGAATGAAACCCGGCCCATTAGAGGAGGCAGCTAATACATCTAACCTGGCAGCTGCTGCTCCTTCCTCTCAGTTCTGTTGGGCATTGCACTCTGTGACTTCTGCTGCCATAGTGGCGTCCCTGTAGCACTTTGCTGTCCAACCCCACGCAGTGGCTCCTGTGCTCTGTTTGCTCTCTGAGGCTCCTCACAGCAAACCTCCCTGTGCTGCTTATGCAAAGGGTGTTTTCCTAGCTTGGATTTGCAAGCCAGGACACTTGGAGACAGTAATCAGTCAAACTGCCAAGGAGTAAATGGGAAGTTTCACATCCTGGTTTCTCAGGATTATGCCCTCTTGACAGTACTCTCAGAGTAGAGTTTCTTATTTTAATTCTCACTAATAAATGTCACTAAATATTGCCTGAAAGACAGATACGACTTTTAAATTTTACTAATAAGGGAACCTTGCACTAAAATAAATTATTTATATGCATAAATATTTATGTGTATATGTGTGCATGTATATGCTTATGTACATAGAAATTTGGTTCAAAATGCACTAGAAACCTCACATTAGATACTTTCTATGTTCATTTCAGTAAGCATGACTCTTATAAAGGATTAAGTGCCTTATAAGTCTAATAGATGAAACCATATGTATATACTTTTAATATATAACACACTTGGTTTATGAAAATAAAAACTTATGTGAGAAAAACTTATAATCATTCTATTTAAACCACAAACTGCAAATTTCCCACATCTGTTTTTACATTCTCACTGGGTTTATGTACAGCTTGTTCCTCCAACCTATGTCCGTCTTTTGTCTCGTTTTGATTAAATAGGACAACTAGACTTTTTTCAAATAAAATTTGAGGTCTGAGAAAAATAAGTCTATCCCATCCAGACAGTGAGCATTAGTACACAGTCATACAGCCTACTCTGCTCACCTCAGTGAACAAAATATCAGCATCTGTATACTGATGTGGCATCCTAGATGCTCTTCCTAAATATCCGTGTCAAGTGAGTAGTGAGGTGATACTTCCAGATAAAAATAGATTTTTGGATGTCAATATTTTGAGGGAGAAGAAGTGCACTAAAAAAATCCCAACCAAACCATTTAGCTGAAATTCCATTTTATGCCTGTCAGAAATGTCTTAATGCGAATGTTTCTGCCAGCTATAAATTGCCACAGATTTTGCTATAAAGCAGTGTGTTCCTAAACTGAGGCTCTGCCTTGCCCCAGACGCTGCTTCACACAGTTTCGGTGTGGGGTCAGCATCGCTCCCTCCTCCCCTCTTGGGGCAGGCCATGGCTCTGGAGGACATTCTTTATGGCTCCCCCTGCAAGCTCCCATCCGGCACACTCTCTGCGCCAAATTATATTTCACATGCACGTCTTAATAACAGCACAGTATGGTCTAAGTTAAAAGCAGCCTTTTAGACCATGTATTCAGCCCTTTGATCGGGCTCAGTTTAGGCTCTTGACACCAACTTCGTTTGGTTTTCTGTGGCTTAACCGTTTGCTGTTCCCATCGTTGTTCATAACAGTATTGTTTGTAGGTCACTTGCAGTTTTAAGTGCTAATTGAAGGATCGGATTTCTTCATGTGTAATTGTTTTGTGGCATACAGCTTTCTTTAAAACTTCTCTTTTTAATATAAAAAGGCTTTTAGGCATAACTATATGGAGAGATATATAAATAATATTAATTTCCCCATTTACTTCTCTAGCTGTTTTTGCAAGAATGAATGTGGATTAACATTGTTATCCTTTCCTAACAATTATCTTTCGCTACTCTAGCTAGTTTAGTTCTAAAAGACAGAGCCATTGACAAGGGAAAAAAGGGAACCTTCTCAGATTTTTCAGCTCAGCGGTGGTAATGTTGCACTGAGCACTAATGAGGGAACCCCCACTGATTTGCCTGCTTTGTGACTTTTCTATTTCATAATTATTTTTAAAACGCAAAACGACATGAGGTAGCCTAGTCATGTCTCTACAACTTCCTGGTAGCTCAGTTCTTACTGCAGATGGCAATTTGTTCTTGTAACATATATGTCTCTCTGACCATTTTCATCTAATTTGTATGGGTTCTACCATTTCCTTTCTCTCTTTCAGGGACCTTGCTGTGTGTGAGCTGGGGGGTGGCATGACATGCTTGGCTGGGCTCATGGTAGGTCTTTTCTCAATTCCAATCCCATTCAGAGGAAGAAACAAAAGGAAAAATGTTCCAGTGCCTCCAACTGCTGGGTCAGAGAACTGTCAACAGCCTCAGCTGCGGTCAAGCTGCAGAGTCTTGAGAGACCTTCTAGATTGACTTGCTTTCGTATCATATTGATTTTATGGTTGCCTCGATGAGCAGAAACATTTTACCTCGGTGTAGTCAATATCTTTTGTTGTGACATTCCAGGCCACGTACGGTCTGTCTTTCATTGCCATAGCCGAAGCTTTTTTTTTTTTCAGATTATAGTCCCATTTGCTAAGATACAGGAATAGCCTGGCGAATCACAGTTGGAGCACCATGATATAGCTGCTAATGTTTTGCCTGCATTATTACACCAACAAACATGATCCAGAGCTCTCGGTAATTAGATTCTTTTGAATTAGATTGGCCATTCAGGAGAGTCGTTCACCATTCTCTGGGTTCTGAGTCATGTATTCAGGAGATATTATGTAGCAGTGCAGTGCATTAGACAAGTTTTTATGTCTCTACAAATAAAAGCATATTGTTACACTGATTGGCATTTGACAAACCTGTCGCTCTTATACAATGTGTCGAGGTTACAGCCCAATGTGCGAGCATGTCAAAGCTCACAAAAAAATTACCCTTACAAAGCCATCTGCCTGCAATGCAAAGTTATATGAAGGGCATCAGGCAGTCAGACAGAAGCAAGCTGAAAGGCAGAGTGACAGCCTTGTATGATGGCTCTACTAGATAAACAGAAGCCCGCAAATGAAAGCCTCTCAGAATACCATCATCGGCTGTCACAATGCAATTACGGAACAGAATGATAGCAAGATAGAGGCTCCCGCAAATGGAATGATAAAAGTATTGACTGATTTGATTGAATGATTAAAATAATGCAGACATAAAATGAAAAAAGATTGAAGATTGTTACAGAGAAATAGGTGAGGAAGCATGATACTGAAGGCTTGTCACTCCTGTCTTCACTTCCACACAGACAAGCATATTTGCTCATTGTTTGCTGTGCTCTTTTTTTCAGGTTGCTATTTCTGCAGATGTCAAAGAAGTTCTGTTAACTGATGGAAATGAAAAGGCCATCAAAAGTATCCTTATTCAGATAGAAAACTGGTTTGTTGTGCTCGTTCCTTTTTACTGGCTGAGTAACAATCGATATAAAGACAGACAGCATGGGGTATATTAAGAAAAGTCCCCCATAAGTAATTAAAAAATAGATGTAGAATATCTTGAACAGAGCTACAGCTTCCCCCATAATAAATGCCACATTTTTGCCTTTAATTAAAAATGCAGGTGTTGGTATAGAGCAAGTACAGTAGTAAATATGTGTCTCGTGGTTGAGTGCTGAAAGACTCGCGTGTATGCTGCACGTTACAGGAGGTATAGTAGTGAATCAAATCATTAGCTCCCCTTCATGTATCCTTTTTGCAGAGGAGCTAGATTTTTTCCTCTTTCAAATACTAGCCTCTTAAAACATACCCAACATTTGTATATTGTCATAGTTTTCCCAGTGTATATTGAAATGTTTCATTGTTGCTAAGTTAAAACTGCCTACAAATTACCCATTTAGTTTGCTTAATCAATTATCAATTTATCTTTATTTCTCTTGGTGTAAGATTGCAAAACTCCTCTGTCCCTTGTAGAAAGTATTTTATTGTATTTTTTTATGATAGATTAAATTGCTATCATGCCCTTCTAATATGAACATACAGTTCAGAAAATTGAACTGGACTTGGGCTAAGAGATAGAACGAGTGAGCATAATTTGTGGCCACATTAAATATCAGCACAGAACAAGAACAGATATATACAGTGAATACTAATAACCCTTAGAAATTGAGAGGGAAAAAAGGAAGATATCTATTTGCTTTTGTTCCTTGATAATCTTTCCATTTACATTTTTAAGGCAGGCTAATTTTTCAGGTTTTGGCCACTGCAGCTTCAGAATTATTTAGATTTGAGTTTTGTATGTATTTGAGAGCTAACATAATGAGTACTTAATGAAAAAAAAAAGTTAAACTAATCCATGGCTTAAATAAATTGCGGTTGCTGATGCCTGTTAAAACAGGAGACATTTGCAGTGCAATAATATTAGCTACTACCTTTTAAAAACACGTTCTCAGAGGTAACTGACTTAACTATAATTGCTTACAACACTTGAACAATTTCATGTTATAAACAGCCAATCCCAGATCATATCTGTTAAAACTTGAAGTAAGCCTGCTAAAAGTCTCCTTTTTCTTGAAAAGGCAAGTTCTCAGCTGTGTTTCAGGGATCCTTACTTTGTTAAATTCTAGCTTGTTAGACTTGTGTCTTAAGGAGGAAGTATTCATTATTCTGTGTATTTTAATCAGCATCACCCTTTCCAATCTTTCTTCCATGTCATTATGAAGATAAAAAATGTGGCAGCAAAGAATTGTTTCAAAACTAGCCTAACAAAACAAACTAGTGTTGCATAGAAGCATAGGTGTTTAACAAAAGGTCATTTTACTCACAGAAAGCTTCAGGTGGACTCAGTAATCATCAAGTCAGCAAATATCTTGCATAGCAGATTCCATAAAAATACCTGAACTTTTTTGAAATGTAGAAGTCTTTTATAGTAAGGAAAATTGGCAAGTGCCAAAAGTATTCACTCAGTCTTTGGAATTAAATAAAAATGCTTTTATTCATGAAAAAGATACTGTTAAAGTAATCTAATTATCACACCTTAGTTTTTGACAATATGTTTTAGAAATATCTTCTGTTTCCAAAAGTCCTACAAGAAGTCTTCATCTGTATTCACTCAGTGAATCCCTAACAGGGAAGCCATTGGTGAACGGCTCTAACAGGAATTTATTTTTCTTTTTTAACATTTGGTGCTCAGAAGGCTCAGCATTCAAAGTGCTTTTATTGTGTTGGATTTTACAATGGGCTTAATATTAGCAGGGTGCCAAAGTGCAGCAGGCTAAGAACTTTACCATGTATGTGGAATGTATTCTTAAAAGTGCACGTAATAAAATTTATGTTGCATTTTATGTGGTTTATGGATTTCAGTAGTAATTTTATGATCTGTCTTATGGTAATTTTCTTTTGCACTCTTTTGTATAGTGACTAGCTGTAACAGAAGTTTAGACTAAATTTAGATCTGTTTCAGCCACACCAGACTCACTGAAACCGGTAAGAATTTTAGGTGTAATTGGAAATAGCATTTGAGTCCAAGTGCCACTGACTACAAATGACCTATTTCTGCTAATTTTTATTATTGCTGATGGTACTTTTTAATTGTTTAGCATACCCAATTAAGGTAATGTGGGGTAAAATACTGTTTTCTTTCCTAGATTCTGCTCTTCAAGAATAGTTAATGCCTAGTATTATGCTTTTTATGTAGGTATTATAGATTAAAATGATCTTGTTTTAAAATTACTGTTTATATCTTCCCTTTAAATTTCTTAGGAAGCTTAAATTACATGCCAGTCATACTATAATATTCAAAAATTACTTTCCAAAAAGTAAAAGTGGTTGTCAACAAAAAAGAAAAAAAATCCCTGTCAGAAGCCAGGAAATCACCAAGCAAGCCTGCTAATTATTCTTAATGGGCAAGATGAGCACATTAAGAAACAAATGAATACATCAGTGAAATGTAATTGAAAATCGACCTGGCAATAGTGCATTGCATCTGAGAATCTGCCTTTGTATTATCAACATCATCACAATTATTGTTGGTTTTGTTATTGCTATCGCTATTCAGTGAGCATAACTAACAGCTTTGCTTTGCAAAATCTCGAGCTTTTTAGGATTTGATTTTTCTTTTAATTTTTGACATGCTTCCTATTGATCTCCATTTCGTACTGCCACGTGAAGTATTCACTATGTATGTTTTCAATATCTGTATTAGGATATATTATTGAAATGTTAGAAGTTAGAACAATTTACAAATTAGTGAATTTCAAATAATTGTTGTCATTTTCACCCTCTCACTGTGAAATATATTGCTATATTTTATATTGATCCATGATCTTATGTATTATGTTTATGGAGGTTTTTAAAAAGATATTATGATTTGAGTTGCTAATCCCTTTAAAAGACTTCACTCTAACTCGCTGGTTTTCCTTATCATGAGGAGGTTTTAATTGATCAAATAGATCATTTATATAGCAAAATCAATAAAATAAAGACAGATGTTACTCCTTTTGCACCCTTGTTCCAAACTTTATTGTTTGTTTAGTGTGTTTTATCCAAGTTCTTTCAGGATGATTTAAATAAGGAAAGTATTAAAAATAAAAAGCTAGACATATCAAGTGAATAATAGAGCAAAGTTATCAGATTCATCCCCATTTGTAATTTTGGGTGATATGCGTTCAGATACAAATTTCTCAACTCAGGTAATATCTGTGACATAAGTCAGTCATCAACATCAAATTCTATTTCCTCAGAACACTGGAAGCATCTTTATTCAGTTTGACATGTCCAGATCCAAGGGTGAGGTTCATTTTAGTAAAAATTCTCTCCTATTTCAGAGAGGCTGTGTACCTTCTGCCTTAGCTCTGTTTCACACCATGCACTAGTGACTTGAACTACTGTCTGAAAGCATCAATAATACAAAACATTGTTGCAGTGCACTATAATGGCCATTAAAATAAAGTGTATGGATCTTTCAACAGTCCTGGGAAATTTAGGTTAGAAGGGTCATGTTCAACCTGAATGCCTGAAGACATGGGCTCATAAATTATTTAAAAAAGCCAGTGTTACCATGTTTATAACCATTATTAAGAGTTTTGCTCAGTTATATAATTTAAGTGCAGTGTATTAATTTATCAACAATGTTATTTCTGCATCTACTTAAAAACAGCATGCTTTGCTCATGGAGTTACTTATGCTTTCCTATTGCTTCACATATATATTTACTACTTCTCATGACATATTGTGGAAAAGATTTAAAAGGCACATCCAAACTACAGAGATTTGTTTAAACCAGTTTTCTGTCATTTGATTTCTAGTTTTTTGCTTTAGAAAATTCCATTGTTTGGATAGAGGCTTTCCTAAAATAACTTTTCTTAAATGACCAACTCTGTTAGGAAGGCCAATTATGTGATTTCAGCAAAGCAAATAAAAAGATATATCAATGATATTTCAAATTAGCCTGACACTAGTGTTCAGTTTTCTTATAAGAGCACTTTCAAAAAATTTGACATGTTTTGTGGACCTAGAAACACCTTCCTAATTAGCGTCAGATTTCCTGTACCTTAAATAAAAAAGAGAGATCATTGGCAACCTTACCAAAAGTGTCTAAGATAATTTTTTATGTTTGAGACTGAATCATTCAAATACATATGGATTCACCTTGAGTGGCAATTAGTATTGTCATAGTTTTCACTTACTTGATATACTTTTCCTTCCAATGGCTTCTCACTAACCACAAATGATTGATTATGAAGGTTATCTTTCTAGCAACAGATGGTTGGGCTCAGCTTCCCTGGAAACTTTTCTTTGATAGCCTTTGCTTTCACCTGCCTGAATGGCTCCCCAAATTTGTGACCTGATCTTGTAAACTACAAGAAGCTGAGACATAAGGCTGAGGCAGTGTTGTGGCACCCAAGGGGAATAAAAGGCATTTATTGCTTTGTACTCTTTTATGGTGGTTCCAAAACATTCTCAAGAAAGCAAATGGACTAGAAACTCCTTTGCCTATAGGTTAAAGTGATCCTGTTGTGTGTTGGAGTCACCCAGACAGAGCCAGGAACAAAGATGTGTGTCTTGTGGCAGGGCCGGTACTCAAAACCCATAAGCCTCCAAAATCTCAGCACTGGGTTATAGTGATACAGTCAAAAGCAGCACAAACTAAACTGGACATTTAGTAACCATGCTAAAGAAATTCAGTTAACATGGTTTTAATTCTTATATTTGTAAATAGTTACCTTTAAATATATGTAAGGTATGGAAAGTCTTTTTTCAGTTCCCTCTATAGCTACAGGGCTAGAAATTCCTTAAGTGAAACAGTAAATAGAGGTAGGCAATGGAGAGCAAATTGCTGCATAGATATATGGCTGATGTGCTGGAGAAGTTAGCACAGATTAAAGAAGACCAAACACATGAGAGACATTATGCAGGTATTATCAGTGGAAAAGAATGGGGTTTATTATTTTTATTATTGCTCTAGTTTTGTAGGTAATTCTTAACAATTATACTGCAGATGTAAATGAGATCATCACAAGAAACCAAAATGCTGGAGTATTTAAGGCTCAGAAAGTGTCAAGCCGGTAAGATTCTACTAAAATTTCTTCTGAAGATTCTGTTAAACTCTTTTACTGATTCTTGCATGTAATTCTGTTTTTAATGTAGATGTGAAATGTATGCAAAAGTGTGAAAGTGTGACCTGTGTTACTGATGCTTACACATATGTATGTATAGTATAAGTAGGTAAGTGGTGCAAGACAGAAATTTAGAAGTATTAAAAAAAAAGTGAATTGCTTTTTAACATAGGAAATACAGCATGATTATCTTGGTGACATAACCTCTCTTTATCTTCTTTTAATGTAGACTATGTCTCTTCAACCCATGGTTCAGTGCATGGGTGAAATATGTCTTCAGAGTCACCACTACCCATAGTACTGAATGTCAGGCTTGGAGTGAATTTACCTAAATCACCGGCAGGTTTCATTTTATATAGCTCTGAGAATTCAGGGTTGCAACAAATCCCATTTGCCCTCAGGTAGATGTTGTTGGAGCATCCATGGGAAGTTTTTTGGTCATCCTGTCTGTGCAATTCATATTGTGTTGTCACTGCAAGGACAGATAGGGAGCATGGGAACTGGGCACAGTGTGCTGGGGCCCTTCTCTTATTGACTATGACTTAAGGTGCAGGCTGCACCCAGCATTTTTTTCATAGTGCACCTCCTGTTTTGTCTCTGAGTTAGCCCTGATGGCACACTCTGGAGGGTGAGCATTGCAGAGGTGTAAAGATTTTGGTTTAAGATTTTCTCCAGAGCCTTTCATACCCATCCTGTAATAGGTGGTAGCACTGAACTGTTTAGCTGTCTGCTTCACTGAGGTATCCCCAGGTACAGTAGGGACTGGAAGTAGCTGAAAAATTGAAGTGTGTTCATTTCTTGCAGTATTTTAAAAGTAAATTGTAAAGTACTTCATATTCCTGGCACAGAGTTAAGAACTAGAAGATGGCTACCTGAGAGTAAATAGTGCACTCTTATTTGTGTGTCTAAATATTTCTTTTTGATGGCTCGCATTCCAGAACGGCTCTCAGTTCTTCTAAAAGTGACAAAAGTAAAGCTGAAAAAGGGCTGAGAAAAGCAAACTGTTAATGCAGAATGAGCTTACTAACATAGAGGGTTAAACCCATACAGTTTTAATGGCTATCATTCATGTCATTTAACCGTATGCTTATGGAGCCAATCTGTGTAGAGAAGTTCTTTTAAGTGAGCACTTAGGGCTAGAAAAATTCTGCCTTCATTAGGGTATATGGACATATAACTTAGAGATACATCTCTGCATCCTAATAGGAGCCTGCCAAGTAGACAAAGGCCACACAGGCCCCAGGTCTTTCAGGTTCCATGTGTTGAACACCTTTTGTGAGCAGAACTCCTCAGACACTGCTGAGGAGAGGCTGTGTGGTACGTCCATCCAGAAGCTTAGATTTTGTAGATTTCCACTTAGTATGAGATTTCAGATTTCATCCCTTGTCAAGACTTCAAACCTGGTCTTTTAGATATCAATCAAAAGCACATTTTCTACACTGTCCTCATTTACATTTATCTAATGCTTAAGGTCATTTGTGATCATTTGAGTGTATTTCAGCATATGGAATCAGTGAATAATAGATTTCAGCCTCACGCTGTGAAGAAAGATTGTGTTTTTACAAGACATGATGTTGTTTACTGGGTGTTAATAATCACTAATTAATAAACATATCTAGACATCATAAAATGTTGCATTTTAAGGAGGAAAAAATGTAAAGTGTTTACCTTCTTGAGTGCAGTAGCATTTGGGGCCTTATTTGCATAAATAAAATAATTAAATTACAAAATAATGTGAAGTACTATATGAAAACAAGGCTCGTTATAATAAATGCTTGATTTGATTTTTAATTCCACATTCTTGAGGCTTTTTTAGTTTTGTTATAGCAGTATAAAGTTTTATAAAATGAGTATTCAAATGACTGTCTAATGGATTGATCAGTCCTTCAGATTTAGTAATGATGTGTGATGAAGACAGTAGCAAAGTTATTTGATCCCTTCTCAATGCCTTGAAGAAACTAAAAAGCTGATGTAAAGTCTGAAATATTACTGTAACCTTGATTCACTTTTCCTACAACTGAAAACCTTAGTTACATAATGGTTATGGGGAGAAAAAAAAAGGAGAAAAAACCCCCAAAACGAAACAAAACAAAACAAAAAAAAGAAGAAAATGTAGTGTTTTGTAGGGAAGAATTCAACATGGTGTGTGAAGTGTCATTCAGTGACTTCTTTTACATTGATCAGATCTTGCAGGGAAGTGAATAAAGGGATGTATGGAAGTGACTTACTGCAACATCAGTTTAATCTGGAGAAAGCATGTTCTTTGCTATAATGTGTCATTTGAACAGTGTCCAGTCTTGAAACTTTGCAGTGTCCAGTGCAAAGTTAAAAGATTTTTTCCATATAAAGGTAATTCAGAATAGAGCTTTCTCAATGTGTCGTCTTCTTATGTCAGGATTTTGTACTCTTTTCCTTGCACATGGAGGAGAAATTATCAGTATGAGAGTCAGTTTGTGAGTGTTCCAGACACTTTAGTCTACGCTTGGAAAATATTCCAAAATGTGTATGGTGCAAAAAGGAACAATCCAGTATCAGCCAAGAGAAGTTAGATTAGGACAACCTGCCATACACTTGTTTATTTAGAATTATACAAAATGCAGTAAATGAGCACTTATCTAGCTCTCTGCCAACTCTTCATTATTGTTTAAAAATACAGTAATATAAGCCAAACTTATATTTGGCAGTTTGTCATATTATGTGTTATAATGTAATAATAGATACATAGTAAACAGTGGATATACAATTCTATTTTATTTTTACATAAGAGTGTAAGCCAGTACATGTAAAATCAAGTCAGTAAGAGAAATGCTTGTGGCAATGCATCCTTTGATTTGACTTGTAATAGTCTATGACATAGTCTTTATTCATTCTATAGTCAACTTTATAATCCACATCAAGAATGAATGACCATGTGTGCAGAAGGGACAATTCCTGCTCCTTAAAGATTAACAGATAGGTTGTAATCTTCTCCAAGATTTTAGTGTTCCTTACAAATGCAATGAATTTACAAGCTTCCAGAACTAAACCTATTCAGAAAAAAAGTCTTTTGAAATACTAAATGACGTCCAGTATAATAGCGGATGAGGTTTCAATGACAGAGCACTGAATTTGTCTGATTCTGCTCTTACATTAATGGTCTCTTTCTCTGTGTCTGCCAACATGTGAATATTTTACCTACTGCAATGTTCTTCAAATATACCAAGTTTCTAAGCTTCTAGATTTCAACAGGTCACGTAACAGGTTCCGTCAACATGGGACGGCCTTAGTGAAGTCTCTTTCTTTGTTTTTGTACATCAAAATGACCTGGGTGTTGCTAAATTCAAACTTTTTAAAAATATATTTATTGAATTTGTTGTGTTTGTCACCGTAGCAACCCTAAAGAAATCATTTTGTTCCAACTACTTTTCTCCTCATGTAACACTCTTCCATGACAGCATCTATTGGCAAGGAGGAAACTGCCAAAAGGAACATTTCCTGCTCTTTGGTCGGAAAGAAAAAGCTCCTGATTCCTGCTCTCTTAATTTGATCATTTCATGTATGTGTGGAAAGATACAATGAACAGGCTGTCTGCTCATGTCCATTGTGAAGTTGTAGCTCTTCATCACTCAGCTCAGGTGGAAACCATTCCGTACCTCTGATCATACTTGCCCTGCTCTATATCTTTTTCAGTTTCAATCTACTCACTTTCAGATGACTGTGATCAGTATTGCATTCAAATTGTGCATAAATAGATATATGTAGTGGAATAATTATGCTTTTTGTTCCCCTTTTAAAAATGCCTAACAGTGATTTGCTTTTTTCACTGCAGTTGAGCACAGCGCTAATAGTTTCATGACACTGTCTGTCACAACATCAGGAGCTTTCCAGTGATGGTCAGTTTGGAGACCTTCATTTTCTATATCAAGTGAGAATTATTTTTTCCATTGTGCACTTTGCATTTATCCACACTGAATTTCATCTGTCATTTTATTGTCCAATTACTCAGTTTCATCCTTCTGCAATCCTTCACAGTCTGCTCTTTTCCTCACTGTCTTGAATGGTTTCTTAACATCAGCAAACTTTACCACCTCAGTGCTCATCTCTTGTAAACATGTTGAATAGAACAGGTCCCAGGGGAACTCTGCTGATTATCTCCCTCCACTGTGAGAATTGACCATTTGCTACTACCCTGTTCCCTGTCTTTTGTTCTATTATTTAGCCATGTCAGGACTCTTGTCCAGTGACAGTCTCTTTTCCTAAAATGTTGTTAGTGAGGGTCCTTGCCAATAGCTTTTTGGAATCAGAAGCAGGCTGTGTTACCCAGATCACCCTTATCTGAATACTTGTTGACGTCTTGGAAGAGCTCAAGGTTTATAAAGCAGGAGGACTTCTTTTACCAAAGACGTATCAGAAAAAGCTTCTGTGGTGAAATGTCTTCAGTTTCTTCTACAGTGAAGTAAATTTTTTGCACTGATGCAAAGAATTAATTTAACCTCTCTGAAATGTTGTGATCCTCTGTGAGTGCTCATTCTTTATCTCAATTATCAGCTGGCAGGAAGATGTAGCAAAATAAAAACAAAAGAAAGAGTACACTCATTTTTTGCCTGCCATTTTATTATTATAATTAATTTTCCAAGTCTGTGATTCTTTCTTCAGTTGGGTACAACTTCAGCTTTTAGAGGAATGACATCTTGTTTCTAATAACTTTTTTACTGTTTAGCCATATCAGGTGACTTTCACAAACTTCCAAGCCTCTTCTATTTATGTATTTTACCCAGTTGTGGTGACTTCATAAAGGATATTTTAAATTGCATTGTAGCTTTGTCTGTCTTCTTTATGGGACCAGATGAGAATACATAAAGAGAAAAAAACGAAAAGTTAGCAAGCTTTATAAAAAAATTCCTATGTGTTTGGAAAAACAGGGAGAAAAGCTAGGTGCTAGCTGAAAGTATAATGTATTATTTTAAATAATTCTTGCTCAAATCTTTTACTATTTCGTGATGGTCTCCTGTTAGCTTAAAAAACATGCTATTGGTAAAACTATTCCTCTTGTACTCTCTTGGGCTGTACAAAAAGACTAGGGGGAAACCACTGATATGAGAAGACTGAGATGTTTCTTCCCAGGGCTTTAAAGGAAAATGTCTTTGAGGTGTTAGAATCAAAGATTATTTTTTTTTTTTTAATTCCTGTGCTGCCTTTTTACCCATCATTTTAGCCAATTTTTACATTGTTTCCTGGTTTACGTTGTTACCGTTGTAGCTTTGTCTGCCCTTCCTTGTCTGCCTTGACTCTACCTTAATACGCAGTCATCAAGTACATCTTGCACACTTTCAGTAGGCTCTCTCCTTCCCAGGCACTCGCTGCTAATCTTTGCCATGATAAACTTTAAATGTTGACAACATACTGCTTACAGTGTTATCCTTGTTTATTTCATTCATATTCAGTTAATAGTTACTCAAACATTAACCAAGGATACTGAAAATATATGCGATTCAGGAAGGGGGCAGAGGAGTGAATCAGGGTCTGGAAATGAGAGAGTTAAAGAGCTTTGTTTACTTTACTTGTCAAAGAAATGACTTGATTGTTAAGAAATGAATTGATTTTGCTCTGAAAATCTCATATGGAGAAAAAACCCTTTAACAGAAATCAGTCTTTAATCTAGCTTACAAGTACCTAACAAGATGTAGAAACTGAAGCTAGGCAAATTCAGTCTAGAAAAAAAATTAGATTTGACAGAATGATAATATATTAGAACATCTTTCCATGGGAAGTGGTAGTTTCTTAAGCAGTGAATGTGTTTGATTCATGGGTATTTTTCTGAAACACGTGTAATAATTTCCTGAGATATATGGCCATGATACAGAAATTTGAAATCTTGAATTTTATTATGGTCCCTCCTGCCCTCAGAATTTAAGCACCTGTGAATTGCATCTTCTCTGCTGTTTTTGATTTTTCGTCCATTCAGCCCTTCTGGACCTACCTGGTTCACATTCTTGGTGTTTTTTCTTCTGGTTCCCTTGATTATCCTCCCCATATTCATGGATAGACTGTTTTCCACAGAGCAAGAAACTGTCTTCTTTTCCTTCATATTTTTACACAAATCACTGATCCTACTGGTGTGGTTGTGCCACCTGTGTTTATGCTGTCTTGCACTTTGAAATTATGTATTTTTTTATACTGTATCATTCTGAATTAGAATTTGATAGCCATCCAATTTTTTGAAAAATGTACTACATGAACCTTGCTCAAAACAGTAGTCAGACTCCAAATAAAGGCTGATTTAGAATGTGTTGATGTAGGGGAGGGATGTGAGAAGGCAAATTCAAAACTGCCACTGGTATTTTTTTATAATAGCATTTCTATACAAGATATTCTCATTTCTTTTAAATAAATAGCCACACTTGTACTGAATGCTGAGTTGTGATGTGTCAACAAAATGGAAAAATTTATTCTACAACAGTTGTATTTATGTGCAACATTAATGATCTCCAAAATGGAAAAAAATTATTCTGCAGTAGTTGTATTTATATGCAGTGCATTAATTATGTCCCAAAAATTTAGTAGCTTTTGATACACAGCAAATGTGTGTTAGGACTGTTATTTTTGAAGAGAAAACTGTAATGTTCCCATCTGAATTTTAGCAAAATATGTTGTACAAAATGAGAGAGAGAAAATGTGTTCTTAGAATAAGGAATAAGGGAAGTGTATAACTTTATCATACACTTCTAGAAAGAAACTTCTGGTCAAGAAAAACCTAGATAGGATCATAGAATATCTCAAGTTAGAAAGGGCTGATAGTTGGTTTTGGTGGTTTTTTTCTTCTTTTGTATTACCATGTTAATGTGGTTGGGTTTCATCATGAATTGTGGTACCAGACATTGTATAAACACAGAGCAAAAAGGCAGTTTGTGTTAGAGAATCTGTGGTCTAAGACCAGAGATAGATGTGGTGAGGAAGGATAACAAAGATAACTGAAGTCAGCATGATTGACAGAGTTGGAGGCACAAGAGCAGCCTTGCCTCTTCTTGGTTTTTGTGGGTGCTATTTTAAAGGACAGTTTCAAGGATAATGGAGTAAGTCTGTGAATGTTTGTGGGTAACATAGTGGAAGAAAATTTTACAGGTGCTTGCTTGAAAAGTGGAAGATGTAGGCTGACATTAGGGCTGATTAAAGAAGGGACTTGTCCTTTTAATATTGAATGAGAGATAAAAAATAGGGAAGTGAAGCATTTGGAAAAGACAACTTGCAACTTACCTGGAGGAGTACAGAGAAAGGTGACAAGATCAGGGTTGTAGGCAAGAAAAACAACCTTCGCAGCAGCCTACTGAATAAATATTAATATGGCAAGACTGCAAAAGCAGAGAGAACAGTATTGTGATGTTTGGATATAAGTGATGATGACATGGTCAAGAGTTTGAGTGGATTGGTAAGAAACTTCTTAGAGATGCTATGCAGAGAGAATAAGCAACACAGCTGAGTATGCAGCTACAGAGAAAGGTCTAAGCTAAGTATAGATTACAGACTGGAATTAATGGTTATGTCCAAAGGGATCCAGAAAATGTGGTCACACAATGCTTTGTGGTACGTTAGAGGTGATGAGCTTCTCACTCAGGCTGTGACAAATATTAAGAGTCTGTATACACAGTATAAACTGGAGAAATGGGTAGTTTGGTTTAGCTTTTATGGATGAGATAGCCCAGAAATAAAATTCAGAGGAAGAAAAACTTGAGTTGGAACATTGTAAAATTATCAGAAATGTGAGAAAGGTTTGAAGGTAATCTTTAGAAGATCACATTTTAAAAATTATAAGAGACAATTAAAAAACAAACAAACAAAACCCAGAGGAATTAAAAATGGTAAAGAATAGTACGATTTTACTGGGTTGAAGAGAGAAAAAAATGTATAGGAGAGTTCAGATAGTATAGGAGAGAAGAGTGTGTAGGAGAGTTCATATTTTGAGCCTAGCTGAGGAAAATCACGGGTATACTTTGACAAGAGCAGATAAGTGACATGGGGGTTGCTGAAACCTGTAAGGACATTGTTAGAAGAATGTGTCCATTGGCAATTGTAAATATCATATTCAAAATACTTAGAAATGTAAGGGGAAATGAAGAATGGTCAATATTGGGTACCTGTGGTTGAAAACTTAACTTTGCTCCCTTCAAACCAGGTATGCACTGTAGGGAGTGATATAAGGGATAAGAATACAAAGCAAAGTGAAGCAGTTAAAGTAAGAAACACAGGCAGAGAAATAAGAGCAGCCTTATGAGAATATAATAGGAGAGATGGGGAAATTATAGTAGGGAAATTTGCAAGACTCAGAGGAATTGTAATGATAGGTGTACACTTTGCCTCTTATCGCTAGATTAAAATCCATCTGCTTGATCTTTATACAAAACTAAGGAATCTCAAACAGAGATCAAGGTGTGGAGAAACATCCTGATGATGCCTTTTGTTAATGTGTTAAAGAATTTGCTTGGTTAATGTCATAGAAAAAGTCATATAAACCCCCAGACAAAATCTTTTACCTTAACCTGTATACTTTCCAATGATAATGCTTTTCAGAGACTGAAGCTTAAATTAAAATATGAAAAGAAGAGGTGGGTAGATAGGGGTTCTTGCTAGCTGCTCATCTGCTAATTTGGACTATTTTTTTAATCCTTATTAAAACTACTAATACATTTTGAAGCAAGTAAGGCTTTTGTGTCTTTTGTCCTTTTCTTCTAATTTTGATTTTTTGTCTTTATCTACTTTTCTCCTAATTTGAGAGCTACTCTAGCCTGTGCCATTCATCACAAGAACATCTCAGAGCGACTTGGAAATGTTTCAAGTTTTAACAATCAGAGACTTAACCTGTTTTTTCTCATAGAAGTTACCTGCCTAGACACACTAGGAAGACAAACACTGAATAACAGAAGTTGAATAATAATAGTAATGAAGAATTTTGCATGAGAAATAAAACCCTGGTAAAATCAGGTCTTTTGTTGTAGATTGCTGAGATACTTTACCAGTGTAAGGAGAAGAGTGTCGACATATGTCAGGCTATCCTCCCTAAATTAGAATTACTGTACAGGGGAAACCTTGGCTGCTGTAACTATCCCTGCAACATTTGCTATTTTCTTGTGCCTTTTTTCTTTCAAATACATGGGGCTATTTGGGGGTGCATTTTTGTTCTTAAAGTCTCTATTTTCTTACTTGATCTTTTTGTTCTAGTATCATAATTCTTCTAACTTGATCTAATCACATTTTCTGACTTGCTTGTCAATATAAGATAAATCGGGGGGGGAAGGAAGAATTGCTTTGATTGTTTGTGTTGTGTGCGGTTTTTTTACTGAGTTTCTTGCTTTAGAGTGGGGTAAAGTTGACAGGCTAGGAAACTAAAGCATCAGTACATCTTTTCTCAGCCTATTTTGATAGTATGCTTTATCCCTGACCTGCAAAAGCCACCTCTGCATGTGAGAGGGTAGTTCATTCTCCATAGCTCTTTCAGTCCTTGTCCTTTTTGCTAGGAGTACCATCAAGATTGCTAATTATAGTAATAGGTTTGTGATGTGGGTACTTCTCCTCTGAAAACTGGTGAAATTCATTTGATATAGGCCATAAGACAGCCATTTGTGGGTACCAAGTTTTGGCCACCATCACTTTGACCCAAGCAGTAGCTAAGTAGTGCAGTAGTGTTTTTCCCTTGCATCCTATTTAATTTTTAATGTTCTTCCTGTAGCCAAAAAAAGCTCCCAACTGTTTTGTATTTCCACTGTGTTTCAGACCCTTTTCTGCTGAAACTATGATGCCTATTTTCAATTGTAAGAAACTAAACCTGCATCAGTTAAATAAACCAGCACAAAATAATATCAAGAGTGAGCTTTCTACAACCATAAATATCTTGGTTTGTTGTTTGGGGTTTTTTTACAAAAAAGCCATTGAAGGTGTGGCTTGGACAGAAACAGAGAGTAAAGCATTTTTTTTAAAATTACAAAATTATTTCAGTTGTTAGTACTGTAGCACTTTCCCTCAAAAGAAAGGCATAAAAATATTATAGCTTTAAAACTTACCTTGCTGGAAGAAAAGTGGCTTGAGAAAGAAAATGGCTTATGTCAGCTACTTTAGCATCACTGGAAAGGAACAAGAAGAAAATATTAACAAGGCTTGCATTTTCTTCATATTGGCAGTAAACATGATACATGCGATTTAAGAGACTTTTTGTGGTGTGGTATTTTTACACTTCTACTTTTTTAAAGGAAATTTCGTAAAAACTGAGATTTTCAGATTTCTGTTGCTACCACTTTTCTGGGCTTCCTAGCAGTGCTCTTCTTTAAATGGAAATGCAATCAGTCCTTACTTCATGGTGCCTTCAGTGTTTCTTTCAGGTCTGACCACTAAGTCCAAGAGTGACCTCCTCAGTAATTCATAAAAAAAGTATTGTTCCCCACCCCCTTACTACATGTGGGTTCATGCACTTAGATACACCTCTTTGCCTTTTTCAGGGTTGTTTTGCCATATTACTGGGGTTTTTTGTACTTTACGCCCAGGAATTGTTCTTGGATTACAAGAACTTGTATGGCTGGTATGATTCACTGCTTTCACTAGCACTAGAATTCAAAATAGCTGATTCAGAATCAGGCTGATTCTGACTTTGGTGTTAATGATGTAATAGTGTTGACTCTGAGCAGAATTGATCCTGTTCCCCTGATACGCGGGGGCATGTCTGCTTTACAGGTGTAGGTGCAGATGTTCAATTGCAGCTCCTGCAGATCTGTGGAAGCATTAAATAGATGGAGTAGTCCAGAGTTAGCTACTGAAACAGAGGTTGCAACCAGTACTGCACTAAACATCTCCTGGCTGCACCTCCCTTACTGGTCATACTTGCACTTAGCTAAGGATAGCAAGGTTAAATACATAGAGCTTGTAGTTCCATCTCTCCCATCAGTGTGCATACACTCTGAGTGAGATGAGTCCTACTGGTATTTATTTTAGAGAAATTATCTTTACGTTTACATGCTTATCAGGATGAGTCCTGTTGGTATTTATTTTATAGAAATTAACTTCAGTTTCCCCCCAGGAATAAAGATTTTTCTGTACTTTTAGAAAATTTATGGCAAAGTTGATTTTAAAAATCTTTTAAAAATCTTGTGTAAATTTGTCACTGGCCTTTGCATAATTGTGATGTCTTCAGGAAAGCCACTATACTGAAGCTAGAGACCAAAAGCAGCCCTGGTACTAGATCAGGGAAATGGAGAAGGATGTGTGGCCCTTTGCTCACTCCTTCTAACAGTACAACGTGCCAGTCATGTTACACCACTGCTCATGGTCCTGGCAACCTGTCAGTTCCATATTTTGCTCAGCACCATGGTTTATGAGCGTTTACCTACCCACACAAACTCTGCTTGCCTACAGTAGGTGTGCACAGAAAACTCTCTGTTTTGGATACTCAGCAGAAAACTGACAGTAACATAAGGGAGGGTTGGTGGGGGTTTTTTGTTTCTTTTTTTTGCAGGAGGAGGCACCTATACTGCCTTCCAAACTGCATGTGTGAAGTATAGTAAATATATGGGTTAAAAAAATCATAATTCAAATCTCTATAGTGGTACTGATCAGATCTCTGTTTCTGTAGCAATGAGAACCAAAGGTGGCCTTTTAAGGCTCACAGTTCTTCTACCAATTTCCAGTTCTGCTTCAGGATTCTTAAAGTATTAGAGTGCGTGCTTTAAACCCACAAAACTTACCTTTACCTAATTTTCACCATTCTAACCTAAGTTTCCACGGAAACAGGGTTGAAAAAGCTGCTGGTAGCCAGCAGGCAGCCAGCAGCTGAGAGTGAGAACTCTCCTTTGTCACTTTCCACTACTGGATGCCTGCTGCGTGCCAGTGTGCAAAGCTACCTAGGCTTCTAAAATCTGGATTACTTTCAATTTGAGGGGGAAAAATTAAATTAATCTACTCTTTTCTGTCTTTGGATTGTCGCAGTAAATTCCAGGAGGGCAAATGGGCTAATGAGTCCTGATCTGTTCAGTTACATTGAGCCCCATATAACCAAAGCTTTGCCAACCAACTCGGCCTCTCCTTTCATAATTTCCATGGTTTAAAATCATTCTGTCTCAATTTTTTTTGTCTGTGCATGTGTACATGCATATTGTGGTACCTTAATTCTCTGTATCTATTTCTCTACATATTTATGAACCTTTTTTGCATACAGTATAATCAATGTACAAAATTCCCTTTTTTTCCTGTATACTTAGGGAACATTTCTGAATGAACACATTATAAACTGATCCTCGGTTAAATATTAGGAGTAGGATGTGAATGGAGATGGCTTTTAACCAGAAGTAGATTATAGCTGCGGGAAGACTAAAGGGTCTATTTGGTCAAGACTCATACAAAACTGAGATAAGCATGCACAACCTGACAAGATCAGATTAGATCCTTCCCCCACGAGTGCTTTTCCCATAAATATTTATCTACTTTCTATTATAAATAACCAGGAAATGAAAAAGAAGGATAGATTCCTTTTTAAAAATAGCCTAGAAATAGAAATGCAGCTTCAAATCTTATGGGTAATGATATTTAAAGTATGCAGTACATTCCAATACTAGTTGCTATTTTTTAGATGGGAGTAAAGTACTGAAATTCTTTGTGGCAGCTACATAAATCAGCAGCGTTTATCACCAAAAAAAGAACTTTGTACATATGTGAAATTTTGCCTACTACTGGGTA
This sequence comes from Pseudopipra pipra, assembly GCF_036250125.1. NCBI lineage: Eukaryota > Metazoa > Chordata > Aves > Passeriformes > Pipridae > Pseudopipra > Pseudopipra pipra. The sequence goes on from NC_087551.1 coordinate 26,815,701, forward strand.
CCTTAGAATTAAATAGCTTATCACCTATGAGAGAATAGGTGTTGACAGAGTCAGCACTGCTGTATTTTTAAGCTTGCCTGAGGCAACATAGCTGGCATTGAAGTTAAGCTTGGCATTTTTTCACCCTGTCCCTCCTCCCTTCAGCCCAAGTGAATGCTCACTTCATCAATGAGAAACACAACTGACTTGCCTGCCAGATGCAACAGAGATTCATGAATTCACATCTATTCTGCAGATTTGTGTTTCATTCAGATTGTCAATACTTTGACTTCACTTGTTCGTGTAGTAGTGTTAAGGGGTAAAAATCTGAAGCTGGGCATGTGCCACTAATTCAGAAAGGCATATTTGTTGGTGATACACTCATCAGAACCTGTGTGGATTGCCTTTCTGCTGTAATGAAAAATAGCTCTTTAGCTTTGAGATTTAAAACCTTAAAAATGTACAGAATAAGATTTTTACAATTCATCTTTGACGGTAACGAGTGTGCACTTTTTAAAACACTTCGGTGTCACATAAGAATAATATTAGTACTTTAAAAATCTCAAGATGAAAAATGTAAGTCCTTTTTTCTTTTTATTTTAAATCTTTTTTTTTCCTCTAGCATTTTACGATGGGATAATGAGACAGATGTCTCTCAACTGGAAGGACATTTTGACATTGTTATGTGTGCTGACTGGTAAGTACATAAAAATCATAAAACTCATGTTAGAAAAATAGCTTTGCTGGAGTAATTGTACTGTGCTGCTTGCTGATGGCTAAGCAAAGTCAACAAATGAAGCACAAAGCCACCTTAACCTCAACAAATTAATATTCATCTCCATGTGACAGTTATAAGGTAGTCTTCTATCACACAGTAACTTCTACCACATTATTTCCCAAAGATTGATTTTGAGAAGCATTTCCATTTTCTGGAATTGCCTCTGTTTCATGCTTGACGTATCAGTAAATGGACGACTTAGGCAAATTGCAAATAATTATGGCTCAGTGAGGAACAGTCTGGAGAAAAGGGAGTTTATCAACACAAACAGCTCAATTAGCTTACTTCTTAGGAAAGATCTGACTATTGATATAAGGGGATATATTTTTTGCTCCCTGGAATGTCTTTCCAAGGAAAAAGAGATTTTCAAACCTTTTCCCCCACCACCACATTCTGTTCCTTAAATCAATTTGGCATCAATATTTGTAGATATAGGCTTTATATTATTTACACAGGAATATGTTAATTATAAGATAATTCATAGTAAGGAAAATAAGAGTACTGCACTTAATTTATGAAAAGGTAGAAACATGTTGCACTATGGTGGATTGTTTAATAATTTATGCAAATAGATTTGATTATTGACACAACCTTTTTCTGATACTGCATTTGCAGGATTGTGCTGTGCTATATTTGCTGTGTGCTAGCTTTAAAAATGGTACATTATTAATAATTTGTGTTATAAAAATGTAGACAGTGTAAAAAAAAAGATCTGTGCAAATTTTATTTAGGAGAGTAGATATTTTTAAACAAATCTGTTTTCCCTTCATGGATATTTGCTCTTGACCCTTTAACTGTCTACAACAAAAAAAGAGCTGTTTATGTTTTGTGACACGTAACTGTTGTGAGAGACCAAATTCTGAAAAAACGGTCTTGCTAGGACAGCTCAGTTCAGCAAATTTCTGTACCTTATTAAAAAATAGTTAAAGAAAAAGCAAAGAGAAGTATGAAACTGTCTATTGTCTTTTTAAACAATGTTCTCTTTTAAGTGGCTTCTTATAAAATATTCCCCTAAAGCTTTTTTTTTCCCTTTCATATTTTTCAAACTCTTCTTATTTCAGAAAAGTTATTGGTTTTGTATAGCACTGGAGAAAGTGTATTTAGCGATCTTTTTGCCATTTTCTAATACCTATTTGTTGACAGAATGCAACAGTGCTTTGTTTCTCTTAGCATTTAATTTCTGAAAAGTTCTTTGTTCCCAAAAAGGACAGAGGAGGGTTTCTAACTAATCGCTGATAATGTGCCTCAGAGATGCATCATCTGATTAAAATAAGGAGCTAAACAACACCATATGATTTCAGCAAGTAATTTAGTAAATGCCTTCCTCACCAAATATTAGAATGGATACTCCAGGTTTCATTGCACAGATGAAGTTAATGCTGGACAGGATTAGATCAGATTAAGTATGAAAGTCAGATCAGAGTGCTGGCGGACATGAGCAGGAGGGCAGCAGTCTTCTCGGAGGCTTAGACAAGGCTCACATATGGATGTTCTCCAGATTATGTGGGTGAAGCAAGGTCTTGCCAAGAGATTTAGAGTTAAATTTGTTCTTCACACAAATATCAAAACAACCTGGCTGTGCCTTCTCTTGTATTCTTGATACTCACACCATGTCATCCTATTTGTGCTGGGAGTACAGCAGAGTGGAGCAAGACTTAAGTTGTTTTTTTCAGTAATATTTGTGCCTAATACTCCTCCCAGTCTGTTTGGAAATAGTGTAATTTCTTTAGGAAACAAAGAATCAAACATGACAGGTAAAATACATAATGCATTTGCAATCCCTGCATTTTGTACATATATTTTGAAGCACTTAAGATGCAGGTAAGTGTATAAATATTTATAGATTTCTAAAAAATAAATAGAAATGTGCAGGTTCGCTCAAAGTATTTGGTTTTATTCACAAATTATCTGCATTTTCTTATTGCAGGTGCCCGTATATACGTAGTTTAATAAGCATGAAAATCCCTTCATTGTTTTTTTCTTTTAGAAATCATTCTTTTAGTTATGGACACTAGGTTTTCTGGTACATGAAAAGGCTGGGGAAAGAAATGTTCCATGCTTTATCAAACTCAAATCATCTTTTCATTTTCATGTACTTCTCTTCCGAGATATAGAATCGGTTTGAGAACAGTTGGCAGGATTTTTGCTCTCTGAATTTTTTGGGCTGCCATTGAAGAGGAAAAAGAAAAATCCCTTTTCTTCTAGCTCCTCGGCTGAAACCTGAAGTATGCAGTGATAAAAACAGATAGAATAGATTGCATTTAGTTTAACACCATCATATAGCTCACTGTCAGTCAATAAAATCTGAGATTAGAACAGAGAACTAAAAAGCAAAAAATCGGAGTTCGAATATTAGGTACATGGATAAATTTTTATTGAAGTATTTCCAGCAAGGGTGATATTGTCTGATTCTCTGAATAGCTAACCAGTGGTACTGCTTGATCCCATTTACATGAAAACAAGCTCTATTCATAAACATATTCCAAATCCACATGGAGATTCAAGGAAAAATGTACATGATTACAGCAAGCAGGGATATGTTTATATTCATATATTTACAGTCAGACTTTCATAAACCTTGTGTGCAGGAGTGGAAAATAAGTTATTTCCCAGAACAAACAGTCTATTAGTTAACAGCTAAATTTAGTAGCTCAACTAGATTATAAAATAAATAAGAGGCAAACTGTGAAAGCTAGCCATTATTTAACCATTCAGGATTTTGACAATAAAAATAGTTTCATGGTTCAGCAGGTCCGAAATAATTTGTAAAATTGTAAAATGTCAACTATGAGATAAAAATAATAAGAAAAAAAATCTTGGTGAGGCTACACCTGGAAGGAGGATACAGTGAAAAAATACTGAAATAACAGAATCTTTAAAGCATATCCACCCATCTCATATTTTTGAGGGGGAATTTTAAGGCCAGGTGAGGGCTCCCAGAATTTTTGACTTTCATTTGACCTACACTTGTGGATATAAAGTCATACAGGTGCTGGAATTGTGAGTATGAATAGAAGAGGTGAAATAACAGATGCTTCTATTGACAGGCCAAAACAAAGACTCTTCCACAGCTCTTGTGAACCTCAAATTTCTGATTATTAAAATAGCGTATGTACTTTCCTTTATTGAGAAAAAAATTTCTGAGATTTTTAATCCGAAGAGAGAGTCAAAGCCAGTAGGACTGAGACAACAAAAAAATCTTTATCTTTTACTTTATTGTAAAACAAGTTTTCACAAATAATTTAATGTAGAGGTGGTATAAGGTTTATACCCCCATATTGTTGGAAATGCATAATATTTATTATTTACTTACAATGATTCTATTCTTAAAGTTTGGCACATGCATAAGTGTTCACACGACAGAGGCCAGGGGGAGCTATCCCACATTACTTTCACTGCTGAGATTTTTGCTGAAGTCATGGGGAGTTATGTCTTCGCCAGGAATGTAGAACTGAACTGAAAGTATTCTTTAAATACCTTACAATACCTTATTTTGTCTCTGTTAGTTTATTGCCACAATGCAGTAAGGCCTCTGTCCTTCTTCCATTTAAACTTATTATTCCTTTTAGGCCTGATTTCTTGCACACACTTTCAAGTGCATTGGAACCTGACCACATGGAAGTAAGGGTTTTTTTCAGTTTGTATCACCCATGTAGTTGAAGGCGAACAAAAGGATAAACGACTCTGCACATTAAACAGTACACATTTAATAGTGTCTGAAGTATACCTGTAAACCCAGGTCTTTTAACAATTGCAAAGCATGCAAAAAGAAAAATAAGTTCAGCATAAAACAAATATCACCGTGAAGCAAACTGAGAATCTACTTGGGTTTTTTATTTGTTTCCTTGTGGCTTACTGTTACTTCTGTACAGTTTTGGTATAAACTTTCTTTTTTTTTTTTGATGGTAATTTAAAATGTAAAAAAAAAAAAAAAAAATTAAGAGAGAAGAGAGGTGACAAGGTTGCCTGCCTGTTCATCAAGATTTCACAGGTTAAGAGCATTGCCTAAACAAAGACCAAATCATCAACTGTGTTCTCACCTCTCTACTGCTGTGATTCAAAACTTCCTTGCTGACCCAAGAAAACCTTGCTATTCCTGTCCTGAGTTACTGCTTTCACAGTGTCCTCACTACATAAACATGAGATATTACCACTAAAGTAATGGCAAGCTAAGCCAAATTTGAACTGAGGTGTGAGAACTGAGTGTGAATGGTTTGGAACAATACATTATCTCATTTTACTGAGTGGTTCACAGAATCACAGAATTGTTAGGGTTGGAAGGGACCTCTGGAGATCATCTAGTCCAACACCCCTGCCAAGGCAGGGTCACTTAGAGCAGTTTACACAGGAACATGTGTGCTGTGAGCTTCGAAGGATGCTTTTGGGTACATTTTCAGTAGGCTGTGGTAATAATTAGTCATACAAATTCTACTGGTAAGAGAAATTGCGTGACTAAATCCCCTGTGCTGTTCCTGTCTGCAGCATAGATTATCTAATAACTTCTTCAGGATTTTCCTCATTCAAAGCATCCCCTGATTCAGGTTGAGGATAGAGATGTTTCCTGGAGTCACTGCATTGCATTAACACTGCTTCCAGTCTTCTCTGCTCCTTCTGGTCAGAGTGCATGGCTCACAGAGCAACAGTTTGGAAATCACAATGTCAAACTGTGTTCGATTAAGTAGGTCGTGTCCCAGGGACAGGCCTTTAGGAGGGCAGGGACAACTTGGGGCAACTGTCTCAGGTTATCTAGGTTTCCTAAGGTAAGAGGGCTAAGAGTCTACCTCCCATACCACCAAAATGTCAGCTGGGGTTGGACAGAAAAAGTATTATTGAAGTTGTCTAATCTAGCAGGTCATGTAACCCTTTAGAGTTCTCACACACTCAGTTCACAGTTTTGGTGGACAAAGGCCTGTAGTTCTCATTGTGAAGGAACAAGACTGGTATCAGCAGTTGTGCCCCTATCTCATTGTAAGAAGAGAGAATGGTATTCAGGTCCATGAAAAAGAGATTTTAACACTGGTAAGCTGCCCCAAGATTGTGTTTCCACTACACTGCTTTCAATAATAAAAATAGCATAAATGCACTTTTCATTTGGAATGTACTTCTGTTTACACAGGATCCCAGGAAGTCTTAAATGTGTGAGTACTTGTGATGATGTGGAAGAAAATTAATTACTTTTAGCTATTCTTTTGGGAGAGTAATCATGTATTCCACTTCTTCTGCGGGTAGTTAAGTTCCCAGTGAAGTAGTGTCTTAGGACATCTATCTGTATAGGGATCAACCTGAGGTGAATGTCATTAAAACACCCAAGAGACATCAGATATAAGAGCTACTCTTTCAATGAATTAAATTTAACTCACATTTTTTCAATAAGCTTCTTCCAGTAAGATGAATCAAGGCTGAGGGGTAGCCATCATGCCAATTGCACAAGTTTAAATGTTCTTGTGAGCCAGGCTATCAGAGAAGCTGATAGCTAGTACTTCATATTCTTGAGAAGAAATTCAGAAGGTCATACTTCTCTATTAAATGTTCTTTAAGATGTGTGTGGATACCCATTCTACCATATTTTCTCAACAATATGGGGTTCTGCCAGTTTTTACGGATGAAATTTGGTCACGTAAAGTTTTCTTATACACTTGTTTGTTTGTTTATTCCCCAGTAGCAAAAATTCACAGCTCTTACACAGCTACTCGACTCTATGATATGTAATATTATATTCTCCTTGGTAGCTGTGGAGTGTCTAAATATCCACACATCTTCTGTTCTTGATGAGAGGGCTGTTGTTGGCAGATTACTTTCTTTCTCTTCAGAGTTTCCATATATTCTTCATGTTCTTTTAGAATTTCTAACCTGGGAAAAAAAATTACCTACATCTTTTCAGAAAAGAAGTTTGAGAATAAAGGGAAGGGGAGTATAGGGAAAAAACCTTAGAGAATGGACAAAATGCCATGTAGTGTTAAACTTGAACTTGATACAAGCTGGGAAGCAGTTTTATTACAGAGAAAATGTGGGGGAAGAAAAAAAGAAGAAAAAAAAATCACATTATCTGTGGCCTGCTTGATAGAGTTTCTTATCTGAATCACCAATATAAATGCAGCCCACAGTAGTAAGGACTGAAAGGCATCAGTTGCTATCTGATGGTTGTTCACTAACCATTGTAAATGCACTCATCCACAGTAACTACATGTCCACAAATATCTAGTCAAGAGTGATTGGCACCCTGGTTGCCACTATTAGTATATACATTAAGGTACTGAGGGGCATGAAGAATGAATTATCCCCTCAAATCATGAGGTAATCACGCCAAAATAGGGCTGAGCGTGTTGGCAACATTGCATGGGAAAATTGACTCTGCTGCTATCCTTGCGGGACCCACTCTGGAGATGAAGGATTGCACTCTTGAGAGATGACAACTCTGTACAATCTGGGCCATTGTATTTGAACAGTGTTTGAGAGAGAGAGAGGGTAAGATCCTGTAAATCTTTATGGGGATAGATAGAGATAGATATATAAATATAACAAATATGCATAATAAGTAAGAATTAATGCCAAAACTCTGAAGGTAAAAGGGAAAAAAAATACCCTTAATAGTAACACCTGAAATACAATAGAAAACACTTTTAAAAACTTCCAGTCCCCTTGTATAAAAAACCATGTAAAATGCTAACTTTTTATATTGATCCTCATTTCTGATACAGTACTATTTTAATAGCTAGCATGTATGATCAGTGAATTTCAGCTATATAAAGAGCAGTTTCATGCTGTTAATTTAACCTTGGTTTAGATTGTATTTCATGTTATGTATTTCTAATGTTAAAAGAGCCTGCACTGGATAGAAATATAAACCACAGTTTCTCTTTTACAGCATTGTGTAAACATATGTAATTAGCCTTGTACTTATCTGCATTAGTATCATTAGAATTGAAAACCCATTTTAATCTGGATTCTGTTCTCTTCTCAATGTCAGCCTGTTTCTGGACCGGTACAGAGCTAGCCTTGTTGATGCAATAAAGAGATTACTCCAACCCAGTGTAAGTATGTTTCTATTTTCTCCTGAACACTGGCTTCAGAATAATTAGTCTGTGCACAATGATTGAGAGAGTAATGGAATGGCAGGATTAATGTCATGTAATACTTTAATACTTATTATGTCCAACTTCAATTGAGTCTTCTAATCTATCAGATTCTTTCCTAATCATAAACTAGGAAACTTCTTATACTTGGCCTTCTGATAAGGAACACAGTGGGTAGTAAAATAAATGAAACCGCTTCAAAGATAGCGTCAGATTATTTTTATCAAAGCGTTTCTCAAGTATTTTCCTTTGATAATAATGTCTTCATATTAAAGTAAAATACAGTATTGAAAGTTTTTATGTTGGCTTCTGTCATTTTTAATCCCTTCAATTGTAACCTTTGTCATTGTGTATTTATTTATTCTGAAAGAATATTTTTTCTTTTCATTTATGTTTATTTAAATGAAAAAAACCCTTATACATATACTGTGGCTTAAAATATTTTTCCATTGAGTAAGATCTGTGTTTACATGTTTTATACCTTAGAAAATAGCGAAATTGTGCTCTTCATAAAATGATTATATGTTCTACGAGTGTCACTCAGGAAATATTTTATTGATCTAAATCTGTTAGTTTGTTTAAATCAGAGAGGCCTACAGGCAAAAAAAAATCTGGTATATGCATATATAAAATATATATATTATATCTATAATCTCAAATCTCAAAAAAAATGGAAGACAGCAAAACGAGAAAAGGAGAAAACATGAAGTAATTGGTCTAAGTAGGAGTTTGAGACAGGAATTTTCTCCCTCATGGTTAACATCCAAATCTTCCAATAAAGTAAACTTTCCATTTCAAAACAAAAGTATTTCCTGCTAGCAATGCATTCTCCAAATTTTATTTAAAATTTGTATTGTACTTTTTGTACAAGAGATTTTCTCTGTAAAAGAAACAGAAGACCCAAACATGCAAAGGCTTAAGAAACTGAGTCATTTTAGTAATGTTAGTAATCCCATTCTTTGCTTAGAGTGATCAGGTTTCTATTCTTGGTTCTATCATAGACTTTCCTGAGTGACCTAAGGCAAGTTACTTAAGACTGAATTATTTTAATGAGCTGTGGGGCAAAGCTGCCAGGAAGACAGGAGACAGTAGCCACCCTGAGGAAAAGGTTACCCAGATATTTCTGTCAGTGGCAATAAGGAAAGGTTAAGCAGCTCCTGCCCAGAGTGACGCATTCTGAATTTTATGATGTACCAATGTTTGTCCGAGTGCAATAATTTTTGGAACCACAGGTGATCTGGAACACAAAGTTGATCCCAGTTAAAAAAAATACAAAAAGATTTTTTTTTCAGAGCAGATCCATGTCAGAAACTGGTTCTTCAGGTATTCCCATAGGCCACTGTACTGGCTCCATGGAAGAACACCGGGGAAGAAAAGCCTGAGTGGCAAGAAAAGTGTAGAAGAGATGCACTGGTAACTGTGACCTGGTTGGAGACTCTGGCTGGAGTGGAAGAAGAGCTGTTAGTTGCTTTCTCTCCTGCTTATAGTTAAACATGGTCTGGTGCTCTGTAGTGCCAAAACCACATATACACATATGTCTGTATATGCATACACAGACACACATCCTTTAGCTGGGCTGATTAGCCAACCAGAGAATTTGATTTCAAAGGCAAGGTGGCCTGAATTTTAAGAAGTGTTGCCATCTAGATAATTTAGGAATTGTTAACCTGAATTTAAACTAAAACTGGCCTGACTTTTTCTTTTTAACTCCAGTCAGTTTATTCAAATTCATTACAAGCCTTTGTTTTTCAGGGCATATGAGCTACAGTCTGTATGAATATAGGTGGAGTAAAGGGAGATGGCTTTTTGTTGCCTGTCTTCCTAGTCTTGCTTGCTTCAGCACGTTGCGATTAATAGCATAGCCTGTATTAATAGCATAGCATTTATTTGCTGTGCATTTTAGGCCATGGTTCCTATTTCTTATCAGCAAAGCTAGCTTAAGAAATTCTTGCTCCTTGCAGGAATTTCTGTTGCAGAGTTTTGGACCACTATCCAAACTGTATTTTTAACTAAACTCAGTTGCCTAATCCACTTTATGAATGGCTATATGGATGGATATCCATTTATGGCACGGCCTTGTAAATTACTGTAATTCATAACTAAGAGGACAGCAAACTGTGGGGTAGAAGTTGGGAGTACAGGCACCTTAAATGAGCTCTTTTGTCCAGAAATTACATGTTCAACAGAGATGCCTTCAAGCATATGCTTTCGTGGTTTGAAAGACCCAAATAAAAGCGTATACTCATTTGAGATCCCAAAAGAAAATACAGTCACAAGTACAAAATAGTTATCAATTCTACTGTTCTTGTTAACCTGTATAAATATAAGGATAACACCAGAAGACACTTTACTAAATGACACTATACTTGGGCTTTTAAAGGAAAAATAAATTAATAGTGAACTCATTTACCAGTTGCAGTAATTAAGAATAGCTTATGGGCATTAGTTTATGCCCAAGCTAAGGCATAAACTTCTTCGATTAAGTTCACTCTTCTACATTAATTATTTTGTCTCAAATTTAGAAGTTGCATTTCCTTTTTGGTTTAGAAGAGTCTAGGGAAAATAATAACCAACAATACCATAGGAAAAAGTGGAGTAAACAGAAAATTACAGGTGTCCTTGCAAAAATTTCTTGAAGAAATTCAGAACACATAATCTATTCTTACTGCTAGTTTAAAATTCATCTGTGGTATTTCCTTTTTCATTAAGGATGTTATTTGTGGCTATTAGAATCCTTATGGCACATCCTTCTGATGTGTTTTGGGTAACTTTTTGGTTGCCTTGGCACAGGACTGGTTATTTCAGTCATCTGATTCATAATATTGACCCCATGGACAGTTGTATTGGCATAGGAAGACAGGACCAAAAATTCACAGAGGCAGAAATAAGCAGTTCACAGAGTTACTGAGGGCTGAAATTTCTATCTGAATTTGTCACAGAGGCAGATGTCACCTGTAAACCAATTCAAAGAATTAGGCATGGAAATTCTACATCAAACAAATTTACCTTGAATGGCTGTATTTTATTTCTCTAAAGCTACCTGAATTGATATGCCAACATTTAGTTTTATTTTTTATATCATTAAAATATATTTTAAATTTCAATCTCAGAATAACCTTTTTTTTTTTTTGCATATTTCCCTGATTAAGAACAGTTTTTTGTCAAGGCTCTGATTCTTCTGAGGCCTATCCATTCAAAATCCCAGTGAAGTCAATGGGATGCTGTTGACCTGTGATTAGTATCAGCAAGTCAGACTGCATTTAATGATGATGATGAGTAAACTTGGTCATAGTCACATCCAAAATATGAACGCTTGTCCCATTGTCTTATTGTAGCATTTTACTGACCCTTCAAACTATTATAACTGACATTTTGCTCTGAATTTTGTTCCCAAATTTAATGGAAATATTTTCCCAGCTGAGGAAAGGCCATTTTGAACTTTAAACCTCATCCTTTAAACATTATCCCAGGAGATACTTTTGAATTAGAATAAAACTTGGGATAGTCAATGAAGAATAGAACCAGGACAGTGGTCTACTTTTTTTATTGTACAGTAACCAAGAAATGAAAAACACACATGAAATTCACATTTCTTTTATAATTGGAAATGTGAATGAAGCCCTACAACAGGTAGCAGAATCACAGAGATCAGGCAGTTGACAAAAACGTTTTTCGACCCAGATTATTATAGACCAGAATTGAACACCAGTTTTGAGATTATTGTGGTATTAAACTTTAATCATGATTTCCTGTTTTTTATCAGTGAGGGCAAGAGCCTCAAGTATTTTAGATGCACACTGAAGTCAACAGATGAATGAGTTTTTACACTAACTAAGGAGCTGGCCAAAAGTAACTGTGTAGTGATTTCCATAAAAGCCCATTCCCCTTTTTTGAAGTTATTTCTAGATTTTCTCTCTGGGTTTAAGAGATATTTCATATGGATATTTTGTACATTCTATTTTACTGTATTTCTCTTTCAAATTTAATTGGAAATAGTCTACAGAGAACATGAGAAGGAATGACCACATGGACTGTTGACTCCAAATGTGAAGGTCTGCTGCTGTCTGAGCACTGCTTCCTCATCAGAACTGCTGGATCAGTGACCAATGTAGAGTGTGCAGCCTCCTTTCATGAGGTTTAGTCATATCTGAGGTCCCCATGAATCATGTAGTCAGTAAGCCCCGGGTGAAGGACATGTGATCATTACAGTGATCATAGGGATGAGGGACTCAGAGAAGTCTCATCCTTCTTATGCCAGGAAGAGTCTCTGCAGAACAACATTCTGGGAGCGTGAGATGGCAGCAGGAGGAGGAGGTTTCTCAGCTGAAGGCTCCCTTTGCTGCCCACTTCTGTTTGATGACATTAAAGCGTGCCAGGGATATGAGGGAACCGAATGTGAATTTCCTGTGTTTAATGTTTTTCATCCTGAACTGAGCCTGTATTCAGACCTAGCATTTACATAAGCAATTCCAGTGCCTTCAACAAGAGTTACACCCCTTTGCACCTCATATTTAGCCACAGAGTTAAAGTTACAGCTACATAAATGAACAGAAGTTGAGTTGCTTTAGATATTGCCATAAATCTCCTTTGTGCTTAAATTTCCCGTGAAAAAGATGAGGATAACAGTACTTCCCTATCTCACAGAGAGATGTTGTGAGAATAAATATAGTGCTGTGGTATTAATGGTTGGAATCTTTTAAGTACACATTGGTACGGTATGTATTGATGTAGTGTTTTTATTGCTGTTTCACTGTGCATTATTTTGGTGTACATATGCATGTGTGAGACACAGATTTGTTTCCTATTCTTCTCTCTAAGTATCTGTGTCAGCGTTGTAACTGTCCTGAATTCCTATTGAAATTCTCTGTACTGATCACCCTTTTCCTGTGGTATACAGATTATGTTTTCTCAAGCTAAATATACTTCTACAGCATCTAATCCTTCTATAACTTTTTTAGTTCCCTAAAAACATTTTTTGTCTTTTCAGTTGATTACAGCACCTCACAAATTAGTCTTAGCTCTCATTAACATAAAAGTTAAATACAGGAACTCACAGTAAACTTTGTGGCTCCCCTCAGTGTGATATGCTGTTGGCTGATATTAACCTTTGTTTCCAGCTCTTTAACCACTTTTCTTTCCATGTGACAGAACACAGAATTCAGCCAATTAGAATTAATTATTTTTGCAAATAAGATTTTGAGAGTTGCTCTATCAAGTAGGTTAGGTTTTGGGCAAGTACTTTTGCACAGGGTGTCTAAAATATACATGGGTTCGAGGTACAGTCATTTTTGTTTTCTTAAATACAGAGGGATGAACAAAAAATTAGGTAATGGACCATAATATGTTGCCTGGGCATCATAAATGGCCTGATCATCTTGCAAGAACCTGAATTAGTATTCAAGAACATTAATTCCTGCTTTAAATGCAATTTGCCACTTTAAGGTCAAATTTAGTTGCACTGCTCAGGTAGTTTAAAATATCTTTGAAAAATTAAGGTCTGATTGGCCTCCCATTTGCCTTATTTTATACTGTTGTAATTCCACTGACAGTGAATGGGAGGTAGTCTTCTATGTGTGAGAGAGAAAAAAGAAAATCATTATTTACAGTCTTTGTGTCGTCATGAGCTAACAAATGGATTTTTCATTGAGTGTATGTTTTGTATGCTTTTTCTGTTCTATTTTGGTAATCCACAGACATCATTATTATATGAAAAGAGGCAGCTGGGAGTTTTCTAAAGGAAATATTTATTTATTACTTTCTAGATTGCATTTGTTTAATCACAGAAATCTTGCATATTTTGAACAATTACTTGTTACCATATTTTAGTATTTTACCAAGAGAACAATTGACTTTTCCAGCTTAAGCATATTAAAAGCTTAGTCAGGTGTATGTTATATCTGGTTCCCTTCCAGTTTTAAAAATGTATAAGTTCTCTTTTTAATGTTCCAGGGAAAAGCAATGGTATTTGCTCCACGCCGAGGGAATACTTTAAACCAGTTTTGCAATCTAGCTGAAAAAGCTGGTTTCTCTATCCAAAGACATGAAAATTATGATGAACACATTTCGAACTTCCACTCCAAGGTTAGTTTTCTGCTCGTGTTAGATAACACTTTAATCCGCATTGCATTTTGAAGAGATCATGGTCCTTTTGGCAGGTAACCTAAATGTTTGATTAAAGTACTCCTTAGGTGTGCTGTTTCTGAACAGCTATTTTTGTATCTGATTATTTTGTGTGGAAGAGCCATCCTTTATCTCTGCATGTCTAGAAGAGTTTTGCAGAAGCACCTCCTGTTTACCCTTTTCATTCATAGGAATCTAATTTATGAGAGTCTTTTCTTGTTGTTGTTAGCTACCTATAAGTATACAGCACACTAGCATTTACATTTTAATAAAAAGCTTGCAACTTTTAAATAGGTTAAATACTGAAATGGACTGAAATAAATAGGAGGTGAATGTCTAATTGTATCATATCGTACCGTAAATCCTTATCTCTGGCTGCTTTATGGCTGGGTCAGTTGGCAGCTTCAAACTGCTAAATCTCATACAGAATTTCACAGTTGTGGGGTTATATGTCAGATCGAGGCGCTACAAGATTTAGGTCAAAAGCACTTATCTGAGCGTGATTTCTAAGCTTGCTTACATAAAGCTACTGTTATCAGTCTCCTTTTTTATTATTTATAAGTATGGAGTAATACAGGACATGAAGAGGAAGGTGCTTCACAGGAAACTTTTTAGGAATTTCTTATTTTCCTGTGTAGAAGTGCTTATCAAAATCATATTTATTACTTGCAATTCTGAGATCTCTCTTTCATACCTTAAAGAAATCCACTGTTGGAGGTCCATGTGACCTTAGACCTTACCTCTTGCAATTTTCTGAGAATCACTCTTGGAAAGTATAGACATGTTCAAAATTGAAGTGACATGCATTTTTTTTAATTTAACACCATATGATAGAAATCAGATTATGCTAAAAAAATATGCATGCAATGTTGTAAATATATATTTTAATGTTTATATTACCATTTTTATGTTTATCTTAATATTTAGTGTTTTGTATAATTTTAATGTTTATATTAATTTTATATTTAATAAAGACTCCCACTAAAGCTATGTGCACATAAAATCACTTGATTTCATTGTTCAGGTAGGTTTGAATCTGGTCACACAAAACCCCCCAAAATTTCAGTCATTGTTCATCTACCACCTTGACTTTAAATCACATAAAATGATATAAATGTGAGGCCCAATATGATGGATGTTTTATTTGCCTCCACCTGAAAGAGGGCATGATTTTGATTATGTTGTTTCATGGTGGTAGTTCTCTTTCATTATCCACTGCATCCAAATCAGCTCTGCGGCAGTGAAATGCAAGAGTAATAGTTGTTATCTTGGTCCAAGAGATGGGTCTAAAATGATAGAGTAGATTATTTTACTTAGAAAACAAATGTATTCTATCTTCCTCTGCTTATGAGTCCACTACAGTCCTTATAATGGTGACCATAGAAAAGACCTATCTGAAGTAGCTTTAAATTAAGTAGTTCTGGAAATGCCAATCATTTTACTGCAGTATTTTTAGGTACAAGCTGTGAAATGTAAGACGGACACAAACTTGAAGAGGGTAATGCCCAGTTTCATTAGTTTAAATCCAGTTTGGGAATGTTTTTTCTCCACTGTAATCACAGCTGTGACAACGTTGTTCCTTGTTTTCCCTTCATCTGTCTCCTTTTGGCTTGAGAAAAAAAATATCCCAAAGAGAGATTACTGTTCAGTTTAACATGTGTGCTAACTCGTGACACCTGATGCAGTCAAGAATAACTTTTTGTTCATTTTAATTTTTTTTGAACAGAGGCACTTTGGTTTATTGAAAAAAATTTTCAATAGTGAGGAAGATAAAGGTCCAAAATACTTTATATTTTCAATGGCTTTTTTTATGTATGAAATTCTGTTTTCTAATGTGATGGTGTATGCACTGATAGCCCAACACTGATCTCTTGCTAGT